>NC_090932.1:1293667524-1294307833 GCF_040938575.1 Ambystoma mexicanum
GGTCAGATGTCATGTTGGCTGCTGCAAAATGGGCCAATTCATGGTCACCTGTCACGTGAGCCTAGGATGGAAATAGAGTTCAGCTTGGAGTCCTAGAACAACGATAGTGAGAGACTGCACTCCCATATATTCCCACAGACAAGGAGACTTTGCAAGGCCAATTTCTAAAACAATCTTCAATGCAGAAGCCATGGTTGATGAGAGATACTGGGCTAATTGGGTGGGGAGGTAATGTCCAGTCCACCTCCTGGCACCTGGGTTTGAGCTTACGTGCTGCTAAAGGAACCGAATGTTCCAGACATGGCACGAGCGTGCCAACCAATTGTCGAGGGCCATATAGTGAAGGGCCTTATAGTTTGAAGACCAATGATAAACTGTGTACTTTACAAGTTTTAAGAGGTAGGCATAAATTGTCCACCTGACAGTGGGCAGCAAATCACAATCCTAGTCCCTATGCAATGTATACTTAGTTGTTCCCCTTAAGCCTATCACAGCCTTTGATAGGTTTCCTATTATTTGCCATGCAGTATGACATCACGTCTGACGTATTCTTTGCATATAAGGATGTTTTTATGAGAAAACCGTCAAGAGCCTGAGCGAACGTCCGTTGATGTCCGTTGTAACCTCCCTGTTTTGGATAATTGTTAATAAAACAGTACCTTTGCCATCTTCCCGAGTTGGTTCCATTATTTGGACTCGGAATTATTCTGCAACCCCATCCATTGCATGCATGTTACTAAAGAGCCATATGCTCACGTGGTAGCGATGCGGATGGTTGAAAAAGATCCAAACCAGTTTGTCTCCAGAGTTTCGGACGATCGGGCATCAACTGCCATTAGCCGGAAGATCACAGGGTTTCCTGTGGGGAGCGGCCGATAGAATGAAATTTGCAATAGGTGTGTTCGGGCCATGATATCTTGCACCCCCACTATCAAAAGGTATCCGGGCGTCCAGGGAGGGGTTTGATGGTGCATCTACATTGGTTGGGACCAGATTAAACATAAAACAGGATGACCACGTGCGCTAGTGTGAGTTAACCCCAGGGAGCTAGGGGATGCGAATTACCATAGGTGTGTTCAGGCCATGATATCTTGCAACCCCCACAATCAAAAGGTATGGGGGTGTTCCGGGAGGGGGTAGATGGTGCCTCTACATTGGTTGGGACCAGATTAAACATAAAACAGGATGACCACGTGCGCTAGTGTGAGTTAACCCCAGGGAGGTAGGGGATGTGAATTACCATAGGTGTGTTCAGGCCATGATATCTTGCACCCCCCACAATCAAAAGGTATGGGGGTGTTCCGGAAGGGGGTAGATGGTGCCTCTACATTGGTTGGGACCATATTAAACATAAAACAGGATGACCACGTGAACTAGTGTGGGTTAACCCCAGGGAGGTAGGGGATGCAAATTACCATAGGTGCATTCAGGCCATGATATCTTGCACCCCCCACAATCAAAAGGTATGGGGGTGTCCAGGGAGAGGTTAGATGGTGCCTCTACATTTGTTGGGACCAGATTAAACATAAAACAGGATGACCACTTGAACCAGTGTGAGTTAACCCCAGGGAGGTAGGGGATGCAAATTACCATAGGTGTGTTCAGGCTATGATATCTTGCATCCCCCACAAATAAAAGGTATGGGGGTGTTCCGGGAAGGGCTAGGTGATGCCTCTACATTGGTTAGGACCAGAGTAAACATAAAACAGGATGACCACTTGCGCTAGTGTGAATTACCCCAAGAGAAATAGGGGATGCAAATTACCATAGGTGCATTCAGGCCATGATATCTTGCACCCCCCACAATCAAAAGGTATGGGGGTGTTCCGGGAGGGGCTAGGTGATGCCTCTACAATGGTTTGGACCAGAGTAAACATAAAACAGGATGACCACTTGCGCTAGTGTGAATTACCCCAAGAGAAATAGGGGATGCAAATTACCATAGGTGCATTCAGGCCATGATATCTTGCACCCCCCACAATCAAAAGGTATGGGGGTGTTCCGGGAGGGGCTAGGTGATGCCTCTACAATGGTTTGGACCAGAGTAAACCTAAAACAGGATGACCACTTGCGCTAGTGTGAATTACCCCAAGAGAAATAGGGGATTCAAATTACCATAGGTGCATTCAGGCCATGATATCTTGCACCCCCCACAATCAAAAGGCATGGGGGTGTTCAGGGAGGGGCTAGATGATGCCTCTACGTTGGTTAGGACAAGAGTAAACACAAAACGGGATGACCACTTGTGTCAGTGTAAATTAACCACAGGAAGGCAGAGGATGCAAATTACCATAGGTGTGCTCGGACCATGATATCTTGCACCCCCACAATCAAAGGGTATGGAGATATCCAGGGAAGGGCTAGGTGGTGCCTCTACATCATTTGGGACCAGAGTAAAGATAAAACAGGATGACCACCTGTGTCAGTGTGCGTTAACCCCAGAAAAACAGGGTATGAGAATTACCATAGGTGCGTTCAGGCCATGATATCATGCACCCCCACAATGAAAAGGTATGGGGTGTCAAGGGAGGAGATATTTGGTGTCGATTTGTAGGGACCAGATTTAATGTAAAACAGGATGACCACTTGTGTCATTGTGAGTTAACCCCAGGGAGACAGGGGATGCAAATTACCATAATACATGTAGGGGGACTGCTGGTTCCTCTCCCTGCATATATATGGGGTGAAAATGGGGTTGAAATAAAAAAAGTCAACATTTAAGGGGTCATAGTAATTGGGGCACAGTAATCACATAGATCTGTCTTGGAAGCAGACACACAATTGATAGTTGTAGCTATAAGGGGAAGGGGATCTTTCCGTTGGAAATGTCCCATTGTAGTGTGTGATGGCTGAATGCATGCCGAAGAACAGCACTGCTGAGGAAAAAAGCAAAGGCATTACACAGACTCTCACTAGTCTGCATTTCATCCCCGTACAAACAGCCCAACAATTCAGGTAGGGGGCTGGAGCCTCATTAACCCAATGGTGTTGTATCCATGACATAGCGCAGCCCATACCAGTCACTTGCAGCAGTGTGTGATAGTGTGCACAGTTTACCAAGCCGGGGGTGAACAGGGAGCTTAACAGAAATTACGTAAAATACTGGTGACTGCCCTTCCCAATAACACATGCTGAAGGGAGACCCTACCGTGCCCCCCCCTGCATTATGACAGAGTTTGTGTTTTGATGTTGGAATCAAATATAGAAAGGTTAATTATGCCATAAAAAATGTTTAAGCGCCCCATCTGCTGTCACAGTACAACCTTTCTTATTTTGACTGTAGTGTGATGTTGGAATAAAATATAGAAAGGTCAATTATGCCATAAAAAAATGTTTGTGCCCCATCTACTGTAACAGTACAACCTTTCTTATGATTATACCATTTAAAATAATAACATGTGCGTAAATGTACAACTGAGCGAATGCTAGGCTCCCAGACTTTGCACAGTATTAAATAAAAAACATGGGAAGCCGTATATTATACCATACAGTATGATATTCGGCTTCCCATGACAGAGTGAAGGCCCTGAAACAACGCCCACAACAACGCCCACCTGGTAGCTCTGGCCAATCCCTGAACAGAGATGTAGGAGGGCGGGCTATCACAGTAGATTTTCATTTCGGGCTGTATGTATGGCTGTAGCCATCGAGTGGGCGTGTCTACGAAGATTGTTGAACACTGCCTCCCACAAGCTACCATGGGAGGCAGGATAGCATACAACAGCGGAAATGTCCATCCTGTTTGTGCCCCAATATGCTTCCAAATTCCCCTGGATTGCTTATGTCTTGGTTTTACATCATAACTACACACACTTCGCATAGCGGTCAACTGGCCTGCCAATATACCCCACACCTGGAGCAGGGCAGGCTGAAAAAAGGTCATCCCTTACTAAAGTGAAGAAAGATCCTTTTACATGCAGACTGTGGCCTTCATCTCTTTATAATGGCTTTACTGAGGTCTGCTCTGCCAGTGATGGAGCCAACTTGTATCTCCTGTGACAGAACATTGACACATTTCACAGTGCAAAGTGCTTTCCACATTTCCCAAAAAACGCTCCAAAAATACCAAAACGATTTAAGTGCTATGGGGTCAGGCTTGCAAGTTATCATGGGACTGGATTGGAAAACAAGTGCTAATTTCCATTAATAAATCATGCACTGATATACTAGTGTTTATGATTTGGTTAATTGCAAGTGCCGATTTTTATTTTTATTTAAATGTATTTATTGGTCTTTAGTTTTATAACACACCTTGCACGTTAAAACAGCAATTCATTTTAATTACATTCGATACATCATAAAAAGGTAAAACCAGTGCTACAGATAAGATTTTGAGGTGGGAGTATTTTAAACTATGAGAGTAGATGTGGTTTCAAGAGAGTAAACAAATTAGCGTTCTCCTTTGCAGCAGAGTAAAAAGTATCCAGTCGACGTGTGCAAAAACTGTTGGCAGCTTTCTGCGTGGTGACAAAAAAGCAGATTTCTCTCACAATAAAGCATGTGGTGCAGTGGCACAAACATCCTCTCGCGAATGGAACAGATGAGCAGTAACACTGAGTTTCTCTTGCATACAAAGAAAGATTATAACAGCAGTATAAATAAGCTCGCCCACACAGAGCAGATCAGCTTGAGTAGGAGCCATGCAGGCTTCACCCATACAAACAGAAAAGGCGAATCAGGGCAACCCCAGTGCAAGCTTTAATTATTTTGAACAGGTGGTGGGGGATCAGTGCAAGGTGTAAAGCAAAGGTGGAAGATTGCCGCAGAGAGAACAGATCTGGAATGTGTCTGCGCAGTTGAAGCTCCTCTCGTATACAACAGGTGTAACATAGAGCGCACATGCCACTCCTAATATAGAAAAGGTATTCCATGGATCGCGGTAGATAATCCTTTCCTCACATAGAACATGAACATTGTGAGTCTCAACAATGCAAGATTACTACACTTGGAACAGATACATTGTAGGTCACAACAGTAGAAGTTCTGCCTGTAATGGAGCAGTGCAAACACCCCCACACTCAAGAGGTAAATTAAGGACCTCACCATAGCAGTTCAACCTACACCCGCATGTCACTGAAACATACTAGGCCTAAGCAGTTCAAATTACTGTCACAAAGAACATGCCCAGCATTTGCATCACTGACACAGCAGTGGTAGAATCTCCCACATAGAACAGGAACAGTTAATGCCTCAACAGTGCAAGATCCTCAAAGGAACTAATCATCATCATAACTTTGTTCAGCCACCAGGCCATCAAAGTGCATCTTATCACAATTTTACCAACTAATCCAAAGCATAATACAACACATCAATAAATAACAGTATGGGGTAAAGCACGACAATGAGGGGAAACTGTTATGAAGAATGCCATGATATGCACTTCTGTAGCATCATATGGAATGTTATTGCTTGAGGAGAGACAGTTGATGTTATGCTGTGGAGAGGGTTGGGGGTCTCTACCTGTATGACTTGTATGTTGCTAATAAACTACTTGTCATTTCTCTGGATGATCTGGTGCTTCTACATATGGCGACGTGGATGGGATGCGGCATGCAGGCGCACTGTAGAGGGCTGCTGCCAACCGCTTAACGGACCCGTGTTGCTGCAAAAGCGGTCCCGAGGATCTGAGACCCCCAGCCGCGAGGCCTGGTGAGGAAAGGCTGCCCCTCCACCTCGCACAGCAGTGTACCTGCACAGACTCACCTGCTCGCCGCCTCCTCGATGCAAGCCGAGCGCAGCTCTGTGCGGGGAGCCCGAGCGGAGCCCTTCTGTCGAGTGAAGAGAGCGGCCCCAACGCGCCGCTCCTCTGATCGCTGCGCCACCCGGAGGTACAGTGCGGACACGATCCAGCCGAGGTGAGCGAGAGAAGGTGCTCGTGTGCCCGTCTCTGTCCACAAGGTTGGAACGGACCATCGGATCTCCGGCACACGTGATTATCACGTGTGCGGAAGCGGGCCGCTAACTCGCACTAACGAGTGCAAAGGATCTCCGGCGCGCGCGCACGTCACGTGTGCGAAAGCGGCGCACCCACTTGTGTAGCGAGTGGAGAGGATCACGTGTGGTGGAAAGGACACGTGTACGGAAGGGGCTCGGCGGGCATTGTCGGGCCTGCTGAAGACGGCGAGGAGGACGTACCGGTGGCAGAGAGTCTGAACTGCAGGCTCGTGGGAAAGCCTGCGTCACGTGCCATAACTTGTGGAGCTTTGTGAATGCCCTATGCCTGCTATTTGAACCACAGTGGTTTTCAACAGAGGTGAGCACTGTCGTGAAACGGAGATTTGTGTGTGTAGTATTTGCATTTGTGGTTTTTCCTGCACAGTGAGACACTATTTTGGGCACTCATGGCTTTGTCAGGCATACCGGGGCCACAGATGTTCTTACCATCTCCTGGTCCTCCAAGAATAAAGTGGGGACCCTGGAAGAAGGGATTTCTCCATTATGTAAAAGCCACGTGTGGGAACGGCATGTCGGTGGAAAGGAATATGTACATAGTTTTATTTGATAAGGGAGGGGGTGTGTTATGGTGATATCTCAGTGTAGGCTGACAATGTAGATCTGATCAGTAGAACGCTGGGAGAAGAATGCCATGACATGCACTTCTGTAGCATCATATGGAATGTTATTGCTTGAGGAGAGACAGTTGATGTTATGCTGTGGAGAGGGTTGGGGGTCTCTACCTGTATGACTTGTATGTTGCTAATAAACTACTTGTCATTTCTCTGGATGATCTGGTGCTTCTACAGAAACCAGCCCTATTCAGGATGTCACCAACTCCATGGGCCCAACCACATTAGTCCCCACTATGCATAGACCCAGAGTTGTAATGTTCGCGCCAGTTAGTGAAGTGATTGTCAGAGTTGCTCCAGATGGACCATTGAGTCCTGGTTATGGGTACGGGATGATTGAGATCCCTCTCTTGGCTGTCCGACCAACCCCCTCCCCCTGCTTCTTCCCAGGACCCCTTTGACCACTCTCCAGTCCCAGAAAACCAGTTTAACTGTCATTTGAGTTCTTACCCTTGTTTGAGGCTCTACACTCAGCTCGCTTTCAGGCTCCCCTCAGCTGCCCTGTCTCCTTCTCTCATCCCGGATTGTCTGTCTGCAATCCAGGAGTGTGTGCCACCAATGATCTCTGCCTGAATGCTAGTAAGACGGAGATCCTCCTTATCGGCTCAAACTATCAGCTGCACCTCCTCGGGGTATTATTCCTTTCCTCTCCTTCTCCCAGATGTTCACTGTCTCCAGAGCTCTGGTTCTCTCTAGGGTTGACTACTGCAACAGCCTCTTTTTAAATCTGCCTGCCTCTACTCACCGTCCACTATAACTCATCCAGAACAGGACTGCAAGACTTGTCCTTGGCCTCAAGCCCAGGGATCGTATCGCTCCAGCCCTGAAAGCTCTCCATTGGCTCCGTGTGGCTGCAAGAATCACGTTCAGGACCCTTTGCATTGTCCACAAGGCCTTGTGGGGCCTTGGACCACAATACCTCCAACTCTCTCTTCGTAAATATCTTTCTGCTCAAGCTCTTTGCTCCTCCAACTCCTTGAAGGTCAGTCGCTTCTCCAAGCAACGAGTTGGGGCCAGATCTCTCTCTTCGGGTGGCGTCTCCCTCTGGAACAGCCTCTTTGCCTCTCTGAAACTTGAGCAGAACCATCTTTGGGTCCAGAAGCATCTCAAGATTTTCCTCTTTGCTTCTGCCTTCTCTTTCCTGCTGATCTCCTGTCTGATACTGCACTGGTCACCTGGCTACCCTCTGAACTTAGGCCGAGGTCCCTGCCCGCCCAGTTGCACACCCACACTGCCTCTTGGCAACCCTTGCTCTTGGGTCTGTATCTGCAACCCTACAGTCCCATTATCTGGACACTTGTCTGCACTTAACCCTTGCACTGCCACCTGCTGGCTGTGCTACCTGTTTTTGATCCTGTGTCCTGCACTTGCTCCTCCTACCCTTCCCCTGGCAGTTTTCCCTTTCCCTCTCCCCTGCACTTGTGCAATCTCAATGTCACTAGGCCTAGTAAGATTGTTGTCTTGTCTCCCCTTTGTTTCCCCTCCCTTGCCTCATTGAGCCTTGAAACCCTTCTGTATAGGCACGTTATAAATGCTATATATCATATGAAATGGCAGAACCTTGCTCCCTGGTGGCAGTTATTTGATGCTGTCAGAGCCCCACCAAAAGCGTCTTTACTTTACTTATTTTGTTCTTATAAGAGAGAAATGTAATGTATTCTACTTTAATTGACCATTGTAAGAAATAGTGAATGAGTTTTTTTTGTTTTTCCTTTTATGACTTTTTATGAATTGTATGGCCATTTCTCTTTTTACATGTTCTAGTGTAAAAGGTAATTGTTAACCAAAAGCACTAATAATAATTTTTTAAAGAAGCATCTTTACTGTCTTCCCAAAAGTTGGTGAATATCTTCCCCCACCGGAGCGATTGGCTTGTTAGCATGTAGCTCAGTTATCCCGATTGCCCCTCATGAACAGGGTCAACAGTGGTGACTTTTGGTATCCCCCTTTTGCCGCTGCCTCCTTACAACCAGCATCTTGTGCTGGGACTTGTGCACTGGATAATCTTGGGCAAGCTGAGCACAGAAGAGAAGCAGAGGAAACTGGAGTTGCTTGTGGAGAGAGCTTCCGGGCCGCTAAACACTGCGCCTTTGCTCCGCCACGGGCTTCACGCTGCTGGGCTGCGGCGGCCGTTGTGTCCTGGGGCGTGGCCTGGAGTTGCTTGGGGAGAGAGCTTCAGGCCCGCCAAAAACTTCACCCTTGCCCCACAGCAGGCTTCACTGCTGCAGTGCTGCTGCGGCCGTTCTGTGTCCTGGGGTGTGGCCTGGAGTTGCTTGGGGGGAGAGCTTCCGGGCCGCCAAACACTGCACCCTTGCCCGCCGCAAGGAACTAATATAACATTGTCAGTGACCAGTAAAATGCGCAGGCTAACTCGAATTGGAAAAGCTTTGCATAGGTATTCAGTAAACCATAATTGGAAGGAATTTGGCCTTAGAAACACACATTATTTCTATACCAATTCCCAGCCACTCTGCAACTGGTTCACTTTCTAAAACATGTTTCAGGTGAAGGGTCTCGAGTTGAATAGCCTCCCTAGAACAATAAGTGTCCAGAGGAGTGGTGGCTACTGAGGTGGTGGGTGAGGCCCGGAATTACCTACATGGAGCGACGAAATTACTAGATGCACACACGTATGCTGGCTATGTTGCCAAACTACACGTAGAGGGGGATAAGGCCGGTAGGCTCTTGGGTTGGATGGTCAAGGAAGGGGGTCAGCACTCATGCGCAGACGTCTGGGATCGGGAGGGGTATACTGATCATGCACAAGTCTCCTCGGTGCGAGCTACTTCATCTGATCCCGGCCCCTCTCAGTGGATCTCTGTTCCGCTGCCTGCCTCCAACCTACGGCTGGCTCCTTCTTCATCAGCACCCGGCCTGGCCCGCGCCTCCATTGGCCTCGGTGCGAGGTACTGCTTCTGGTCCCGGCCCCTCTCATTGGATCCCGGCTCGGCCCGTGCCTCTAGTGTCCTTGGTGCGAGGTACTACATCTGTTCCTGGGCCCTCTTTGCTTCGCGGCCCCCGCCTCCATCTTATTGCGGGCTGCTCATCAGATCCCGGATCGACCCGCGTCTCCAGCAGCCTTGTGCGAGGTGCTGGAATCTGTCCTGCGCCCCAGAGCCCGCCTCCTCACACCTGCGGTCTCCTCCTCAGCAGCTCCCGGCTTGGCTACGCTGTCTGACTTTCGAATTCTCTCCTCCTATCTGCAGCGGTGCCGGCGTGTCCTTCGCCTTGGACAAAGTCTCCTTCCATACGGCTGCGGTTCTGCTGCCTTCCTCAAGCCTGTTTCCCAACGTTTTCAGCAGTCCCGATTTGGATCCGCTGCCGAGCAACCACCAGCCTGTTCTGTGATCCTGTGGTTCCCGCTCGGCCCCCACTGCAGCCCCCTCTGCCTCTGTCCCCTGGGTCCATCGCTTACCAGGCCTCCTCCCACCCTTGACTGGAGTCCTCGGTGCCTCCTGTGACTTCTCGTCTTTGGCATCACTGCCCCCCCCCCTCTTCACGACTGAGCGTACCTTCCACTATGGGCCTTTGGCTAAATCCCAATTGACCCAATCACTGCCTCTTCCTACACAGTTCCTGCACTGATCTTCAGACTGTAACTCCCCCTGGAGCCTCTCCCTGCTCAGTCCTGCGCAGTCACTCTGGACTTTATTCCCAACAGATCCTCTTCCGACCTGTTCCTGTGCTGTGACTCATCTCCAGTGCCCTTCAGTGCCTCTCTCTACGCTTCTCATGCGCCGGCACTCTGGTCTTCTGTACCCAACTGTGCCTCTCCCTGTACTGATCCAGAACTGACACCTTGAACTTCTATGCCTAGCAGTCCCTTTTCCTACTCTGTTCCTGTGCTGGCACCCTAGTTTTGTGCCCAGTGGTCCCCCGCCCTTTGATGTCCTGGCGCTCGCTCTCTGATCTCTTGAACCCATCAGTGCCTCCTCCTGCGCTTCTCCCGTGTTTGCACTTTGACTTCAACTCTGTTCCTGCGCTAGCACTTGTCTTTAGTCCCCTCAACTCTCCTCATATCCTCTCCCCTACCCTCAGACTCACTGCCTCCCCCCCTCCTCAGGCCGCAGCGTTCTTTCCATTATGAGCTCTAGGTAGCCCTCCCCTCCTTCCCCCTGCGCCTTCCTCCTCTACCAGCTCTCCTACTTCTTCCTTGCCCTCCTTCCCCTTCATTACGACAAACAGAGCACCCTCCCTGCTCCCTGAACCTCAAGTTCTCCCCTTGCCTCCCCCACTAACAGATCCACTCTTCGACGTGCACCCTCTGCTGTTCCCAACTCAGCACTGTGTGCTCCCCGGCCCTCCTTTCCCACCAGCTCCTTATCTACCAACACAGTGCCCCAATCTGCTGCCCGGCTCTTCTGCCTAACTCTTCATCCAGCTCTAAGTGCTTCTCCTCACCTGCTCCCCCCCTCCTGACCTCTTACCCCACGCCCCTTCTCTACCCTCCCTCTTCTGCCACCTGCTCTCCCACCACCTCCTTATCCCTCCTTCCTCTCTCCCCCCTCTGTTATGCGCTTGACCAAATCTCCCCACTCTTGTCCTCTTTACCCCTCCCCACCCGCCTCCTCCTCTCCGCCCCCCCTGTCCTCTCTTACTCTATTTCTCCCTCCTCCTCTTATCCGTTCCCATCTTTAACCCCCCCACCCTTCCTCTACCATGCCCTCCCTCTCCCACCGCCTTAACCTTCTCTACTCCCCCACTATCCAACCCTCCTCCCTCATCAACATTGCTCTCTGGAATGCTAGATCGCTCTGCAACAAGACTGCAGCTGTTCTTGACATGTTCCTCCGTCTCAACCTTCATTTCCTCTGTCTCACTGAAACCTGGATCCCTCCTCACAACACTTCAGTCCCTGCCTCCCTAACCACCTCTTCATCCTCCTTCTCTCACATCCCTCGCGCCACTGGTCGTGGCGGAGGCATTGGCCTCTTCAACCCCAAATACCTTTCCTCTCCCTCCTCTCCTTCCCTTCCTTCTTTCTGCTCGTTCGAGTTTCTTTACAAATCCTTCTCCTCTCCTCACCCAACTCCTTTCTAATTATGTATCACCCTCCTGGCCCTCTCTCTACCTTCTTTGATGACCTCGATCACCTCCTTTATCTCCCTCTCCCTCCCCCCCCTTACTGTTCTCGGCGACTTTAATCTTCACTTCCCTTCTTCCCCTCACTCCTCTCCCCTATCGTCCATCCTCAACTCCTACCTCCTTTCCCCTCTTCCTTCCTCTCCCACTCATTCCTCTGGCTCCGCTCTTGACCTTATCTTTAACTCTTCCTACCACTCTTCTTCTGTCTCTACACTTCCTCTCCACCTCTCTGATCATGTTTTACTCTCCTTCTCTCTTACCCCCTCCCTCTTCCTTCTTCCCCTAAACCTTCCCCTTCTATTTTCTCACGTCGTGACTTTCGTAACTTTGATCCCTCCCTCTTTTTTGAAACTTGCTCTTCTTCTCTCCCCTCTCTCCGCTACTTCTCCTATCAGCCAATGATGCACTTTCTGCTCTTTCCTCTTCTATCTCCTCCTCTCTTGATCTCCTCCACCCCATTTTCCTCCCTCCCCCTGTGCCTCCTCCCGTTTCCGCTCCTTCCAGCTCCTGGCCCCCTCCACTGGAACTCCTTGCCTCTCTCCGCTCTACTCCTACTTCTTCCTCTTTCTGCACATCCCTAAAATCTCTGCTTCTCCATTCCCCAACATGACACCCCCTCCTCTCATTCCCCTCTCCTTCCCTTTTGCCCTCTTCCCTCCCTTAACCTCTCCCCCACTTTCCCCCTCCCCATCCTCTCCCCACCCCCTCCTTTCCCTCCTACTTTCCCTCCCCCTTCCTCCTAGCCCTCCTCCTCCCCCTCCCTCCCCTTCCCCAACTGAATAATTGCTCTACATGCTGTTTTTGGTGACTGAATCATTACAGTTTTTTGTTATGTTAAATGTACCCTGTTGTTGTAACTGTATAGCGCTTTGGTATAAAGCGCTATATAAGACTAATAAATACAAATACAAGGAGGGACTATGCGAAATATTTAGAGTTTCACACATCAGTATATGATGAGAAGGAAGGGTTTGATATAAGGCTAGCTAAGTAATGGCTGGAAGAGGAAAGGCTTGACGCCAAGCTTGCAAATGTCCTGGAGAGCCCTTTAGATAAACTTGAGGTGGATCATGTAATCTCCAGTTTAACTTTGGGTAAGACATTGGGGACTGATGGGTTTACAGAATGTTTACAGTAGGTGTATAACACCCAGAGCGAGTTACTGGTGTGCGTAAGCTATTTATGCATTACCTGTGGAGGAGGGGAAGAGGTTGGAGGTCTTTGGAACGGAAATCTCAGTTGTGTGGTTCCGATACCTGGGCAATATGGTCAGTGCTGATTGGGATTGGATGTATACATGGCATGTGGAAAAACAGGTTGCTGCCTTCAGGAACCTGGCAGGATCTTGGGCCCAATTCCCTCACACTTTGATGGGGCGGATGGCCCTGGTGAAAATGATAATGTTACCTAGGTTGCTTTGTGTTTCATGTGATGCCTATGGCCTTGAAGGATGAGTTTTTTTCATATTTTACATGGGACACTGATTAGATTGCTGTGGAGGAGAGGAGGCCTGACCATTGTGTTACACGCCTTAACATTTCCAGCAGATCAGGGAGGAATAGGAGCTCCAGACTTCATATCATACTACTGGGCAACGGTTGTACAGCATATGGTGGACTGGTTTCTTACACTGCATAGGGAGGAAAGCTCAGGGGCAACGTACTCGCCTTGGAAGCAAGACAACACGGAGCAACACAGGTTTGATCCGGGCTTAGAAACGTCTGGGTATTAAGCGTGCTATAAATAACCAATCACATCATTAGGATCGAACAACGGAGTGAATTATGGCTGAAGCTGCGCCTCGTCGAGCACTGGAGTCACTGGGGGAAGGGGGAAATAACTGGTGCAATTGCTATCCCCAATTAGTACCATTATTCGAATTTGGTGTAGAGCGACCAAAAACCTGAGGCAGAAATCTTTGTTTCTTCCTTCCATGCCACAAAGGGTCATCCCGTAGTAATAGACTACGGGATGACCCTTTTCGGAGGCAGGGGAATAACACGGGTGATTGAAACAAGGAGGGGTAGTAGTGGATATTAATAAGGAGGATAGGGCGGTTGCCTTTATGGAATTTGGGGTTGCGCACCCTATGAGCCGCCTCCATCTTTGAGAGTTTGCAACCCTGATGGCGGGGGTGAGCACGGTATGGGGGAGGTTCCCCCAAAGGCTGCATGCGCATGGATGAATTTGGTGCTGTTACAACTGGGAAAAGGCATGAGAAAGGTGTCGGAATTGTACGCAGCAGAGAGCGGAAATGGACTGCAAGACTGGGGTACTGAAACTTAAACGGGAGGGGGACATAAGGGAACAACTCTCAGATGGAGAGCAATCACCATGGCATGGAAGACAAAAGGTGTGCCCAAGCTGGGGAATCACGATACAAAATATGTGGGATGAACTTGAAGCACAGTCGGATTTACAGCCACCTTAGATGAAGAAGAGGAAGTGCAGGAGAAGGAGATGGGAAGTGTACAGGAAGCGGGGGAGTGGGTGGGAGGTCGAGGCACACTAGTACAAGAAGGGGGTGGTGACATGATGTATGTGAATGAAGATGGGACGATCAAGGGTCAGGATACAATATTCCCTGTTGAGTGCTGCAAGTACGTGATGTGTATGGATGTGTGCAATAATTTGTTAAAATAACATGAGACCAAAATGTGATGGCATGGTTTGTTGTATTTTGATAAGGACAAATAAAGTGTTTGGGAGAAGAAAAAAAGAAATTGCTAGCTATCAAGTTTTTAAAAATCAACTTTGTAGCCCATTGCTTCATTGACTAAGCCTTCTTCTGCACCAACGTTCCTCATTAAAAATGCTATTGTATTTAAAATACTAATGAATATAGACATAAAGATAACACGCCCATCAAGGAATGAGACCAAGAGATAAGTTGCAAGGAAAACCTTACTTGACTTTTTTTACTTTACTTTAAAATATTTATGTAGCGCAATCCTTGGACCAGGGGGCATTAGGGCGCTGACAAACATGAAGGACAAAGGCAAGGGAGAACTGGAAAAGCAAGGGGGCAAAGAGTCATAGCCTAAACAAACAACCAGGTTTTCAATTTCTTTTTAAAAGAAGCCAGATTAGGCTGGCACCTGAGATCCAGGGGGAGGTCATTCCAAGCCTTAGGAGCTGAAATGTAGAATGCACCCCTTTCTGCTTTTCTAGTTGTACATCTGGGAATAGAAAGGAGTTTCTGGTTGCTTGATCTGAGGTATCTACTTTGGGTTTTCTCAACTATGAAGTGTTGCAGGTAGCTGGTAATAGTGCCCTAGATGCCCTTAAAGGTAGTAACTAGAAGGCGATAGCGCACCATGGCCTCCACCAGGAGCCAATTAAGCCCTCTTCTAGCAGCAGACACATGGTCACGGCAGGAAAGCCCCATAACAACCCTC
The DNA here is from genome assembly GCF_040938575.1 of Ambystoma mexicanum. Lineage (NCBI taxonomy): Eukaryota > Metazoa > Chordata > Amphibia > Caudata > Ambystomatidae > Ambystoma > Ambystoma mexicanum. The sequence continues at coordinate 1,293,682,574 of NC_090932.1, forward strand.
ACAGCGCCATTCTGGCTATTTTTCTGATGCTGGCGAACCGGCTGCAGCAATAATCGATTTTTGCACCAATGCTTATTCTGGCTATAGTGTCGGCATTGGCCTGGCTAATGAAGGGCCTAAAGTGGGCTAAGAGTTCAATATAGTAAACTGCTGATGACACAATACTCCCCACGTTGGCCTTCATAGTCAGTTGCTGGTTGAGAACTACGCCCAGTGTTTTTACCTTCTTCAAGGGGGTTACTTTGACATCACCGAGCTGGAAACTCTCATAGGAAGGGCCTAATTTGGAGCAGATCGGCTGGGAGCCCACTATCAGGAGTTCCGTCTCGCCCTTATTCACGGACAAGGTTGTTCTCGACCATCCAATTCTCACTGACAATGTATACTCTGTTCAATTCTGCTTCATCACTGGAATGAGTACCCGTCACGGGGACGACACACTGAGTGTCGTCTGCATAATTGGTGAACATGATGCCCTCCTGATCCAACAAAATAAAGAACGGCACCATGAAAATACTGTAAAGGCAGGGGGAGATGCAAGCCCCCTGCGGTACACCAAAAACAACGGCGACTGGTGATGCCTCTACTTCCCTGAGAAAACTCTGCTTTGTCTGTTGTTGAGAAAGGAAGCAGTCCAACGTAGTGCAGCCGGGGAGAAGTTAGCTACTGCCTCCAACCTGGCGACCAACAATAAAGAATGGTCAACCAGGTGGAAGGCAGCCGAAAGATCCAAAAGCATAAGCATGGAGGCAAGGCCCGTGTCCATGCGTTCCAATACCCTTGATTTAAGATGCAATAGTGCACTTTCTGTGCCAAGAAACAGCTCTAAAGCCGGACTGGCACAGATTGAGCACCGGAAAGTTATTCAAATGACGGGCGATCTGACCATACGTGACCCTATCAAGAATCTTCAGCAAAAAAGGAGTATTAGTGATAGGTCTCTAATTGAGAGACACCTCCTGGGGTAGACCAGGTTTTCTTAAGATGGGAGTGACCCAAACTTGTTTAAGGCCTACAGGCACTTGACCTTCGGTCAATGAAGCATTGAGCAAATCTGGTGGATAGGTTTTAATTATAGTAGCTGCGCAAGGGTCACCTTTGCAGCACGTAGTTTTAAGTTGATTAATGACGACAGAGAGTGCCTCCTCGGAAATAGGCGAGAAGTTAAATTGTGGGATGGGTGGACTTTGTTGAAATGATCCGATATCCTTAAACCCACCAAGAGAGGCCTCTTTCCTGTGCATTATGTCAAGTCTGATTCCAGTCAGTTTGTTGACCATGGCGTCCTGAATACCCTGACACCAGGTGGCATACTTGATAGGTTGATTAATAATAGAAGAACCAGTGACTTCTTGCTCTTTAAGTATATTAAAAAGCTCTTGTACCTCAGAATGAGCATTTAATATCTTGGAGTTAAAGACATTTTTCTTTGCTTCCACAATATCCAATTCATAGTCTTTGGCTGCTGTTTTATATACAGCCTGAGGCGAAGGGTTAGTCTTCCAACTATAGAATGCTTTCATAGAGGACAATTTTAACTTCTTAAGATCAGACAAAAACCAGGATTTATTCCGGGCCCCATCCCTCTTTTTCCTGAGTTTGAGAGAGACTAAGGACTTGGTGATCACCTCAAAATTAGATTGGCATAGTCGCGACATATGAAGTAAAATTAATAGAAGGAGAGAGCAGAGGGTCCATTTTTTTCCCCACGTGAGCTGTTTAAAGTTTCTACTTGGAACACCCTGAGTCACTCTATACTTTGTTTTGACAGGAAAATCTGCTTGGATAGAGAAATGTAAAAATGCAGTACATAGCTGTACTTGGTCATAACTTTGGCCGGCGAGATCCAATCAAGAGTATGGCCAAGGTTGTGTGTAGGCAAACGATTCAGTTGTTCGAAGCCCAAGTTTGTGAAGGCGGACTCCAGGTCCGCAGCTCCCTGATCCTCCTTATTGCCCAACCAATAGTTAAAATCCCCTGAAAGGAGGAATCTCGAATAGGCAGCAGATAGTTGGAAAGTGCTTGAAGGGGGTCTATAAATGAGAATAAAATTCATGGTGGATTCTGTGTTAAAACCAATTTTAACATGGGGGGACTCTATGCCATTCAAAATTCAAAATTGACCCTTTGGATTCCCAGATATTTGAAGACTTGAAAATCAGGGCAACCACCCCCCCTCCTGCCGACCTCTCGATCTTGTCTGAACATATTATAACCGTCAGGAATGGCCATGTTGCGAGAGGGGCCGTCTGCCTTGTGCTACCAAGATTCAGTTATAGCACAAATATCTATGTTCATGTCGGTGATGTAGGCAGCAACCTCTGCACTTTTAACCAATGAACGAATGTTAAAGAGCACACAGGCCAAGTTGTGAAATGGTATAATAATATGATTGTTAATACATCCAGAAAACAAGAACAAGAGCACAATGGATTGAGAACAGGAGAGCTTGGGAGAGTGACCACCTCAGCACTTATTTCCCGTGAATGTTTGTCTCCTAAAACCTTAGCACATGGAGGATCAGGGGGCAGAGCATCCACTGCAGCCAAGGGTGACATGGTGTGTGTTAACCCTGGAAGCAGGAGTGCAGGTGGCGAGGGCTGAGCAAACAAATCGGGATGACCCATGGGGGAGCCACTGAGTTCCCAAACCTCATTACTAGGAGAATAAGGCAACAAAGAGTCCTTTCCTGCCAATAAAGGAAATGTGCCAATAAGCTCGGAGGGAAGCAGTGAATAACTACTTGTAGAGGGTGAGGTGGAAGAGTTCAGTGCACCGCTCGCAGTCATATCAGACGTGGAGACTCATGCGTGGGATATGAAAATATTCCGGGCTGCATCAATGGCAGGAAGGACCTCTGCCAGCCCCATGATGACGACTGAGTGGTAAACGGGGCTTCAAGCCTTCAGCCCTTCGTTCCCGCACAGACCGACACAGACCGGCTCGTCTCTTTTGCGCTGGCGCGTTCACTGCTGGTTTGAAGAGAAGTACGCTCTGGAACTACACGAATGGTGGGTAATGTAGTTCTAGGTGTATTGGTGCGTACAGAGCAAAAGAAAGCTCTGTTTTAAATGCACTGCACAGGACTATGTCAACAACACAATTTCAATGGCCCAGAGCGGGTAAAATAAACACAAGCCATTCTAATCACACATTTTAAAATCAAAAGACAAGGTTAATAAATTAAGTTAAATGAGATCTAAGAAATAAGTAAAAGCACTATATTCAAACAGCAATGCAAGGCACATTTGTATAAACTTAAAATAAAATGAGGGATGCAAGCAAAGAACTCTGCTGCCCGAGTGCACTCTCCAAAAGTTACACGGGCAGCACCATTTCTTCAGTGACATCATTATGTAGGGTACAAAATCACCGTACCGATTGGAGGGGCCGTATGGCACAGCCTGCTCTATAGGGGATGCCAGGCTGCAATTGGCAGCTGCTTCCTAGTCTATCTGGTGGCTCGTGGGTCAGCTGGGCTCATCTCCACGGTGAAGGTCAGGGCAAATGTGACACATGTCTAACTGTCTAAAGTAAACACCAGGAACTGATAACATGAGAATAATGTTGAGCATAAAATCTGTGCATAAACGCGGGTACTTGGAGAAAATGGGTTAATATATTGGCATTCCAACCTCTACATTCAGGGCTTCATTGATACTGGGGTCCCGCTCCCAGGAGTCTCACCGTGGTGGTTTGATCTACTATTTATGTTCCATGATGCCTCATGATACAAAAAGTAATGTGTTGGTTTAGAGAGAATATACTGCTGCACAGGGTTAAGTGTATAGTGGGTGTTCTGGAATGGTCACTGTGAGGGGGTCGGATGTGTATCAACACGAAAGAGAAGTGGAGGGTCGGGGACTGGTGGGTCCTTGCCTGGTGGGGTGGGGGTTGAGAGGGCATGGACAGTTTTGTGGAGATGGATGGGCACTAGTGCTTGGGCTGGCTTCGGTCTCACGCTCTGCAGAGAGCACATTCTGTGGAAGTGATACTAAACAATTGCAACAATAAATCGTTGGACGGCTCGCGCAGCGCTGGCCAGGTATGGCAGTATCTTGGGTTCAATGTATGATGCGCTGGGGATGGGAGAGCTGAGATTACAGAGAGATGATTTTTGGGCCTAGTGAAAAGATTGCGTCTGGTCTAAAACAAAATGGTGTCTGTTCTTAGGGCTGTAAGCTATATTATTCATATAAGTCTTTGTTATATCCTTAGGAGGCGTGCCGTGGGGGTGGGGGTGGGTGTTTCTCCCCCCTTGGCCTACACTTGATCTATTTACTTTGGGAAAGCCTAGGGGGATGAAATAGGGCAGTCTCCTTCCCAACATACCACCCTTTCGTTACTCCTAATGTAACAAATACCCTCCCCTAGCTTTTCTACGTTCCTCTGCCCTTTTCACTACTTCGTCCGATGCGGGGGTACCCTTAATAGGCATCCACGCTCTACAAACACTTCTTAAACTTTTCTCGCGTCGTGCATATGCTTCAGGAGTACAAGTTGTGTAAATACATCCCCCATCCTCATTTAGGTCAACCCACACCTTCTTGTAATTTTCGAGATCCTGGGGCTGTTTGATAGTAGTATGATAATAGTTATCTACCTCATCCCCTGTTTGGTGTATTGCCACCATGCAGTATTTGGGCTCATTATTTTCACCAGTTTGCACCTGAGCTTCAGTATGTTATTAACATTCCTTTTGGCGATTGTCACCATACTCATCGCACTATTCAGTACCGCTTTTGTGCAGCACCGGTGACTTAACTGGCACACACAGAAGATCAGCAGGAAGAACACGATGATGTGTATCGGCATCTTCGTTATTGTTCCAAGCCACGACGGCACCCAGCTGACTGCCATATTGAACCAGTTGTTTTCTTGGACTACTTCTTTTCTCTTTTTTTCACCAAGTTCTTGTACTGCTGCGATCACATATGAAAGTGTCCCGTTTTCAGCGTCTGAAGAAGGTACGAATGTGCAACATGAACTTACAATTTTCTTGCACACACCACCTTCCATAGCAGTGAGAAGGTCTAGCACATAACGATTTTGCAATGTCATTAGTAGGAGGGCTCGTAGTTCCACCTTGGTGATGTTAAATCCTTGGATGAGCTCCCATTTTTCTATTTGAAGCCATTTTGTGTTCGCTCTTGTTTGGACACTGGGCACAAATGATGCAAAAAATGTCTCTGCTGAGATAATATTACGCTCACCTGATATCCACAGGGACGCCACTCAGCCCTGGCTGGAAGATTAGCACTCTCGAACCCTCTCCCCTGATAGTGTGTTGGACGAGGATAGCGCCTTTAATATAGGAGAACTGGATATCAGGCTTAAATGTCTCTCTTGGATTGATTCCCACCTCCCTCACCCTCTAATTCCTCCCTTAAGTCTAGTCCCTCTCCTCACCCTAATATTAGGTATGGTGTGCTCTCTGTCCTGCATCTCTGTGCAGGGGCGCGTTGGAGGTGTGGGCGTTCTGCGACCTAGTTGCTTCACTGGTGCGTTGCCTCATGTTCGGGTCCATGCCTGCTGTGACTCCGATTTGCTTGATGAGGTAGGTACTACTGTTTTACAATCTTTTATCTTGTCATTAATATCTCTAGTTTCTTTCCCTCAGATGAGTTGGAGAGTTTTGGCGTTGCCGTGCTGTATAGGAAGAGAATCCTATCAAGGTAAGTGAATGCGCAGCGCTTTCTTGCCTTTTCTTTTGCTAAGCTGTGCCTGCGCCGCTTCCTTTGCAGGTCGTTATGATGTCTGGGCCACTGTGATGTTCCGAGATCAAGGAGAGACTGCACCTGGTAAGTGGTTTTCGTTGTCCTTGCGTGGCCGTGAGCGAGCGCTCACTAATAATGTCTCTCTTTGTCTTTTTCAGGTTGCTGCAGCGTTCTGAAGATGGATGCAGCGTCATGGTAAACAGCTGGTGGTAGTGTGAAGATGGAAGATTCAAGACCAAAGCCAGGCTGCTACTTACAGGTAAGCGCTGAATAATGGTGTTTTTCTTCTTCCAGAAACAGGATTCAGCATGTGGCAGTATGCAAGAAACACTGGAGATCAGAACTGGACATGGTGAGCGTTACGCTGCTAACTGCAGAATAACGCGAAGCATGTGCTGCTGTTTGGGTGTGGCTTATATAGCCCAAGTAAAGTAGTTACAGGTAAAGTAGTACCAGGCCCGGCCACACCCGAAACACTAGACCGCATAGCTCAGTTCCTTGGAACTGAGCTATGTGAGTGCCTCCATGTTAACTGAAGTCCCAATCCAAATGTTGTGCTTCACATAACAGTATGAGCCTGGTGCCAAAAGAGTCCCTGATGGTGTTTTGTGGCCCTTGAGGCCAAAATGGAAACCTGTACCTGGCCCCAGCCGAAAGGCTGGTTTGGCCATAATGACCAGGGGCATGAATCATGACACCACCCCCCCCCCCCAATGCCCCTCTCATGGTAGTTCTTCTGCCTTGCCCTGGTTTAGTTGGATGATTTTGATGGAAACGTTTTACCAAGCGTGGTGCGTGGATGTTCTCACTTGGTTCCCATGTTCTGTCCTGAGTACCATAGCCTTTCCAATTTACTAAATAAAATAATTTAGATTTAGTGTATTTTGAATCCAGGATGTCTTTAACTTCAAACTCCGGTTCTCTGCCTATCAGTACTGGTTTTGGTGGTGTTGCAACTCGAGTTCCAGGTTGCACAGATTTTAGGAGTGATACATGGAATACAGGATGGATCTTCATGTTTGGTGGCAGGGTTAGGTTAACAGCTACTGGGTTTATTATAGACTCAATAGTGAAAGGTCCTAGATATCGTGGACGAAAGGTCCGGGTACCTTTTTATTGGCACATGTTTTGACGCTAACCAGACTTCGTCTCCAACTCGGTAATCAGGAGCATTTCTGCGATGTTGATCAGAGAATTTCTTTTGTCTTTCTTTAGCTTGAAGTGAATGTCCAGTTGCCTCTTTGAAGGCTTGAGTAATGTTTGTATGTAAGGTTTTCACCGGTAGCATCTCCGGAGCCCTGGTAGCATCTAATTCAGAGGTGTGTGGATGCCTACCATATAGGGTAAAGAAAGGAGTTTGTCCTGTGCTGGCATGCAGGGAATTATTATAGGCATATTCACTATCCATAGTAAATCTTTCCAACCTTCTTCAACTTGGTGTAACATACAATGTAGGTATTGTTCGAGTGTCTGGTTTGTCCTTTCCGTTTGGGAATGATGGCTGGTGGATAATCGAATATCGATTTGTGCCATTGAACAGCACTTCTTCCAGAAGCTAGATACAAATTGACTACCTCGATCTGAAATCAGGAAGAAGGAAAACCGTGTATTCGTACTATATGTTCAAGAAACACCTTCGCCAGATTGGATGCATTCGAAAGACCTTTAAATGGAATGAAGTGTGCCATCTTACAAAATAAATCTACAACCACTAGGATGGTGTTCAATCCTTGACTGGGAGGTAAATCTGTGATGAAATCGAGAGAAAGTGTATGCCAAGGTGTGGGTGGAATTTCCAAGGGTTGTAGGTGTCATGACCACTGTGAGGGGGCACAAGTTGTGCCACAAGAAGGCTCCCACCAGAACCCTGAGGGCCTTAAAACCACTGCAAAAGGGCTCCTGGAGCCAGTCCTGGCGCCTTTGACACCAGGTTCATACGTAGGAAGGAAGGGCTGTTCAAACTAGGTCCCATTTATGTACATGGGCCTTTAAACCCAACATCGAAGCACCCACACAGCCTAGTTCTAAGAACCAAGCCATGCGGTCAAGTGTTTTGGGTGTGGCAGGCCTGGAACTACTTTCCCTGCTAATACTTTACCTGGGCTATATAAACCACACCCTGACTGCAGAACACGCTTCGCGGTATTGTGCAACCAGCAGCATGACGCTCACCGTGTCCAGCTCCTGTGCTTCATCATCTTCCTGTAGTCCTACAAGAACAAGATTATTCTGTCTTACCTGAGAAAACACCATCCAGCACTCAGCATCTCAACCGCGCTGCAATCTGTGGAAACCGAGAGAAGAAACATCACTCACCTGTGAATACTAGCATAAGGATACCACAGCTGCTGCTCGAACATCGCGACCTGCAATAACGAGAAAAGGAAAAACAATATTAGAACGCGCGTGCTTCCAAAACATCGAATTCCATCAGTCTTACCTGAATTCCATCGCGCTACGTCGCGCTTCCATCCGGAGCACCACAGCAACATCTGCAAAAAAGACATATTCAGGTTCACTTTCAATATTAAACAACCATACAGCGCTGTACTTACCTTAACTGATTCCAGGGGCCTGTTTTTCATTGCGCTCTCCTCCACTCGCAGCACCACAGCGGCCTGTGAGGAGAAGAAGAAGAAAACACAGGTTAGCTTTAAAAGACAATAAAGGCACTGCGCTTCGCACTTTCTCTTACCTAGAAACGTGCCTCTACATCCGGCACGCCAGCATCAAGACCTTCGCACCTGAAAAGAAGGAGATAAAGACATTAACGAATTCCCACCATAAATAGAACAAAGACTTACAATTAACAAACCTACCTGCCTACCAGCAGATTCGTGGTACAGCAGGCCTGGGCCCAAGGAAGGCGTACTGTACCAGTGAAGCAACTCGGGCAGCTCGCCAACAAACGTCAAGGGCCCCTGCACAAGAAATAGAGAGAGTTCACCCTACAAATAACTAAGGTGAGAAAAGAACCCAGTAGGAAGGGAATCGGTCAGAGGGAGGTGGGAGATTCACTCATTAGAGAAAGTTATCACAAATCCTCCCTTCTGTAATTATAGATTCATTATTCAGCACTGGGCAACTACGCATCCAGGGTTCCGGATCTCAGAGCCTTCCAGACGCCCCCAGGGATATCAGGTGAGCGTAACAGAAAGCAAAGCCTCTAAACCTTATTCACCTGGGCGTCATGGAGACATCTGAAACTGACCAGTTAGCTCAGCTTTAGGGACAATTACGCACCAAAGTACATGCAGCCCAGCAAGAAACCAATGCCTTAAGACGAGAATTAATAGTCACGAAAGACCGTACTGATGAACTAAGCAAACAGCTACTACAAACACAGGTGGGGCAAGCTCCATTGCCTGGATTCGCCCCATCCATCACTACACCATCATCAGTCAACCCAGTACAGATAACGTTGCCAGGAGCAGTACCTCTGGCACCACCAGAACAATTTAATGGAGACCCCAGAAGGTAAACAACATTCATGAACCAGTGCCGTCTTCATTTTCTTTGTAGACCTGGGGCTTTCCCAAACGACCAGACAAGGGTGGCCTTTGTGTTATCATATTTAAGTGGAAGCGCTGCAGACTGGTCGGTACCTTTAGTGAGCCGGGATGACCCGTTACTGCAGGACTTCGGGGGTTTTCAACAGGAGATGGAAAAGCTATTTGCTTGACACTTGCATGGACAAGCTCTTGATAACAAACTCCTGTCCCTCCGCCAAGGAAATCAATATTTGCTGACTTATGTTGCTGCCTTTAATAGATTGGTTGTGGAAGCGGGGTGGCCTGATGTCAAAAGAACCACGTTGTTTCATCGGTCCCAAGAGGAGACCTGAAGGATGTCCTTGCTCAAGTGGTAGACCCACCTAAAGACTGTGCAGAGTTTATCATCCTTGTAGTGCAGTTGGACCACAGATTACAGTATCGCAGAACAGACCGAAGTAGACTCGAAAACCGCGTAGAGGTCCGCCTGTCGAGCGAGAAGGATGAGTCACAGACCTCTCATTTCGCCCTACCGGTAATCTTGATCAATCATCAACGACCGCCGCGGATGCATGCCATAGAGGCGTATATAGACAGCGGAGCAGTTGATAATTACATAGATCGAGATCTGGCAACAGAAATGTGACTTCCCTTATGCACAAAAACAACAACTGAAAAAGTAACTACTGTTGACCGTACAGAAATTGCTTCGGGACCAGTAACCCAATGCACAACAGAATTAACCCTTCTGTGTCAGGATGGACATCAAGAAGCAATCACGTTTGACCTCATCAAAGCTCCTCAGTTCCGGTTGATCTTAGGAATGCCATGGTTAGTATCTCACATTCCCACATAGGCTAGCGTGTAAAGAGACTGACCTTTTCTGACGAATGCGCCCACGCTTGCTACCCGAAATCTATACCACAGCCAAACCTGAAATGTGTTCAAGGAATAGCATCGGGGATCGCAGAACCAATGGACACCTTACCAAGAGAATATCAGGATTATCAAGATGTTTTTCAGAAGGATCAGGCTAACAAATTACCGCCACATAGGCCCTATGACTGTCAGATCGACCTCATACCTAGCGCACAGGTTCCTTGTGGTCGAATTAATGCACGTACGGAAACTGAAAATCTCTACTTGAAGTCCTATCTGGATCAATGCCTGGCTAATGGGTTTATCCACCCGTCAAAGTCACCGGCAGCCTCTCCCTTATTCTTCGTACCCAAGAAGGAAGGAGATTTGAGGACTTGCATCGATTACTGCGCACTTAATCAAATCAGCGTCATGAACCATCGGACTCGTCCCTTCTGGACTTCCTGGTCCCTGACCCATAGAGGCTTACACTCAGCAGTACTTCCAACATGACCACCGAACACGAAATGCTGTGTACCAGTTTCTGCGTCGTACGCATCACGTTCTATAAAGCAGCCGCACCCTGGCGGCTCTGCGCGTCTCAACGCTACCGTTTACTGTGGCTAGACGTGTGCTGCCGAAGTTCGCTCTCGTTAACTTCTTGTTTCCTGGTTCCTGGTCCCATTTGATACCTCCACCTTCCTTCTTCCCTTTGCCCTCTCTTTCATCGTGGATCTCTGCATACTCTCTACCGAGTGTAAGCTTCGCTGTTTCCAGGAATTCCCGGACATTCTGAACGATCCAGGACTCGGAACGCTGAACGCATGCTGGAAGCCGAGGACATTCGCACAAGCTTATATAAGACCCGTACTGTGCGCAGGAAGACTCCATCGAAGAAAGAACACAGACAGGTGAGAAGGGGGGAAACCTGTGACAGATTGAGACACCAACAAACCGACACTGATACGGACATGGAGGTGGCTGTCCAAGACCTCATGCGCGGCATGCAAGAGTTAACAGAAGTTCAGAATCTCAAGGCCGAGAATGCCGCATTAAAACAGTTAGTCTTATCACGTGATTCCGCGACCAACGAAAGTGTATTGCTGGGCAGAATAGTGGATAAATATGATGGCTCATCAAGAAACCTTTGCGGATTCCTTGATTCGTGTTTAGTCCACTTTACCTTTAAGCCCTATTACTTCTCTACCCCCAGAGCAAAGGTGGGCTTTATGATTTCGCATCTTTCCGGGAATGCGCTAACTTGGGCCACACCCTTAGTTAATTCTGGAGATGCCCTCCGAGATGACTATGATGGTTTCGTACAAGCTTTAAAGGCCATGTTTGACGGCCCAGAACAGGTCTACAGTGCCCAGAAACGGCTATTGGACTTCCAACAAGGTTTCCAGGATATGCTGACCTATGTGACATGCTTTAAGCAACTGGCCAAGGACGCAGATTGGTCCCTGGAGGTGTGCTTTACCCTTTTTCGAAGAGGATTGAATGAGGAAATCAAAGATGAGCTAGCTAGGGTAGCTCGCTCAGGTTCCTTCCAGGCTCTTATGTATCGCTCCTTACAAATAGACTTCCGTATCCAGGAAAGGAAGGCGGAAAAGAAGAGCACTAAAATGACTTGCCAAAAAGGCTTCATAGAACCTTCCTCTAAACCTGAGCCCAATCCTGCCCCCACTACAGACCCAGAACCTATGCAACTGGGGGCCTTCCGTGGACCTATATCCCCGCAAGAAAGAATGCAACTGATTCACACTGGGTTGTGTATGTATTGTGCCTCAGATAACCATCTTGTGAGAGAATGTCCCTTGGCTCCCCCATGGCGTCCAGGAAACGCCAGCTCCCGATCCTAGATGGAGCACAGTTTCGGTAGATAGATGTTTGCTCCACATCTATTCCATCCTTGAACTCTCCTGGACAAAGTAATCTAATGATCTTACAGGCCTTCCTATCGCCATTCAAGAAAGAAACCTACCCCATTCTGGCATTGGTGGATTGTGGGGCCATGGGGATATTTATAGATCAAGATTGGGTCACTACCCACCACATTCCATATGAAACTCGGGGCATCATGCAGCCTGTAGAAGCTATTGATGGAAGACTCCTCTCTTCAGGACCCATCACCTTACAAACCAAAGAGATCCAGCTCTCCATAAACAATCATCGAGAAATTATCAGATTTGACATCATAAAGTCTTCTCATTATCCAATGGTGCTGGGTATGCCCTGGTTGCAGAAGCACAACCCATACATCAACTGGGCAGCAGGATCCTTGTTTCTTGGTTCCGAACATTGTATGTCTCATTGTCTATCCCTGGATTCCTCACCAACATCCCCAGAAGATGCGCCCACAAAACAGCAAGGACCATTCACAGTCTCAAATATTATCCAGGTTCCCCGGGCCTATCAGGATTACACTGATGTGTTTTCAACTGCTATCGTTCAGTCTCTACCCCCTCACAGACCTGAAGACTGTGCTATTGAAACTGAACCTTTGGCAGTAATCCCCTTTGGAAGGATGTTCATTCTATCCGAGCCAGAGAAAAAGGCCCTACGAGAATACTTGGATACCAACCTAGAAAATGGCAGCATACGACCCTCCAAATCTCCAGCGGGAGCTTCATTGTTTTTTGTTCCCAAAAAGATACCAAGGAGCTTAGGCCCTGTCTTGATTATCGTGGTCTAAATCAATGTACCCTCAAGGACCGTTATCTGTTACCCTTAATCTTGGATATCCTGGAAGCGGTGAGAGAAGCGGTAGTCTTCACGAAATTGGATCTCAGAGGTGCCTATCATCTAATCCATATAAAGGAGGGTGACGAATGGAAACCAGCCTTTAGAACTCAGTTTGGACTTTTTGAATACCTGGTTATGCCCTTCGGACTCGCCAATGCCCCAGCAGTCTTCCAACGTTTCATGGACCATGTGTTCTCCGATATGCTGTTCCTCTTCGTCATAGTTTACCTGGATGATATTCTAATATACTCAAGGACCATCTCAAGCATGAAGAGCATTTTAAGGCAGTCCTACAGCGGTTACGTGAACATAAACTCCTGCTAAACCCGAGAAATGCCTTTTCCATGTCTCTACTGTTCATTATCTAGGATTTGTCCTTAGTCCTGAAGGAATCAGGATGGACCACTCTAAGGTAAAAGCCATACTATCCTGGCCAGTTCCAACCACCTTGAAACAGATTCAATCCTTCCTGGGGCTTGCCAACTTTTACCAGAAATTCATACCTTCCTTCTTGGAGATAGTTCAACCGATCATTACACTGTTGAAGAAGGATACTCCCTTTCTTTGGTCAGCAGCCCAAGATAAAGCCTTCCAACGATTGAAATCAGAGTTTACACAAGCCCCCATCTTGGCTCAACCAGACATTGATCGACCTTTCATAGTGGAGACGGATGCCTCTAACTATGCCATCGGAGCAGTTCTCAAGCAGGAACTTGAGGACAAATTAGAACACCCCATCGCTTATCTCTCGTGAACCCTAACTCCCAGCATGACTCATTATTCTGTCCTAGAAAAGGAACTGTTAGCCATCCGTCAAGCCTTTACCGAGTGACGTCATCTACTCTTGGGGGCAAAACATCCTGTTCAGGTCTGTACAGACCATCAGAATCTTCAAGTTCTACAATCTCTGGAATGTAGGAATAGTCGTCAAGCCCGCTGGACCTTCTTCTTCGCACAGTATTAGTTCCAAATACAACATGTTCCTGGAACTCACAATATAATTGCCGATGCCTTATCCCGATGTCCCGACTATGAAACTCTTGAAGATCGATCCTTTCCCAAGATGTTTCCTCACACAATTTTCGTAGCCCAAGCAATCTGCCTCCTGGAAGACATTCAAATTCAAACCTAGTCCTCTGAGATCTGGAAGGAATTTACTGGAAAGAATCGATGGAATCTTAGAACAGAGGATGGGTATTTGCTTAAAGGCAATGGCCTGGTTATTCCCACAAAAAGACTGCGACAAAGGATCATGAACCTCTGCCACAATACCCTCCATTCAGGACATCGTGGTATCTTCAATACTCTCCGTCTGATACAAAGACCGTTTTGGTGGCCTAAAATGAAAGTCGATGTCCAACGCTATATCCAAACCTGTGCAATCTGCAATCAAAACAAGCATGACAACAAGAGACTGGCGGGTCTCCTCTCCAACCAACACTACCAACAAGGCCCTGGGAATTCATTGCTACAGATTTTAGTGTAGAGTTGCCACCTTCCAGGGGATGCACAACTATCATGGTTACCATTGACCTATTCACCCACATGGCTAATTTTACGCCCTTATATAAACTACCATCTTCCTCAGAACTTGCTGGAATTTTCCTGGAACACATATTCTGACTTCATGGACTTCCTTCCAAAATCATATCAGACAGGGGACCCCAATACATATCTCAATTCTGGAAACACCTATGCCATATACTAGGAATGATATGATATGATAGTTTATTTATAAAGCGCCTATACACAACGTGTTTCAAAGCGCTTCAAGGAGGGAGGGGACAAAGGAAAAATACAGTTACATTCAGCAAGTCCTTGAAACAATACAGAATGTGAAAAAAAACTATCATAATAGGCCTGTCGACATTTCTGATAGTGCAAGTGCATAGAACAAGTAAGGCAGGAGGTAATGGAAAGGAAGGAAAACAGAGCAAGCAGTAACATTACTAAGTCTGACGACAATTTACGCAGTGCAGGTGGTAACAAGAGGTGGGGTGGGAGGGGGGGGCAAGTGGACGGAGGGGGGAAGGAGAACAAGACACGCTACTGAGCAAAAGTCAATGACAAATTGAAAAGTAGAGGAGGGGGGAGGGGGAGAACAAAGGGGGGGACAGACAAGCTGCTATCAAGAGTCACGGAACAGATGATAGGAGTAAGTGCTAGGAGGCAGAGGTCTAAGAGGGGGGGAGTAGGAGGGGAGTAGAGAGGATGGAAATGAGGAGGGGGGGGTGGAGCGCAATGCAAGAAGGGGGGGCAAGCAGGGTGAGGGCACACAGATCTTCACGGGGGGCAGGGGGGGCACACAGATACTCACGGGGGGCAGGGGGGCACACAGATACTCACGGGGGCAGGGGGGGCACACAGATACGCAGGGGGGGGCACACAGACACTCTCACACGGAGGGGGCGGCGATCCGGCGTACCGCGGTGGACAGCGGTAGACAGGGCCTTCGTTGTGGGCCTTAGGTGGTGTGGCCGGCTCCCGCCTCCCGGCTTCAGCCACTGGCTAAAGGGGCCATGGCAGCCAATGGGAGGGGGGCAGGGGCTGGCCCACAACAGGACAACAGAATGCAGGCAGGCAAGAAAAACGACGGCCATCTTTGAGGGCCTCAAAGCATGGAGGCAGCATAACCACACAGAGCAATTCGAAATGTACCCAAGTGGGTTTCACGCTAATCGCGCCATGCAGGGCACGCCAGACCCAGAGGAGGCAAGCACAATGATCCGGTGCAATTTAGAGGCAGATTGTACATTTTTTCCGAGATCGAAAATAAGTCTGCATTAAAGTCAATCCTTACCCCCAGCAGTGCGCGATTCGATGGGGAGTCCAGCGCGATGGTATCCGGTGCTGGGAGGCAGAGGGAAAGGGGCTCCATCAGGGTTGAAGGGAAGGCAGAAGGACGAGAGGAAATGGAGGCGGGCCCCGTTGTAGGCCTTAGGTGGTGTGCCCTCTCCTCAGGTTATCATCCACAAACCACTGGAGCTACTGAACGTGTGAACCAAACCTTGGAGCAATATCTTTGTTGTTTCACCACCAAGGTCTAGGACGATTGGTCACTTTTGATACCTTTGGCTGACTTCGTCTATAACAATTGGGATCACTCGGCTGTCAAAACCAGCCCTTTTTTTTTAACCAAGGGTTCCATCCTTTGGTTCTCCCATCCTTGCTTCCACATCCTACACCAGTCGCTACACTCGACTCCTGGATTGAAAACCTCATCAACGTGCACAAGCAAGCCAAAGAACACCTTGAAAAGGCCCGCGCTACTGCCAAGCTCTATGCAGATTCCAAAAGAAGACCAGGGCCTTCCTATACAGTAGGTGATAAGGTCTGGCTATCCTCGAAACTACTGCCTCGACATTTACGACCAAATAAGTTGGCCCCCCGGTACTATGGTGTCACGACCCTCACCCAAAACCCCCTCTGGCAAACCCATTGGCCAGGTGGAGTCAGAACTCGGGCCTCTAGAGCCTGGCATCCTCTTCAAAAGCCCTCATGGGGCCAGTCCTGGCGCCTGTGGCGCCAGGCTCATACACCATGAACAACAATGTACTTGGGAACTACTTTATTATATTGTCAGCCAACATGGAGGCATCCACATAGCTTGGTTCCCAAGAACCAAGCTATGCGGTCTAGTGTTTTGGGTGTGGCAGGCATGGAACTACTTTCCCTGGTACTACTTTACCTGGGCTAGATAAACCACACCCTGACTGCAGAACATGCTTCGTGTTACTTTGCAGCTTGCAACGTGATGCTCACTGTGTCCAGCTATTCCCTCGAACCTCGGAGATGCAGAACCTGCAAGGAGACAAAAGGAACATCATTAGCAGCAGCATCTTACCTGCAGTCTTCATCTTTAAACACTTGCAGCTACTGAGAACAGCTTCCTCGAATCTGCACGCCTCCTGGACAAAACGACCTGAAAGAGGAAGATAGCGGCAAGGGACATTTACAAATTACGAACTACTCAAAAATCTTACCTGGCTGGTCGCCTCTCGGCTGGCACCACTCCGGACATTCTACTCACGCTGAAGAACACCGCGAGCTACATGGAAGTAAAACACAGGTTAGCTAAGGCAAGACTTTGCAGCGCTGCGCATATCGCTTACTTACTGCATCATAGCGCTCTTAATGTGCCATCATTTACCATACTTTAGGGAGAAAAGAGGCATTTTAAACAAAGAAAGGCATGCAGGATAGCAACAAAACTAAAGAACAGCAATAAGACCTACCTGAACAATATCAAACGGGCCGGCGTCAGTGAAGTAACTGGACAGCACTCGCCCATGAAAGACAACGCGCCCCTGCAAAGAAGGCAGGACGGAGAGCACCCCTAATTCTACCACAAGGTGAGGAGAGGGTGCCAGAGGGACTGAAAGCATACGGGGTGGAGGGAAGATACTTACCCCAGTCGGTCAGTCTTGAATACAGTCCTCCTGTATTTTCAGGCAGAACCTTCCCCGCAGACCACATCAGTGCAAAGTTGAGAAGCGTACCAGCGAGTAACCCAGCTGGGTGGCGTCCCAGTGGATACCAGGTGAGCGTAACATATGGTCCCATCTCCATAAAGGAAATTATTAACCCAGTGGCCTTCTGACTCAAACTACCAGACTCTGGGAAGATGGTCACCCAGTGTTTCACACATCTCTACTGAAACCATATGTCCAGTCCTCACAGACTGCTCCATGGTCTACCCCTGTGATTGTCAATGACCAGCTGGAATATGAAGTGTCCAGAATATGTGACTCTAGGTACAGACGTGGTCAGCTACAATATCTGGTTGAATGGAAGGGGTACCCTCCCAGTGAACACACCTGGGAACCATTCTCAAACCTTAATGCCCCCAGATTACTCAAAAGGTACCACCTTATACACCCCGGCAAACCCAGAGGAACAGGCCTTCGGAGGAGGCATGCTGTCATGAACCATCGGACTCGTCCCTTCTGGACTTTCTGGTCCCTGACCCATAGAGGCTTACACTCAGCAGTACTTCCAACATGGCCACCAAACGCGGAATGCTGTGTACCAGTTTCCGCGGCGTACGCATCACATTCTATAAAGCAGCCACGTCCCTGCGGCTCTGCGCGTCTCAACGCTACCGTTTACTGTGGCTAGACGTGTGCTGCCGAAGTTTGCTCTCGTTAACTTCTTGTTTCCTGGTTCCTGGTCCCATTTGATACCTCCACCTTCCTTCTTTCCTTTGCCCTCTCTTTCATCCCGGATCTCCGCGTACACTCTGCTGAGTGTAAGCTTCGCTGTTTCCAGGAATTCCCAGACATTCTGAACGATCCAGGACTCGGAACGCTGAACGCACGCTAGAAGCCGAGGACATTTGCACGGGCTTTTATAAGACCCGTACTGTGCGCAGGAAGACTCCATCGAAGAAAGAACACAGACAGGTGAGAAGGGGGAAAACTGTGACACACAGTAAAAAACCGGCACCCTTTGATCCTTATCCCGGAACTGTTGGACCAAGTCAAGGACACCAAACTAGACCTCAGAGGAGCATACCACCTTGTACGTGTAAAGAAAGGGGATAAATGGAAAATCGTATTTCGCACCAAGTATGACGTGTTCCTATATCAGATAATGCCTTTCGGGCTGTGCAACGCCCCCGTAGCGTTCCAATACTTCATGAATGATGTATTATGGGAATTAATCGATGTCTGTGCCCTGCTCTATATTGACGACATCCTGGTGTATTCCCCCTCTGAAAGAGATCATGTGGAACATTTTTGCTCAGTCCTTGCAAAACTTCGCCAGCACAAACTGTACAACAAACTCGAGAAATGCTCCTTCCATGTCACCGAAGTTCAGTTCCTCGGTTTTGTTTTCTCGCCAAAGGGAGTCAAGATGGATTTACACAAAGTAGATGCCATCCTTAATTGGCTGTCACCGTCTTTACTTAAATGAACCCAAAGCACGCTCGGCTTTGCGAATATTTATCGCAGATTTATTCCAGATTTCTCACGGATAGTCTACCCAATCACATAGTTGCTGAGAAAAAACAACAAAAAATTCCAATGGACTGAAGAGGCGGAACAGGCCTTTCAAGAACTCAAGAAAAGATGCACCTCTGCGCCAATTTTACAACATCCTCGCCCAGATCTCCCGTTTGTAGTGGAAACTGATGCTTCCAGCGTACCCATGGGAGCAGTTCTCTCTCAGAGAGATCCAGAGACATGTCAATTACACCCTGTGGCCTTTTGGTCACGTAAATTCTCACCACCAGAACTTAACTATGCAATTGCAGACAAAGAATTGTTGGCAATAAAATCAGCCTTCAAAGCCTGGCGGCAGTATCTATTAGGTGTCAGACATACCATCAAAGTAATCACAGATCACCGAAACCTCCAATACCTAAAGTCAGCAAAAGCCCAATTGTCACGACAATTGCGGTTGGCTTTATTCTTCGCAGAATACGATTACGTACTAACATACCGACCTGGAGTTCGGAATGGGAAGGCCGATGCCTTGTCTGTATTGGGTGTTGAAGAGAAAACAAACAGTACCCTGGACCCTTTTGCCATCATCCCAAGTGATAAACTACTGGGACTCACCACCACATTGACTCTGAATGAACTTCAAGATAAGACCTTAATGAACCCCGAGATCTTGCAGAAATGGAATTCCCAAAATGAACATCACACGCTTCTGGATGGATGACTCTACTTCAGGGAAAGACTATATCTACCAAGTAAAGATCTGCAAGAATTGGTCATGTCTGGTTATCACGATGCCCTGATCGAAGGTCATCCTGGAATTTGCTAAGACTCTAGCCAAGGTTAAGCAGAATTATTGGTGGCCAACCTGGCGTAAGGACATTGCTCGATTCGTTCTATCCTATGGAATATGTGCACAGAATAAATCACAAAAACAGAAACCAGCTGGCCTCCTACAACCACTGGATATTCTACCGGCTCCCTGGCATACTCCTTCTCTTGATTTTATTACAGACTTACCTCCCTGTCAAGGTTTTAATACCATTCTGGTGGTTGTAGACCTGTTCTCTAAAATGGCACATTTCATTCCATTCAAAGGACTTCCTAACGCTACCGGTCTGGCAAAAGCATTTCTTGAACAGATTATAAAACTGCATGGTTTCCCCTCAGTCCTAATCTCAGATCGTGGAAGCCAATTTGTATCCAACTTCTGGAGGAAATGTTGTACCATGGCACAAATCGATGTTCGATTATCCACTAGCCATCACCCCCAAACGGATGGACAAACGGAAAGAGCAAACCAGACGTTAGAACAGTATCTACGTTGCATGCTGCATCAAGTGGAAGAGAATTGGAAAGACTTGTTATGGATAGCCGAATACACATACAATAACTCCATACACACCAGCACGGGACAAAGCCCATTCTGCACAATATACGGAAGACATCCACGTACCTCTGAACTAGACTCCCCCACGACTTTGGAAATGCCAGTGGTAAAGACTCTACACACAAGCATAACCCAAGCCTTCAAAAGGGCAAATGAACATTTATTGCAAGCCAAAGACAGATAAAAAAATTATCGGACCGGCATCGAAAGAAAGCTCCCGATTACCAAGTTGGAGACGAAGTCTGGTTGGCATCAAAACATGTGCCCATAAAAGGTACCCAAGCCTTTCGTCATAGATATTTAGAACCCTATACCTTCAAATCAGTGATAAATCCAGTGGCCGTCAAGTTAGCCTTTCCACCAATCATGCAAATTCATCCGGTGTTACATGTGTCACTTATAAAACCTTTACAACCAGGAACCCGAGTCTTAACCCCACCAAAACCTGTGCTAGTTGATGGAGAGCCTGAATTTGAAGTTAAAAACATCCTGGATTCGAAATGTACCAGATCTAAGCTATACTATTTAGTGGTCTGGAAAGGGTACAGGCCTGAAGACAGAACTTTGGAACCAAGTGAACATATTCACGCACCACGTCTGATTAAGAGGTTTCACCTGAATAACCCCACCAAACCCGGACCGGACAGGAAGGATACCATGAGAGGGGCCTTGGTGGGGGGAGTGCTGTCATGACCACTTTGAGGGGGCACAAGTTGTGCCACAAGCAGGCTCCCACCAGAACCCTAAGGGCCTTAAAACCACTGCAAAAGGGCTCCTGGAGCCATTCCTGGCGCTTTTGGCACTAGGCTCATATGTAGGAAGGAAGGGCTGTTCAAACTAGGTCCCATTTATGTACATGGGCCTTTAAATCCAACATGGAAGCACCCACACAGCCTAGTTCTAAGAACCTAGCCATGCTGTTTAGTGTTTTGGGTGTGGCAGGCCTGGAAATACTTTTCCTGGGACTACTTTACCTGGGCTATATAAACCACACCCTGACTGCAGAACACGCTTCGCGTTATTCTGCAACCAGCAGCATGACGCTCACTGTGTCCAGCTCATGGTCTTCAGCATCTTCCTGTAGTCCTGCAAGAACAAGATTATTCTGTCTTACCTGAGAAAACACCATCCAGCACTCAGCATCTCAACTGAGCTGCAATCTGTGGAAACCGAGAGAAGAAGCATCACTCACCTGTGAGTACAAGCTTAAGGATACTAGAGCTGCTGCTTGAACATCGCGACCTGCAATAACGAGAAAAGCAAAAACAATATTAGAATACACGTGCTTCCAAATCATCAAATTCCATCAGTCTTACCTGAATTCCAACGCGCTACGCTGCGCTTCCATCCGGAGCACCACAGCAACATCTGCAAAGGGAAAAGAGACGTATTCAGGTTCGCTTTCAATATTAAAGAACCGCACAGCGCTGTACTTACGTTAACGGATTCCGGGGGCCTGTTTTTCATTGCGCTCTCATCCACTCGCAGCACCACAGCGGCCTGTGAGGAGAAGAAGAAGAAAACACAGGTTAGCTTTAAAAGACAATAAAGGCGCTGCGCTTCATGCTTTCTCTTACCTAGAAACGTGCCTCTCCATCCGGCACGCCAGCATCAAGACCTTCACACCTGAAAAGGAGATGAATATATTAACAAATTCCCACCATAAACGGAACAAAGACTTACAATTAACAAACCTACCTGCCTACCAGCAGATTCGGGGTCACAGCAGGCCTGGGCCCAAAGAAGGGGTACTGCACCAGTGAAGCAACTTGGGCAGCTGCCAACAAATGTCAAGCGCCCCTGCACAAGAAACGCGGGACGGATAGCTCACCCTACAAATAACTAAGGTGAGAAAAGAACCCAGTGGGAAGGGAATCGGTCAGAGGGAGGTGGGAGATTAACCCATTAGAGACAGTTATCACAAATCCTCCCTTCTGTAATTGCATATACATTATTCAGCACTGGGCAACTACGCATTCAGGGTTCCAGATCTCAGAGCCTTCCAGACTCCCCCAGGGATATCAGGTGAGAGTAACAGTAGGAGACCAGCTGGTTTTTGCTTTTGAGATTTATTTTGTGTGCACACACCGCAGGAAAGGATAAAGTGAATAATGTCTTTGCGCCATGTTGGCCACCAATAGTTTCTTTTTACTTTGGCTAAGGTTTTGGCAATTCCTGGATGACCTTCCATCAAAGAGTCATGATAATCGGAGATTACTTGCTCTTGTAATTTTTTTACTTGGCAGATATAAACAATCTTTGAAATATGGTAGTTGATCCTTAATTATGTGATTTTCGTTTTGAGTACTCCATTTTTGTAAGGTCTCAGGATTCATTAAGAGTTGGATCTTGTTATGGAGTTCACTTTGGGTTAGTGTTGTCAGGTCTAATAATTTGTCATTCGGAATGATAGCTACTGAATCTGGGGTTGTGTATACTTTCTCATCAATACCGATGCGGGATAAAGCGTCAGCTTTTCCGTTTTGGACTCCCGGTCGATATGTGATCACGTAGTCATATTCTGTAAAGAAAAGTGCCCATCGCATCTGACGTGAAGATTGAGCTTTTGCAGTTTTTAAGTATTGAAGATTTCGATCATCAGTAATCACAGTGATGGTATGTCTGGTTCCTAGGAGATAATGTCGCCAAGCCTTGGAAGCTGATTTGAAAGCTAGAAGTTCTTTGTCTGTGATAGCATAATTGAGTTCTGGAGGCGTGAATTTGCGTGACCAGAAGGCCACAGGATGCAGCTTTCCAGTATCGGGATCCCTTTGTGAAAGAACTGCTCCCATTGCCATGCTAGAGGTGTCCGTTTCCACCACATAAGGGAGATCTGGGTGAGGGTATCGAAGAATTGGGGCGGAAGTAAATCTTTTCTTGAGTTCTAGAAAAGCCCTTTCTGCTTCTTCTGTCCATTGGAATTTCGTATAGTTTTTTCGTAACAATGATGTGATCGGGTGCACTATCTGAGAAAAGCCTGGGATGAATCGGCGATAACAGTTTGTAATGGCCAGCATGCTCTGAATTCCCTTGAACAAAGTTGGCGACGGCCAATTAAGAATGGCATCCACTTTGTGCATATCCATCCTGATCCCTTTTGGAGTGAGGATAAAACCGAGAATTCAACTTCGGTAACATGAAATGAACATTTTTCAAGTTTAGCATACAGTGGATGTTGACAGAGTTTTGCCCGAACTGAACGAACATGATTGACGTGGTCTTGTTTTGAAGAGGATACTAAGATGTCATCAATATAAACTTAAGCGCACACGTCGATTAGTTCCTGTAAGACATCATTCATAAAATAATGGAATGAAGCGGGAGCATTGCAAAGTCCAAAGGGCATTACCTGATATTCATACAGGGCATACTTGGTACGAAAGGCAGTTTTCCACTCGTCTCCTTCCTTAACACGAACGAGATGGAATGCTCCCCTAAGGTCCAATTTAGTGTGGATCTGGGCACCCTTAACTTGATCTAGCAGTTCCGGAATTAGAGGCAGTGGATAACAATTTTTTACGGTGATTTGGTTCAGTGCGTGATAGTCGATGCAAGTTCTCAAGTCCCCTTCCTTCTTTGGTACGAATAATAAGGGACTGGCTGCCGGTGATTTAGAGGGGTGGATAAACCCATTAGCCAGGTACTAATATAGATTAGATTTCAAATGGAGGTTTTCTGGTTCTGTGAGTGTATAGATTCGACCACAAGGGACTTGTACACCGGGTATGAGATCGATCTGACAATCCCACAGTTCTCCTCAGAGGCTTTATTGGACATTCTTTGAGGAAATGGCCTGACTTTCCGCAGTATAGACATAATAGCTGTTGCCTCCTTTTGTCTCTTCCAGCCTTAGTTAAGGGAGCCCGTACCCCTCCGATTTGCATGGGTTCTACAGGGTTCTCCGCTGAACGTGAGACTTTGCCCTTTGACCGGACCAACATGGCACAAGTGTCCAATCTCATCCGATCGACTTTTCGGTCCTGTAGCCTATGATCGAACTGAACAAGATTGAACTCTGCACAGTCTCTTGGTGGATTAACAGCTTGTGCTAGAACGTCCTTTAATTCTCCCCGTAGACCCCGGTGGAATAATGTGGTCCTTTTATCTTCAGGCCATCCTGTTTGAACAACTAACCTATTAAAGGTCGCTATATATGATAACAAGTCTTGGTTTCCTTGACGCAGGGA
This sequence comes from Ambystoma mexicanum, assembly GCF_040938575.1. NCBI lineage: Eukaryota > Metazoa > Chordata > Amphibia > Caudata > Ambystomatidae > Ambystoma > Ambystoma mexicanum. Next base: position 1,293,706,907 of record NC_090932.1, read on the forward strand.
CAAAAGTTCATTATCCAATGTTTGTCCTTGGGTATGTCAAGCAAACAGTTTCTCCATTTCTTGCTGAAAACCTCTGGAGTCACGTAGCAGTGGATCATCCTGACTTACTAATGGTACAGACCAATCTGCAGCACTGCCACTCAGATATGATAAAACAAAGGCAACCCGTGACTGCTCGTTAGGAAAAGCCCCGGGTCTACAAAGAAATGAAGACTACATTGGTTCATGAACATTGCATACTTCTTTGGATCCCCCGCAAATGTTCTGGTCAAGCTAAAGGAATTGTCCCAGTAAGAGTTATTTGTACCGGACTGGCTGGTGTTGTCACTGGCGGAACGCTTCCAGGTAAGGAGGCCTGTCCTGCCTGTGATTGGAGTAATTGTCTACTCAATTCCTCAGTACGATCTTCAGTAACTATCATTTCTCTCCTAAGGGCATTGGTTTCTTGCCTGGCTGAATGTACTTCGGCACGTAGCTGCCCCAATAGCTGGGCTAATTGGTCAGCTTCTGATGTTTCCTGACGTCCAGGAGGATAGTTATATGAGGCTTTGTGTTCTTTTACGCTCACCTGATATCCACGGGGATGCCACTCAGCCCTGCTGGAAGATTAGCACTCTCGAACCCTCTCCCCTGATAGTGTGTTAGACGAGGATAGCGCCTGCAATACAGGAGAACTGGATATAAGGCTTAAATGTCTCTCTTTGATTGATTCCCATCTCCCTCAGCCTTGAATTCCTCCCTTAAATCTAGTCCATTTCCTCACCTTAATATTGGGTATGGTGTGCTCTCCGTCCTCCGTCTCTGTGCAGGGGCGCGTTGGATGTGTGAGGGTTCTGCGACCTAGTTGCTTCACTCGTGCGTTGCCCCGTGTTCGGGTCCAGGCCTGCTGTGACTCCGATTTGCTTGATGAGGTAGGTACTACTGTTTTACAGTCTTTTATCTTGTTATTAATGTCTCTAGTTTCTTTCCCTCAGATGAGTTGGAGAGTTTTGGTGTTGCTGTGCTGTATAGGATGAGAATCCCAGCAAGGTAAGTGAATGTGCGGCGCTTTCTTGCCTTTTCTTTTGCTAAACTGTGCCTGCACTGCTTCCTTTGCAGGTCGTTATGATGTTCCGGGACACTGTGATGTTCCCAGATCAAGGAGAGACTGCACCTGGTAAGTGGTTTTCGTAATCCTTGCATGGGCGTGAGTGAGCGCTCACTAATAATGTCTCTCTTTGTCTTTTTCAGGTTGCTGCAGCGTTCTGAAGATGGATGCGGCGTTGTGATGAAGAATCCCCGGATCACGTGTATTCAGTTGAGCAGCTGGTGGTAGTTTGAATATCGAAGATTCAAGACCAAAGCCAGGCTGCTACTTACAGGTAAGCGCTGAATAAGGGTGTTCTTCTTCTTCCAGATACAGGATTCTGCACATGGCAGGATGCAAGAAATACTGGAGATCAGAACTGGACACGGGGAGCGTTACGCTGCTAACTGCAGAATAACACGAAGCATGTGCTGCTGTTTGGGTGTTGCTTATGAAGCCCAAGTAAAGTAGTTCCAGGTAAAGTAGTCCCAGGCCCAGCCACACCCGAAACACTAGACCGCATAGCTCAGTTCTTTGGAACTGAACTATGTGAGTGCCTCCATGTTAACTGAAGTCCCAATCCAAATGTTGTGCTTCACATAACAGTATGAGCCTGGCGCCAGAGGCTGGTTTGGCCATAATGACCAGGGGCATGAATCATGATGGTTTAGGAGGCTGTATTTATCGGGGATCTGAGCAAGGAGATCAGAGGACTCTTGAGACAAGTAGTTAGAGATGCGCTTCTTCCAGAACGATCACGCCGCTCTTCTTCGAATATTCGAAAGATGGGGGTTGTGTTTTGGTTGGCCGGGGTGCCCTTTGTTGTTCTTGAGGCACCGCTCCCCCTTTATATGCTCTTCCGGTATCACTGGCAGTGCAGAGAGCAGTGTTGCAAGCGTACAATGCCCCTCCATGATGGTGGGAGGTGCACGTATGCCTGTTTGCCGTAGACCCAACAATAGTCCATTAAGTCAGCGGTGCCTTTCCGAAGATCAGGAATGATGAGGGTTCTGTTGCAGCGTGTGTTCGAACCCATAGACACCTTGCCTTCCCCATAGAAATAAAGTTCATAATATTCTTCTTGCTGGTTATTTCGAGGGCTGTGACCCATTTCAGTTTGGTGATATACTCTGTCCATATTTGGGCACATATCTTGTCAATCCATTCCAGCCTTTGATCTGACAAGCCACGTAGTCCCTCAGCCTTGCACATATAGGTTGACTCTTGCCATTTGTTTTCCGCGAAGCTTGTGCCTTCAATTGCCAGGATTGGTTCTCTAAAACACTCTTTATTCTGCATAGTGCAAGGTGGATGAGACATTGGGCTTCTACTAAGGGGGCTTCTTGTTCTTGAGGTACTAAAATATTGGGTGTCCCAGAAGCATGAGATATTAAAGAACACGCGTAGCAACTGCCGTTGGTCATTCATTTTCCTGTTGCATTCATATCAGAATACCAACTGTTAGACTGCCCAGGATGACGAAGATCCTCAACCGTATCTAATTCCAACTAATCGTAGGCATCGTATCTGTGTTGATGTGCCTGTCTTTTCTTCCTTCTATTATGCAAGAGAGATTGCCCTTTCCCTGTCAACCTTCTACACAGCCTATCAGTAGTACATAGTGATCCTTGCACTTTTGTGGGTTGCTGACTGTACATTGGGAAAATACCAGTATCTATATTTGCATTAGTATCTGTGGATTCTTGTCGGTATACCATAGTGGGGGGGGGGGGGAATTTCACATTAGAAACTGGGGTGTGGAACACATTGTATATTTCACTAAGCGTTGAGGTAGATATACTGTTAGGTTGTGAGGTAGCGTGTGAAACTGTAAACTTGGTGGGGGCGATGACTTCACAGGTAATGCAATCGGTGTACTTTAAGTGTCGTTATTCATAAATACTTCAATTTCTGGGTTCACTTTGGTCACATTCTTGTGCAGAGTCGTTAAGTTTAAGGACATATTGCTGCCTCCCTTCCATATTACCCCTTTCTTTTATATGGGCCCCCCACATAAAGGATGCTGCACAATATGCACCTAAAACCAATATAGTTATTGTAAATACTATTGCAACAAAATTAAGACCACATTCATAAGTGTATGCTCGCGTGGCACTTATTTTTTTCCTACTGCTATCTGACTGAACATTGTTAAGAGGTGTCAGCTCCAACATCGTGGCATCTACAGAAAAGTATAAAATGGGGTGGGCATTAAGACAGGATGAGACATAGAGGTAAAACAATGAAAAACAGAAAATTAGAGAGTAAGAGGAGGAGTGGGAGAGAGCGAGAGAGAGCATCTTATTTTTTTGGAACAAATTAAAATCGCACATTTTATGTTACTCTCCATATTTACATAGTTTTCTGGTGTTTCTTATCCCCAGTAACCCTCTTAAAGTTACTGCAGCTTTTCTTTCATTGCTATTCAATAATAATAATAATAATTTGGCATTTATATAGCGCTACGAACCCTCAGGTATCTGAGCGCTGCTTATTATTACCCACGGTGTGTGGTGCTCATTTATCGACCTCGGAAGGATGAAAGGCTGAGTTTGGCCCTGCCGGGATTCGAACCTGGGTTAGCAGGCTCTGCACGGATGTCAAAGCGAGCGCTCTACTCGCTGTGCCACTTGACCAGCAATGTTTCTGGTGCTACACGGTTGTGTGATTTCTTGACGTCTCAGAGGTGGATCCAGTAACTTAATCCCTTAACCTTTACAGCCAGAGTGTACAATAGATCAGCTTGTAAGGTCCATGAATCTTGGTACGTTCCACTTTTGTATGAAACTCCGTACGTACACTAACTGCCCGGGCAAAAGGGGGTGTGCTGGGCTGTCTGATGCTGCCGTTGTTGTGTCTGTTTCATTGTCTCTGGTGAACTGTGGAGATATTTGTTTAGCAATGCACCTCACTGACCGTGTGAGCTGTGTTAAGTATTCTTTGAACTCTTCCCCTGTGACAGTTGCTGTTCTGTGTGCATCAGACATTCTCCTCACTATTGACAATGGCGTTTGCATGCATCGGCCAGTTAATATTTCGTGGGGGGACAGGTGGTGGTCTCTGCTAGGTTGTGTGCGCAGCTGGAGAAGGGCTAATGGCAGGCAGTGCACCCAGTTCTTTTTTTACGGGAGTGGCATAGTTTTGATAGTTTACTCTTAAGGAGGCCATTGATTATTCTCGACCACCCCGGTTGTCTGTGGGTGGTAAATCAAGCACATTTTATGTTTTATTCCTAGCAATGAAGTGGCTTCTTTGAACAGATTGTTTACAAAGTGTGTTCCGTTGTCAGATCGTATAACAATGCATATCCCCCATTGGGGGAACACCTCCCTGACGAGGAATTTAGCTGCGAACTTCCACCCATGGCGAAAAGGGACATAACACCACAATCGGATATCTGGCTCCATTATATCTCTCTACCATGTCTGCATAATCAATATGCAGCTCACAAAAGAGTCCTAAAGGGCAGGGTAATGTCCTCCTTAGTGTTCTGAGAGTCATCCCTGAATTAAATACTTGGCATGTCGGACGTCGATGACCATTTTGTTAAGGGACTCCTGGAGGTGTGGGATAAACCAATCTTCCTGAAGATTGGCGGCAATGTGTTTTGAAGTATGTGCTGGAAAGTGCAATTGTTCGAATACCACGAACAGCAGTTCTACGGGCATAACCACTTTCCCTGCTGTGTCATGCCTCTGTAGTAAATCAGTGGGTGACTATGCGCACCCTCGTTTGGTCCATAACTGTTGCTCTGTGGGTGGGGCTCTCTTCTGTAACTATATGATTTGGGCAATAGCTATTGAGTTATATCCTTCTGCTTTAGATTATTCTTGTTTGCTTACCAATATGCATTCTGTGCTCATTGGTATGGGTTGGTATGCTGCTTCTTTGGCAGCCGCATCTACAGCATTTTGCTGGGGCCACTACAGATGGTTCTGCAAGTGCTTCAATCAATTTATTCAGTAACTCTGTATGTTGTACCAGGGACCCATTGGTTCTCTTGAACCCTCTCCTTCTCCATCTAGATAGTCCAGTATGTACCGTAGTGGTCATATATGCTGAATCTGAAAATATCTTAACTGCACACCCTTTTGCTGCATGGAGGGCTTCAATCAAGGCCACTCGCTCTGCGGCTTGGGCAGTATAATGCATGGGCAAGCGTTTTTTAACCAGTACCTCATATTCTCCATCTTGAAATCTCACTACTGCTGCTCCGACATGTTCTTCACCTGTTTCTAGGCAAATGGATGCCGATCCATCTACAAAGAACAATTCTCCTTCCTGTAGTGCATTTTCTCTAGCTTTAAGAATGTCCTCTCCTTCTCCCTCATAGGTGGAAAAATCGTGCTCTTGTATATTTTGAACGGTGCATGGCTCTGTGAGGAACGTGGCTGGGTTTACTGATTTGCAGCGTACAACATTAATATTTGGGCTTGAGAGTATTATCTCCTAGGCTGATGCCCTTTATGTGGTGAAGGTAGATTTTCACTTCTTAAGTATGGCGAACAGGGAGTGTTCAACATACAGGCTGACGGAGCATCCCATGACAGTTGTTGAACTCTTCAATTGCAAAGGCGGCAGCTGCAAGGGCCTGTTCGCAAGCGAAGTGACCCTGCATTACTGAATCCAGTGTGCCACTGTAATATGCTAGAGGTTTATGTCCCAAAGAAGTCTTTTGTGTCAGTACAGCTGTCATGAGGGTACCATTGGAGTGCAAGAACAGCTAAAAATTCCCGCTCCTAATCGGGTGTGACTGGGACTGGTTCTGTGCTAGTCAATTCCTTTGTCCATTTTATATGGGTCTAGTCTTTCTGTGCTAAGTGGCATACTCTAATATCCATGCCCTACAGTTGTTGCATATTCCGAGGAACTTCTGCATATCCTTAACAGTGTGTGGTCTGGCTGAGGCGCGTACCGTTGCCACACTTTCAGGTATTATTCTCTTACCATCTTTTGAAATAACTGACCCAAGAACAGGGACTCAGTTAGGCAGTAGTGCAGTTTTCTCTTGTCTACCTTATACCCATTTTGGGCGAGTAGCTGGAGAAGGACAATAGAATCTCTTTGACAGATTTCTTCACTTTCGCTGCAGACTAGAAGGTCATCTACGTATTGAATGATGGTGCTCGGGACTTGAATATTGCAGAGATCTTCGTTCAATATCCTATTGAATATGCTGGGGCTCTCGCAGTACCCCTGGGGCAGTCGCCGGTGTTCATACCGCCTCCCACACAGTGTGAATGCTGTTAGATATTGTGAGTCTGGATCAAGGGGCACTGAGAAGAAGGCATTTTTTAAATCGACCACAGGAAAATGAGTGGCCTGTTTTGGAATGCTACACAAAATGGATGCAGGATTCGGGACAAGAGGGAACTCCTTTTTGACAATATCATTAAGTGGGCAAACATCCTGGATAATACGCCACAACCCCCCTGTCGCTTTCTTAATCTGGTACACGGTCGTATTGCATGGTAAATTTGAGGGGACAATTATTCCTTGCTGAAGAAGTGGACCCAGTGTCCCCTGATTCCCTTCCTCCACTTCCCTGGACAGTGGGTATTGCTTGACCCTGCGTAGAATTGCACCTCGCTTTAGGGTAATCTTTACAGGGGTCACTTCTATCAGTAGCCCTACATCATGGGGGTTTGTGGTCCACAGGTGAGGGGGCACTTGCTGCATATCTGCGTCATAGAAAGAATGTGGTACGCTGACGACAGCTATGAGGGGGCTTGGTACGTTCTGTACTTTACCATTACTTCACATGGGATGCTGATTTCCAAAATAATTTCCCTGCCATTGTTGTCATTAGTGAACAGTTCCTCATTGGTTAGCTCGCGCAATGGTATGTTTGGGTCAATGCACAATACTGTACGCGATTCAGATCCATGCATGTCCATCCCTATTGCCACTATTTTCTTTGCAGATACTTGTACTCCTTATAGATTTAAAGACAATATTCTTCCAGCAACCATCTCTGGGGCAGCTACAGGGCGGAATACAAAATCAGAGGGTACTCTCCATTCTTTTCTGGTGAGCTCAGGCACTGCCCTAGCCAATACACTGATCACGTACCCAAACATGTCGGAATTTACTAGTACTCCCCTCACCTTCAGTTCGTTAGCCATGATATGTATCAGTAGCATTGCTCTCAGAGGACACATGCATGGGGTGGAGCAAACAATTCCCTGGTCGGTAAACCATATGGTCATATTTAACTTGCTGAGCAAATCTCATCCCAGTCAATTGACAGGGGAACTATCATAATAAAGTAGGGGTGCCTGCACTGTTTTTCCCACTATCTTGACATTCAGATCTTCTGTATAAGGAACCGTGAATACAGCCCCAGAAAACACTTGCATCTCAAGAGTTTGGCCAGATAACTGAAAATCACCCTAACATATGCATGATTTCTCCACCCTCTATTACTGCTCACATTGGGTAGTGCCTTATGGTCGCTTAGAGACCACTATGACCATTTGTGTAGAGTCTTATGGTCGCTTAGAGACTACTGTGACATTGTGTAGTGCCTTATGGTCACTTAGAGACCACTGTAACACTGTGTAGTGCCATATGGTCGCTTAGAGACCACTGTAACATTGTGTAGTGCCTTATGGTCGCGTAGAGACCACTGTGACCACTTGTGTTGTGCCTTATGGTCGCTTAGAGACTACTGTAACATTGTGTAGTGCCTTATGGTCGCGTAGAGACCACTGTGACCACTTGTGTTGTGCCTTATGGTCGCTTAGAGACCACTGTGACAACATTGTGTAGTGCCTTATGGTCGCTTAGAGACTACTGTGACATTGTGTAGTGCCTTATGGTCGCTTAGCGACTATTGTAACATTGTGTAGTGCCTTATGGTCGCTTAGAGACCACTGTGACAACATTGTGTAGTGCCTTATGGTCGCTTAGAGACTACTGTGACATTGTATAGTGCCTTATGGTCGCTTAGAGACTACTGTAACATTGTGTAGTGCCTTATGGTCGCTTAGAGACCACTGTGACAACATTGTGTAGTGCCTTATGGTCGCTTAGAGACTACTGTGACATTGTGTAGTGCCTTATGGTCGCTTAGAGACTACTGTGACATTGTGTAATGCCTTATGGTCGCCTAGATTACACTGCGTATTAGTACTGGGTATCAGCACTGTGCACTAGCATTTCTCCGATTCTCTGCGCTAGTACCCTCACTGCAGCACCATTGTGTACTAACATTGCGCACTAGCTTCTCTCTGACGATCTTGTGCGTCAGTTCCCTCTAAACTCAGAAATGATAACCTGGACCTTCCTCATTATGTTCCCATTCTGCCTGGTCCCCCATGACACCCCTTGTACAGGGTCACACTTTCGCTTACACCCCAACGGCCTCAGCAGACTAGCTTGCCCCAGACATTATCCCATACCCTGCCCCACCCCCTTCCTACCCAACATCAACCCCTTCCAGCCTACCTCCTCCATTGACTCTCATCGCATAGCAGACACCCCCAGCCCCCAAGAAGCATCACAAACTACTCCCATCGGCCAACCCACTATCACGAACCTTACTACCAGCAGATCCTATCCCTGCTCAGGATTATCGAGATTCACCCGACTCAGATCCAGAACACACACACCCGCATCCTTCCCCAATCTAGGCAACAAACAAAACATAACCTTTACCAAATCTGCCCCTCACTGCACACGCCCTACACTTCCGACAGACCAAATATCACACGGCCTGATCGCACCCTCCCCCCGCACCCACATCAAAAAATCATGCATCACCACCGAAACCATTAAAGGTGCACTCATCAATGCGAGATCTGTAGTCGCCCATGCCTTACACATTGCCGACATTATCACCGTTAATGATCTCGACTTCATAGCTATTACAGAGACCTGGCTCCACCCAGCATCTGGCCCCTCTCTATCACTTGCTATACCCAATGACTATACCATCTATCGTGCAGACAGACAAACAGCTAAAGGTGGTGGAGTAGCCGTTATTGCAAAAAGTTCCATCAACATTAGACACATACAAAACCAATCACTGACATCAGCGGAATTACTCACCCTCAAACTATCCACAACGCACACAAGCACTATCACCATCCACCTCATCTACAGACCGCCAGGCCCCATACTATCCTTTAATGACGACATAGCCCTTCTACTCTCTAACAATATCAAACCTAACTCTCGACTACTCATCCTAGGAGACTTTAATCTAGGTCTCAATGATGAGAAAGATGACAAAGCTCACACTATCGCCAACACTATTTCAGAATTAGGACTCACCCACCATATCGCACAACCCACACATAACAAAGGCCGCATCCTTGACTGGATAGCTGACCTCAATTGCAACACTACCATCCTCTCCAACACTCCATGCGCCTGGACCGATCACCACCTTATTACCTTCACCATCAACAAAGGCACTCAAACACCAGGGCCCTCCTCCAATGCCCCACCCACACTCACAAGAAACAACAAAAATATCACACTAGAGAAACTCCTCCCGTTACTCCAACCCATCATCGACTTCTCACCCACCATGACCAACCCTACTGAATTAGTAGATTTATACAACACAACTATCCTTAAGGCCATAAATACCATAGCACCACTCAAGCTTCGGAAAGCCAAACCACGAGCACACCTCAATTCCTGGTTCACCCCCAAATTAAAAACACTCCGCAAAGCCAAAAGACAAGCTGAATTAGCATGGAAACAGTCACCATCCACTATTAATAAGACATCCTACGCACTAGCATCGAACATCTATAAATCAGCCATCATCCAGTCTAAAAAAAACATGTACAATGAAAGAATCAGCAACGCCAAATCTAATACCAAAGAGCTCTTCAATATCCTGAGAGAACTCGAATCACCCTCCCCCATTCCAGACACTTGCAACAAAGACATCCACTGGTGCACAAACATCCAGGAAGCACTCCTAGGCAAAATTGCCACGCTACAAGCCAAAATCCTGACAAAGAAAGAAAGCCTCACCCTCTCCGATAACATCACCCCCTCTACACACACCCACACCACCCCCCAAAATGATGACAATAACCTCTTTGAGTTTTCCACCATAACCATTAAAGAGGTTGAAGAAATAATCTACTCTCTTAAACCGTCCAAATGCCAAGGCGACACTTGCCCAGCCCCTATCATTAAAGATGCTGCCAAACAACTTGCTCCCTTCATCACCTCCCTCATCAACGCATCTTTCACCTCCAACATAGTGCCCAACAACCTCAAGGACTCCTGGGTTCTTCCTTTACTTAAGAAGCCCACCCTTGACCCTAATGTCCCCACCAACTACAGACCCATAACGACTGTACCCTTCCTACTAAAAATCCTCGACAGAGCTGCCTATCTCCAGATACAGAACCACCTCGAGAAAAATAACTTACTAGGACTCAGACAATCAGGATTCCGCCCCAAACACGGCACTGAGACCGCCCTGATTGACCTTAAGACACAGATGGACAACATTAAAGACAATGGTAAACTAGCCCTCCTTCTCCTCCTTGACTTATCGGCCGCCTTCGACCTGGTCAACCACGACATCCTCTGCAAACATCTATCCTCAGCAGCCAAATTTTCAGATAACGCCAACGCATGGATCCATTCCTTCCTTAACAACAGATCCATGAGAGTCTTCGCACCCACAGCCTCTGCCATCCCAGCCCCAGTCACTTGCGGTGTCCCCCAGGGCTCCTGCGTCTCCCCCACTCTATACAATGTATTCACGAAACCCCTCTTTGACATACTGGACCGCTTGGGTGTCATCTACACCAACTACGCAGATGACACCCAAATACTGATCCCTTTAACAGGCGACTACTCCACCGACCTCACTGCTCTCAACAACATTTATTCCATTATCCAAGAATGGATGGCCAAGCATGGCCTATGCCTTAATGACGACAAGACCGAGCTTCTTCTCCTAGGTTCCCAACCCAGACTTAATAAACTCGACAAACTCTATCAAGCATTCACTATAGACGGCAATAACATCACCGTCTCTAACAGCGTCAAAACCCTAGGAATCTACCTCGACTCCTCCCTCACACTGACAAGACAGATCAATTCCATCTCATCAGCCACTGCTTACACTTGTAAACTTATCAATGCCAGCAGACCTTACCTCTCACCATCCAACTGCATCACCTTAGCCAGAGCGCTAGTCCTTTCCAAAGTTGACTACTGCAATGCGCTATACTTGGGAACCAGTCAGAAAAACATCAACAAACTACAAGTCATACAAAACAACGCCTTGCGAGCAGCCCTGAACATACCCAAACAAGAACACATCTCGGACGCCAGACGCACCTGCCATTGGCTATCCATACCACAAAGAATTGAATATAAAACCATCTCACTCACACACAAATGCCTAGCTAACCAAGCACCCAGATACCTATCCGACAACCTCAAGCACCACACCCCAGCGCGCCCTACCAGATCAGCTCAAACACACTGCTTAAATATCCCAAGATTTAAGCTCCAAAAAGCAGGTGGCTCTAGCTTCCCCGTGCTTGCCTCCAAACTTTGGAATTCACTTCCACTCGAGCTGAGATCAGAACCGTCCTTTCACAGATTTAGACACAACACCAAAACTTGGCTTCTATCCAAAGAAACTGCCTAGCCCTACCGCACTAGCATGCACCAAGACTGTAAATTTGTAAATATGTAATCGATTTGTACATTTCTGCTGCATTATTCTTGTTGTATTCATTATTCTTGTTGTATTCATCGCAAGCGCCTGGATGCCCTAGGGCCAGGCGGCGCTATACAAATAATAAACTAAACTAAACTAAACTCTATCTCTGCGCCTACCAGTGGTTCCTCATCCGTGTGCTCTCTGTGGGCATTCCTAGTCTGGGTGAGTCTATATTCCAGGGCAAGAGAAAATGTTTTCACTGAGCACACATGCCCCTTGGTAAGGTGCTCATGCACATTTAAGGTGGTAGCGAAAGGATTGTTGTGTTGTTGGACCATCTGGTTGGGGCAGTTTTGTTTTGATTGCATTGAATGTGGGGGATGGCGGAGTGTATTTACCCAGGTGGTGGAGGGGACTGCTGCACATATTGCGGGGGGTTGCTCGTAAGACCCTTGTGGAAGGCTGTGTGGGCTTCCCGGGTGAGGGTGTCCACATTAGGGTGGGCTGTAAAAAGGTTGGTTATATTGATAGTTTCCACCTTGCCTAATGCGGGATTCCTGCGAGAAGTGGTCCCCATCTCCCACACGACCAGCATTTCCTTGGATTCCCTCCTCTGGGCCCTTGTCCCCCTCTTCTGACCCCGGAACCCACCTCGTCCTCTAGCCGGTTTTCCTTGCCACTGGGGTCCCATGGATTGTTGCTCTCCTCCCCACTGCTCCTGCCTGTTGTCTGTCCACACTGCAGCCATCTTTGCCTGTGTAGCAACCAAGACACCCCCCTCTTCTCCTAGCTGCTCTGAGGGCAGGGCTGCTGTTACTGCTGCAACCTTCACTAGCTTCGTCTGCACTAGTTTCACTTCTTCAGCTAATCTCCTCTGAATTGTTTCGTTCTCCCGTTCTTTGATCGTCCTACAGTGGTGAACTATAATGCTCTGAATCTAAGGCCAGCCTTTGGCTTCTATCACTGCTATCTTGTCAAGGTCCTTCTGTACTTCCTGTGGGAGGCCTTGCTTAATTATGAAATAAAATAGGGAGGTGGACTGGTCCCACACGGTGCCTGTCTCCGCGCACCATATTTCCTGTACTCAGTGAATGACCTGTGTAGCATCTTCCTTGTCCACCATAGTGCACTGCATTATGGACTGTAAATCGGGGGTATAGGGGAAGGTCCTCCACAGGGCATCCCATACATGTGCTCGAACATTATTGAATGATGCCCCCATCATGAGTGTCGTTACTTATTGTCACCTCCGGGAAACCTGCTTTCACCCACACTGTGTCTACTTGGTCTCCTATTGCTGATACTAGGATGCTTTTAATATCTCCTATAGCAAGGGGCACGCCTGCCATGTTTTTCTCAAAAGCATAGATCCTTTTTCCCCGCACCTGCCGTGAGTGGGGGGAGGGACTTGCGGAGGTTGTTTTTGTCCATCTGCACCCAGGGTACATAGTGGGGCCACCCCGCTCCCTTATGGATAAGAGGCATCTGTAGTTTTGATTTTACCTCCCTGCTGTTTACCTTTGTTGCTCTCTTTTTTGCTAAAGCCTTCCTTCCTATCCTGTTTCGAAGCCTCCCCTCCATTGTCTCTCTTATTCTAGGGGAGGTCCATTGCACCTGCTGTAGCCCTCCCAAGGCACCTTCTTCTGATTAAACAAAATCACTCCAATACTCCTCTTCCCTCACCAAGGCCACCATGACCGGTGTCATCCCCCACACTATCAAGTTCCTCTTCTCTCTCTACTCACACCGCCCATACGGGCGCACTGTCGATCCTGAAGAGGAAGTCTCCTGATTTCCATTCATCTTTGGGTATGGGAGGGGTGCCTCTCGGAGGTTGGGGCCCTCCCTCTGATACTGCTGCCTCGTAGCTAATTCTGTGCAAGTGGAGGTTAATGCTACCTTGAGATCTTGGGTACTTACTCCAGTGTGAGCGTGGGTGTTAGTAGGTGGGTCATACGGTGGGGGCGGAGCTGTACCTGGGGTAATGGGCATTCTAGCCCCTGATATGTACATTGGATCTGTATACCCTTCCGCCTGCGTTGTGAGCAATGGGTATATTTTCTTGGGTTCCTCCTTCCCCTTCTCCTTCATTTCCCCTCATTACTGCTTGCACTTCTGACCTTTTTCCCACTTATTTTTGATAGGGGTTTCTTCGAATAGTGTTAGGGAGAATTCTCTCTTTAGGCTGAGTTTCCTAACATAGTGAGTCCCCCTGCAGCTTTGCTGGATTTCTGGAGTTTGTTTTTTTCTCCTGCCAAGAGTGAGACTCTTTTTCTCCCACTCTTGGACATGATTTATGGTGTTCCTTTGACTGTTAATGTGTTTTATGGGCTATGGGGTCCTTTACTCCATAGGGTCTCATGTGTTTTTACTATGTGTGTTACACAGCACCCTCCGTGCCGTAACACAGGGGTGTCATAGTGACACCCCACCATAGACTCCATACCCTGGGACTGACTACTGTCTCCCAGGGCATGTAAAGTCACCATTGGCTTTACTAGTCCCAAATTATTAACAGAAACAGTACAAACCATCATATTGTGGACGTACTGGTCGGGGCAATTCGATTGCCCCGGGGTCTGTTAGTCGAGGGGGCACGTCTCCGTCCCCCCTGATCGAGTTTTGGCTGGTGGCAGTGGATACTACTTTTTATATTCGACCGCAAATATTTCCCTATGGGATTTTCCCATTGTTCGAGGCTACCAACTTTAATTATTTAATTCTCATAGCCTCGAACATACCGCTGGTTTATTTATTTAATATTAATTCGCCGGTTTGTATTTTTTGCCAGGACTCGATTCTAAAATGGCGTTTGTGTTCTCTTTTGTGACTCCAACCCTTTGTTCCACTTTTTGGCGGGCTTCTCCACAGAAGCCTCCAAGAGTGGTGCCACTCTGTCTGGGTACCACAGGGGGTGTGGGAGGGGGTTTAAGCACCCTGGACTGAGTTACCTTGGTAACTCAAGTCGCACTCTTGTGCGATTGGCCCAAGTGGTGAGCCGGCCGGCTCACCACTTAGCATGTTTGATTGACAGCTAGGCTGAGTGAATGGGTGTATGCTGCATAAAAGCAGGGCTTTTGGGACTGGAACTTCAGAAGTCGCCATAGGACCCGAGAATCCGACGAGGGAGAAGCTGAGCCGACCTACCACGACGACACCACCGGTGGAGCCCTGCGGAACCGACTCACCACTTCCCAACGACAGAGAAGACCTCCCGGCTGGAGAGGCTTCTTCCCCTGACTGGTGGGCACAACCAGTTTCTTTTCTTCGCACCCCAGACTGGTTTGTGGTCGAACTGCACGTGTCAAGCACCCCGGCAGCCATATAGCCACTTACCACTGAACCGCGAATCAACGGACCGCGCCTTGTACCTGAGAAACTCTGCGGCTGGTTTCTTCCCTGGCAGTGCAACGGACTCCTGTCTTCCTCCCCGACGAGATCCTCTCTTCCCCCGGACAAAGCACCGACTTGCATCCGCTGCCAGGAACAACTAACCCCGCTGGCGTGTTCTCACCACTTTAAGGTACCGTGTCCGCCAGGCCTCCCTTTCTAAAGATTGCTACAAGGTAATAATAACCCCTTAACCTTCTGGACTGGGCTGGCCGCCTTGACCCTCTCACTGGTCCCTTTCTTTGGTCCAACTCCTTTTTGAACCTTTACAAGACTTTTGTGCACTGCAACCGTGTGACCTTGGACACATTTCGTTTCGATCCTCTTAAAGCGGATCCGGCCTACTGACTCTGAATTCACGGTGTTACTTTGCCTTCCTCTCTTGTTGTGTTTGTGAAAAAGTGTTGGGATCTGTTTCAATTTATTCTCTGCTTTTCTCTCCCTTTTTAAAACGAATTATTAGAGTGCCATCTACGTTAAGCGCTCACCGCTGTCTGAAAATAAGTGGGGCTTTACTTAAGACTTGTCTAATATTCTTTTAAGGGAGTGTGTATCTTTTAGTGACCGTGTTTTTGAATTGCTTACTATTAGTGCCTGTGTGTTTTTCTAGATGTGGTTTTAAATAAATAATTATCTCTTTTACACCAAGCCCTGGTCAGTGTTTACTTGTTCTCTTGACCTATTGTGAATACTCTGTATACTACCTAACTCTTCTTGAGGGAAGCCTGACTGCTCAGCCACAGCTACCAAGTGAATCTGTGTGGTACAGACTGCTACCAAGTGGATTTACTGCCAAACACCTATAGTCCTAAATCTTTCCCAGAGGGAACTGCACACGTTTCTGCCTAGCAAATAGCCTACCACTTCCCTTCTGTTTTGAAGGTGCTTTCCTTTATATTTTGCTGTAAGTTATGTGGACAGGTGTTCTAACGTTCCCTTATCAAAAGACCCTCCGGCCAAGTTATAGTCCCTCCCCCTTCATTTCAGTTATCCACTGGCTGTGATATTTCTTAATCCCTATACAGGGGGAGATGCTTACAAATATGGGAGAATGGAGTGTCCATCCCCATGACTGAGGTCCTTTTGCTTTTTCACATATGGCTCTCCCAATACTTGTTGGTCCTTATCTTCTCCTCAGCCTCTCCACTATACTTGAGGCTTTCTTTCTGGGACAGTCAATAATATCTTAGAACCTCTATCTTAAAAATCACAATATATTATACAATTACATACGAAGAACATGGAACAGTTAAAAAACAACAAGTACAGAGCAGGAACACAGATCAAAAAACATATACCCTATCCCCTTTTTAAGAGCACTATTCACTTTCTCATTTACTCCTCATTCCAACCACGACTTATTCCCGAGACCTCTAATTATATGGGGCTTCTACTTTTATCTCCATATTTATTCTCAGCACTGGTCAGGACTGTGCACCACTGCGCGGCCTTCCACCCCCCTTCTGAGCTAGCTGCTGTATCTCCTCTGTATGTTCACCTTATCTCTCTATTAAAAAACAAATGGCCATAAAAAAGAAAAGGGGCTTCACACAATCACACACTTTGCTCACATTCATCTCTTGCGCGTTCCCTTCAATCACACCCCTCTATATTCTCTAAAACCCTTCATTTTTCTGTCCTTGCAATTTATACTCACGTGCCGTGTTCTTCCAAGATCCTCCGTTCACGGACTATCCACAACATCTGGGCCTCTCCCTGGGGCCACACCTGGCTTAGGCAAGCAGCGGGGTATTTGCAAAGCCGGAATCCACAAGAACCTTTTTCTTCTGCGTATGCGTTTTTTGGGGACTGGTCAGCCGTAGGTGGGGGCGGCCGTGCCAGAGAAGCCCTGGATCTCGCCAGAAGGTACGGGGTAATCACACTAAGGGGTCACCAAATGAAGGTGGGCACCCAATCACGTGTCCTCACAAAATATAGAAATAAAGATAACACGCCCCTTCAGGGAATGAGACTAAGAGATAAATTGCAAGGATAACAAACTTTATATATATTGTCCCGGGGGATAGCTCAGCGGCAATGTGCTCGCCTTGGCAGCAAGACGACATAGAGCAACAAATGTTCGATCCTCGGGTCTGCCCTTAGAAACCTCCGGGTATTAAGCGCGTTATAAATAACCTATCATATCATATAAAATAAGGGATGCAAGCAAAGAAATCAGCTGCCGAGAGCGCTCTGCCAAAAGTTACACGGGCTGCACATTATAAGACACACTTTCGTCATCAGTGACAACATTATGTAGGGTACACAATCACAGTGCGGATTGGAGCGGCCATATGGCACAACCTGCTCTATAGGGGATGCCAGGCTGCAATTGGCTGCTGCTTGCCAGTCGATCTGGTGGCACCTGGGTCAGCATGGCTCAACTCTGCCGTGAAGGTGAGGACAAATGTGACACATGTCTTTCTAAACTAAAAAACTGGAACTGATGATATGAGAATATTGGCGAGCATAAAATCCATGCATAAATGGGGTACTTGGAGGAAATGGTTTAATATATTGTCATTCCCACTTCTACATTCAGGGCTTCATTGATACCGGGGTCCCGCTCCCAGGTGTCTCCCCCTGGGAATTTCATCTATTATTTAGTGTTCCCTGATGCCTCATGATACAAACAGTCTTGTTTGTTTAGAGAGAATATACTGCTGCACAGGATTAAGTGTATGGTGGGTGTTCTGGAATGGTGAGTGCGACAGGGTCAGATGTGAATCAACATGAAAGAGAAGTGGAGGGTCCGGATTGGTGGGTCCTGGCCTGGCCAGGTAGGGGTTGAGAGGGCATGGGAAGTTTTGTGGAGATGGATGGGCACTGGTGCTTGGACTGGCTTCGGTCTCCCGCTCTGCAGAGAGCACATTCTGTGGAAGTGATACTGAACAATTCAACACTAAATGGCAGGACTGTCGTGGGAGCAAGGCCGGTGCGGAGCTGGCAGGGGGTGGCAGTGTCTTGGGCTCTCTGTGCGAGGTGCTAGGGATGGGAGAGCTGAGTTTACAGAGAGATTGTTGAACCTAGTGAAAATATGGCGTCTGGTCTAATACAAAATGGTGTCTGTTCTTAGGGCTGTATTATTCGTATAAGTCTCTGTTAAATCCTAAGGAGGCGTGCCGTGGGGGTGGGTGTTTTTGCCCCCTTGACCTACACGTGATTTATTTACTGCGGGAAAGCCAAGGGGGGTGGGATAAGACGTCCCCTTCCCAACACTATCAAGGCCTGCTGTTCTAGAAACTGTACGTTGTAATGCTTTTCATTTTTGTGTGCATTTTCCTGCATCTTTTTAGTTGATGCACACTGTTCCACTTTGTCTACTGCTTCGAGTGAAATAATGTTTTGGTTTTCTTTAGAAATTTCACAAATGTTTCGCAATCTGTTGAAGTCGGCATGAGAATAGTTTTTTTTTTCCTGGTTTTACTAAGGCACTATATACTTGTTCTGCGCTTACTTCTTTTCCATATAAAGTATTTATTTGTCAGTGTAATTTAATTATTGAGCTCTCAGTAACTTTGCTGATTTCTAATTTGTTTAAGCATATTTCCATATTCAATATATTCACTTTTTCCTCATGTTTTCCATTAATTCAAAGTAATAATTCCATGCATTCTTATTGCCTATGTTTCCAATGGCATTTACACTATCTTTGTTTTAATAGTTTTAAAAACAGGTTTAGGTTCACCCTTTACCAGTGTTAACTGTAACAAATTACAAAATGCAATAACATGCTTACCACCAAGTATTTTGTTATCATTACACTTTGGAGTTTCTTGCATACAAAATTTGGCTAACTTTATCAATGAATAAAACGTTCATGTTTTTAAAAACAATGTTAGCTACTTGTGCTGTTTCAGCATGTAGTTTTTCATATTGTAATTTTTTATCAGGTTCTACTGGTAATATAAACCGTTTATGCAGTGTTATAGCGCCAATATTGTAAGCAGCCAGACAAGTAGGCGCTGTTATAACACAAGCTAATGGATATTAAATGTGTTGTGCACAAATTTGAGTGTAACTTTAATTATAAATCGCTTCCTGGTACCTGACCTTCGTCTAATACATAAGAGGGTTGGTTTAAAGTTTATGCCCCCCTAAAAAATAATTTAATGTAAAAGCTCATGGTCCATGTTGGCAGCAAAATCATGGAACACCTTTTGTTCTACATTTAATTGAGCAACACGTTCGTCTAAAAAACCAACCTGTTGGTTCTCTTGTTTCATTGCACTAAGAACGGTACTGCATTGCTAACTGTGCTTCATTTCTTTGTAGTGGTTGGCCAAGAGGATTCATTACATTTGAATTTAGATTAGATGTTGGTTGTTTTGTATCTTTAGCTAATTAAGTTTCTAGCATTTGTTTTTTGCTCAACTTCTTTGTCAAGCATTTTAACATTTTTAAAAGGATATTTAATGTGTTGCTTATGATGTGTAAGTGCTGCTTCATAGCTTCCAATTTCAATTCTGATTCTTTACGCCTATGTAAAAACAGCTGTTTTAAGCAGTAATAATACTCTGACTTTTTATCTAATGAAGCATACATCAGTTTTTTGTGATTAACTGAACTTGGGTTTACATGCTTGACAACCATCACTGTTTTTACTTTTATAATGTTGCTTTTCTAAATTTTCTTTCACATCTTCTCGATAATTGTAAGACTTTATAAAGGTAAAAATCTTCTAAATATTCAGATCTATCATGGTAGTGGTTATCAAGCATATTTCTTTGAGAAGTCCTCACTGTCTGGGTTATGAAGAGCTGACATTTCTTTTGATGATAAGGTTTTAGTTACATCTGCTTTCTGGGTAGTCAAGACTGATCCACTTAATATCTACTGTGACAGATCCATAGATGCCTTCACTTCTCCCCGAACGGAAGCCCCTTCCCATGAGGCAGGAGGTGAGGCAACTACCCGATAGTCCCACTGGGTGTGGTGCACAGAGAGAGGATCGACATCTAGGGAGAATGTGGTATAACCCTCTCCCAATTACCCCTCCTCAACCTACACTTGTGGGTTCACCCCCAATGCCATACCCAATCACCACATGTACCTGTGTAGGAGCAGTGACATAAGATCCACTGAGACGAGGAAGAGGAGGGACTACCTAAGAATGACTCCCTGGACATGTACTGAGACAAAGAGGTGCAGAACAATGAAGAGCCATGATGTGAACTTGAATGGGCATTGTAGTTGTCAGTGTGATTCAGAATAAAGAAGGAAGGAGGGATTTACTCATGTATCAGACCCTCCGAGGAGGAACCACGATCGTAGAGGCCATCCGGTCTGGAAGAGACTCTTGACCGGGATGTGACGAAGGAAGCCAAGGCATCTCTATCCGATCTGCTGTGGAGGACTGGCTGGAAAGCTGTAGAAGCAGAGATTCATGCAAGTGAGACATCTGCATTGCGCGGTCGAATGAAAGACGCGCATCCCTCGAGGATCGTAATGCTGCGGATCCGCCACACCAGACAGGAAAGTGGAAAAGGCGACACAAGACCCAAAGCAGCGGCAGGAAGCAACCGAGACGACCGAAGAGCGCCAGCAGAGACCCAAAAAGGTACATGGGCTGCCTGGACGGTTGATTGGAGGGCCACAGAGAAAGAGCGAAAGAGACGTGGGTCTGGCACCTGCACCCACAACAAAAGATCCATATTAGTAATCTTCTTTGTGGCAGTAACTTGCAGGAAAGTAATCCAGGTCTGCTAGAACCAACCCATAGCGAAATTAGGGTCTGGGAACTGCACTCCGAGAGAAGCCAGAGGAAAGGAGCCATTCCCCCTGTATGAACGGTGGTACAGTAAGTGGAAGAAAGGCCAGCGAAATGGAGGCATTTCCCCTTGGCGTCGTTCACCCCTGAAACCAAGATGCCAGGAGGAGAAAGACATTCTCCTGTTAACCAAGAAAGACAAAGGGAAGGGAGTCATTCCCCCTGGTTGTGTGAAACCTGGAACTCAAGATATCGGGAGAAGGGAGTCATTCTCCTAATAACCACAGTTAAAAACATTCAGTTACCACGTGTTAGAAGATAGTGCCTGCCAAAACAAAGTACTTGAAATGTGCCTTTTTGTGCTTGAGCATAATTTTGACTTTGGGATGGGAGCCATTTCCCTAAGAAGTCAAAGCCTGGAAGTGAACTTGTATCCCCAGTCCAGAACAAGAGAGTCATTTTCTGGACCAAGAAGAACTACTTTATCTTTAGTTTAGCTTTAAGTGTAGGGACAGAAGTAGGCTTTTTGACACTATGCCACCTGTGTGACCGTCTTTCTTCTGCACACTTGCACTACACTATTAACATAAATGTGTGTTCCTGTCTGCTGTTTTGTATGTCCCATATGCAAGGCACCTGACCCCTTGACTCCAATCCAGTCAGTGATGGCCACTTTCTTCTGGTCCTATTTACAGAGCACGTGAAAATTCAGTCCTCTTTCGCTTACTAACCTGCTTCTCTCAGCTGAAATGGGGCAGGCCTTTCACTATTTCCACCCTCGTTTATTGCTGGGACGGGTGTCCAGTCAACTCGTCGAAAAAAAACTGGTCGACTGCAATTTGGTCGACGCAATTTGGTCGAAAACCAAATGGTCGAATTTTTTTTTTTATTTATATATTTATTTTTTGGGTTTTCGTTTAGTTAAAAAAGGGGTTTTTAGAGAAAAAAAGGGGGTTGGGGGGGGACCCCCCCAAAAAAAAAAAAAAGGGGTTAAAATAAAAAAAATAAAAAATTCGACCATTTGGTTTTCGATCAAATTGGTTCGACCATTTGTCTGGTCGACCAATTTTTTTCGACCAAATGACTGGCAACCGCTGGGACGCATACGCTACGCTTTGGTGTGCTTGGCCCTGCACTTGGATTTCAGGTTAGTACCGCTACATCCCCCACCCCCTACATTCGTATCGGAGTACTCCATTTTGGACTCTCCTATCCTTGCCACATTCTCCGTTAGCCGACGCCTTGAGCGCACATACAGATTGCTCTGTGTGCTGTTGCTTGCACGCAATATTTTTCTTTTCCTCCTCCAGTCCCTACTAACCGGGACTCATTGCGTACCGAGACACGAAGGACGCCTAACCAACCTCAGTGTGCCGTGTACCTACCTGCCTTGCCTGCCTCTGCTCGAGTCACAGGTATCGCTTACGGCAGGAATTTGAGGTAGGCTTTAGTACTTCACTCAATAGCCATATGCATCTGACAGTTTTTACTTTTACTAATTAGTTTTGTATGCCTTGGCACTGTTAGAGTGCTTGTTCAGAACCATCCGTGTAAACTGTGTTTCCTTTCTTGTTCCTTCAGACTGGGAACACGGTCAGACTCTGGCTGATGCTTTATCCCCCGTGCACTTGGCTAGCTCCCCCCGCTGGACAGTGTTAGATGTTGCCTTCCTGTAGTGGTAATGGTGTGGTATTATTTATTTATAAAGCGCATATAGACAGGCAAGTGTTTCAAAGCGCTCAAGGAGGGTGGGGAACATGGGCGGGGGGAACAACCGTCCCTCAGAGCCTTTGAAATTCAGAGATGATAATAGTTTGCACAAACAGAGTAAGTGCGTAGAATACATTTAAGAGTTTGAGATACATCAAATGGGCCTGATGGCAATTCTGCAGTTTTACCAGTGCAATTAAGTGGTTAATACAATAGAAAACAGACAGATGATCTTCAGGCATGGTACGTACGGATCGTGCAAGTGCACAGCCGGTCACAGGGAAGGGGGCGGTCCAAGTGCACCCGGTCAGTGGAGACTGGGGTAAGTACAGAGAGATCCACTCTCATGGGTTATTTCTCAAGTGCAGTGAGTGTGAGTGGGGGGGGCAAGGCCCTGGGGCAAGTACGAAAGAGGACTGGCGGGGGTGCTAGGGACCTGTGAGACTCTGAGGTACACCAGGTGGCCAGTCAGCAAGGGACAGTATTTAGGTAGGCAGAGTTGCAGGGAGGTCAGTCCCAGGCCTCAGAAAGCCTTGTGAACAATGCAGAGGATCTTGAACTTGATCCTTGCAGCCACGGGGAGCCAGTGAAGGGATTTCCGCAGTGCAGAGATGCGGTCCATGGGCTTTGTAAGTGTTCCCCTCTGCCTTACTACCCTTCCTGCCAATGTTCTGTACTCGGGTGACTGCACAGTGTCTAGGGTTGGTAACCACAATAACCTTTGCCTTTTTCTTGCCACCCTCTTCAGGTGGCTCCGTAGTGTTCCCTACGCTTCCAGTATTTCCTATAAGCCCTGGTGCATGGGCACAAACCTGATTGGTAGGCACAATGTGTTTCTCCTCGCTCCCTGGTGATCTGTGTCCCTGCTGTATACATGTGTCCTGCAACACTTTGGTTATTACTTAAAATTTCTTGAACTCGTGCTGATGTTCATTAGACTGAGAGTCTGCTTTGTTCATGTTCTACAGGGTCCAATATTGTCTTTTGGTCCTGAAGAAGGCGGTCTGAACCACTCAACTCTGCTGAAACGCCATCATGATATACACGCCTTGGGTGTGTCTTACATTTCTGTAATTTCTATGTCTTTGGCGTAGACCCTGGCCATTTCAAATTATTTCTCATGTCTGTGTATGCTGCTTTCGTATTGATTTATGACTATTATGACCTACTTGAGATGTTGGTAGATTGCTATGTAATTTATTTGACTTATACCTCCTGTGACCTACTTGAGATGTAGGTAGATTGCTGTGCAATTAACTTGATTAGGCAACCAACATACATAGGTCCTTTTATTAATTTACCTTCGTCTTTCACTCTTTGTTTTTGTACTTAACCTATGTAAGTAATCACTCAACTTGTTATTGTTTTGTCTGTTTCTTGATTGTTAATTCATGAAATAAATCATTAAATTGTGTATTTGTAATAATTTCTTGTCTGCTTGAACACTTTAAACTATGTGTTTCACTGACAGCATCCTGGACATGTAAAATAAGTAATTGGTCAGTTACTCAGATCAAAAAAATCTGTATGTTAACAACCCTCGTTCTTGTGTATATATTGATCTTCAAGTTCCCATTTACAATTGGAACCTTCCCTCAGTGCAATATTCAAGTTAGACCGTTTTGTCTCATAGGCTAAACACGCAAAGAGTCACTTTTTATCTGTAATTTCCCCCAAAAGATCTTAGTTGACGATGGTGAGACTCAGTATCCACCCCTCCTTTCCTGTGCCCATACCCCATCCTATTATTTAGGATTCTCCAACGTCCCAACTCCCCCTCGCCCCCCCCTTCTACACAAACACTGGGCCAAGGAAGAAGGCGACTGAGAGTAAAGAGACTAACCCTTACTGTCTCATTGGATATGTCCTGTTAACCAGGTCAGGCGCTTGACCTTAATCACATACATCTGATAGCCATTAGCTCCCCCCACATGGATAAAAGGCAGAACATAGAAATGTACCATGAGCAAGGTGACGCACGAAAAGGAGCAGATCGTCTGGGCCGAAGGCGAACCCACTGGAGCAGGACGACCGATCGAGGGACAAGAGCAAAGGGTAGGGAAACCCTGAAGTTCCCTGCAGAGATCGATGACTCTGGGAAACCGTGAAGGACACGCAGAGAAAGCCAAATCCCAGACAAGAAGAACCCTGCATTGTGTTTCAAGGACGCCAGCGACCCTGAGGGGTGAGCTAAGGCCAAACCTGTGGTATCAACCTTGACTCGTGAATCGAAGCCGCTAAGACAAGAAAGGAATACACACATCCTTTGAGTAAGCAAAAGATATGAAAGGCCGGTTTGTGTTAAGGAAAGATTGAATCCGCAACAGTGTATCTCACAATTTGAAGGTTGCGTGCATGATGATCAGAAGTGAAAGAAAGTAAACCAGTGATTAACTTTTAAGTTCCTGATAACTGTGATACAGAGCAGCGGAGTGGTCCAGCGAAAGGAAATCGCCCACTCGAGAGTCTGAGAGAAATGTTTGATGTCTTGTTATAAAGCGGTGAAGTGAACAAACTTTGAAATGTGCAATGGTTGAGAATAACCCTGCCGAAAGGGGAAGTTAAAATGTGATTGCTTTAATAGGAAGATTTCTTTGATCTTTTCTGATTGTGGTATGGAACTACCAATACTAAGACACTGATTGTGGTATGGAACTACCAATGGTAAGACACATTGGGGTGAATAACATTGAGGGAGATCTGAATTGGTCCTGCTGAGTATGGTAAAAGCCTCGCACATTCGAAAGTCTTCGACATCCGTGAACGTCTGAGCCTGACTGAGGGAGGCCGGAAACATGAAATACGTTAGGGGAAGGAACACCTAAAGAATGTGAATAAAGCTTGAGGAAGTAAACCCCTACAAGTACTGTGATTACTAGGTCCGAGCCCAGCTGAGAGAGATCTACATGAACTATTGATGCCTTGAGAGGTCCTAGCTTGACAGAGGGAGACCTACGTGAACTTTTGTTGAACTGTGAAACAACTTTTGGAAAGTTGCAATAAGTGACTTTAACATGGAAGGCCAAGCGTGCCACGACCCACGTTTTGAACGGACTGTTTTTGATAACTTGAACCAGAGTGTGTCTTCCTGTTTATGGGGGCCGCCTTACTCCGTGCTGTCTAACGTGGGGAGGATAGCTTACTCAGCCACCTTGATCCTTTATGTTATAACACTGACTTTACTTTGCATACACATTTCCCTTTACACACTTTTTCGTATAAAAGATAGGGTAGGCATTAGGTTTTGTTAGTATAGGCCATTTTGATTTGACATAGACTGACAAGGAGTGTGTTTTCTTTATTATTTGATGGTAGAGACTACTCCCATCATAGTTAGTTAGTTATAGTTATTTTGCACTTATATTTCGCCTTATATACCATTGGTATGGTCTGAAGGCGCTTGTAGGTTGAACGCCCTTGGGAACCGAAGTTCAGATCAGTAGAGAGAGTAGGGAGAGTCAAAAGGTGCGTGTGAGCACCGGGTATGTGTGCAGCTCGTGCGGGACTCGTGTAGTAGCTGCTTCTTAGCGGTAGGTGTGGTGGTTGAGAGATCAGGAGAATGTGTTCGTTCTGGCAGGATTTATCTGGAACGGGTGTGGCTGCGTTAGGCCTGAGGAAAACGCCTGGCTGGGGGTGTGGAACCAGCAGTGATTACATAGAATGATGTGGAGTAAGCGGCGGAATGTTGGTATGAGAACAGTTATACCGAATGGTGTCATAGTATCTCTGTGTTCTAGTTGAGTGGTGATGTAAGGAGAGAGTAAGCATGGTGGTGTGGTATGATCGGTTATATGCTCTTTCAGTGAGCACACTTCTAAATGCAACTTTCCCAGAGAGGGTACTGGGCGCACTTCTAAATACAGTTTTCCACAGAGAGGATATTGGGCACTCTTCTAGATTCAGTTTACTAGAGGCTATTGGGCACACTTCTAAATGCAACTTTCCAGAGTGTCTATAGGATACATTTCTATAGTCAACTTTCACAGATGCTATTGGGAACACATCTAAATTCGACTTTATAGAGCGTCTGTTGGGAACACTTCTAAATTCAACTTTACAGAGCGTCTATTGGATACACTTCTATAATCAACTTTCACAGAGGGTATTGGTTACACTTCTAAATGCAACCTTCATAGCTATATGCGGGAGTTTTTCAGCATCATAGTAACATGGGAGTTTTTCTGAACCCCAATAATGTAATAAAGGTTTTGAAACTTGTAACTTTTGTGTCAGTATCATATTATTTTTCTTTTAATGTTGCTTACTGTTTTAAAATGATCTTCACCAAATCGAGGAGCACCTTCAGCCCATAAATGTAATGTAAAGCAAATTCATAAAGTGCACCTTCATCAACAAGGGCATTATGGTGCTGACAGTTAAGGGACTGAGCAGAGAAAGCGGTGATTAAGCTGTGAAAATGTAGGTTTTCAGGGCATGGCGGAAAGAGAGGTGATCCTCCATTGTCCACAGGAACAGAGGGACAGAGTTTCACAGAGAAGCTGCCGCCACAGAAAAGGAATGTCCGCCTACCTGACCCAGCCTAAACCAGGGGACAATAACTCTCAGGGAAGAAACTGAACGCTGGTTCCGAGTTGGACACATAACATAGGGGCAAGATTTTGCCTGCATAAAACCCAGACCTTTTCCGTACAAGGCACAGTGGACCACATACAAAGCCTTGGACTTAATACGCTTTGCCACCGGGAGCCAATGCAGTTTTTTCAGAATCACTGTGGTGGGACAAAACCGGGAAGTACCACTGCCAGTTGGGCTGCAGAGTTTTGCAACAGCTGCAGCCGCTGAAGAAGGTATGCTGGCTCAGCTAGATAAAGGGTATTACAGTAGTCTAAAGAACCCGCAGTAAGAGAGGATACCACCAAAGAGTGAAGATGAGAAGGAAGATAAGGAAGCACTTTGCGGAGGATAGAGCTTAAAGTAAACTGACTGACGGACAGTGCCTACATGACTCTACATAGAGAGGGACTTGGAGAACTTAACACCCAAGTTCTTTACCACTCAGAGGGCGTAGGCAGAGGATAAAGTTCAAATGGCTAGAAAGCCGAAGAGTATCCTGCAGGAGCCAGAGACGGACCGACAACTAGAACCTCTGTCTTCTCAACCTTAAGGCGAAGCCAGTTTTTGCCCATCCATAGGTGTGGACAGCCAGCAGGCAGGACCGACAACGCGCGGCCAAGGCAGGGTGGGAAAATCTAGTCTCACCAGATCTGTGTCATCAGCATAGGAAAAACAGTGAAACCCAAAAGAGTGAATCAGCTGAATATAAAAATTGAAAAGAATAGGGGAAAGGGCAGAACCTGAGGCACACTGCAAATGAGGGGGTTTCACAATTGAAAAAGGAGGAAGTGAAAGAGACTGGGAACGACCAGTTAGAAAAGACACAAACCAATCCATAAAACAATATGAATTGGAGATGTTCCTCGAGCTTCATATTCCATATAACTTTAGCTGGTGGTGGGCACTGTTTAACATTGCAAGGAATAGATGATGAAAACGGATTGCTATGTGTACTGGATCAAGTGTACAAAGTTCATTTGGAGTTAAGGTGTTCATTTTAGGAAGATGTGAATTTCCTACTTTTAAGAAGTCTAGTAGTTCATCCCATGCATATTCTCCACAGCTTGAAATAACGACCATGTTGGTGGACCAAGGTTTCACAACATGCAATTTAATTCTGATAAACGCCTATAGCAGTATTCTCTTGTTCCTCGTATATTGGCAACAGTGTTTGTGATGCTGCTTTCTAAAACTTGATCTTTAGCTTCACCTTTTTCAACTAGTGTTGAAGCTGTCATTTCTATATCGTATTTCTGTAATGAGGGTATGGGTAACTCTGTAACACAGTTCCTAAGTCACTTTCATAAATCAAGTGAAACATGGATTCATGATTTAGTCTAAATCTAGGGTCTGTATAATACATGTGACTTGTTCTATATACTGAAGCAGGTATTCATACCCATCTGTCATCTAATATTTCACCCTCTCCTGTGCGGATCAGTTGAGCAAAGCAGCATTCTTCTAAGTATTTATCCCTGACACTAACCCACTGACACTAACCCTTGGCTGTCTCATTTGAATAAGTATATTGAATCACCTATGAATTCTTTTGACTGTGAAGGGTGGATAGTATATTCTTATAGATTTTGTAGTGCAATCTTTTCAAACTGTGGCTGTTTTCAGTTACATCTTCAAGGTTGGAAAGGGGAATTTCTCCCCTTTACAATGACTGAAACCTTCAAGCATTACTGGGCACGGATCATTCAATCCATGTCCAACAACCCCACTAGAGCATCAGGAATGCTTTTTTAAAGTTGGGGTGGGGGCGTGGGGGTGGCCACTTAGTATATAAGCGGCCCCGTCCCCAGAGCATGAGACATTACATTTGGTCAGAATAATCTGCACCTATGGAAGGGACAACCCGTTTTTTTAATCCGTATTTGGCAAATGACTGTGCTTTTACTGGGGGATGGGCAGTGTTTTTTATTTTATTTTTTTATTTTGTGGTATGTGTGGTGAGGATGCAGGCTGCTATATGTGACAAAAAATTGCATTTGGGACCCTTCTCAAGTGGCCAGGCAAAGGCAGACCCTTTCTGATCTTGACCTTTGGGCTGGTGTTCTGCGGGAGGATCACATGGGGGGAGCAGGTGAAGAGCAATGGGAAACCCCTTTGTTCAACTTCCCTCAAGATCCAATCCTTCTAATAGCTTATTGCAAAAAAGAACAAGGTATAAAAACAGATTTTTGCATTAGGGACTGCAAGTCCCATAATCCCTGAACTACTGGGACGAAGAGGGACAAAACTGCAGAGTGCAGCTTGTTGATGGGAATGACCCACACCTGAAGGAGACTGAGAGACTTAAAAGGCCCCCCTCAGGTACAGGCCATTAATGTGAAGAAGGAGCAGAGCAGTAGTCGTAGGTGGAGGAGTTTTGAGCTCTCCACCTTGCAGCAGAGACTGGAGCAAGAAGAAGTTGTCAGGACCACTGCTGAGTGGGGAGCAATAGCCAGTCCTGAGATGGTCTTTGCCTCCAGAAGCCTTAATTGCTGAGGTCACGCAGCGAGAGGCGTCATAGAGGGAAGCTTGCCCCCTGAAGACCTGTTTTGCTGATGCTGCGCTGCAGGAAGCGAATGTTTGCAAAGCTGTCATCCCCACGAGGCTATCTGTGGTGGCCGGCGGATTGCAGTGAGCAGCTGAAGCAAAGAAACTGTCAGCAGCGAAGGAAGCGGATGCGCACAGCATACACAGGGAGTTCACTGAGTAATTGTGACACTGCAGCGCTTCGTGACCGCTACTTGATGCAGGTACTTTCAATATTGAAAAGCAGTCCCCTAGGTGTGAAAATAAGAAAAAAGGCAGTTTTGAATACCACCTACCAGAAAAAAAGAAAACATTATTACATACAACCAAATGACTCTGACTTTAAGCATGCATGTTTATTTTAGATCCAGCAAAAAGATGGGGCCATAATTCTAGACGTTAATGCATCAACCATTACCCAAGTCAAAAGAAAGTAAAATCAAGGCAATTTTAAACCAACAAATATTGCCAAAGTCAGGAGGGGGCAAGTCCCAAAGTTTGTAACGCTTATTGCCCATAGTTGAAGAAGTATATAATACAAGCTGGTATAAACACACATTGCCAAAGCCAAAGAAGAAGCAGAATAAAACCCTATCCTTGTGATTGTTTGTTTAATGTAGAAGTAGGGAAACAAGTGGCAAGAAGGCTGCCCTTTCCGGTATAAGCTATTCAGAAAAGGGAGAAGCGTAACTTATGTGAATCTTGCCTTCCCTAAAGAATTGCTTAAAATCTGATGATGTAAAGTAAGAAGCACTGCAAAGTTGTTGAAAGCTGATCTCAACCACAGAGGCACTTATTTGAAAATGACTGATCCGGCAGGGAAGTATACCAAATCATATGTTGTGATAACACTTTATACTGTTCGGGCAGGGGAGTATACCCGAACAGCAAACTTTGAAGTAGTAGGCTTTGCATGGGAGTAAACCAGGTGGATGTTTATGAAGTGGTATTGACAAATTATCCTGACAAACCTTTGTTGCTAAAGAAACAACTGTATAAAACTACTGCTGAAGTGT
The DNA here is from genome assembly GCF_040938575.1 of Ambystoma mexicanum. Classification (NCBI taxonomy): domain Eukaryota; kingdom Metazoa; phylum Chordata; class Amphibia; order Caudata; family Ambystomatidae; genus Ambystoma; species Ambystoma mexicanum. Next base: position 1,293,737,551 of record NC_090932.1, read on the forward strand.
TCTATATCCTCAGAACTATTATATTGTTGCAGAAGCATCCTGACAAAGGAAATATATGTTAATACTGATGAACTAAGCAAATATTCTTAGTTTATGCAAAGATGATTGTTTTGAGTCTTCCAATTCCAAGTGGAAGAGGAAGAACCTTTGCTGAACAATTCTAAAGTGTTGGAACATTTTATTACCAAGTTGTAGTTACAAATAACTGTATTGGATCTTTGTTATAAACAGGATGTCCGTATTTCTTTTGGAAACTGTGGAACATAATCCTGCTTGAATCTGGGGAAGGAAATTCACCCAAATCTCAAAGAGACTCTGCTCTCATATTGTGAATTTACTCTTATATTGTGTTGCCTTTGAAGTGCCATGCATTACGTTGTTGAGTTACTGTAAGTATAAGTGTAAGGGATAGAAACCTTTTGTTAGTTTCCTTTAGTTTATTTTAAGCAGGGAAATCCTCGTCAGGGTAGGTATAGTGAGGCGTTTATCCAACCTTTTTGAGTTAATAAAATGGCATCTTTTGAAAAACCTTCACAAAGTTGTCAGCCTCGAGTTTCTGACCCCTCGCATGCATAATCAGCCCTCTCCATCCCGCTGTCCCAAAGGGATGGGGCAGTGCTTATTGCCCTCCATGGGGGCAAATTGACAGTATAATCTGCCCATCCGCTCCTAGGAAAGGGCATCATTCTTTTTTAATAATTTGCAAATGTAACAATTTTACTTGGGGCACCAGGAATGCTTTATGTAAAAGGGGGTGACCCTCTCCCCCTCCCGCCCAGAAGGAATGGGGGCATGTCATGTTACCCTCCCTGTGGGCAGATTGGCAGTATAAATGCCAATCTGCCCATCGGAAGGGGCAGATGTGTATTTTTCTTTTTTATGTGCCCACTGTAAAGTTATTGGATTTCGACGGGTGCCACTAAAGCACCAGAGATGTTATTTGAAGGTGAAGGTGGGGGACGGGGGGCTGACCACAGATAATGGTGTTTTGTTTAATTCTATTTAATTTACAGCTGTGGCAGTGTAGTAGCTACAGCTGAAGCTTTGGCTCTCTTATGCTAGTAGTATAAAATGTGCTACTTTCCTTATTATACATTATAAAGGGAGGTGCTGGTTGTCAGTGGTGTGGGTGGAACTGGGCTGAGTGTCAGTTGTGTAAGTGGTGCTGACGTAACTGTAGAATGATGTGTATGCCCTGAATAAGGGATGCTGGACGCTTAGCATAAAAACAAACTGCATTTTGGGAACTGTAAGGGAGGCATGGTATCACAAGTATGACAATGACACAAGAGGTACAAGTTTCATAGCCAATTTTCAGGGTTTGAAAAAACTCCTACTTTGCCCTATTGCTATGATAGCAGTAGTCTCTACCATCAAATAATGAAGAAAACACAGTCCTAGTCGTCTGTCAAATCAAAAAAGGCCTATACTAACAACACCTAATGCCTGCCCTATCTCTTATGCAAAACACTTGTAAAGGGGAATATGTATGCAAAGGAAAATCTGCATTTATAACATAAAAGATCAAAGTGACTGAGTCAGCTCTCCTCCCCACATTGGACAACATGGAGTAAGGTGGCCACCGTAGACAGGATGACACACTCTGGCTCAGGTTCTCAAAACAAAGGGCAAATCAAACCTTGGATCGAGGCCCGTCTGGCCATCCACGTTAAAGTCACTTATTCCAGCGTTCCAAAAGTAATTTCACAGTTCAACTTAAAGTTCACGTAGGTCGTCCTTCGTTGGGCTCGGACCTCTCAATTACAGTTCTTGCAGGGGTTCCCTTCCCCAAGCTTAATTCACATTAGTTACGGGTTCCCTTCTGCTAACTTAATCTTACTTCTGGTCTCCTTCAATCGGGCTCAGACCTTTCATGGACGTCAAAGACTTTTCTTATGTGCAAAGCTTTTACTATAGACCTCCGCAGGACCACATCGACTTTCTCTTCAGCTCTCACACTCATGTTATTTGCCCCAGTGTCTCTTGGTCTTGGCAGTTCAGTACCGTAAGCACAAAAAGTTCAAATAAATGTTTCTCTTAAGCATTCACATTTTCACTTTACGTTTTTGCCGGGGTCAATCTTGACCATTATGCATTTCAGTGTTTGTTCACTTTGCCGCTTTGTAACAAAACCTTTCACATTTTGTGGAGACTTTTGAGTGGGCTACTTCCTTTCACCGGACCACTTGCTACTCTTTATCAATGGCTTCACAGTTATCAGCCACTTTAAAGTTCATCAATAGTTGAGTTTCTTTCATGTTTCATCAGCATGTGCTCAACTTTCACTTGTGAGATACACTGTTGCGGCTTCAATCTTCCCTTGACACAAACCCTGTCTTTCACTAACTCGCTGGTTGTGCATGTTCCTTTCTTGTCTCTACGGCTTTGATTCACGCATCAAGGTTAATACCACAGGCTTGGCCTCGCCTCGCCAGCGTTCACCCGGGAGGGTCGCTGTCGACCTTGAAACACAATGCAGGTTTTTCTTGTCTGCGATTTGGCTTTCTCCACGTCTCCTTCACGGCTTCCCGGAGGCAACAACCTCCTGCAGGGAACTTCAGGGTTTCTCTCCCCTTTGCTCTAGTCCTCCATTGGTCGTCCTGCTCCAGTAGGTTTGCCTTTGCCCGGAAGATCTGCTCCTTCTCGTGTTCCACCTTGCTAATAGTGTGTCTCTATGTTCCGCCTTTTATCCGTGTGGGGAGAGCTAATGGGTATCAGATGTATGTGATGTGAGAAACCTGAAGGTGTCTCCCTAACAAAGTCCCTGGGGATCTGTCATCCAGGTGGCCAGGATATTGCCATCACTATTGAATTCAGCTCCTGGGGGTGGACCAGTGAGGGAGGATCACCTGGATGGGGGGCGGTCCTCGGGAGTGGAAGTGGGACACCGACTGATGAGATGCGGTATCACCCTTCTTCCAACATCTTTCACCATCTACCATATAGGATATACCAAAACACTGCCCCCCCATTACACACAAACACTTTCACACACCACCAAAGACAACGGACTAAAACCTGAGCCTGACATGTACCAATACAAGGGTCAGGCAATTGACCAAAATTGCACACACCTGATGGCCCTTTCCGTTCCCCACAGGGATAAAAGGTGGAAAACGAGAACACAGTACAAGCAAGGCAGACCACACGACGACTCAGCTATCCAAGTACGGCAGTTCAAGAGGAAGAGAAAGGTGGCGAGAAACAAAAGGGTGGCAAGGAGAGAAGCGACCTTGCCCTTTCCAACCCAAGCCTGCGAAGCCTCCACAGAAGGAAGCGTAAGACTGCAAACAATAGCTATAATGTGTTGCAGCAGATGTCAACGGTACACTGAGCATTCCTACACTGATAAGCAGGATAGAGAAAGACGCCTGCCAACGTGGTACCATCCTTGACTCCAGATACGAGGAAAGCCAAGCGGTTCATCACTGCCAGTGAGTCGAGGGGAGAACCAATAAGAAACCAAACTGTGAACAAAAGTAGCAAGCGGCTAATTGAAAAAAAGTACAAAGAACTGTTAATACAAAAGGGGAAACCCAGGAGAAGTTTGTCACCACGTGGGTGCGTACTCGAGAGAGTGTGGGCAACTAACCTATTGTAGAAACTACAATTACCAGAAGGTGTTGGGAACAGGTCGGAAAAGGGGTCAAAGTGGTCATACAGGGCTCTAGCAATATCCTCTGAACAATCGAGTCTTTGACCTGCAGAAGATTGTTAAGCTAAGGGAAGTGAATCCTGCATCGTAAGAAAGTCAAAAACTGTATTATTAATGAGGATTGACAAGAGTGAACCCGACACAGGGATGCAGATGAAAAGGGGCAAAGCCTAAAGTCCCGATGAACAGTGCGTTGACAAAGGTGAACCCAACGGAGGGAAGTCCACAGTGAACTGTTCTGTTTAAAAAAAAACATTAAACCGGAAGTTTACTCAAAAATGTTATTGTCCCGATCGTTCAGACATGTATTTTTAAGCATGCTGTAATCTATCTTAAAAGGTTTTCCTATGCATCTTAACTTAGTTTTCCACACTTTTACACATGCGAAAAGAGGTTGAGCGCAGCCATGTTGTGCTAATCTAATCCGTTGATGCATCGCCCTAAGTTCAGGTGCCCTCGCTGCAAAAATACAGATGGCCCGCCCCTCAACCTGACATCACTTGTCCAAACAATATGCTCCACCTATTTTGATGATGTTCATGGCCAGCGTAGCCAATCGTGCCCCCTCATCAGTCACCCACGCCATAACGTAACTTAACGCAGAACCGGGAAGATAAACACAAATCCTCGCACAGTGCGTAACATTTCTTCTTGACCCAAGTAGGAGTGCAAAACATTGATTTTTAAGAAAACATCAATAATCTGCAATGTAACAAGTGCTTTTATTTTGCCAAGAACACTCACAAGAGAAGTTTAAGTCCACGAAATGAACGATATACTTTTGCAATACAAGTTATAGCTAGCGAACATCGCATGCTTTGAATGTTCTTTATAACTTCCTCATAGTACGCTGATTGTGATCGATCAATCCAGTGCTCCAGATAATATTTTGAGGTGGGAGTATTTTACACATGATTTTTCAAATTAGAGAGTAAATGCAATTTCAAGAGAGTAAAAATGAGTTTCCTCCTCTGCAAGAGAGTAAAACTTACCCAACACATACACCCAATGCATACGTAAAATCAGACCCATAGACCAAAAGCGTTGTAGATCAGTTGTCTGGCTTGTGCAGAGTCCTTCACTCCACATGCAAACGGCACATCCTGTCTGGGCACATAGTAACAGCACATCACTCCACTTGATAAAGGCATATATCCTCCCTGAACATGCTAGCTACGCATCTCCTCTTGACACATACTAACGAGTACGCCAAGTACTCTGTGCACATGGTAAAGGCACATCTACTTTCAGCATTTTCAAAGATATGCTGTTAGCATTTGAAGAGCAAATTTGTGTCGTTTGCATGTGTAAATTGCACCTTTACACTGTGCGCATGCTAACAGCACATCTCTATGCATATGCTAATGGCAGACATTGTTTTCACATATTGATAGAACATGTTCTTTTAGCAAGCTTGATATTTGTACACGTTAACAGGACATATCATTACCCATAGTGACCTCCAATCTCTTCTCTGCGCATGCTATTGGCATATCTCTTCTCGTCTGCTAATGGTGCGTCTTCTCTGCGCACATACTAATGGGACAACTCTCTGTACATGTGTGATAACTGCGCCCATGTGCACAGAGGAGATGTGCATGGTAACATGCCTTCTACGCACATGCTAATGGGACGTATCCTCTCTGCACATGCTAACTGCACATCCCATGCCTGCACGTACTAACTCACATCCTGTGCAGCAACGGGATATGCAGTTAGCATGTGCAAAATCCACATACTGTCTATGCACATCTCGGGTCTGCATGCTAACAGCACATCTCGGCTCTGCATGCTAATTGCCCTTCTGTTCCATGGCACGTGCAAATGACACATCTTTACTTACGTACTATGGGGACATTTCTTCTCTGTGAGTGCTAATGTAGCATCTCCTCTGCCCATGCTATAACAGCACATCTCCTCTCTGCCAGTCATAACAGCAGGGCTCCCTTCTGCACAGGCTAAAACTTGCATCCAAAGAAAGGGTGGACAGCTACTGGGCAGGAGGGCGGCCTGCACTACCCAAGTTCCAATTACGTGACGCAGCCATGATGGGTGTGGCGTAGAGGGAAGATCGCAGAGGAGTCGCTTCTTTCTTACAAGAAATGCAATAATGAAGAATGACCCTTCACACAAGTTACTATCAGTGCTAGAAATTGACAAAATTAACTGGGGCCAAATGTACCTGATTTTCCCCCTCCCCTTTCCTTATTCAGCCTGACTCGAACATGTCCTCGCCAGCCCCCACCACAATGCCCAACAGTGCTCCCTTGGCATTCTGCTGTGTTTTTCTCTAATAAATTAAGGACCATTCGAAATGGGATAATAACCGTTACCACAGTGCTTAAAAACAGAAGGAATTTGGCTAAAAGCGCTACGTAAGAACACATACTCCCTTTCGACCTGTTATTGGAATAGCTTCCTTACACATCCAGCAGCACATCTCCTCTCTGCACATGCTAACTGAGCATCTCTTTTCTGCATGCGCCAGTGGCACACGGCCTCCCTGCATGTGCTATTCAGTTCAGGCTAATGGAACCGTTCATCCTTTCATGGGGTAATGGCCCATTCCTCGTGGTATAGCCCAACAGCAAGCGCATGTCTTACTACAGCCAGCATAACTTTATAAATTATACATTACAGAGAAGGTTTACAACAGGCAGCAAGTAAAGGAATAATTGCAGATGTGTTGGCTCCCGCCCCTTTATTTCAGCACTTTGAGGGGAGAGGTGGGGGTGGCTGGTGGCTTGTGAGAGTAAGCCGACCTACCTGGCCTCTCTGCCATGCAGGGGCACAACAAAACCTACATTTCGTGGGGCGGGGAAATTAAGTTGTGATGGGAGGGGCCACTTCAGAATATAGGCAGGGCAAACTTGGAGGCTCTACCCCCACTGTTCTACCCAACTCCTCCCATGTTCTGATGTGGGGAAGAACTATTGAATAGTATATTTTAAAGCGCAATATGCAGAGGTGATGGAAGACTTTCTTGAAAATAACAGCTTTAATGTTTTACTGCGTTTGTTCAAGTACATTTTTATGAGCACACACAGTAAAACATTAACACCGCCAGTTTGGAGGAAAGACTTCCCTCACCTCCCTGCCTATCAAAATGCAAGTGCGCACATCCAGGGGTGCACCTAGGCGGAAAATGTAGGCTGGAGCTAACCCTTCAAATGTTGGGAAAGGCACTAACTTCAGAGACTGTGGAGGAATGGCAAACTTACTTGTGTAGGGGCATCCAACTTCATTACTCATTGTAATAAGAATATTCTATTATAGCTTCAATGTTACAATCAGTTAACTGCTCTCTCCTTTGAGTTTGAAACACCCACTTCTTGCAGAACCTAAAGGTCCTAGAAAGTGTGAAAATGGCAGATGGTGTGCAATGAAAGACTCAATATCCTAGCATAACGGGGCATTGCAGAGTGTGGGCCAGTACTCTGGACGGCCCAAGCACCTCCAGTGGCTGGGAGCAACAGGGGAGAAAATGTAATGTTGGTTCTACCACAGTCCGCTATACTAGAATCTCTGGTGCACTGACTGGCTGGTGACACTATGTCTGCCTGTCAAATCCAGTGTTACAAGAATGGGGGAGGGCCAGTGCAGCAATAATGCAAATCTATGCAGCAATATTGGAGCCACTAGCAGAGGAGCACCAGTATACACCAATGTGTCCATACACTTATTTAAAACTGTCCTTTTGTAGGGGTGTAAACTTATATGCACTCAAATTTTTGAAATTGAAGTCAGGGTGAGATTACATTATTTGGCCAGCATCACACACTTGCGCTAAACAGTGAAGCTGGGATTTTAACCCGCTCTTTCAATTTGGGCATAGCCACCTTCTTCCGCGCTTTACTTGGAACAAAACATTTTAGTTTTGGGTGTCAAGACCTGCAATAATAATGTCCTACAGAGTTTACTTGCATAGTAAAGCATCATAACATGTAAATCCTTATAGCAGCATTTTGTGGCAAAATAATATCACTGTACCTTTATTTTCCACATCCTGCATGGGAAACTAGAAGATGCAAAAAGCAAAACATCCTGGATTCACCCACTTAATTTTCAGCGCTTTAAAAACGCTCCAAAACATACGTTTTGCCATAAACTCACTTAGGTTTGGAGATTTGTCACAAACTTCCAGTGTGTTATGTATGGTTATTAAAGAATATTCAATTTAGGACATCAAAGCAAATTTTACTTTTTAGCATATCAAGCTATTAGATGTTATGTGTATGAACACATTTTAAAAGGGTGCATGCTTTATTGTGTTGCCCGATTAGCTGTCACAGATTTGGTCTTTCAGTTAGAAATTCACAATCATGTGTAAGAAAGGCTATTTCTTTTTTATTTGTATTTAATCAATAAAAGATTTTTACAAAGTCTTTTTCTATTGTTGGAAAACGGATCTAACACAATTACTTAAGACTCCATTTCCCACTATCGTTTCCTTTCAAAAAGTCATTTGTACAATCTCGTCTTAAGACTTAAGACTGGTCAATGTCCATTAGACTTAGACTTTTACTGGATTGGCTTGTTTCAGTGCAATGTCCAAAGGTTTGGCTGCGGCTCTCGACCATCTGGCTGAATCCCCTGCAATGAGATGACACCAACCCTTTTCTTCGCTTAATACCGAAGGATAGGATAACAAAGGTGTCAGGTATGCCTCTCTTTCTTTAGACATTTCTGGACAAGACATCAAGAGGCGCCTCACTGTTTCAGGTTGATCAATATTTTTACATATTCGACAAGAAGATGTTACAGATTGCGATCTAATAGCCAATATTTCTCTTGTATGTAAAATATTTAACCAAGCTCTCATGAATGTTCTTCTTACTTCCTTATCGGGAAATTTTTCACAATATCTCAGAGGGACTTTTAGTTGTGGCTGGGTGGGAGATCTTTAAATAGTTTGTATGACAGGATTTTTCCATTTGTCGAAATCCAATCTTGCTGCTCTATTTTTTCTTTCACTCTACCTGGGTTTGAAATTAAATGTTCTTCCGTGCAAGCCTAAGAAAGGCTATGCTGCTGACAAGAAATGCTACATTGCCATCTAGTGGTTCAAAGTATTTTTTTAATGAATAAATCAAGGCGTACACGGTACGCAGTAGAAAATGAATTAATGTGTATTTGTCATAATTTCATGCGTAAAAAGGCTCAATACGCATGTTATCTGCAGGGCTGGATCAATCCCTGTACTGAAATTCTTGTGTGTCATTATGTTACACCAGCAAAACTTTCTAATGACGCACATGGTCCTCGGTTTGTGAGAAGATATGGATTCTTTGCACTTTTAATCACAGCGCTTTCACTTCAGCACATTTTTAAATCTGAATCGCTGACAGGTTGCTCCTAATTGCTGGTACTTCCAAAGGGCAGATTGCTCCCTGTCGGTCGTCCCACATAGCGGTAATCAAATAAGCACAGTTGATTATTATCTGTCATTGTTGATTGAAAAATCCATCCGACGGTAGCTGTAAACTATGGCATGCGCAGAACGGTACAATATAGCTTTGTAGATAACTGAAAAAAAAGAATATATTTTAGTAGCCGTTCTGTAAGCGAATATAACAAGTTACCATATCATTAATTACCAGATGAAACCTAATCATAAACGCAAACCACACAGAACGAACACCGACATGACAACATGGGGGAGTAGTTGAGACCATGACGTTCATGAAAGGTTAGCGCTGTCAGGTAGGTATAGCTCCCAATGGGATGCAGAACCATATGCACCCACTTCACATAGCGGGCACTACCAGAAAATAAGGACAGAGATGGTAAAGTTTTCTGTTGAACCACAGACAGATGGCATTATAATTGGAGTGGTACGATTAGTGATCGAAAAGAGAACTAAGTACCCCTATAAAAGGCACAGGCCCGGCCCCCCAACCTTCACCCCCCACTTTATGGTGCACAAGGATGCAACAGTGACAGCACACCAGGATATCCCACAGGACAAAGCAGTGTAGATATCATTAGCATGCATACAGTTTGTAGTTACGGGTCTTCGAGAAAATTCATCACAATATGGTCCAACTAACAACGCATACAGAAAATATTGGTGTTCAAGGTCAGTAAGCAATACGTCCAAAACTGTCATACCTCTATTCATACCTCTTTAAACTATATACAAATAACAATCATTACTAGACAGAAACAAACCGCGCATTACGCACTCATATTTATAATGCGTGCTATAAATATCATTCAACAAAACATAACGTACTGTGTCAATTCCTTTGGTCAAACCGCACATTCGCACGTTGCTGAATTAGTTATTATGTATACAGCACACATGCTGTTTTTAATCCCACAAATATTATGTATAGTTGAGTTTACATAATTTCAGGAAGTTTCATTCTCTCAATGTCACAGTGACTAACCACTCCGAACAACAGATAGCTGAAATGGAAACTACATTTTTGTATGTCAACTTTCAATATAGTAAATGTTATACTTTTTTGTGGGTATTCGACAGTGTGTCCTTCAAACAGTTTCTACTTTTGCTCAAGGCCAAATAACGATAGCAGCCTGTTTTCAATAATTGAAGCCAGGGACAGGTAGGTTTCGATTTTGGGAAAGAATGCCACCAGAAAAAAACTGGACCAGATGCTGCTTCGGGCAAGTGGTTCAGAAAACCAAGGACAGTTACAAACAGCTATGTAAAATATGTTTTGTGATGGGAACGTAAGAACAATCCAGAAAATGAGGTGATGCTGTAACCTTATTGGATATATCATCTCTGTAAGAAAATTAAATCGAAACCCCCACCTCTCCCTCGTCCAGCACAGTTTCATGGCACAAAACTTACCCCTACTGCTAGTGTGCTATATATCAACTGCCCATCATTACTTTGTCCCTGTTTCTCTCTTGAATCATGTGTTTGCTACTTACACTTCTGGCATATATTGCACGGCTCCTACTATAATTCATGCATGTCCGTTCATGCTCCCTTGCGCACCCGAAGCAGCCATCTCTACCTTCATGTTAGACAGGATGACATTGTGTGCTCATACTAAATAGGTCTCCAGTGTGTTCATTATGTTATTTTAAAGATATTTGTACTGGGCACGGTCACCACCGGAAGTGGTCCCCAGGCGCTCTGGCAGATCTGAAAAAAGAGGGGTGGGGGTTTGTATGGGGTAGCTGGAGTAGGATAGTGAGAACTGCGATGTACTGTTGGCAGCTTCAGTTTGATTTTTCACTGTGCGCTTAGCTTAAGTGTGGTTATCGGATCAGTGAGAGTTCCCATGTGCTGTTGATGCAGTTATGTGTTGTTTGTCTGTTGTTGCGGATTGCTGTGCCGAGAAGTGGTTGTGTGGCTTTCCGTGTGAGGAGTGTATGGGGAAAGTTGAGGTTTTTCTAGTTTTGGATTTGTGTTTTTATTTTTACATTATCATGTCAAGTTGCCACATGACGCACGAGGTGAACATTTGTTCTGCGCATTCTACAACAAAACTGTATTTCAATGCACCACTAGCCGAAATGTGAATGCAGGTTGGTGAAAAATAATTCCGAAACTTTAAGTTACATTCATGCTCCGGCCGTGTACCAATCTGCCGTGGTAGTGCATAGGGGATGGAAGGAGGAGCCTATGGTTGTATAAGTGCTGGAGGAGGGTGTTAAGGTGGATTTCTAAACTCTGACCTGATTGGCAGAAGTTTAACTTTCTGGACAAGCCAGACCAATCTAGGTAGCTTGGCAGGTGGTGAAGACTAAGGGGGTAATTCCGAGTTGGACGGTAGCCATGGTGCTATTAGCACCATGGCTTCCTCCCATACTGGGTTCGGGTCCGGTCTGGCCGAATGGGGACTTACCGGGTCATTCCGACCCTGGAGGACCCAGTAAGTCCCCATTTAACCAACCATTCCCCATTCCCATTTCAGCCCCCATAGGGCTCAATGGGAATGGGAAAGGCTCTAATAATGGGCCCGCGAATAGCAGGCCCATTTTTAGCACCCTGGTCCCTTAGCGGGACCCATAAAGGACGTGTGGTCAGACCACACGTCCTTTACGGTTCCCGCTAAGGGACCTCGGATTTGAGCGGAAAGGGATTACCGGCACCGGTCTCCTTACTGGTGCCCGGTATCCCTTATCGCCCAACTCAGAATGACTCCCTAAGTCTCAGGAGAGGTGAGAGTGATCGGAAGCCCACAATGAGCACACACAGCAATGAACCACAAATTACCCTTAGAAAAGTGTATATGAAAGAAATCTAACATTCATTGTCTACCGAACGAATAGATACAATTAAACTTTAGTTATGCGAAAACAGTTACCACACACAATACTCTACTCTACAGCATATATAAAATACTTTTGCTAATGCGACAAATGAGGTAAACACAGCCACAACCTGTAAAGAGAAGGGTTGGTTAACACACTAGGAGCATTGGACAATTCTTCTGAGTGGTTCCCTAACTTTCTAGCCCAGCCCTAAGAAGTGGAGAGCCTTGTGCTCAACAGTACAGTTGTTCGTATAAGCGCACGATCACACAGGTGAAGCAAAAAGCGTGTCTTGGGAAGACTGTTGAGAGTCAGGAAGGGGCTTCAGGCGATAAAGAATTGGTTCCCACTATTCAAGTAGGCAGCAGAATAGTTTTCAAAAGGTGAGAATAGCTAGGAAGCGCAGGCTAACCCACCCAAGATCGAATACCTCTAGGTGTCATGAACCAGCAGACTCGTCCTTTTTGGACTTCCTGGTCTCCGACCCATAGAGGCCTACACGCAACAGTACATCCAACATGGCCACAGACCACGGAACGCGGCGCACCAGTTTCTGCATTGCACGCATCACGTTCCATAAATCGGCCACGCCCCTGCGGCTCTGCGCGTCTCAACGCTACTGTTTACTGAGGTAGAAGTGTGCTGCTGAAGTTCGCTCTCGTTAACTACTAGCTCCTGGTTCCTGGCTCCTTGAACCCTTCACCTTCCTCCAATTTCCCTTGCCCTCCTTTTTCATCCCGGATCTCCGCGTACACTTTGCCGAGTGTAAGCTTCGATGTTTTCAGGAATTCCCGGATATTCTGAACAATCCAGGATTCGGATCACGGAACACACGCTGGAAGCTGAGGACACCCGCGCAGGCTTATATAAGACATGTGCCGTACGAAGGAAGACTTCAACAAAGAAAGAACATGAACAGGTGAGAAGGGGGGGTAAACCTGTGACACTAGGGGATATTTGTGCGTAAAAGGGATCAGTTGTGCCAAGGGGAAACCGGCAAGTGATGCAAGTACTCACTGACCCTCGGCACAGTCCGGACCAAACTTTGCCAGTTTCGTTGAGGTCACTAGTAGGTTGGAGTAGTACATCTTCTGAGTAGTTGACTCAGAGGATGTGCCAGGGAACTAGTGGGAATCATGAGGATCAGACCAACGGTAACTGCAGCAGTTGGGTAATTTCCGGTGAAGGGAAAGTAGTGTAGAAGGGCACAGTTTTTACCAGTTTGCAGATCTGTAGAGGGTGTTCCAGAAGTCTGACAGGGGCATGGATCCTGTTGGGAAGGCATGCACCATCGGGGGAGATAGACCTGCCACTGACTCTCAGATTGGAGAAGTATTTGACTGTCATGGATTTGGAATTAGAGGAGCGTATGGCTGTATGAGGGTACTATTTAGGGAAGGAAAGTAGGAGATTCTGTGGTCTCAGGACCCAGAATGGTTTTTGATTGCTGTTGAGGGTCTTGCATATGATCCATGTAGCCAACTGGAGCCATAGGATAGATTTTATGTCTGAGATGAAATTCTTTTTACACCTTTCCATTGCCCTTTTAGCAAACTTAGTTTCGACGGGACGAACCTCCACTTCATCCATATAAAAAACCTATCCCTTATTGGAACGACTTATTGCGTCTGCTAAGGGGATGCCATCAATGCATGGATTGCATGTCTGCATGGGGTTTGGGTCTAACAGAGGGTTTGACAGATGCCAAGCCTCAGTGTACCTTTCAGAGATGGGGAAATATCCATTTTCAAATCAGTCTTTCTCCCACCCACATGGGCAGTCCAGCACCGAAATGCTAGGACAGTTCTCTTCTTAACAAAAGTAGCAACATAAACCCCAGACACATGTCTTCTAGACAGAGGATAAGCAATCTAAATGAAGGAAAGGTAAACAAAATACATAAATGCATCATAAACCTGATTGTATCGGCGTATATAAATACTTTTGAATACATCTACAATTGAAGGGAGCGTGGCCTGAGCTCATGTGGTGAGGACATGGTTCCACGAGCTCCCACTGTGATCCTACCTTGATCCCGCCTTGTAGAGACTAATGCGGATCGGTGAGACAATGCAAAGCAATATTACTGCATAAGACATCAGCGCCTATCTGCCCAATCCTGCTCCGACGAAAATCGGTGCCCTAGAACTAGTGAAACTCTGATTGAAAAACTGATCCCGGGACCCCCAAGATGGCTGCCGCCATGGATCCTTAGAACAACGGAGTAGCTGACAGAGTAGTTGCCCCTGCTGATTGTTGAGGGCTGCCGGAGCTGGGCTCCTCTCTGCCTGGGCCTCCCTGCGGTGGTCAGGAGCTGCTCTGTTTGCCCTGGGGATACCCGCTATTACTGCCTGCATCTACGGGGCGCTCAGAGTGGGAGGAACGCTCCGCCCTCACCTGCAGTGTTGCACGAAGAACTTCTCTTGCGTTGCGGTACTGCTGGTGCCCACCTGCTGGGGAAACCGCTTCAGTGACACATTGTGGGCTGGGGCGCCGGGTTGTGAGACTGCCCTCCTCTACTTCCTGCAGCCCCCTGTGTGGCGAGGGTCCTGGACATTGCACCCTCACTCATCCTCACTTCCTCTGGGGCCTGAAACACAAACTTGGGGATCAGTTGGAATCTTACTGATGCCCTAGGTGTCGTTATTCTCTCCCAGACGGTGTTCTTGGACAGCATGTGTTCGCCATCTGGAGTCCCCCCACCCCCCGCATGTAAGTACCAGAATTATGGACGCTTACTGCCCAGGCCCTGCGCCTTACTATTGCTGACTGCAACTCTGCCTGCTTTGGCTGTAGACTGCGACTGCCTGAGGAAACTGGGCTTCGCAAAACACCCCTTACTGCTTCATACGCCTTTAACTACTTTAACAACCTTATTTAGGCATCCCAAATGCCAGTTACATCCTGCACAAGAGACGCCACCTTGGAACTACGCGTGGAGGACTCTGAGGGAAGGTCCCACAGTAGCAATATACAGGTCCTGGGGCTTCCGGAGGGCGACAGAAGGTAGAGATCTGACCTTGTACGTTGAATATTTGCTACAGCAGGAGATTGGGCCTGGTAAACTGTCCCAGGGCTTTGTGGTTGAATGAGCACATCAGTCACTACAGAAGAGACCTCCGCCTGGATCCCACCCCAGACCGGTCATTGCGAGGATACTGAATTTCCGAGAACCGGGAAGGTATCTTTAAATACTCTAGGGAATGCAGAGAAATACAGAGAGACAAATCTAAAATTGCTGTTTACCCGAACTGCACACCTGCGGTCCTAAGAGCCAGGAACTCGTTTGGACCAATCAAAGCAAGACTTGCACAACTGAACCTCAAATATATGCTAAACCTAGCCCTCCAGTACCATCTGCCATGGCTAGATCTAAACGACTGCTGACCAAAGACAGTCTTCTATCCTATTTAGATGCCTCTGCGGTAAAACCTCCCTTCTCCAACAACCCTACAGAGCTTGCAGGGCTATACAACGCCACACTCACAAAAGCGATAGATGCTATTGTCTAGCGATCCCCAGGTTCAAACTCCAAAAAGCGGGGGACACAAGCTTCCCTGTTCTAGCCTCCAAGTTGTGGAATGCCCTCCCCGTCACCATCAGATCTGAAGACGCATTTAACACCTTCAAGTCTAAAACGAAATCATGGCTTTTCAATCAGAACTGAGACCCTTATACATGTTCTGCACACTACAGCCTACAAGCACTGGCCCATTGATCCTTGCTTGTTGTACTTTCTCAACTGCATGCCTCATGTCAACATTCTTTGTAAATCATGTATATAGCCACGACTGCATATTATCTATGTATATAATTATGTATGTATATAAGCTTTCTATGTAAATCTGCACAAGTTGCACCCTGATGCCTCCGGACTGGATGGTGCGCGTTATAAATAAACAAAATACAAAAGCGCTAAAACCTCAAACATGCCAATTCCTGGTTCACCCAAGACCTACTTGAACTAAGAGCCCGTGAACGTGCAGCACTTACCAAGTGGCAACCCTGTCCCTCTAATGTCTCACATGAGGAGTATAAAGCAATTGCCAAAAAATATTTAAAAAGCCATCATAGGAGCTAAAGCAGCGTCATATAACCCCAGAATCGACAATGCAAAATCCCAGTCTAAAAAATTCTTCTCTATATTTGTATTGCTCTCCCCGAAAAGTGCAACAACCATAAATCACCAATGCAATTATAGAGCAAATACTTCAACCCATATACAGACAGACACAGTAACTCACAGCCACGCACTCTTTAGAAGATAATCAGCTCTTTACGGCTATTTATTCAAAGATTACAAGTACATAGAAATAACTCAAAAAAGTAATATGGAC
This sequence comes from Ambystoma mexicanum, assembly GCF_040938575.1. Lineage (NCBI taxonomy): Eukaryota > Metazoa > Chordata > Amphibia > Caudata > Ambystomatidae > Ambystoma > Ambystoma mexicanum. The sequence goes on from NC_090932.1 coordinate 1,293,753,778, forward strand.
ATAGATCACAGAAGAAGTAACGAAGTCAAAAAGAAATACATCACCGTGAGCGTAATAGAATTCCTCATCTCGTCCAGAAGTGGCTGGAAGACCCCGGGGACAGCCAGGCTGAGAGTGCCACAGCTCACAGGAAGGCCAGACGGAGGGTCCTTCTCTGGCTGAAGTCTCACATGACCCCCTCCGGGTTTCCGCATATATACACACTCCACAATGGGGAGTTAATTCTCGAACATTCTGGAAATTGCACCTGCGCAGTTGAGGAACAGCCGTCGGTTGCCAGCTGGGTCAATCGAGAGCTCCCCTCAAGGAACGCAGGGCCTCCCTGCTCTAAAAACACGCTCCACGGAGAACAGTAGCAAGCCATAACAAAGTTAGCTTTCCCAGCAGAAATGGCCTTGACCGCATACCAGGTTTTGGAAAAGCATGTTTGTCTCAGCACTGTGAATCTAACACTTCAGCAAAATGTGTGCAGCCTTTCACTGCGGTGTGAAGTAAATATCCAACATGGCTCCGAGTGCTCCCAGAATGCATTGCGCGTCCGCGCCATTTTGAATCGAGCATAAATCAAGCATAACAATTCCACCCTTTGGATATTTATATTCCGTAACCCGGCGGCACAGGAACTGGTCTCTGAAACCTACAAAAGATTAAACCTAAATTGGGAACACATTGAAGGCAACAACAACAAGCAATTATAATAGACAGTATAATAAAAATGCAAGCAAAAATGTAACATAGTGTACCCCCAATATCAGGTATCCATAAAAATAACCAATCCCACCAGTTTCTGTTACGATCTTGAGACACTTGAGAAATGAGATCCCTCAAACCTCGAATATGACTTTCAATAGATCGTGAGTGGTCACTTAAATTGAAGCAACACATACCTTCAAAGGCATTACACCCTAAATTATCTTTCAGCAATAGATAATCAACAGCAGCTCTGTTCTGCAAAGTTGCTTTTCTAATAACTTGACTATCAAGGAGTAATTCTTCTAAAGCCTGCAAAGTATGATTAAGACTTTTAACTACTAAACACGCTAATTTCATCAAAGATTTGTAACCTCCAGCAGCTAAACCCCAAACACCTACTAATGAAAGGGTTAATGCTAGAACCTCAGCTTCTGATAGCAAATGTACATGTGAATCACAGTCAGGAGATAGCCCTACAGATTCAAAAGTTGACCTTTTACCTCGAGTTATCGCTGAGTGTAAAGGAAACATCATTAGTCCTAATCGAGTCAAAGCACATGGACCTTCAGAAATGTTAGCTGGAATTTAAGTATATGTAATGTTACCACATGAAAAGAGCCATCCTGTTGGAAGTTTCACATGATTCAAATGACTAGCAGTTATCACTGTATGATTGCAGGACATAGTATTATTTACACTGGTGCATTTGCGTGATACTCGCAAACATAGTCGCCTCTCGAACATCGTATGATTGCGCTGATTGATCAACTCTATTTGTCGGCATTTGCCAATTTCTTGTGCTTTGCACGTCATAATATAACACACATCACCTTGGGTTATGATGTACGTAATCACACGTGTCAAATTTCTCCATTTCCTGTCCGTCTCTTGGCAGGACCTACAGTATTCATAAACTGAAAAAGATTGTCTAATGTCTGAGTCTTGAACTAAAGAATCATTATGTGTGACGCCGAAGATATGCTTTAAAACCGGAACAGGCGTTGGCACCGCTACTAAACATGTAGTCAATAAAGCTTCAGCATTGGGCACATCAGTAAGGCAAAAGTGTGATATATTCAGTACTTGCTGTGCCAGATAAATCCACATATTCTCCTCTTGGGTGATCATAGGAGAAAGCTTCCTCCTTCCTGCACGGCTGGCATCAAGGTTGTTTTCACTTGCTCCTGATGTGTTTGTCGCATTTCACGGATCCATGTCTTCGGTCTGGCGGGCTTTTCGGCACTGGCATAGGGCTGCTTGGGGACAACATTATTCATCACTATCAGTATCCCCTTGATCACTGGCACAGATGTGACATTTGTCGCTGGTAACAGAAGACCGTTTAATGCGCCCAAATGGAGTCCATTTAGTGCCACAATTACACCAAACAGACCCAGGATCTACAAAGCAAACCCAGAAAAGAGATATCAGTGTTGCACATCACTCTCTCAGGTAACATTTGTCTGCGGGTACATATTGCCATTTCTTTCTACCAGGCTCCATAACTAAAACCACTTGATCTTTTCCTGATGCAATGACATCTGCTGGCACTGGTGGACTACTTGGCTTTTCCACCCACACCTTTGCACCCGGTACCATACTGTCTGAAGAGCCAAAACCGCGATCCCCACGGGTAGTTAACACTGTAGGAGGCTCCCCTTTCTTAATCATGGACAATTTAATGGGAATGACTATCAATTGTGCCACTCGATCACCCTTGTGGATTGATAACAATTGATCCCCACTATTCATTAGGATGACTTTAATCTCGCCTTGGTAATCAGCATCAATTACCCCTCCCAACACTTGAACTCCCTTCAATGCTAGGCCAGATCTAGGGGCAATCCATCCCATATGCTCTGGGGGAATCTGTACTCCAATCCCTGTTTCAATTACAACTATTCCTCTTGGGTCTAATCTGATTTCTTCATTGGAATGCAAGTCTACCCCTGCTGACTCTGGAGTTGCCCAATAGGGAGCTATAGAACCTGGTGTGATTTCCCAGTATAATAGTGTTTCTCTGACTGAATTGGGTTGAATCTGCAAAGTAGGAGTCATTCATCGCATCAAAGGAGTTTCATGTTCATACACAGGCCTATTGTTTAACACTTGCACCGCATCAAACATACAATCACGCCAGCCTGCCAAACTGCCGTCTCCAGATTTGCGCAGCTGTTCTTTCAACAACCCATTAATTCGTTCAATTAGCCCTGCCGCAGCTGAATGGTAGGGAATGTGGTAAATCCACTCAATGCTCTTTTCCTGACAAAATTCTTGGACTAATTTGCCTTTGAAATGTGACCCATTGTCACTTTGAATCTGCAAAGGCACTCCATAATGTAATATGATCTGATCAAACAACCTGATGGTGTTCAATTGGGTTGCACGTTTGCACGGCAAAACCATCAAATATCCCGAGTAGGTATCCACAATAGTGCATGCATACTGACAACCTCTGCTGATTGGCATAGGACCGATATAATCAATCTGCCAAATTTGACCTGGTCATTTTCCTCTTCTCAATGTGCCTCGAACAATTTGAGGTATCGGTCTATGTAATTGGTGTTGGCATACAGGACATTGCAAAATAATGGTTTTCACTACTTCTAAAGGAAGACTGATGCCTCGAGCTTGTGTCCAGCTGATAGTCGCCCTTTCTCCAAGGTGCCCACATTTCTGATGGGCCCATTTGGCCAAACCCTCCATATCGTCCTCCCGAGCCTTTGTATCCACTGCGGAAATCTTGGTGTGTTCATCTGCAACAGAATTAAACCAACGTTCTAATGAATCTGTGGCACAATGCGCGTCCACATGATATACAGTGACTTCACTTTGTAACAACATTTCTGCAATATCTTGCCACAGTTCCTTTCCCCACAACTCTTTTGAATGAATCTTCCATCCATTCTTTTGCCAAGTTGGCAACCACACTGCCAATCCATTCGCCACTGACCATGAATCTGTGTACACATAACATTGACCAGGGGTCTCTTGTTTCAACGCTTGGTAAACTGCGTAAAGTTCTGCAAACTGACTGCTCTTTCCTTTCCCTGTCGTTGTCAACATCTTTTTTGTCTTGGGATTGTACGACACTGCTTTCCAGTACCGCTCAGTTCCCACGTATCGGGCTGAACCATCCGTGAACCAAGCATGCTGTCAAATCGCTGTACGGTACTCCCCATTTCACGGTAGACTCATCTTTTTCAGGCACTTCTGGTGGTATGTAATCTGAGGGCGGTATGTTGGCTACTTGCTCATGTCATTTTGCCACTCCACCCTTCCCTGATTTGGCTCTGTCTTGAATATACCATTTCCATTTAATTATGCTGGCTTCTTGAGCATCTCCTATTCTATGTGTTTTAGGAGAGCTCAGTACCCATTGTATGATTGGTATTTCTGGCCTCATCAATACATCATGACCTAACGTCATCTGCTCAGTATCAACAAGAGCCCAATAACATGCCAGCAACTGCTTCTCAAACGGAGTATATGAGTTACCAGCGTCGGGCAACTTACGACTCCAAAACCCTAATGGCACACGTTTCCTGTCTTGTTTCTGCCACACACTCCGGTTAGCATAATTGTCTTGTACAGACACATTCAATTCCACTTCGCCTTTCTTCAAGGGCCATAAATCAAGCACCTGCTGCACATTGTCTTTCGCCATCTCAAAGGCTCTCTGCTGCTCTTCCCCCCACTGAAACTCATATTTCTTTCGGGTCACCTTGTGGAGGGGGGCCAATATCTACTCTAAATGCGGAATGTGCTGTCTCCAAAACCCAAACAGCCCTATAAACTGCTGAGCTTGCTTTTTGTTCGTTGGACAGGTGAACTCAAGTATTTTCTGTCGAGCTTTTGGCACCACCGATCAATGCCCATGATGCCACTGAATCCCTAGAAATATCACTGTTTCAGTCGGACCTTGAATTTTACTCGGATTAATCTCCCACCCTTCCTTTTTCAATCCTTCCATAAGGACATCTAACTGACTTTGCACGCTGTGCTCATCCTTGCCCTGGATCAAAATATCATCAATGTAATGAGAGATTTGTATGTCAGGTTTACACAGTATCTTGTCTAAGTGCTCTGCCACCAGCCGGTGACAGATAGTCGGACTGTGCATGAACCCCATGGGTAGTCTCATGAAAGTGTACCGACGTCCACCCCATGAAAATGCAAACTGTTCTTGACACTTTTCAGCAATTGGCACAGAGAAAAATGCATTAGCTAAATCAATCACTGCATACCAAGTCCCCTCGAACTTTTGGACATTCTCAATCAAGGTAATGGCATCTGGGACAGCGGGCACTAAGGGAGGAGTGTGTTTATTCAACTCACGGTAATCCACCGTCATCCTCCACGACCCATCTCCCTTTCTAATAGGCCAGAGAGGATTGTTCCATGCGGTGGTAATAGGGCGTAACACACCCGCCTCCACATACTCTTTGGTGTCTGAAATTTCCTTGTGCCCCCCAGGAATGCGGTATTGTTTCATTGCTACCGCTTGGTTGCCACAGTCACTTGCACTGGGGGCATCTTCAATTTGCCTACAGTAATGGGGGTACAAATCAATGCACTCACCCCAAACTGGTACGTTTTACCGCCAAGTCCCAAGGTTAGCCCTTCCAAAATGTCAAAGCCAATTATATACTCAAGTATCGGGACAATCAACACTTGGTATTTCTGCCTCTTTAAATTGCCTATTTTCATCTCCACTCGCGTTTGCACTGCGGGGGTCTCCTTTCCCCCTAAACCTGTAATTGTAAACTGTTTGCCTTTAAATCGTGTCAGATTACCATGAATCAAACAGGCCTCCGTCCCGGTGTCTATCAATGCTCGCACCCCTTTTGGATTTCCTGGCCCCCAAAAAATCTTAACATCAACATGAGGCCGCCTGTCAACTTTTATGCGGGCAGACGCTGCCATGGCTTGGCCGAAGCCCTAGTGAAACTTTGAATGAGTGTGACTTGACTCTGCCTCTAACAACGCCCTCACCAACTTTCTCAAATCAGCATATATTGGCTGGTACGGGGAAGGTATCCAGATAGACCCTTCTTCTTGTTCTTCCACAGGAGGAACGGAAGGTGAGGCATCCCCCTGTGGCGTGGTGACTACTTGTTTCTTAACCTGTTTATAGCGCTCTTTTGCTGCAGGTCCTCGTTTTTTGTATAATTCATACATTACTCTGGTTTCAATGCCATCAATTTCTTCGTGTGGCACACCATCTTTTAACAAAGCCAAAAACATGTCTTTTCGGGACACGCGGGAGTCTCTGCTATCTTGCCACCTGCCTTCAGTTCTTCTCTCACTATGCCCCTCTCTCTCCCGTGGCTTGTTATCGCTCTTATCCCACTTTCCCAAATCTGCAAGTTGCCGAATGGCATCTGCTACCTCATCAGTAGCCTTGCCCGTAATACCTACGAGCAAAGTCATAATGATAATTTTGTATGCGGGTGGCGCAGTTCTAATCACCATGTTTCGAGTTGAAACTGAGAGCGGCACAGCTCCCATGTGATCAGGAGCATCTATGTGAATCGCCTCTTTCATAGCATGCTCTTTGACTTTTTGAATTGCTTCTCTCAACGTATACTACTTCGTTTCTTCACTAGGCCAGTCTGTGGTAATAGGGTATTTACGGTTACATGCTTGGGCTATCAGGTGCAACAAAGACACCTGCGTATCTTGACCATTTGCATCAGGGGGCGGTCCTGCTCTTAAGACCTCCTGTACATTGGTGTCAATTGACAGGGGTAAAAAATGTGGTGAATCAGTAGAATCTACCAACAACCCTGCAGCACCCCCATCTAGCAATCTCACCATCCATGTCAATAAAGCTTCCCCTGATTTTTGCCTCAAACGGGTAATAATTTCCCCCAACCTCCTGTTGTGTGTAATCTTCAAAAGTGCTTAAATCCACCATACCACCACCAGGATTCTGCGGGTGTGGTCTGGCTCGCCGCCTTCTAACAGGCTTCGCCGCCACTGTTTTCTGTTTCACCTCTGGTTTGGGGTCAGACTCTTCTGCAGAACTACTTTCTAGACTAGTCGAATCAAAAATATCACCATCCCATTTGTCCGGATCCCAGTCTACTCCTGCCTAATGCCGCACATTATTTGCCACGTTCTACTGGAACTTGTTGCAAGCATGCAATTACATGAGCCGGATCGGCATCTCCCAATCCTTGATCCCAAGTTTCACTAAAACCGGCACCATGCCCATGCCTGAGCCAACTTATCATATGGACTCTTAGTCCAGCCTGGAATGATAACATCAGAACATTCACCGCCAGCGCGAACACTCTTTTTCCTGAACAAACTATTCATTACTGCAAAATGGTACAAAACCTCTTTATATCTATATTTTTATTTTTTATTCTTTCCACACTGCAATCACTTCCACAAGCGCGCATACACCAGCAAGGAAAAGGAAAGAAAAAAAAACAGCTTAACACAGTTCAACACTCACTGCCAAATTACTTTTGCTTGCAAGATAACCAAAGCCTATTTACGTTCAAACAGATTCATGAATATTTAGAACACTTCATCACAAATACCCTGCTCACAGCGCCAAAATGTATTGCTCTCCCCCGAAAAGTGCACGGAACAACCATAAATCACCAATGCAACCCATAAACAGACAGACACAATTACTCACAGCCACGCACTCTTTAGAAGATAATCAGCTCTTTACGGCTATTTATTCAAAGATTACAAGTACATAGGAATAACTCGTGAAACTAATATGGACATAGATCACACAAACGGTAAAGAATTCAAAAAGAAATACATCACTGTGAGCGTAATAGAATTCCTCATCTCGTCCAGAAGCGGCTGGAAGACCCCGGGGACTGCCAGGCCGAGAGTGCCACAGCTCACAGGAAGGCCAGACAGAGCGTCCTTCTATGGCTGAAGTCTCACCTGACCCCCTCTGGGTTTCTGCATATATACAAACTCCACAATGGGGAGTTAATTCTCGAACATTCTGGAAATTGCACCTGCACAGTTGAGGAACAGCCGTCGGTTGCCAGCTGGGTCAATCGAGAGCTCCCCTCAAGGAACGCAGGGCCTCCCTGCTCTAAAAACACGCTCCACGGAGAACAGTAGCAAGCCATAAGAACGTTAGCTTTCCCAGCAGAAATGGCCTTGACCGCATACTATGTTTTGGAAAAGCATGTTTGTCTCAGCACTGTGAATCTAACACTTTAGCAAAATGTGCGCAGCCTTTCACTGCAGTGTGAAGTAAATATCCAACATGGCTCCGAGCGCTCCCAGAATGAATTGCGTGCCCGTGCCATTTTGAATCAAGCATAAATCAAGCATAACAATATTCAAAGAACTGATCATACCCCCCACCTCCACCCGACAAACTGACAAAGACGAAGTGTGGTGCAACAATATTCAACATGCCATGCTAGATAAAATAAGCAGAAAAAAATCAAGACTCATTTCAATGCCCTCCCCAAGTTCACTGTTCCCGACTCTAGCTCTACAGGCATTTGGTCAGCACTAGGCCACACCTCGCCGAAAAACTAACCGAAAACCCTTTGCTTTCCTACAGCTCATGAAACATAGCAAGCCCTCCCACTGTAAGGGTGACATCTGCACATCAATCCTGATTAAAGACTGTGTGGAGCTTCTAGCTCCTTTTCTCAGATCGTTTATCAATGCCTCCTTCAAGGCAGGCATCGTCCCCCCTTCCCTCAAGTAATTCTGGGTTGGACCGCTTTTAAAAAAACCATCCTCGATCCGGATTCCCCCAACAATTACAAGCCAATCACCACTGTGCCTTTCTTGTTAAAAATCTTACAGATAAAGCAACATATCTACAGATCCAGTCATATCTGGAAGCGCACAATACTCTGGGGGAAAAGGCAATCTGGCTTCCACCCACGTCATGGCAGAGAGTCAGCCCTGCTAGACCTAAAGAATCGGCTACTAGCAACAATGGACAAAGGGAAGCCTTCGCTCCTTCTTCTCCTGGACCTGCCGGCCGCCTTCGACTTGGTCAACCATAAGATTCTATGCAGACAGGCTGCTCACTTTTCCCTGAAAGCCACAGCTTGGGTCAAGTCCTTCCTGGAAGGTACAGCTGTGAGGGTCTTCTCTGACCAAGCCGCGGTCACCCCATCCCCCATCGACTGCGGAGTCCCACAAGGTTCTTGCACATCCCCCACCCTCTACAGTATATTCACTCTGCCGCTCTTTAACGATTTGGATGAGCACGGCATCACATTCACAAACTATGCCAATGACGCACACATTCTCCTTCCGCTCTCCGGCCACTACGATCAAGACCTTAACACTCTTCAAGAGACCTATGCCCTCATCGAAGCCTGGATGGTGGCCAACGGGCTATGTCTCAATGGGGACAAAACAGAAATTTTACTGGTAGGTCCCAAGGAAATCCCAAACAAACTAGGAAGCCAATACAGTACCTTCAATATTTAGAGTACTGTAATCACGGTCTCTACAGCAGTCAAATCCCTGGGTGTGCACTTAGACTCCACCCTCTCACTGAAACTTCATGTCAATGCTGTCTCATCATCAGCCTCTCTCACAACCAAAATCATTAATGCCATAAAACCATACCTCTCTGCTAAAAACTGCCTCAATATAGCCATAGCCACCATTGGCGCCAAGTTGGACTATTGCAATGTCCTTCTCCTAGGTACTTCATAAAAAAACCTCAATAAACTGCAAAATACACAGAACAATGCTCTCAGAGCAGCACTTAGTATTCCTAAGAGAGAGCATATCTCTCAGGCCAGACGGGAAGCTCACTGGCTCCCCAGTCAAAGAGCGCATACTGTACAAGACCCTCACCATCACACACTGTTGCCTCTCCCAGTCAGCACCCCTCTATCTGTCAGAACGAATTCGCCAGGCGCCCGAAAACAGACCCATCCAAACACAATGCTCACACTAGCTTTCAGTCCCAGCCGTCAAACGAGCCAAAGCCAGTGGTGCCAGCTTCTCTGTGCTAGCGCCTAAAAACTGGAACCTTCTACCACTTAAGTTCGGGAAGGAAACATCCTTCACAGTGTTTAGAAAAGCCTTGAAAGCAAACCTCTTCAATTAGGCTGTTCATAAGGGAGTTCCTCTGTAACCATGGAACATACCACTGTACCAATGTAATGTACCAATGTCATGTCAGTTGTTTCTCTTCTTGTACTGCATCTAAGTGAGTGTTCTGTAACAGCGCCACAATGCCTTTGGGCCACTGGGCGCTTTATACATTGAAATAAATAAATAATGCTTATTTACCCTGCCAGACTAAAGATTACCTGCAATGGCAGAACGCAATTCCTCAACACTCCTGCTACGGTGACCATATGGTTGGAACATAACAATCTGGCCAGAGGCGCTGAAGCAGACACCTGATGTCTGCAAATCCCACTTAACCTGACCACACTCCTAGACGACCTTTGGCTCGCGGTAGGCTTTGCAGACCCGAGGACACGCTTTGCATGGGCATGTGAAATACTGGGATATCCACAAACTGAACTTGCGTACCTTACTGCTGGCGCAATAAGTATGCTTCTGAAATGTTACTGTATGCGTCCTAGATTTTGCTGTACCGTAATGGCTGATTGCCGATTGAGACGTTTCACTTTCAGTAGGGGCAAAGTTTGATCACCCGCCACTGTCCTTACTAGCCTGCTCTAAGTTCATAATGGGTGCCGGCCTGTTGCTGTACTCCGCTACCCAGTACCCAATGGCCAGGTTTGGCCTTAGTGGTACAGGAATGCCTGAGCAACGAAAGGTTGCTGGGCAATGTTACTCAGTTTAGTTAATATAATTTTGGTCTATCCACTCATTTTAGCTCATATGGTATTGCTGTTGGTCAAGCTACCAAGTAGGTACAGTGTACTTGGAATCTAACTTTTGTTATTTAGAAGGAACAGGTGGATTGCACGTAGCTGTGTTGGGAGTGCTGCTTTTACATGCTCTGGTGGGTGATGGAGAGGGTCACTTGCTTGATATATTGTCTGTTTGGCACATATCACAACTATGGTCTCCAGTAGAATATTGACCTGGAATATCCACGGGTTGGTCTCCTACCTTCGCAGGAACAGGGTGAAATCTTATTTGAAATGGGAAAAGGTATTAATTGCCCTAATTCAGTAGACCCACCTGCTGGCCAAAGAACAAGAGATGCTTCTCAACCGTTGGGGTGAGACTGGTTTCAGTGTCACTTACTCTAAATACGCCAGGTGAGTACTTGCATGGATAGATGGATCATTGCCATTTCAACTGTTAGAAGTTGACCGGGACAAGGAGGGGTGGTACCTGATCCTAAGGTGTTACCTTGACTTGACCATAAGGAAGTGTGCATTGTCAATTTGTATTTTCCAAACCATAACGTCCCATCCCATGTCCGCACACTATGTGCCCAGGTCTCGTCTAGACGAGATTGTTTTTTCCTTTGGTGGGGCAACTTTAGTTGTGTTGGAGACACTGGGCTCGACAGATGTCCCCCACCCCCTCGTGGGGGCTGGTCCCTGGCGACAGCCGCTCTAAATGCTGCACTCATTGACCTGCACCTGGTGGACATCTGGAGGGAACTACATCCGGAGGATAAAAGTTACTCCTTGTACTCATCTCCCATGTCTTGTACACTAGGATTGACTATTTCTTTATTGGGAGGCAACAAATGGCTGACATTTGTAATGCTGAGTATATGGGCTGCTCGATTTCTGACCACTCTCCTCTGGTGATTACATGGAACATTAGGACTGCTAGACCCCCCCCAATGCCAACGTGGCATATGCCTACTGATGCACTGACTGACAAAGTCTTTAAATGTGAGCTACAAACCCCGCTGTCTGAATTTTTACAACATAATGAAGGAAGCGTAGATGAGTGGGGAACCGTTTGGGAAAGCTTGAAGGTGGTGACGAGGGGAGAAATCATATCGAGAGCAGGGGGCATTCGCTGGAAATTGAGGGAGGAACTGGAAGCCCTAGAGGAAGAGATCTGTATACTGGAAGCCCAACACGCATGTCTGCGGGCGGAAGAGGAGAATCTGGCCACAACCCACTCTCGCAGCTTTGAGGCATGGGAGAGGTTGTCTAAATTTGACTGTTACTCGCACCACTAGAGCACACGAAGAGGGAGATAAACCGGGGAGGCTTCTGTCATGGCTCTGTAAACAAGAACAACCAAGACCCCAGACCAACCTATTACACGATGAATGTGGTGCTCCATGGAGGTCCAAGCTTGCAATCAATGACCTTTTGTCATGATTCCTGCCCCTCATGTCTCCAGCCCTCCAAGATGTCATGCTGGAGCCAGGCCACGGTCACCTACATGGCCCTCAAGGGCCTCGCCATCCCTCCAAAGACCCACTTGGAGTCAGACTTGCCGCTTCTGGCACCAGACTCACTCCCTCCCATAGGATAACATTGGGGATTGGACTTGTAGTGCATAGATGGGGACAAGATGGATGCCCCCACATATTTCGGTTCCCAGAACTGCATGTGCAGTCTAGTCTTTTGGGTGTGGTTCAGCCCAGAGACACCTTGGATACCCAGAGACTATTTAAGCCACGCCCAGGCTTAGAAACATGCTTTGCGTTTTCTGCACCTGCAGCGTGACACTCACCTTGATCGGATCGGTCTTCAGTAGGCCTGCATTTTCTTCTGTGCTCAACTCCTGCAAGAACAAAAACACTGTTAGGAACAGCCTTACCTTGCGGTGCTTCTGCCCATCATTTATCACTCCTTCTGTTTTCGGCGGTGTCATTCTCATCCCGGCACGCCGCTTCCTAAGGAAAAGGGAAAAGAACAGAAAAAAGGCATTAGTAAGCATTCAGCAAATCTTCGCTTATTTTTTAAAGACTGTACGAGCTTCAAACGCTTACCTGAATCCCAGCCGCTCTGGGGGAACTCTGTCTCCCGAACTTCTCATCTATCTGCAAGAGGGAAAAGACACTCCAGGTTAGCGTGGAAACATCTAGAGGCGCTGCATACCGCTCTTACTCACTGCATTTCTTCTTCATAACCGGCATCCACGCTGAAAACGTTGCGGCACCTGAAAGACACAGAAAAAGAACTCAGTTCAATAAAAATATGAAAGGGTCGCATCGTGCTCTCACCCACCTTCAGCACTACTCATCTCAGCAGCACGTCGCCATCCCCGGACGCCGGCCATCATCTAAGGGAGGAAAGGAACGAAGTTAGAGAACTGTTCAAAAGACTCTTGCCAGTGAAGTAACTAGGCAGCAACGAGCCCGCATCAATCAACACGCCCCTGCGCTGAAAGCAGGACGGAGAGCACACTTTCCAAGAAAACAAGGTGAGCTGTGGATCAAAGGGAAGGGTTGGACCCCGGGAAGGAGGGGGTTCAAGCACACAGAGACAATAGGGTGTTAAACTCTACCAATCCTGTGTTTCAGGCCCAGTCTCCAGTCGAGTAGACTCCAGGGAAGGGTTCGAGGTCAGAACAGGCTGAGTGACATCCCCGTGGATACCAGGTGAGCGTTACACATTTTCACCACTTACTACTCCCAGCTGTATAGTCATAAAGAGCAGGTACCCCATGGAGACGTGACCGAATCTCTATCCCTTATTTCGCTCCTGCGGCTTACTGACACACCGCAGGCACTCTTGGATCAACCAATAACATTGGAAGAGATGAGCGACGCGATTGTCTCACTAGCCACATGTAAAACACCTGGAAGTGATAGTCTTCCCCTTGAATTTTATAAAACAGATAGCCCAACGTTAGCACCAGTTCTTCGAAAGATTTTTGTGGAGGCCTACGCTAAAGGTGTGCATCTGGCTAGCATGAGGGAAACCTTCATGGTACCCATACCTAAACCTGGGAATCCTAGAGACAGACGTGATTCATACCGCCCCCTAGCTATATTAAATTACAATGTAAAAATACTTACCATTATACTAGCAGGGAAGCTTTGCAAAGTTACTGCAGACCTGATGCATGGCGACCAAACTGGGTTTGTTCCAGGCCACAGCACTTCCTTAAACTTACGTAGGCTACAACATGTAATTGAACAGACCAACTCTTGCAAAGAACATTGCGTAGTGGTGTCATTAGATGCAATCAAAGCTTTCACTTCCCTCTATTGGGAATGGGTGTTTGCTGTGTTGCAAAGCTTTGAGATGGGAGAGTGTTTTATTTGTTGGGTAGCGCTGTTATATTCATCACCTACTGCTAGGGTCAAATCTGGCAGACATATTTCAAAAACATGGAATATCCAACGGGGGACACGCCAAGGCTGTCCGTTCTCTCCAATGTTATACATACTGGCACTCGAGCCCTTAGTGGTTTACCTGCACCAAGAATACTTGGCTGCTGGCATTACGGTTGGCAGTTCTAGGCACCTTGTCCCGGATGTATTGGATAACTTTGCAACACTCTCTGGGAAAGTCCTGCATCTTCCCTCTGACTGGTCTTCGTGGGGAGAGTGAAACCACCTTACCACACCTGGGGCTCCTGTGGGCAGTGTGCTCCTTTAGTACTTTGGTGTTCAGATCATGCATACACTGGAAGACATGCACACCAGTAACACCGTTGGGGTAGTGAAGGGTCTTAAAAAATACTTTAATAATGTCCATTACTACATCAAAGCCCCTTTCATTTGCTCATTAAATACATTTATTAGAGTGTTCCTATGGGACCCTGCCTGACATAGACTTGCTTTAACAGTATTATACCTACCCTATAAAGATGGCAGTCTGCAACTCCCCAGGTTAGAATTCCATTACCTAGCGGCCCAGCTAAGCTTTGTAACAAAATGGTTATCTGATGACATCACTTCTGAGACGCTGTTACTTAAATACTTGGTGGCCCCTGCCCGCCTTAATGACATGCTAGGGCTTCCGAGTACCTACATGAACTCCTTGCCATTGCTAGTGGAGCTGGGCAGGAAGGTATAGTTCCGGGTGTTCAAACTACTTTGCTTATCCCGCTCTTACTCGCCTAATGTCCCAGTAGTGGCTGACGTGTGTAAAAACGGGGTTGATCTTGGGCTTGCGAGGCGCTGCGAGGAGTGGAATATCTTCACATGGGGAGACAAGTATGAGAATGGTAGTTTCAGCGATCTGGACAACCTGGCCCAACGAATCAGTCTCCCCAAGGAACAATTCCTTTGGTACTTTAGGATGGTGGGGTGGCTAAACGAAAGTGGAGCAAGTGCCCTGCTGAGCCAGAAGAAACTGAACTACTGGCGTTAATGTATGCCTTAGAGGATGGCTGGAGGCTAGTATCCAGATTGTATGGTTGCTTGCTGAACAGGCCTAATCCTCTGGTTCTAAAACTGAAAACGTGTTGGGAGTCGGATGTGGGAACTAAGATTGTGGAACAGGCCTGGGAGAGGATGCTTATTTTCCCTATGCATGTGTGTGGGGGTGTGGCCATCAGCGGGGCGCAGGCAATGTGAAGGCTTTTTGTCTGTCTCGTTGCCTCATGGGCCGAAAGGCGGGTTGAGGCCCCCCCCAGAAAGCCCTCACACAGACATATAACCTCTCCCCCTACAGCGGCTGAAGTGGTGAGGCCCCGCCCGGTCCTGTTCTGGTGTTCCTCGACCCCAGGGAAGAAGAGAAATGTCTAACGGCAGTAGGCAGTGGAGGCGGTGTGTGGGGGCCTTGGTGGACAGTCCTGGGATGCTGGAAAACCGGGGAAAGAGACTGCGGCCCAACAGCAGGAGGAATAACGCTCCACAGTGAGCAGGTGTCCTGCAGAGCGTGCAGTGCCCCTGCCGCCCCCCGAACATACCGGCAAAAGAAGGTGGCATCGTCCAGAAGTAGGAGGTGCACCGTGGCATGAGAGGCACATCCACAGCAGAGACGGTACCGCCGGCGGACAAACAAGAGGACATACCAAGCCCTCTCTGCCGTGGGAAACAAGGTTGCACAGACGGCGGAGGGAATGCCTCGAAGGATCTGCTGGGACCGCAGCGGCGGCGGTGCACGGAAGGAAAAGCCGAAAGAGCAGAGCCCCAACCCCCATCCCACGAGAAACAGTGGGGGGGCCCGCTGTAGCAGGACATATTGAGAACCAGAAACTGTGGGGGGAGGACCCCGAAGCCTGCATGGGGGTCCCCAGGCCGGTAGCTACCGGTGTGGGGAAAAAACACAGGAGCCCATCGGAGGGACCATTGTCCCCTACGCAAGAGGAATTAGGTCAAGGTGAAAGAGGAGGCTGTGGTCCAGGGTGCAAGGCATGCGTTGCTGGACAACTGATCCCTCCTCATTCTGCCTGCCTGAACTGCAGCCCTGCTGACAACAGACAACACCTGGGGAGTGAAGCCTAGCATGGAGTCGAGTCGGAGTACTGGGGGACCACTCAGCACCTCCCCCTTATAGATCTGGGAGACTCAACCATAGGGCGACACTACAGGGTCAGTAGTCAACTGTGATACAGGGGGAAGAGTGGCAAAGAGGAGAAGAGCCAATTGGACCAGTCATGGAGAAGAGGCCGGCGAGAGGAATTGGACTGGCTTAGGGGGGGGGGTGTTGTGGGGGCCGTTGGGGATTGACCCAGGTTCAACCCCCATGACTGACTTGGGGCCAAGGGCTGACCCGATCGACTGGGCTTCCCCAGAACCATGATATATCGTGAACCTGGGACTCAGGACCAGCTAAAGGGGAGCGGGGTGCGGCCTCCACATTCGCCCGGACTGCAGGGTGACGAACTAAGGAAGAAGAGGACAAGTGCCCCTGGAGGAAAAGCAGCTAATGGTTTAGTAGAGGACAAACTAACCAGTGGAACCAAGAAAAGGAGCAGATGAGTGGGGCGTTGAGTGGCCCCCAGCGGCACTGAACCTTTGGGATAGCACTGGCCTAGAGGGGACGAGAACATCCCCCACTCTTCCCCCCTGAGGGGTGGGGCAGCCCTTCCAGCCTTCCCACACAAAGGAAAGTTGCCCACGATCCACGGGACAGATTTCAATGAGCTGGAGGGAGACGCTCCAGGAATTTCACTACAGGGAGGCCGCAGAGAGCTTAGGCAGTTAGAACTCCAACAGGATGACGGACCGAATAGCAGACCAGGCAGAGGACTCCATGTCCACAAAAAGAGACATTGCAGCCATACTGCAGGTAATCAGAGACATGCGTGCGGACATAGGCCATAGGCTCGATAAGATGGATCAGAGAGTGGACAAAATGGAAGGTAGGCTGCAGGGACTGGAGAACAACCAATCTTCGGTCGACAACTTAAAAGCTCAGATCGACACCAGATTATTCGCCCTGGCGAAGGACGACAAGACGCGAGCCCTGCAAATGGATGACTTTGAGAAGAGGGAAAGGAGGACCAATGTGCGGTTTTTCGGCCTTCAGGAAGGGGAGACGGAGATAGACATATGACGAGCTATCAAGGACATAATCTGTCTCCTGTTTGGCAATCGGGCAACCACGAACCACACTATTGACAGGGCGGGGGGTCGAGCTGGAGGCCCCCCATTATATCCTGGTCCACTTCGACTACTATCAAGTACCAGGAATGGTTGAACACTTTGGCTGGGTGCCGAGTTAAGCAGGAGGGGGTCTGCAGGGGGCACATGGGGAAGGGGCAAGGGATTCCGAATGGGGGAGCACTTGGGGAAAGGCTCTTCTTTTGGGAGAGGCAGGGTGAATTTAGAGGAGTTGGGGGAGGGGTGTTTGTGGTTTCCAGTACCCGGAAAGCCCAGGTAACGTGGTATAAGCAAGTTCAAAATATACCCTGTGACTCTCGTGGGGTGGAGATTGAGGTTGGGCAAAGAGCAACGTCCAGACGATTAAATGGCTGATCTGCTACCCGTTCTGAAGATAGCCTCGCTAAATGCCAGGGGAGTCAACTCCCCCACAAAGAGATCCTCCTAATCGGGGAATTTAGACATGCAGACCTAGACCTGCTCTTTCTCCAGGAAACACACTGGATGAGGTTGAAGGAACCGGCTATTCAGGGAGGAGGGATAGGGGAGGTATATTTTGCCTCCTACAGGACCAAAAAGAGGGGAGTGGTGATAATCGTGGCCAGTGACCTGGCCTTCTCGATAGAGGCGTCGATTAGGGATTCTGAGGGCAGATACCTGTTTGTTAGGGGTGCGCTCCAGGAGACTCCCCTCACATTGGGTGTGGTCTATGGTCCGAACGAAGGTCAAGTAATGTCAAGTAACGTTCTGGGAGGGGGTCAGGGACAAATTGAGAATTTTTAGTGGAAGGCACTCTCATACTGGGAGGCAATAATATGGTGCTGGATCCTGCTAGAGATAGGACAAGAATGTCGTCGCTAAAAACCATGCAGGTTGACAACTCCACATCGCTGAATTTGCGCAGGATCAACGATGACCTGGGCTTGGCAGATAAGTTTCTTAGCACAACCCCGGGGGACCCTCCCTACACGTATTATTCAAAAACTCACGAAACATTCTCGAGGATAGATCATATCCTGGTGGAGTGCTCTCTACACACACACAAGCAAAACTTGTGTGTTGACCCGGTGCCGTGGTTGCACCACAACCTTGTCCAGGTCACGCTGTTGGGGGTGGGGCCGTAGGTGGCGGTGGAAATGCAATGGCGCCCTCTTGAAGGATAAGGTAACAGCCCAAACGGTACTAGACCATATAATAGAATACTTCGAACCCAATGATAATGGAGAGGTTGGCCTCCACACCCTGTGGGATGCATTTAAAGCCACTATTCGAAGGGTTTTGATAAAAGTAGGGGCACAAAGAAAAGGGAAAGCCAGGAAGAAGCTCGATATGGAAGAATAGCACAGATACAACCGGGACGGGCACCCAGCCGCTCTATCTCCCCAGACAAGGCAGTAATTCTAGAACATTATAAAACACAGTTTAGGGACCTGCTGCTGAGCAAGACCGAAAGGAACCTTCTAATCCTTAAGCAAAAATACTGTGAAAGAGTGGGTAGGGCAGATAGGATACTGGTGTGGAAACTGAGGGAGGCCCAGAAAAGAAAAATGGTTAAGGCTTTAAAAACTGGGGAGGGGGTAGTAAGACATGACACCCAAGTATAGGCGGGCCTTTAAGCAATACTACGAACAACTATATAAATCAGAGTTCAAAGGTGATGACACCCTTATAGAAGACTTCCTGGCTCAGCTCCCCATACCGTGACTGTCTGGCAATATTGCCAGGGGAATGGAAGCCCCAGTGTAGAAGGAAGAAATTATTCAGGCGATTAAAACAATGAAAGACGGCACGACACCGGGGGAAGACGGGTTTACAGCAGTGATGTTTTTAAAGTTGTATCGGTCTACCCTGGCCCCATACCTAAAACAGGCCTTTAATGCAGTCCTCAAGGGAGACACCCTGCCCGGTACAATGATGGGAGCCGTTATAGTGTTACTGCCGAAAGAGGGTAAAGACCCAACAGAGTGCTCATTCTACAGACCGATTTCCTTACTGAACATGGATGTCAAGATTTTGGTGAAGGTCCTCGGTAAGAGACTGGAAGGGATCATGCCAACCCTGGTCCACTGGCACCAGGAGGGTTTTATTAAAGGGCGGCAGGGGTCAGATAACATCCGCAAGACAGTAAACCTAATGCACTATGCACTAAGGACTGACCTCAACGCCTGTCTGCTTTCCCTCGACTCGGAGAAGGCCTTCGATAAGGTGGAATGGAGGTACATGGCCATACTCCTACAGAAAATGGGATTTGGGGAAAACAATTGGGTGGAGGCACTGTGTAGAGCTCCCATTGCAAGAGTTCAGGTGAATGGAGATTTAACAGCCCCTTTCAATTTAGCAAGAGGTACGAGACAAGGCTGTACCCTATCCCCTCTGTTATACGCCCTTACAATGGAACCCCTGCGATAGCGGTGAGGACTCAACAGAAAATATAGGGTATTGGAAGGGGACGGGTTGAATTTAAACTATGTCAATTCTCTGATGACATCCTGCGATACCTTGTAGATGCCCTGTCCACACTCTCTGTCCTGTTATCACTAAGTGACGCTTTTGGAGCCTTCTCGGGACTGCGAATTAACAAGTCCAAATCTATGCTGCTGCTGTTTTGAGCAATCAACCCAGGCTTTGACTCAGTGACCCGGTTCTTAGGGGTCAAAGTTGAAAGAACATCAATGAAATACCTTGTGGTGCAACTGACCAGAAACCTAGCGTCACTGGCAGCGGCTAACTTTGACCCGCTGATGACAGCCATCAAAGCGGTTCTGCACTGTTGGAGCAGTATGATCCTAACATGGTACGGCCGTATGACAGCGGTAAAAATGAATGCTCTGCCAAGGCGCCTGTACTTGGTCACAGCCCTTCCCACAAAAGAACTAGAGTCACTCTTTAAAGAGTTTAGGATCTCAGTACAAAAATGTATATGGCAGGGCAAGACCCCAAGGACCAAATTGATCGGCACTTCCTCTCCCTAGGGAGGAAGGGGGCTTCGGTCTCCCTGACTTCCAGTTATATTATAAAGTGGCCCAGCCCAGGGTGATCCTGTAACACATGCAGGATGATCTGGGAACATACTAGACTTACCTTGAGGATTAGGAGATGCATCCAGCCAAAGTGAGGGATCTGCAATGGGTTCCGTGTAAAGAAATACTGAGCAGACTGCTCGACCACCTAACCCTGGGAGTGCTGTGGTCTATATGGAGGGCGGGAGTTAAACACACAGAGAACCTGTCCACATGGCCCTCCTCGATGACCTCACTCTGGGGCCTTGATATAAAATTGTGAGATAGGGGTTTCTACAACTCTCATGAATGGTCGGACACAGGGTTGGAGAGGGTGGGACAGTTTTTCCAAGAGGGTGAATTCTTATCCTATGAGGCAGTGGTAGAAGCTCTGGGAACAGGTAAGATCACCATATTTGAATAGCTCCGATTGAAGGGACTCCTGACAGATCACAAATGGGGAGAGAAATGTAGGCGCCTGCTCACCCCCGTTTGAGAGAACACTTGACACAGCTTACTCGAGAAAAGGGATGGTGTCCAAACTGTACAGGGTTCTGAATGTCTGGGACATTAAGAACAGGCAGGGGTTTAAAGAGTATTGGAATATGCTAGCGGGAGAGGACCTCACAGAAGAGGCATGGGGAAAGATATCTAAGATAGCATTCCATGGGAACCTCTTCAAAGCCGATATGGAACATCATTTCAAGATACTTCAGGGGTGGCATAGGGACCCCCTTAAGCTCTCTAGAATATTTGTGGGGGCGTCCCCATGGTCTCCGAGGCGGTGTGGCCAGGTTGGTTTGTGGGAACATATGTAGTGGTACTGTCCACAGATTCAGACTTATTGGGAGAACCTGTCAGTGTGGATGGCGGAAATCATAGAGGGGTCACTCCCTCTCGAACTCCTGCAAATGTTACGGGGGATTCCATCAAAAGATTCTGAAACGTACAGGGACCCCAGAGCATGGGAAACAATGCTGTGGGCGGGGAGGGTGGCATTGGCACAGAAGTGGAAGAGCGCATTGATCCCAAATAAAAATGATTGGCTGAAAATACTTAAGAATATGTTCCTGATGGATAATCTTACGGCTATGGTGAATGATGAGTTGGGTTCAGAAAGAAATGGGGATGTGATGTGCACTGAGATGAGGTGTGGTACTGGACCCCCATAGTTGGGGGAGGTTGAGAGGCATAACGATAGAGACAGGAAAGGAAGACCCCTGAATGGGAAGGAAACAGATTGTTTGGCCGATCAAAGGCAATCGACGTTGGATGGGACCATTGCAATAATAATCTAACACCCTGAAGGACTGTGTGCCCAGTGAGAACTGGAGAACTGGGGGGACTGGCCTCGAATGAGGGGACTATTTCGACAAGGAGTATCACCAAACACGCTGAAGAGTTGTACAAGGAACCACTAATAGTTTGTTTGACAGGGGACAGAGGGGCCAGGAGGGTAAGGGAATGTGTTTACCCTATGGATTAACAGAGCTCTCAAGTGATGTGTGCAAACGGTTTTGCCAATAAAAATTTCAATAAAAAATTTCAACTTTTTAAATTTAAAAAAGTGCCACCAAGATGATGCAGACCTACTCCATATGTTTTTGAAATGTGTAAGAATGCAAAGGTTTTGGTCTCGCATCGAACAGGCTTGCAATATGGCAGGAGTTGTTAGATGCGACTGGGACCCTAGAGAATGCCTCCTTGGTGCATACCCTAGGAATGGCAAGCATAAGCATATTATTAAATGTATGGATCTGGCTTGCATTCTAGCTAAACGCCGCTTTGCTGTGTCCTGGAAGTCAGCGGGGTGCCCGCATTACAAACAGGGGTACCGTGAGTTTGAGATTTGACTCCATGAAGGCAGGCAGTGTACTGTTCCGCAGGACAATGGCATCACGGGTGGAACCTGGAAAGCAGGTGCAGCAGTGTATCTCAGTGAGGTCTGCATCACAGTTCACCTTCACGTTCATAGAATGGTAGTGTTTGCTGTTTCTGTAAACCTTGTCCAATGCATGTGGGCTCACCAAGGCCACATGTGTGGGGGCCAGAGCTGTAATGACGTTTAGGAAGTGGGCAGGTGCATAGAATGTGCCTTTGAGGGATTTATCTATGGTGGACTAATGGTCAGCTAGATGTCCTGAGGTGCATGCCACATGAGCGCATCAAGCACCTGGTCAAGCACGATAGAAAACGTGGGTTGCAACATGCCATACAGTATGGCCACAGTGTGCTGTAAGGTGCCTGTGGCGAGGAAGTTCAGCGCTGACACAAGCTTGAGCTGTGGTGGTGTAGCAGTTTGTATGTTAATCCTGCTTTCGATGTCACCCTGTATCTGGCTAGGTAGCTCAGCGCAGCCTGTTGAGGCAGTATAATATAATGAGCTGGCAATCGATGAGTGCCCATGGTGATGGCCTGATCCAGGGAATGGACTCTCTCCTTGCATGGCATCTCCTCTGCCTTTCTGCTGTATGTGGTCTGCATTATTGCTATTCTTGCCTCAGGAGCTTAATGTAAAGCAGGAGGTGTTGTAACTCCAGATTCGCTACTGCTAGTGGCAGCATGATGTTGGGAATGTGTTCTGGGAAGGTGTGGCCCTTATATTCCCTTTCTGAATCCAATGGGTGCACCTTTGGCTTCATTGGACTCGCCTGTTTGCATTTACCTCCTTATTTTGCATAGAGGTAACTGCACTGTATTTTTGGTGGAGTTACTACCCATTGTTGGTGGTATTTCAACTTATAATATGACCGTCAGAATTACTGTCAGGCTAATTCAGCCGATTTTCTGTGCTTATTGCACTGGCAGTAATTCCACTTGTGCTAATTCCCCCAGTGGAATTTGTGCCCATTTTCTGAAATGTCCTAATTCGGCAGAGTGGTAAAAGTAGTGGTAATTCCATTACCACCACTTTTACCACTTACTACTGAACTCGTAATGAGGGGCAATGGGATTTTATCTACGAGTGAATGGTATTGATGTGTCTGTGGTACCGATGAGAGAGAGAAATCATTTCCAAGACAAAAACAGGAAAGGTCACAACATCCAAATCAGAAAAGCGATGATACATATTTGTATAACCAAGGTTAACTGGAAATGTAGGTTATAGCATGCAGGAAGGAGCCAGGAGGATTTTAATATCAATTCTTTAGAAGATTGATCCTAGCTGCTTACCACGTTCGCTCAGAATGCAACTTGTTTACCCTGATATAAATGATTTGCACAAGTTGAAAGTGCTATCATGGGATTAGAGGGATCATCCACATTTGCTTTATTGTACAACTTTGAGCAGCTCAGTAGTTTCTCAAGAACTTTTCTTAATATAGGAAACTTGTCTTACTTCAAATTTCTCTGTAAATGGTTTTACTACTTTTGCACTTGTGCACTGCAGGGCAGTAGAGGCAGACCTACATTTATTCTCGTGGTGGGGTAATTGTTTTATTGCGCAACATTTTATGGAAAAGGCATTGGGTAATTTGATGGAGGCCATCTCGCTCCAAAATAAAAGCTGGCAGCAAAATTATGATAACTTTTTATTAATTAACAGCTGTGTTCCGCAAAAGGCAGAGCAACAGTCCTCCCTCATTCAAAATTTTAGGAAATTGAACAACACTGTTTCCTACATCCCTTATTGTGTGTGGTTGTGATCTGTATGTTAGATGTCCACCTACCATAGGTATGGGATGGGTTAATGGACAACATTTGGAAACCATACTGACAGCCCAATTTCTGTAGAAAAGAAGTAATCCTGGTGGACACTTGAGGGCTGTTTTTTTTTCTTCAAATTGAGGCTTGATTGTGCTCAATGGCAGAACTAAAAATGGTATGCAGGAAAATGTACTAGAAGAGACCAGAATACAGAATATATGATAGATTACTTTTTTGCGTGGATCAGCTATTTTGAGAATGCCACCTCCCTGCAAATGAGGTCCACTTCTTGCATTGGAAACGGGATAAGGCGGTATAAGTCCAGGGATCAAATTCACTTGGGCTAATTAGAGTGAATTTAAGGGTCAAATGGTCACATAAAAATGTATTTGCTTTTGGGAGATTTCCAACAGTTTTAACTTGCTCACAATGGGTGAGATTTGGAATTTCAGCAATATGCACAATATGTCGGAAGGGGGTGTTGTGACCCCAATTTCATACATATCATCCATAACATTAATGATGACGCTGAGACATGGATTACGTCTTACTTCTTTTAATGTCTCATCTTAACTGCCTTCCAGCTGTCCCCACTTCGACTCTCCCTTGCCTACATTCCACATTCTATTCAGCTACAACAGGGGCATGCAAACCTTCAAGCTGAGTACACAAACAAAGTTAACATTACCCACCAAAACATTTAATGTAAAATGGACTCCTTAATCTACGGAAGGAGATCATCAAGCAGAAATGAGAAATCACAAATTTTGAAATAGGTAAAAAAAAGCAACAGATATTGCAACAATCAAAAAAATTGGTTAATATAGCATAAATATGCAAGAATGCAAACTAAAAGGGTAATAACGTTAAAGACTGTTCTATTGAAAAACATTTGTAGTTTTTGGAATATAATCAAAGGTATAGAGTATGGTATAGGTATTGGGCAAATAACGACTATAAATGAGATGCAATGGACTAATCATATTCAGTCAATTTTTCAGCAAATAAATTGATTATTTAAGCATTGAGCAACCCGAATATTATGAGGAGCAAGAGCACACGGTATCCCCCCTTCCCAATTATCCTTCACCCTGCTCTCCCTTGTCCTTTATGGGATATTACCAGCCCTGTCCTGTTACCCCCACTCCCCATTTTCAACACATACTGAGATGAGGTAAAAGTCCCTATAGTACTGTGAGGAGGAAGATGAATTGAGAGGCCTACTACATCATACTACCTGTATGTTCCTTTAATGAGGTCAGGCACTTCATAACAACTATACACACCTGCACTCTATTGAACACCACTCTAGTACTGAAGGAAAGGAAACCTCATAGTCAGGCATGTCCTGAGAGTTTGCCTAATTGGAGTCAGGCAAGGGAGGCCAAGGTTCACACCTCAAACACCTTTACAGGACTCTGGTGTATAAAAGGTGGAGCATTCAGCAGTGCAGAGAGCAGCAGCTAGGAGAGCAACAGAGAGGCTGCGTGGCTGAGTCCAGCAGGGGATACCTTTTTGCTTTTAAGCCAGCTTTGCTAAGGAGAAAGGATCAAGCCGTGGAAGCTGGAGGACTGGAAGCTGCAGCAGTAAAACCCGGAGATGTCTGGAGGAGAGCAGGATGTCGAGACGCTGACCCGGTGTGCTGTAAGAGTTGCAATGTGGCGAGAGAGCCATGTCTCAAAAAACACTTTACGTAGAACTTTTCCTAAAATATATCAATAAATAAACAATTCTGAACTTAATCATTCAAAACAGCGATAAAACCTATAAATCTTAAAAATCTTGTTATTCATTACAAAGCTCTAGAGCCTAAAATAGGGTAATTGACTTTTACAAACATGTTACAAACAGATATGCTCAAACACTGTCTCCAAATTCAGTGAATTAATAAAATTAGTAGTAGCTAAAACCGAAGAAGTAGTATGACCTGACAAAGAAATTGACCAAATTGTCTCACCATCACTCATAACCATCAGTTCTGTAAACGTTTTCATAAGATTCCACCTACGCCCCTGGAAAGCCTGGCAGGAGATAAGTAGGTGTTTAAGTGTCTCACATTCCAAGGGAATCTTACAAAAAACAACATCCTACCTCACCATCTTTGAGAACCCTGTATCTAGCAAGAATCTGACTAGTTCTGCATAAATTAATACGAAATATAAAAAAAGGTCTAATAGATTTGGCTGGATATACCTAAAGAAAATGAGCCACAGTTCCTAATTTCTCATGTTCACCTTGGAGATGGTTGAGTGAGGGATACAAGTGAAATATTTCAAAAGTTAAGATCCAATCAGACTCGAACAATAATTTCTTAATATGCATTGGATTGTCCCTCACATCACAAACCAAACTACCCAATTCTGTCAAAATTAGGATAACAAAGGAATAAAACTCTCAAAGCCAAGTACTCAGCTGAGCCTCCAACATAATATTTAGATCTTCAAATAATGAGGCCACAGATGGAAATAAGATTTTTCTTATGAGTGAGAGAATTTTCCAAACTGCATGTGCATGTAATGATACAATACCCAGAACATAGCTAATTGCATACACTGGTGCAGAATTGGGTAGCCGTAAAAAAAATCTCTCCCTCAAGGCTTCCAAAATAGGCAAATAATCCAATAGTACCCATGGGTAAATATCAGAACCATATAATAACTTTGGCACAATGTTGCATTCATAAAACCTTAAAATTTACTTCATAATAAATCGACCATATTTTTGATCGACTTCCACCAGTTGGTTGGCTAAATTATGAGCACATTTCTTCAACCATTCAAACAAACTTGTGTGACCTTGTTTACAAGAAATCCTACTCAATTTTTGTTTCCAGAGTGAGGGCAAGCATATGTTTGACATAGACGGATTTTGTTTTGGGGCTTACAGACCTCCACTATCCTTAGAAACATAATTTAAGGGAATACCCAAAGTAGAGAGGGCAAGATAGGCATCTATCCCAACCCATTATCTCAAAATAAAGGTTTTTGAACTGTTATCTCTTGTGTCTGAGTCCATCTTGTCACCATGCCTACCTCACAATACCCATGTATAAAAAAGGACTAAGGTTTGATCTGTGTTTCTATAGGATGATCGCCCTTTTGAACTCAATAAGGAATGTCATTACGTCCGTTATCTTTCGAAAGCTGCATGTTTGTCCGTCGATACAAAATGTATTAATTATAGAACAGATGTACTTTACAAGGTATTGTTTAACCACTCATAATATCTTGTTATTAAATAGTCTTACCAAGTTGGCTTGCCTGAAAGGTTGACCTCCATTATTTGTTAAAATATTCAAACCAATCAAGATTTAATATGAGGATGCATTTTAACGCCCTTTTTTGTTTAATGTATATGGCAGATCTTTCTGTATACCTCCATCAGGCAAATCTTGTTTCCCCTGAAATAGTGAACCCTCACATCTCCTAGCTATCATCCGCAGATGATGAAGTAGTGTTTGACCACACAGAGAAAGGCTTACAAGCCGCATTGAATACACTTGTTTCCTTTGCAACTGATAACCAACTTACGATCAATTTAACAAAAACTAAAGTGATGGACTATCGAGAGCTGATTTGCGATTCATATGCAACTGTGGGGGGTTCCTGTTCGAGTTCACCATTGAATATCAGTATTTAGGAGAATATCAGTATTTAGGAGTGGTTCTAAAAGAAATGGCTTCATAAATACAAATGTTAAACAAATGTTTGAGATGTGGAGGGGTTTCAGTGGCAAGTGTCAGAGCTTTCATAGGGAATACGCAGGGATTTCCCTTAAGCCTATCATAATGTTGTGCAAATAAATCTGTATCCCTGTCATCTTCTGTAGTCTAGAAACCACAACTGCAAATCTAGTGCTTAGGTTCAATAGCCTTGAAGAAAATGCTGGTGTCCATGTTTGGGGCTACCAAGAGGAACCTCCTTGCCACTTATTAGATGTGAATAAATTCTGATCTCGGAAACAAACAGCCTCATTACGTTGGCAGGTTGCCGCCGAACTTGTAACACTGTTTCCGGTGCCACTGGGATATAACAAGCTCCGGTGGCCTAGGATGTAAGGCAGGGGGGAACTGTAAATCCCCATTCCCCTGGAGTCCCATGTGACTCCACGACAATGGGGACACGAAAGCACCGGCAAGGTTTCTATGCTTGCCGGGGCTGGTGCTCCCGTAGTTTAGCGGTCCGGAAAGGGTACCGGTATGTTGCTACCGGCATCCTTATTTCCAGACCGCCAGGCTTGTAATGAGGCCCAAATATAGTACTAGAAATTATTAGCAAAGCGCTAAATACTGATACAATACCCCAGTTATTCCAATTTCTAATTTCTAACATAGATCTCTTTGAGAAAATAGATTTGAATGGAATCATAATGACCCACTGACTGCTCAGATAAGAACAATGAAGCGTAACACCCATGTGTGGTATTGAAAGAAAAATGTGTATAGAATAGCAAATCTGCCCTGAACCCAGGAATAGTACAAATGCCTCTCAAAATATAGGGCCACACAGCCTTATGTCACAATGTTTCCAGATATGGCTGCTCGATGCCTATTTTTTAAATTCATACTGACCCTCTTAGAAACCATGGAGATTATTGGACTGGACCACACAACATATTCTCAAACAACGTTGTAATTGTTGATTTTACGAAGCTTCAGGAGCAAAACAATCTTCAAAACATTTATATGTAATTTCATTAAATCTTTATTCTTTTAGCATCAAACATTTTAGTTTTGTTTACAGCCTTGAAACATTATCATCAGAAAGTTTCTCGGTAAAATGGATAAATAGTCAACAACTTGGTCTGAATTAGGAATAGGGAATTATAGGAAAGAATTTAAAGAAATGTTGATGTCAATTTATTTCTTAGATTGAGAAATTGAAACTGAAGATTTTAAAAAGAGATAATGAGTGAGTAAATCACATAATCAAGAATACTATTTAGATATATTCTATTGTATAAAAATAGTATTGGTGAGTAATTATTTGTTTAGATGTATATTTCGTATGAGTGTATAAAGTTTTATGTAAATTACATATGCACCTTAAATAAAAAAACAATATCTAATTAGTATGGACGAAAAACAATGGATTAGGAGTAGAGTATTCACTACTATGTGTAATGTTTTTTTTAACTGAAGTGATCAAAGGCTGTGATATCCACCAATTGCTCAAAGGTTTTGTGAGGGGAGCCCTAGATGCCATGGAGTAACATGGAGAATGTCATTGGCAGGAGACCAGATCATCTAGAGTCAGTGGACCCTGGTTTTAGCATTGTGTGTAGAGCAGGGACTTTGGATGCAGACTTCTGAAGTGTGGAGAGGGGATGCAGTATTATTAGCATGGAAGGGTATTAGAAGATATGTACAATGGGCAGTGCAGCACTACAAGTCTTAAAGAAACCCGGACATTAAAAAATGGATTAAGGAACTAATGGGAGGATGGCTATGCAAGTGTTTGTCAGTGGCTTGGGAAGATGGGTGAGCTAACTCAGAAAGCAACTAACTGATTAGGATTTGAGCAATATCAAGTGAGTTGTAAAAAGCCACAAACCTGTACCCGTAGAGCTATCCAAAGAGAAACTTGGAGAGAGTAGGCAGTGGCCTATGAGGTGCAGTATAAACACTCACACAGAAGGATATTCCAGTTTTGGAAACATCATTTCCTGGAGACCTCAAAGGCAAAAGGATAATCCCATGTCAAAATAATTAGAGGGACAATGGTAGACAGTTGACATAAATACTGGGGAACAGAAAAGGCATTGGAAGCTTGCATCATGTGAAAATTCTAGAGAGAGCAATGGTTCCAAAAGGCTGACAGGTTGGGTTTACACAGGCCACAGCAAAGGCATAAAGGAAACAGTGCATGTGAAACGTTAAAAGCAGATATATGATGATATGTGGGTGAACTCAATTGTTACAACTAGCTATGTTTCTTGTATGTGTAAACTGTTTGCATAGGTGAGATTCTCTACCCCGTGCTTACACCATAACATTCTTCCATAGCCGGATCACATACCTTCATTGGTTATTCTGGAAATAAGTCACCTTATTTGGAAGAGTCTGTCAGCCCTCATAGTGAAATAGGAAAGGATTGCACTCCAGAAATTGTACCACTCTATAAATCAATTTCTCCTGTTTTCTCATTTCAGGTGAGGATTTTTACGTGGAAAAGGACTACTGCACAGTTAAGAAAATGGCCACTGCTCAGCTCCTCCACCCTGCCAAGAAAAAGCTGAAAACTAGTAAGGTAAATCCACTATATGAACAATGATTGCTTTAAACTTGTTGTTCAAGTACATCCCTGGTTTAATTTAGAAGCCTGGGTCCATGGCAATGAAAATGAGTCTTTAAGTTTGATAAATGGAGGGCACAACTCTATGAATGTGATGCAAAATTACAGAAATTCACAATAGGATTATTGTATATGTGAAGAAGAGGAGATGGTCTTTGATGGGTGTTTGGTTTATCAGGTAAAGGCAAAAAAAGGTGCCAAGAGGGAGATGCTGGCGATCTTGGTTAAGGGTTCACTTGCTTGTGAGATCATTGAAGGAAAAGTGAAAACGGAAACGCTGACCCAAGTTCTCAAATTGATCCATTGGAGGGCCTCCCACTGTATTTTATTAATATCTATAATACTGCCTCCGTGAAAGATGGTTTGGGACGGTGGCCTGGAGCTCATGCTGGAAGGCTGCGGTTGAGCTGAGCTCCGGCATTTATCCGACAACGATCCTATAACACAGCATTCTCACTGCTTTTACTTCTCCCTCTGACAGAACAACACAATTAGCAACCTTCACCGCCAGCATCTGGATTGTGCTGAGTGTTCTTGCTTTTGTTTGCGGATTGTTAAAGCCGACGGAGATCCGGATCAGTATATTGCACAAAGGAACACAAAATGGCGGCTGGCACTTGCGGCTAGACTTGAATGCAGCAGAGATGTGGAATAGCAGAGTGGGAGTACGCTCTCAGTGACTGGGCAACGGGGGACTGAAGGGCTAAAAAAACAGGCCTGACCTACTTTACAGATACTTGAGGACAAGCGCAGTCAGACCCTGTGCAGCACCGGCATACACCTCCTTGCAACCAACTCACCCAAGTTGGCCTTTGGGTCTCAGACACTGCGGGAGCGTGGGTATGGAGGAGACTGCCGGCACGGAAGGCACCGCTATCCGAACAGAGAGAGTGAGAGGCCAGCAGATCCGCCTGCACCGGAGCGCCCAAAGAGACAGTGCTTTTGATGTGAGGCGTGGTGCTGAAAACCTACTCAGGCATTGGGCAGGCGAATCCCACGGACCTAGAGACTGCAACGGAGCAGCCGACAGCGGTTGCCCACTGCCATGGATGCTGGACATGGCCAGTATGCTACGAGGGGACTGCTGAAACGTGCAAGAGAGCAGACGCTCTAAAGGTCAGTGCCTGGGTTGTCGCTGTATGAGAGGCTTTGGCTGGGGGACAGTTATTCCCCCCCACCTTTTGGAGGAAGAAGACCATACTTATATGATAGAGCTTTGGCCTGGGAGCTTGCTTGCCCCTCAGGCAGTTGACGGTTTCACTGCCCCGCATGACAGGAACTCAGCGCCGACCCATGCAGAGTACTAGGAAAGCAAAAAGTTCCTGGTAAAGATACCATTCGGCAAACGCAAGGAAGAGTGACCAGTGAACATACCCACAAAGACGAGCCTCCCCCTTCTCTGCATGGTACCTGCGCCCCTTATTGGTATGCATGGCCAGGTTTTTACCCGCACCATACTTCTACTCCCCTAGAGGCGACTGCTGATTGTCACTGAGCAAAGGAGCCAAAGTGCTAGTTGAGACCTGGCGAGTAATTGCTCCACGCTCCCTGGTGGATTCACGGCTGCACGCCGGTGTTATCTTCAGCGATGGAACCCGAAGACCTGGCACCTCTCACCTGACTGAGTTCCAGGCTCCCCTGTGGAGGTAGTTGATGACAACTTGGTTCAGCTTAGACCATTATTCTAGTGTGACCAGCAGTGCAAATGCTGCTCTTCTTTAGTGTTGAATAGCAATAGAATCCCTTTTTGTCACAAAACATTTCTGCAACTGGGCAGGGAACGAACTGAGGCAGCGACTAGCAGACCTCATGACGGTGAGGAGCTGCACAACATATCAACGCCTGTACTGATGCACCAATGTCCTATAAGGCACCTGCCTTGACCCCTAGGGCTACTAAACCCACGTGCCCTGCACACTGTTGCAATTAATCAGCGTACACGGATCCGGAGAGGGCACCTTGATTGCGACATCAACTACAGAGTGGTACTACAGGCAAATGAATACATTGAAGTGTGGCTGAATCTGGCAATTGTCGACGCTGCAGGCTTAGACCGCAATAGATTTACAGCGGCTCAGTAGGGTCCTACTGGAGCAGAGCTTTTAGTCAAGAACGCAACTAATTAGTTACAATTTTAGGCACACGCAGACGGCGCTGCATGCCAAGCCACCAAAACTGCCCCTATTCCATCAACAAAGAACAAACAGAAGGCCATCATCATGGACTCCTTTGCAGGTCTCGGGAGGATACAGGCACTGACCTCGGCAGGGAGTGGAACAAGTGCAGCGGACAGTGGAGCCTGTACAGCTTTGCAGGAAGACAAGGTACTTGCAGCAATTGCAGCATTAAGAACCTCCCTAGAACACAAGATAGATGAGGTCAAAATAGATGTGCAACTCTTACGCCAAGATGTGCGGTACTTAGCAGAGCGAGTCACGAATACAGCAGAACTTTTGAAAAACACTACTGCTACCACCACCGATCTCGCCACCCAACTGAAAACTCTTGAATCTAAAAACCGCTTCCTGGAGCAGAGAGGCGAAGATGCGGAAGGCCGCTCCTGCAAAAATAACATCAGAGTTCTTGGCATACCGGAAGGCACAGACGGTAGAGACCCGACGACCTATATAGAAAATCTGTTCCTGCAGGAGGTTTACCGGGCAAATTATCGAAAGGGTTTTTCTGTTGAAGGGCTCATCGATTCCCTACAAAAGAGACCACCACCCGGATCACATCCTCGCCCTATAATAGCCAAAATATTGAACTTCAGGGGCCGGGAGGTGCTTCTACAGTTCTCTAGGGACGGTGGAGTGATACGAGGTGGCTCGAATGTAGCCATCTACCCAAACTATATCCCCTAAGTGCAGCAGCAACGAAATAGATTCATCTCAGTTAAAAAGATAGGTTGCAGAGAAAAGGGATTAGGTATATGCTTATGTACCCAGCAAGACTCAAAGTGAAGAAGGGAGGTTGAGATTTTTCAAGAGCCCAGAAGCAGTGGCAATGTGGTTGGAACACAACAACCTGGACACATACAATGATCCTACACAACAGAAGGCGGAAACTGGAGCTACCAAGACAGCAGTTGCCAAGGAGTGTAACCGTAGCACATCATGATGAGACGCCTGGAAAAGAAAAGCCAAGTGCGCCCTCTGGTGATGGAGGCACCGATAGCACTGACACAAACTTTATCGGAGATTTGATCCGAGACTGCATGGCAGCCTATGATGTCCTGCGCTAGGTGCCGCGGAAACTACAGCTATTATGCCGGAGCTGGTGACCAAGCCCACTGGGCTCCAATGGCATTCACCCCAATCCATCCGGACAGTCGACGAGTGGTACTTGTCGACTTTACAAACCGGTGCCTGCTAGAGGAAGTAATCAACGGCAGGCCCGAACTGACTTCATCTCTTGGGCATAGTTGGTGCCCCATGTTCTGGGGGTTGGTTATTTAAGTTCAACCTGATTTACCCAACCAATGTGAAACACTTGTGTACGAGTGCGATATAAATAAAATTTCATTTAATTTCATTTTTATTTATTGCTTGATTAGCTACACAAGACTGGAGGTCACACGATTTTGGCCACTGCGCAATAACAAGGCTAAAGATGCATGCATCACACATGATACACGTGAAGTATTACTCATATTGCTGCATTCAGATGTGCCCTGGGACACTGCGTACCAGGGCATGATAGTTAAAGGATCATATGTAGAATATGGCACAGGTTAAGATCATGACATGGAATGTGAAGGGCCTTGGCACATATATATGCAGAAATAGTCATATCTTACCTTCAGTGTAAAGAGATCTCAATAGCCCTGTTACAAGAAACCAATTTGATGGCTACGGAACAGGAGACTATAGCAAAATGCTGGGGAGGCATAGTGCAGGGGTCTCCATACTCCAAGTGTGCAAGAGGAGTATGGGTCAGTGGTTCGCTCCCATTCTAGCTAATAAATTAAGAAGTGGATGCAGAGGGCCGATACATTGGTCCTAGTCAACTCCTACTTTCCAAATCATGCTATACCAGCACACATCCAAACATAAAGCACACATATGACCCCCTATAGAGATGCCTTTTTTATCTGAGGCAGGGTTCCATACCACTCAGGTGCCGGGCCTCCCCAGCCACAACAGTACTTAATACTGTTCTCACAGAGCTGGCCTTAGTGGATTTTTGGCAGGAAATCCAACCGGGTTTGAAAGAATACTCTTATTACTCCTCCTCGCACACTAGGTTAGACTATGGGCCTCATTACGAGTCCGGCGTTAACCGAGGCGGTAAAACCGCCTGGTTAACGCCGGACTCGTATTACCATTCCGCCTCCGTGATTCCCGGAATTACCGGGGCATCACAACCCCGGTTTTCCGGGAATCACGGAGGCGGAATGGTGTAAATCCCCATTCCCATTGAGTCCTATGGGACTCAATGGGAATCGGGATCATGGAAACACCGGCAGCATCTTGTAATGCTGCCGGTGTTTCCTCGTCCGCCTGCAGGCGGGCGGTGTTAAACCCGCGAGGTCAGACCTGGCGGGAACATCACCTCCCGCCTGCAGGGGTCGGGATCAGGCGGTCCGGAAACAACGGTGGCGTCGGGTTTACCGCCACCGTTATTTCCGGCCCGCCACGGTCGTAATGAGGCCCTATATCTTCGCGAGCACTGACCATTTACAGGAATTTGCAAGTGCTGAGTATATGGGTTGCATCATATCAGATCACTCCCCACTTATTGTGACATGGAACCGAGAAATACTGCATACCCTTGTTCTGACGTGGCACATGCCTACGTTCGCAATGTTGGACCTGGCCTTTCGAGAACAACTCAGCAACAAATTAGACCTCTTTTTGAAAGAAAACATCGGCAGCATTAAAAATTGGGGGACTGTCTGGGAGACTTTAAAAGTGGTTAGTAGAGGTGAAGTTATTGCAGGGACTGGTGGAGTCCACAAACAGTTAAGAGCAGAGTTCGAGGTCTTGGAGACCAAGGTTGGGGAACTGGGGTCATTACAACCACATGCACCATCTGTGGGCCGCTGGCCCTTGGGGAGGCTCGGTCTGACTGCCGAGCCATTTGGGAGGGATTATAAAAGTTTGATTATGTCGCCAGCACGGCACGCACACACGCGGAGGGGACAAATCTGGGAAATTTCTTGCCTGACTGTGCTGCAAGGAATATCCCAAAGCTCTGATTACACTTTTGTGAGATGAATGTGGAGAGTCTTGGAGAGCACAGACTGCAATCAATGACATATTTGCTACCTATTATGCCACATTATACAGCCACAGCACCCATGTACCACCTGAGGACATAGCGGAGGACTTTCCACAAATTAAACTTCCATGCCTCACTTGCAGTCAATGTGACCTTACAGACTAGCCCTTCACCTTACAGGACCTGGAGGAAGCGATTACCGCTTCGACCTCGCGTAAGACCCCAGGAGGCGATGGCCTTCCGGCAGAGTTTTATAAAATAATATCAAACCACACTAGCCCTGACACGTTTGAAGGTCTTTGAGGAGACCTTTGAAAAAGAGGAACTCCCGAATACAATGTGCGAAACATGGTTAGTCCCCATTCTCAAACCTGGGAAACAACCCGATGTATGCGATTCCTACAAACCCTTGGCTATGCTTAATTGTGAAATTAAGATATTAACTACCATGCTCGCTTCTCGCCTGCATAGTTGCATAGCAACACTAATACACTCTACGCAGATTACAGCATATAATTGATCAGACAAAAGGGCGCCCAGAACAATATGTGGTGGCATCATTAGTTGCAATAAAAGCTTTTGATTTGGTGTATTGGGAGTGGATAGAAGCTGCGCTGCAGGGTTTTGGGTTTGGAGCATTCTTTAGGAGATGGGTCAAAATACTTTACACTTCCCCTCCGCTAGGTCAGAACCTGGTGATGCATAGCTAGGCAATGGGACATGCAGAGAGGAACCCGATGCTCTATATACTTGCGTTAGAACCCATAGCGGTGTACCTCTGACAAGAGTACCATGAAGCCGGGATACACATAGGAGACACCACACACTTACTCTCGTTGTACGCTGATGATGTAGATGTACTACTTTACTTATGCCAACTGCGCCATAACCCATAGTGTTAGAGGTACTGGATGGCTGTGCAAGGTTATCAGGATTACCTTCAACAAACATAAATCATGCTTATTTCCACTAGCAGGGCTGAATAACACTAAGCTGACTTCTACCTTTCACTGGGGACTGAAGTGGGAACACGACTCCTTTCGGTACTTGGGCATACGAGTTGCTCACACCCCAGAACAAACACATACCTTAAATACATTAAGAGCAGTGGAGGGAGTTAAGAGGTGAATGGTGTTTTGGTCCCGACTGCCTCTTTCACTTCTGGGCATGGTGGCTATCACGAAAATGATTATTTTACCCCGGCTTCTGTATGGATTTACAAATGTCTATTACATCACAGCCCCTTTCTTTTGAGAATTAGAGACCATGTTGAGAACATTTTTATGGGGCCCGAGGAGGCACAGAATATTGACCCTCATACTGTCACTCCCCTTTCAGCAAGGTGGTCTCCAGCTACCAAGATTGGAAAATTATTATCTAGCGGCTCACCTTAGCTTTATTGCCAAATGGCTAGCGGACAAAGCCACTACATAACATAGTTTACTTAACGCCGTGATCAGCCCTATGCTATTACGGAAAGCGATTTGGCACCCAGCGAGCGGGCGCTTAACCTATCAATTCCTATTAACAGTGGGCAGACATGTCTGGCAAAGGATGAAAAAGATACTGGAACTTAAACACCCCTATACTCCTAATGCCCCCATTCTAGTTAACACGCAGTGGGATACGGAGGAGCTGAGGCCAGCCCGATTTTGGGAAGAGTCGGGCATTGCAACTTGGGGAGACATTTATGAAAATGGTACACATAGAGAACTCTCAAACCTTATCCAAAAAGAGGGTCTCCCAAGTGGGCAGTTTCTGAGATATATGAGGGTAACCAAATTTGCTAAACGCACCTGGCTGGACTGGCCTGCAGAACCTCAGCAGAATGCATTGTTTGCACTCATGTATGATTTGGACGATGGCTAGATCCCGGTGTCCAGGGCCCTAATTGATAACACTTGCACCGACCTTATGAATCTTAAAACGTGGTGGGAGATAAGCAGTGGATGTGGGGGCACAGCTATGTGAAGAATTTGTCGCGCAATGCGAGATTTCGACTGTTTCAAGCCAATGTGCTCCATTGCACGCATATGACCCCGGCTAGGGTCGCTACATTCAAGAACGATGCACCACCTAACTGCCCCATATGCGGTCAAGAAAATGCCCACTCAATGCACATGCTGTGGGAATGTACGCTGATACAAAAGTTCTGGTCAAGAATTAAGCATACCTGAGAAAAGGCAAGGATTAGCAGATATAAGTGAACCCCACAAGGAATGCATACTAGGAATGTACACTAGGACCAGTAAGCACAAACGCATCTCTAGGTTCATGGACTTGGCCAGTATACTAGGTAAGAGGTGCATAGCCATGACTTGTAAATCGAGTAAAGGCCCGCAGTTTGAAATATTGCTAAAAGAAATGCAGATGTTTTGTGCAGCCGAAACTACAGCATGGGGACACGCTGTGAATACACATGGTGGAGAAGTGGGGCTCCTTTTTGAAGCATGGAAAGCATCAGTCAATTCTGTCCTTTACCCCTCAGATGATAAACCTCCGTGAACTACCCCAAAGAACTGACCAGACCTGTGCAAGCTCTTTCCCCTGGTATTTGTCACCAGAAGAACAAACTGCGCTCCCCCCTACTGAGCAAATTGCAGTCAGATAACATTTGATCCCCTAAAGTGACCGCTGTGTTATCTCTGAGTATGGAATGAACATTATTTTGGCTCAACCAGTTGCGTATCAAGTTTTTGTTCTTTTCTCTTCTCCTTTTCTTTCTCCCTCCCTGTTTTGACCCCCCCCTCTCTTTCTAATTCCCTTCTGTTGAAAGGTTATTGACTTGTCAAATACACTATAAGTTGGCGCGCATGTGTGACTTAACACTGTTTACCTATTGTATCAGATGAAAATGCCAATAAACAAATAACAACAAAAAGATGGTTTGGGACCTATTGAAGCCCTGAAAGAGGTGATTGACAGTTTACGACAACAAAGAAGAGATAAAGATTTAATGATTGTGTGAGGAGGTGACTTTAACTTAAAAATGGGTAATGGACCAATTGAAGATCTTTTTGATCAGGATGAAGATATGATACTTGGTGTCCCGCCGCTGCAGATGAGGAATAAGGGGGTGTGGTGCTGAGCTTCGATTTTGGCATTGGTTAATGGAAGTAGAACTTAGATCAACCAATGGTAGATTTGAGGGAGACATCCCTGGTGGGGTGATCCTCAGAAGTACGAGAGCAAGTTCAACTATAGACTATTTTCTGGTCTCTGTCTATATATGGGGACTGGTAAAGAATTTCCAAGTAAGGGAAGAGCTATATGGTGATCATTATGCTATCGAGCTAACCATCAAATGGCTGGGCACTATTCCAAGAGCTAACCAATTCGAACATATCAAAGAAATTGCATGTGAAGGTAATACTACTAAAAGACTGAGATGTAATAATTCAACAAAGGTTAGGTTATGTTGGGGAAAACGTTGTGAAGAACATTATGGCTCTCATTGAGGTATTGTTGAACCCGGATACTAATCCTGTGGTAAAAGTTCAAACCTTTATGCACCTGATGGGAAATATCCAAGACGATTTTTATAGGAAGATGTTCGCCTAAAGTGAAAAAGGGACCCACGGTGGGATGGTATGATAAAGAGTGTAGATTGGCCAAGGCAAATCTACTAAGCCTACTTAAAAATATGAAGTCATCTAAAAGGGAGATTGTTCGGGGAAGGGCCAAATATAAAGAACAGATTAGAAAACACAAGATAGAGTTGGACAACCAAGCATGGGATAGGCTGGAGATAGCAAGCAAAAATAATGATTCATCAAATATATGGAAAGAAGTTAATGGACACCCTGTATAGCGCGAGCAGTTAGTAGGGTTGGGGTGTGGTATTCAAGACCACATATGGGTAGACCACTTTAGTAAGGTTTACCAAGCACAAGGTGGGGAGACTAATGTGGCACATGGTTCCCAGGAAAATGTGAGGCATGTGGGTAATGCAAGGGTGAAGTCTACTTATCACTTGCAGCAGTGATAAAAGCCATCCAAAATGCAAAATGAAGGCATGCCCCTGGCAGTGACGGAATGCCAGTCGAGTTTTACCAAGATAGTAGTGAAATGTGGGGATCAATTTTAACAATGTTATTTAATGCAATATTGAGTACAAACTCTATACCAAGGTAATGCACAAAGACCAATCATGGTCCCAATTTATAAATAACGGTTGCAAAAAAAGCCCACAATAATAATACCCTATATTCCTTTTGAATACCAGCTTTAAAATGTTTGGCAGTGCATACTCTCCAAATTGGAAGAGTGGGTTACAATCTACAAAATCCTATCACAAATAAAATGTGGCTTTAGGCCCAAACTAGGGACAATGTAACAGTGTTTAAATCTGTACATGATAATTGCCCATTCCCTGAGCATTAAACAAGAACCAGTCTAGCACTTATGGACCTGAACACTGTTTTCAATAAAGTTAATCTTTAACAAATTGCGGCACACGCTCAGGTCATATGATTGCCCAGCTATCATCTTGGGCATCTTAGAGGTTCTGCGTAGGGAACATGAGGCCTGCATTTGTTCTGGTAGTGAGGGACATTGTACAACCTGGTTTTCAATTGAGTCAGGGGTTAGACAGGAGTGTGTCTTGGCACCCCTGCTCTTCTCCCTGTATATCAGCAAGCTTTTGGAGAATTTACTGGAGTGTACTACTGATCTACCTAGACTGGGACATATGTTGATTCCTGCTTTAATTTATGCCGATGATACAGTGCTCGTTGCATGGACCCCAAGAGCATTGCAGATTCTGATAAAGGGATTTGGACCTGCACTTTAACACTCCCAAATCAGCAGCAATGGTTTGTTTAGGGATTAAAAGAGCGTTCAAGTTCCCAAAAATATGTCGTGATGGGTTGGTTATCCCAAGAATGAACCATTTTGATTATCTTTGGGTTCGATTTAATGAGAATTTCATCAGGAATGC
Source organism: Ambystoma mexicanum (assembly GCF_040938575.1). Classification (NCBI taxonomy): domain Eukaryota; kingdom Metazoa; phylum Chordata; class Amphibia; order Caudata; family Ambystomatidae; genus Ambystoma; species Ambystoma mexicanum. The sequence continues at coordinate 1,293,793,948 of NC_090932.1, forward strand.
ACATGTACAGAAACAAGTCCTAGTGATGAAACAATCGATTGGCTGCATTTATAGATTTATGAAGCACCAGCCGCTTTGTATTGTGGAAAAGATCTATAATGCTCACATTATAGGGGCAATAAAATATGCTGCTGCGATTTGGGGATATGGAGATAATGACATGCTGCAAAAAGAGGAAAATCGCTTCATGAATCTCTCTTGGGTTTACCCATGTCAGCGCCCAATTTTGACTTACATTAAGAGTTAGGCTTGGCCTATGTAGAAGATCTATAGGCCTTGCAGCATTGTAGGCGCAGGTTGTGTGTATGGTCTAACCCGAAGGCTGGGTGTACAAAGAAATTGTTAAAGGACTTCTCAGCAAAAATGGGTGCCAATAAAATCGGAGGGCTAGAAAATGTAAAGAAAATGCTGGGGAAAGTGAATGCTAGTAGTATGACTATTGACCCTTTACTACTGGACAGTGGTAGGTGTTGTCTCCTAATGAAGGAACTAATGGAGTGGGGAAATGAGGCCAGAGAGAGACATGAGCTATTGAAATAAATGAACAGGCAATTGATGAGAATATCGTCAAATAAAATAAAGGAATATCTTGTCTGGTCAAACTGGAAGTACCAAAGGGCACCTGCTGCAAGGGTGCGCTTTGGGTATCTAGAGTTGGGTGAGGTTCTAAGTCAGAGATTGGGCTGGGAATTTGAATCTAAATGCCCTGGGCTGGGCATGAGGATTTAGTACATTTCTTATTGTTTTGTCCAGCATATTGGGAACTGAGGAAAAAGTATTTGCTACCCTTGTTTGTATAAAGAGGCTACACTCAGCATATGCCAGCACTTTACTATTTGCTGAATGCAGCCTCGCCAGCTATAGCCTGGAACTTCTCTATATACAAGAAAAGCCTGGTGACACAAGGAAGGAGATACAAAGTACACACAATCAGAAGAAGAAGTGATGATACTAGATGAGAAGGTTTTATATGCACCAGGCTTGTTAAAGGCCCTTATTTTGGTTTCAGATAATGTCAACCTGATTTATACATGTGATTTTATAAATGAATTGCTGTTTTTATCTTTTAGGTTTTGAAAAAGTTGTGTAAAGATTTTAGGCAGTTTATTTGCGTGAAATTGTGTTATGAAAGTGATATTGTAAATGAATGAATTTAAATGAATTATTGCCTTATGTCTTAATGTTCATAATAGTTTGTGCCTAATAGTTTTATCTTTTATGGATTTTCCATTTAATCCGAAATAAAGAATGTACTTACTTACTGGATATGTGGTTTCATATTTTTAACAGGGAGGGAAAGACAAAGTTAATAGAAATTAAATCACACCAACGGGTAAGTACTCGGGGCAATTGAACAAGAGGAACTACAGTGATAGAATCAGGTAGAAAAGGCTTAGGTCCAAAGTCAATGGGTCAAAAATCTTTTGCTCAAGATCACACAGTTCAGGGTAGTTTGCAGTAAAGTTTGTGCCACAGATTCCGGACGAGGTTGGTTGGTAGAAAAGTTAGTTCAAAGAGAAGAGAAGGACAAGCCCTCGGTTTGGAGAAAGATTTCAAACACTTTCACCCCGGCTGAACGAAACGAAGAACCGGAATTGCACACTGCCTTAAAACGGAAAGGAAGCTGTAGCTGAGGCGGACGTTCCTGGTAGTTCCTGTAGGCTCACGGTTCCTGAAGGGACTGTCGGACTGACAAGAAGTACTACACAGGGAAGAAACCAGCAGCAGAGCAAAGCAACAAATAAAAGGTGCGTTCCTTAAAACCCAAGCAGGGTCCAACCTTCCTGGCTATCCGGCCCACTGTAGCTCTATAGAGCGAATTCGACTAGAGGAGGGGTCCTGGCTTGCAGTTTGGGTGAACTGGTTGGTCCTACCAGCTCAAGGGAAGGAGTTTCCTGGAGGATCTTCTCTGTCGTTGGATTCTGAAGACTCGGACCTGCAGCAGGGCTTCACCGGGCGGTTCAGTCGTTGTAGGGGTCCTCTTCTGTCAGCTTCTCGTTGGTTCTTTCATTCCAGTGGCGACTCTGCCTTTCCAGTCCCAGAGACCCGCTTTTTATGCAGTTTTCCCCCATTCATACAGCCTGGCTGTCAATCACACAGCAAGGTGGCTGTCCTGGCAAGGACAGTCACCCAGCCAATCAAACAGGAGTGCGACTTGGGTTACCAAGGGAACCCATGGCAGGGGTCCTAAGAGCCCTCCCTCACATCCTGACTACACAGACTTTCAGGCGCCTTAAGGAGGGCTTCTGTGCAGAAGCCTGTGAAAAGACAGCGAACAAAGGATTCAACCCCGGTTTGGCACGCAGAGTAAAACACGAGAAAGACTTTAACAAAAAGAAATGGCGAATAAACCCAGCCGGAGCCAAAATAAAATGTATTTGGTCAAGCGGGTTTATGTTTGAGGCTAATATAATAGCCAAAAACAATACCATGGTTATATAAGATAACCACGGCAGAAAGGTTAGGGTAGTTACCACTACCACCAATCAAATCTTGATGTAAAGGGAGCGAAACAGTGCTGCAAGAGAAACAGACAAAAAGGTATAAGAATTAACCATTTCCAATACTCCATGTAAGATGGGGCGTACTGGGTCTGTGGTTTAAAGTAAATAAAATAAAGTTAATGGCAACTTTACCTTTTCTGGGGGCTAGTAGTCAGCACCAGAAAAATGAAAGTCAGGGGGAAGTCTCAAAGACAACCCTGTGTCACTGCACTAAAGTTGCTGGGTGACACATGAAAAATATGAGGCCATGGAGTAGGTGAGGATCCAGTGCCCAAGATCACACAAAGTGAAAACACCCACAGCAAAACACATGTAAGAGTGGGAAAAAGGCTCACACTCTTACCAGGTGAAAAAAATAAATCCTAGAAATCCAGCAAAGCTGCTGAGGGACTCATTAGGTAAGGGAAATCGGCCATTTATGAGAATTCTCCCTAACACTGCTTCTACTGCCTCCGACTGCTGCTGTATACTGTAATGTACATTTTTAAATTGTATACCGTAATGTAAATGTCATAAAATGCAAATTATAACTGTATAACTCTGTAACTAAGATTGCTCATTCTCTGTAACAAGCGCCACGATGCCTTAGGGCTGTTGTGCGCTATACAAATAAGAATAAAATAAAAAGAAAAGAACAACGTGAGGTGGAACATAGGGGAATGAAAGTTTCTGATGTTGTTAATCTGCTTAGAATCACATGCTGTGCATAGGTCCGACATCCAGTGGTCACTGCGGAGTATTGCATTTTGTTTTTCGTAGTCGAAAAGGGACGTCGACAAGGCGTGTCTGAAACACTATCCCTATAGTGACGTGCGTTGTACCCACAATCCTTCACGCGTCGAGGTCCCTCAGATTGTTTTTTTCCGCCCAGCTACTGGTCGCCTTTACGCGGAGCTCCTCGAGAGACATTGCAGATTTCATCTCCTCGACCTTTGGTCGTTTTCCTATATTAATATAGAACATATCGATCCCCCCCCTCGAATCTGTTGTGAAGCTGTCTCCGCCGAGCAGGATCTTCGACGGAGGGGACGAGCGGAGGAGATCCTTCGGCCTTGCCGAACATGTGGCCTGGCCTCGCAGGCCATATACAGTAGGGAGAGTGGGGGTCGTGGGACATCTCTGGTTCTTTTCTGAGAATGCCTTTCCTTTTCCCCTTCCTTTCCCTTGGGGTGGTTATCACGATTTATTGCCTCGGCTATGGAGAGGACACCCTTTAGGTTTTGCCCGCTTTGCAAGGGCAAGTTTACTTGGAAGGACAAGCATTCACGGTGTAACCGCTGCTTGCCCCTCGATCACAAAGAGGAAGGTTGCACGGCTTGTCGGCTTCTTAAGCCTAAGACTCTAAAAGACCGTAGGGTCAAGAGGTGGGCGGCCTACGCTATGTCGAAGGCCGACGCTTCACCCACCGTTGCTACCACCGACAGTGACGAGGAACGTGATACCACAACCTCTGCTACGGAAGTCGAAAACCCCCCTTCGTCGTCTGTCCCCGGCCCCGACGGGCTCGGCTCAAGCCCTGCTTATGGGGATGAACACCCCGGCGACACTGACGCACACAAGACCACACATAAGCACACAACCCATGGCTCTTCTTCGTCGAAGGCGAAGAGAGCATCAGCGCCCAAGGAGACGCAGGTTCCACCGGCGGCCTCCTCGGACCGTTCGGGTTCGAAGCCCCTCTCGCAACCGCAGCCGCGACCAGCGACTGGGCTTTCGGCAAATAAGGGCGCCGCCCCCAAATCATCGGCCGGCGCGCATCAGCAGAAAGCGCATGCCGCCGTAGAGCGATCGACACCCATAACGTCGAAACCACAGCCCTCCGCTGACAAACGAGTCGCTGAGAGCTTGGCGAGGATCGTGGTAGCCGACGCCCACAAGCGTACGCCGAAAGACACATCGAGCGCTACGCAGAGGTCGAAAGACACGCCGAAAAAGCCCGAAGAAAGGCAGGGACTATCTCCTTCAGTTGAGGGGATTCCCAACACACCTGAAGGCTTTTCGGAGGGCGACGGGACACTTTCCTCGACATTGTGGGAGAGGTCGAGCCGTTTTCAGCTACAAGACACTATTTTTCCCCCGCTAGACCGCTCAGGGGTACCCCATGAAACCATGGAAAGGCTCCATCTCTGCATGGAAAGAATGGAGAGGTTTATGAATACACAGAACCCTCCCACTCCCAAGAGAATAAGAGAAGGGCCTCAGGAGGACCCCAGGGCCAAAATTCCGAGACTAGTCAATCCCCACCAGGACACAGCCTCTGACTTCCATAGTGTGTATGAACTCACTGGGGAAGAACATTATTTTGAGGAAGAGGATGATTTTATGGACGAGGAAGAGGGACAGAACCAGGAGGAAGGTCTGGAAGACAGCCCAGACTTGGTAGGAGAAGGCTTCGGAGAAAATCCTGAAGAAGGACCTTCTCACCCCTGGCAATCCCCATCAATATATTCCGACACTGATGTCCTGAACCTAAATCCTCCTGTCAATTCACCTATTAGAAACACGTCTCCCATTGACGATCAGCCCACATTTAATGCCCTGTTGCGCAGAGCAGCAGCACATTTCGAACTGGACACTGGGGAGCTCTCTCCTGAATTAGACTTTGTGGAAAGAGTAATTAAGGAGAAACCCCCGGTCAGTCAGACCATTCCCCTCCTCGCTTCGGTGAAGAGAAGAATCATCCCTTCGCTGTCCACACCCGCACTAATCAGAGGGGTCAATCCTAGAATTGAAAAACTTTTCACTCCTTCACCCTCAGACCCGCTGTACATCAGGGGACATTCCATTCTGGATTCCCTGGTAGTAACCAACACAAGAAAGAGGGCAGGGTTACCACTTTCCACCAGTGAGGCACCACCTGACAAGGAGGGCAAGCGGTTATATGCCCTTGCAAAAAGAGTTACATCCTCGGCTGCCTTTTCGGCAAGAATTGCGAACAACAATTCTTTGCTCGCTAGCTATGCGGACGCGCAGTGGGCCAAACTGCGCAAAGACGCCGAAGAAGCGCCGGAACCATTACGTACACGCCTGCTTACAACTATTGGCGAAGGAACCCAGGTCAACCAGAGTATTGTAAAGCACTCTCTGGATGCTGCAGAAACAGCGGGACGTTCCCTGGTTCAGGGAATAATCCTAAAACGCCACGTATGGCTGCGCAACTCAGGGTTCAAACCGTAGACACAGGCGTCTTTAATAAATAAACCTGTTGAAGACTCTAACCTCTTTGGGAAAGCGGTGGATGAGGCTCTGGAGATGGCTAAAAAAGAGTTCGATACTATCAAGACTCTTGACCAAATCTCTAAGCCCTCTACCAGGCGCGGCTATGGCAACAAACGCTTTTTTCGTGGCCAACGCCAACAACAAAACCAGCAGCAACAGTACCCTGCCACCAATTTCCAGACCAATAGTGGCCAGTACAGCCAAAGAGGCCAGCGCCGGGGCAAAGGAAGAGGCCGGGGGTCCACCCCCAGAGGCTCCCAAGCCCCCAACAAGTGACGCGAAGATTCGCGTCCCCTCCCATGCAACACCGGTCGGGGGCCGGATAACATCCTTTCTTCCAGCATGGGAGGGTATAACGTCAGACCGCTGGGTACTTTCCACCGTAGCCCACGGATACTGCATCGAATTCAACAGTTCCCCAACATACAAACCCCCGAGGGGACATCGCATGACACCGGAACATCTTGCCATCCTTCTCCAAGAAGTACAACAACTGCTGGAAAAAGGAGCCATAGAGGTCGTACCTCTATCTCAGGTAACGGAAGGTATTTATTCAGTGTACTTCCTTGTACCCAAAAAGGATCTAACCATGCGCCCTGTATTAGATCTGCGCCCAGCGAACAAGTTTATCAAACCCCAAAAGTTTCGTATGGTGACCTTACAAGAAGTGATCCCACTGCTATCACAGGGAGATTACATGACAACATTGGACATGAAAGATGCATACTTTCATATTTTAATGTTGCCAGCGCACAGAAAATACCTCCGGTTCATGATAGAGGGCAAACACTACCAGTTCAGAGTGCTACCCTTCGGCATAGCATCAGCACCAAGGGTATTCACGAAGGTGCTGGCAGCGGCCCACCTGCGCAGGTTGTCCATTCCAGTTTTCCCTTACCTCGACGACTGGCTCATAACAGGGGATTCTTACGAAACATGCTTCGCCAATACCCAAAAGACTGTAGACCTTTTGTTCCAGTTGGGCTTCTCCATCAACGAAAAGAAGTCCAGCCTAGACCCCAGCCAAATCAAACAATTCCTAGGGGCTCTAATTCAAACAAAGGACGGCCTCGTCTTCCCCTCCAAAGAGAGGGTCCAAAACATGCTGTTTCAGATCCCTCAATATGTAACCGGTCGAGAGGTGACGGTACGCAAAGCAATGCGCTTGCTAGGCATGATGGCGTCGTATATTTATTTGGTACCTCACGCGCGCCTGCGCCCAATGCAAGAGTGGCTCAACAGCCAGTGGTGTCAGGCCAGCGGACTATGGGACGATCTAGTGGTGGTCTCGCAGGCCTTAGTTCTCTCGCTACGGTGGTGGACAAAGGAAAACCTGGGAAAAGGGAAACCCTTTGCCACACCCGCGGCGGAAGCCACTCTAACCACAGACGCATCCCTCACAGGATGGGGGGCTCACCTATCCCATCAGACTGCTCACGGAGTGTGGACTCCGAACGTAGCATCCAAACACATCAATCTTCTGGAGCTATTAGCGGTGTTCAAGGCGCTAAAAGCCTTCCAGGAACACCTACAAGGCAGGACAGTGATGGTCCTTACAGACAGCACCACAGCCATGTATTACATCAACAAGCAGGGGGGAACCCACTCTCCAGGACTGTCCAAACTGGCCCAAAATATATGGAAGTGGGCTCTCAGACAAAATATGTTCCTACTGTCACAACATGTACCAGGGGAACTCAATCTGCTGGCAGACAAACTCAGCAGAGATTTTCCCCTGCCCGAAGAGTACGAATGGCGACTGCACGAAGACATCGTCTTCGACGTCTTCACGCAATGGGGATTCCCAGAAATAGACCTGTTCGCAACCCTGGAGAACTCACAATGCCAAAGTTACGCCTCCAGGTACCCCCAGAACCAATCCAAGGGGAACGGTCTGTCGATTCAATGGTCAGGGAAATTTGTTTACGCTTTTCCCCCGACTCCCTTTCTCAACAAGGTGGTGCACAAGATGCACCAGGAACAAGTGACCATGATACTGGTGGCCCCAATGTGGGCCCGACAGCCATGGTTCGCTCACTTGATGGAGATGTCTCTATCTCCCCCATTGAAACTCCCCTGCCCGTACAACATGCTGTCACAAGACAAGGGCAGGACTCTGCATCCATGCCCCCAGAACATGAACTTAGCAGCCTGGCTCCTGAGAGATGCATGGACATCCTCAGGGAAGCCAGAAAACCTAACACTCGCCACTGCTATTCTAGCAAATGGAAGAGATTTGTCATCTGGTGCAGAGGAAAGAGCATCAACCCGATTGACTGCTCTCCCACACATATTGTTCTATACCTGACCCATTTATTGGATTCAGGTCTAGTGTTCAATTCCATTAAAGTCCACCTAGCGGCACTTTCTGCATACACCACTTCCCAACTCAGTGTTGTGGTGGAAGATCCCTGTTATAAAGGCCTTCATGGAGGGAGTAAAGAGAATACACCCCCCGATAGCTTACCCAGCTCCCGGATGGGACCTTAACGTGGTACTTACCAGACTCATGGGCTCACCATTTGAACCCATGCACAAAGCATCTATCACAAAGGTCAGCAATGTCCTCTTCTTCAAATGAAGTTTCAGTCTCAAAATCCTCCCCCTCCTCCTTACCTCTGTCTTTTTTCCTGATTTTCTTTCCTTCCTTGTTTCCTGGTTTCTCCTTTTTTTTTTTTATGAAGATATGGACGGCCACGAAAGGACGCCACCGCGATACCGTATAGGTAAGGCGGTGAAAGATCCTCCGTGACCGTCGGATAAGGGGAAAAAGCCAAAGGCACAAAAAACCCCTAGTGGAAGATTTCAGGTTGTGTTCCGTAAGCAGGTTGGGTAAGCTTCACATGAAGGATCAATGTCCACAGAAACAGAAGGCGAAGACAGTCCAAAATAGCTGGCAAGGTCGTTACACAGGAAGAGGAACAGTTCACAAAAACAGGAGGCTGAGGCAGTCCAAAATAGCAGGCAAGGTCGGTATACGGGATGACAAACAGTTCTCAATAACGGGTGGCAGAGGAAGTCCAAAATAGCAGGCAAGGTCGGTACACGGGATGATATATGTCCCACTACAGTGGAAGGCAGAGGAAGACCTAATAGCAGGCGAGAGGAAGGAAGGTAGAGCAGAGTGGGAGTAGAATAGCGAAAGTAAATAGAAGAAAGAAAAGAGGAGGGAAGATGGGACGAAGGAAAGAGAGAGGAAGAGAGAGAGAGACGGGAAGAAAGGGGAGAAGGAACGAAAGTAAGGGGAGGAAGAAACTGCAGGAACGGGCGGAGGTAACACAGAAGGCTTCCTAGAGAGGCAAAAGCAAGCAGACAACCAGGGAGCGTTGCAACGCGTACGCGACCCGGGAGCGGAAGGCTAAAAGCTCCCGGTCGGGTACGCGAACGGAGAAAGACTAGACCTGCAAGCACGTATGGGAGAAAGGAACGTGACGGCAGGATCTATGGTGGACAGTGTCGATACCGATCCCAGACTCGCCATCCTCCCCACGATGTGACAGTATGCCCCCTCCGAAAGCACACTCCCCCCGGTTTCCCTGGATGAAAACGCTGGAATTGACGTAACAATCGAGGGGCAGTAATGTGGGATTTTGGCTCCCAAGTATTTTCTGAACAGGGGTATCCCTTCCATCTTACCAAATATTCTAATCTGCCCCTATGATATCGTGAATCGCATATCTGAGCGACTTCGTACTCTTCTTGTGTAGGGTCAGTAGGTAGATGATTGGGTTTGGACTTCCGGGACCAGATATCCTCTACAAAGGGTTTTAACTGAGACGTATGAAATACGGGATGAACCCTTCGGAGACTAACAGGAAGTTGAAGGCGAAATGCAACAGGATTTATTTTGTGTGTAATCTTGTAAGGACCTAAGAACTTGGGAGAGAATTTAGAGGGGTGTACCCACCGGGGTAAATATTTCGTAGACAGCATGACTCGGGATCCTACTTCCCACCCTGGGACTTGTCTGCGATGTTTGTAAGCCTGGGTTTTATAACGATCTTGTGCCTCCTGGAGGCTCAACTTAGCCTCAACATGAACCTTCTGAATGTGAGTAAGGCAAGAATCCACCGAGGGTATGTGCGAGGAGGTTAAAGAGATGGGTGGAATGGAATGTGGATGATAGCCATAGGTGCAAAAGAAGGGACTTATACCAAGTGCAGAATGGACGGAATTGTTATATGAGAACTCGGCCAAGGGTAAAAGGGGAACCCAATTGTCCTGTTGTAGGTTGATGAAACATCTTAGATACTGTTCGAGGGTTCCATTAAGCCGCTCCGTCTGACCATTGGTCTGAGGGTGGAAACCCGAAGATAAGGCTCTTTCTATGCCCAATTTCTCACAAAAGGTCTTCCAAAAGCGGGAGGTGTATTGGCTTCCCCGATCGGAAATGATCTTAGTGGGTATTCCGTGTAGGCGAAATACATCTTTCAGAAAAACCTCTGCCATTTCAGCAGCGGAGGGAATGCCAGATAGGGGGGGAAAGTGAGCCAGTTTGGAAAAGGAGTCTACCACCACCATGACACAAGTGCAACCCTGAGACCTAGGTAACTCGACAATGAAATCTGTCGAAATGGTGTACCAAGGACCTACAGGAACGTCATCGGACTCCAATAATCCTATGGGTCTTTGGTGTGACACTTTGTTGCGGAGACAAATAAGACAGGACCGTACATACTTCTTGGCGTCCTCCTTCAGGTTAGTCCAATAAAAGTGCCTTAAGAGGTATTCCTGGGTTCCTTTGATGCCTCTATGTCCTGCAATCCTAGAATCGTGACACCATAACAGCGCCGTCTTCCTCTGGTCCGATGTGGGTAGATACAATCTATCCTTTACCAGATAGAACCCATCCTTGATGACGTACTTGATATCGACGGGGTGAAGGTCCCCTTCGAAACTTCCTTTAGAAGTATCTCTGACTTCCTTAAGGAACGTAGATAGTTCTCCGATCTGTTTGGTCTTGGGAAACATCAATTCTCTGGTGCCTTCTGTCTCTGCAAGGTAATCACTGCGACGAGACAGTGCGTCCGCCACCAAGTTCTGTTCTCCAGGAATGTATGTGATGTTGAAGTCGAACTGTGCAAAAAAGTGTGCCCATCTTGCTTGTCGGGTGTTGTAACACTCAAACTGTTTCAACACTTGCAGGTTCTTGTGGTCAGTTCTGATGGTAAATGGAAAAATGCCTCCTTGCAACAGATGTCTCCACTCGACACACGCCAGTTTCATGGCAAGTAGTTCTCGTTCGATGACTGAGTAATTCTTTTGACTAGAGTTGAGTGTTTTCGAAAAATAAGAGACAGGATATTCGAGATCGTTATGTGCTTGAAGTAGGACTGCCCCAACTGCCGCTGCCGAAGCATCAGTCTCCAGGATGAAAGGAAGACCCTGATCCGGTTGCCGTAAAACTGGGGCGGAGCAAAAGTCTTCTTTGAGACGATGGAAACTCTCCTCGGCTGCAGCAGACCAAGTGAACGGCATAGAAGTCTTCTTAAGTAAAGATGTGATGGGTAATACTCTATGGGAGAAGTTTGGAATGAACTTCCGATAGAAGTTAGCAAGACCTAGAAACTTCTGTACTTCCTTTACTGATTTCGGCGAAGGCCAACTTAGAATAGATGTGACCTTCTGTGGGTCCATCAAGATACCTCTGCTGGAAAGGATAAACCCCAAATAGGAGATAGAGGATGCAGAAAAAACACATTTGTTCAGTTTGACGGAAAGATGATTGTCTTGTAGACGTTGAAAGACTTCTCTGACATGTTCTTTGTGATCTTCTGGTGTCCGAGAAAACACTAAAATGTCATCCAGATAGACGATGGTAGTATGGCATAGTAGATCTGAGAATAGGCGATCCATGAAGCGTTGAAATATGGAAGGAGCATTGACTAAGCCAAAAGGCATTACTTGATATTCAATTAGCCCGAATGGAGTCCGAAAGGCAGTCTTCCACTCATCTCCTGCTTGGACTCGAAGTAAGTGATAGGCGTTCCTTAGGTCAAGTTTTGTAAAGATGGTGGAGCCATGTACCGCTTGAATTATCTCTGTTATGAGAGGCATGGGATATCGGTCTTTGATGGTTACTTTGTTTAGTCCCCGGTAATCTATGCAGGGACGTAGCTCTTGTGACTCTTTCTTGGGTATGAAGAATAATGAGGCCCCTGCCGGAGACTTTGACGGTCTAATAAGTTCGTTGGCTAGATTTTTGTCCAGATATTCCCTGAGATAGTGTCTTTCTTCCAGAGACAGGGGAAACATCCGACAAAAGGGGACAAGGGCCCCTGGCATTAGATCAATCCCACAGTCTTCAGGACGGTGTGGAGGCAATTCCAGAGGTATCTTTTCTGTGACTACCTCGGTGTACTCTTGAAGATAGGTGGGTAGACAATGTACGGTTCTGGACTCACAGCAACTTGATGTCTTGACAACCTCGAATCTAGGTTCCGGTAGGCATTCAGACTTACAGATCGCAGAGTGAAAACTAAGGAGATTTTTTGTCCAATCTATTTTGGGATTGTGTTTCCGTAACCAGCCTATCCCAAGGATGATAGGGAAGTGGGCTGCACGGATAAGGTCGAATGAGATCTTTTCGGTATGTTGTTGAACCGACATCATAAGTTCTTCCGTGGTGTGAGTTATTAGGCCAGAGCTTAAAGGTTCGCCGTCGACCCCCTCAACCTTCTGGTCCTCCTTCTTGGCAATGCGAGGCACACACTTCTGAGTGGCCCAATAGGTATCCATGAAATTGCTGGCGGCGCCACAATCCAATAGAGCCTGAGCCTGAATCTCCGAGTCGCCCAGTAATAGAGTTACTGATAGAATCATGAGGCGAGCATCTTCTGGGATAGCAGGCGTAGAGACCGAAAGAGTAACATAAGGACTAGTAGAAGCCCCTCGGAAGTTAGTCCTGACACTCACCGAGGGCGACCGTTTCCCGACCGTCTTGGAGGGACGTCTGGGCAGTCCCTAAGTAGATGAGTAGAAGCCCCGCAATACATGCACAGGTTTCCTTCTCTGCGCCTCTTTCGCTCCTCGGGTGTAAGTGGAGCACGAGTAGTCCCTATCTGCATAGGTTCTTCTCTATTGGATCTTGCAGCGGATGTAGGGATGGGAGGAAGGGGATCCAAAGGAAGAGACACATAGGGTTTGGATTTCCTTTTCTCAGCACGTCGCTCAGTCATACGAAAATCAATACGAAGTGTAGCAGTCACGAGATCATCAAACGTTGTTGGACGAGCGATCCGGGCCAGTTCATCTTTGAGGTCCTCTCTCAACCCACGTCGAAAGATTGCATACTGAGCTTGTTCCTGCCATCCTGCTTCAGAAGCAACCTGCTTGAAGTTCGTGATGTAAGTAAGCAAATCCGAATTGCCCTGGCGTATATCCAGTAAATCTTCAGACGCCAAATAAGTACTCTCGCTCCGTAAGAAGGTATGTTGTAACAAAGTTTTGAAGGCATTATAATCTTGCAGCACAGGGTCGGTTCGGTTCACTAGAGGGGTGGCCCAAGCAAGGGCATTGCCAGTCATATGTGTAATCATAAAGCCAATTTCGGCGTGATCAGAGTCAAAAGTCTGCGTATGAAAAGAAAAGTGAAGGTTACAAGCGTCCAAAAATTCTTTGACCCTTTTGGGGGCCCCATCGAATTTGCCGGAGACTAAAGGAAGAGGAGTTAGATCTGTTGAAAGGCGCTCTCTTTCTGCCACCCGCTGTTGTAAAGCAGCGTTGGCACCTTTTAGGTTTTGAACCTCTAAGTTCAGGTTCTGTACAGCGGCTATCAGTTCTTGAATCTGTTGAGGGGTAGCCATTTCGATATTGGGGCGTTGCAAACTATCACAAAGGTCAGCAATGTCCTCTTCTTCAAATGAAGTTTCAGTCTCAAAATCCTCCCCCTCCTCCTTACCTCTGTCTTTTTTCCTGATTTTCTTTCCTTCCTTGTTTCCTGGTTTCTCCTTTTTTTTAATGAAGATATGGACGGCCACGAAAGGACGCCACCGCGACACCGTATAGGTAAGGCGGTGAAAGATCCTCCGTGACCGTCGGATAAGGGGAAAAAGCCAAAGGCACAAAAAACCCCTAGTGGAAGATTTCAGGTTGTGTTCCGTAAGCAGGTTGGGTAAGCTTCACATGAAGGGTCAACGTCCACAGAAACAGAAGGCGAAGACAGTCCAAAATAGCTGGCAAGGTCGGTACACAGGAAGAGGAACAGTTCACAAAAACGGGAGGCTGAGGCAGTCCAAAATAGCAGGCAAGGTCGATATACGGGATGACAAACAGTTCTCAATAACGGGTGGCAGAGGAAGTCCAAAATAGCAGGCAAGGTCGGTACACGGGATGATATATGTTCCACTACAGTGGAAGGCAGAGGAAGACCTAATAGCAGGCGAGAGGAAGGAAGGTAGAGCAGAGTGGGAGTAGAATAGCGAAAGTAAATAGAAGAAAGAAAAGAGGAGGGAAGATGGGACGAAGGAAAGAGAGAGGGAGAGAGAGAGAGACGGGAAGAAAGGGGAGAAGGAACGAAAGTAAGGGGAGGAAGAAACTGCAGGAACGGGCGGAGGTAACACAGAAGGCTTCCTAGAGAGGCAAAAGCAAGCAGACAACCAGGGAGCGTTGCAACGCGTACGCGACCCGGGAGCGGAAGGCTAAAAGCTCCCGGTCGCGTACGCGAACGGAGAAAGACTAGACCTGCAAGCACGTATGGGAGAAAGGAACGTGACGGCAGGATCTATGGCGGACAGTGTCGATACCGATCCCAGACTCGCCATCCACCCCACGATGTGACAGCATCTCTTAAAGACCTCACTCTTAAGACTGCTTTTCTAATAGCTATCACCTCCATCAGGAGAGTAAGTGAACTACAGGCTCTTTCTGTTCTAGACCCCTTTGTTACAGTTCACAGAGATAAGGTGGTTCTACGCACTCACCCAAGGTTTGCTCCGAAATTCATCTCAAAATTCCACGTAAACCATTCTATAGAACTACCAGCGTTCTTTCAAAATCCTTCCAACTTGGGAGAAAGGACTCTGCACACACTAGATGTCCGCAGAGCGGTCATGTTCTACATGGAAAGAACCAGACCACTGAGGAAGACTAATCAGTTCTTCGTCTCGGTGGCAGCAGGAAGAGAAGGGGATGCAGTTTCAAAGTCCACTATTTCTAGATGGATTGTTCAATGCATCACTCTCTGCTATACTCTTGCTAAGAGAGAACTGCCCTTTAGGCCAAGAGCACATTCTACTCGAGGCACGGGGGCGTCCATAGCATTCATTGCAAATGTTCCCCTTGAGTCCATCTGCAAAGCGGCTACCTGGAGTTCGGTGCACACCTTTACAAAACACTACTGTCTAGATGCACACTCTAGATCTGACTCCCAGGTGGGACAGGCAGTATTAAGACATCTTTTCTCTACTGTTCCTTCTCATAACCCACCGCCAACTCCGGGTACTGCTCGCTAGTCTATGCACAGCATGTGATTCTAAGCAGATTAACAAACATCAGAAGACAATGCATTACTTACCGTAAAAGCATTTCTGATGGTTGTATCTGCTTAGATTCACATGCGCCCACCCTTCCTCCCCGCTTTGATGGAAGGAACATAGACTTCCTTTTATATCTCTCTTTTCTGTACTCACTCACGTCTAGAAGGCTCCCTCGGGGCAGAAAAATACAAACAGAGGGACCTCGACGCGTGAAGGATTGTGGGTACAACGCACGTCACTATAGGGATAGTGTTTCAGACACGCCTTGTCGACGTCCCTTTTCGACTACGAAAAACAAAATGCAATACTCCGCAGTGACCACTGGATGTCGGACCTATGCACAGCATGTGAATCTAAGCAGATACAACCATCAGAAATGCTTTTACGGTAAGTAATGCATTGTCATATAGGAATTGAGATACCAGGGAACACCTTGGACGACATATATAGGGGCTTTGGTGATTGACTTCCTCCTCAGTGCTCTCCAAACATGATTTTGAGATTATTTTAGTTGGTAAAATAGTCCTCAATATCAACTACAGTATTGTTAATCATGTAAAATCTGTATTTGTGATTTTTAAAGCAGACATGTTCATTCTAATCCTCGCTTTCTTTAAATTGAGGGATTCCTGTAAATGAACAGGTGTATTTTAACCTGAAAGGCCCTCTTAAGATCAGGAAACATTAGCAGACTTCTTCATGGTGGATAATTCTGTGGAAGTCACTGGTCTGTGCCTAGCAATGGACTCCTTTGAGTAAAAACATTGTTGTCGAGCCCCCTTCAGGAAAACGTTTGTTGTTGGGACCCCTAGATGCCATATTTGCTTATATTGTCTATCAGTCCACGTTCTCTGTTTTTAGAGAGTCTCGTTCCCCACCTGGTCACCCCCACAGTTTGAAGACCACTCCTTTAACACCTTATTTTCACTTCGGATTAATAGCGTGATTTTAGGGCAAAATATTGACAGGAATGTCACTTATTTGGAGCCCTGAACTTCCCTGCATTCTTACCATTGACTGCTCGCTGCACCAAAGTTTGTGCCTGCTAAAGTGGCCACCTTAATTTTCTTTTGTGCTGAGTCAAGTGCAGTAACTTCAATGAGCACTGTTCTTGCTGTTTTTTTTTATACAACAGAATTAAAAATGACATTATAAAATATACTGAGGCGTTGCACAGCTTGTAAGTTTCAGTGGCAATTACTAATGGAGAGGTGAGATAAAGCTCTGCCCTTGACATGCCTAATCCTTCATGATCAATGTCAGAATCTGAATTAAGTTTATAGGGCAGGTTATGGAGCTCACTATAACCTATTACGTGTCTGTTCAAATCCACAAAAAAAAAAACATACTTCAATTTCCTGTTTCCTTTGCTCTTTACTTGTGGTTAAGCGCATCTTATTGGACGGTACTGAAGAATGTTGCGCAGCATTAATTTAAGAGAAAACTGGGACAGAGCATGTGTGCGGATGCAGTCATACTCGGCCAGATCTGCCCTTGTGCATTATCTGGGAACTGCCAGCTAGCCCAACGTACAGGTATGCAGACTTAGCAATCCATCTGCCCGGGCCACAACCATTCCCTGCAGGACTGAGCGTTGTGCAGCAGTTTCTCCTGCGCGGACCATGCAGTGCATTTTGCCAGGTGGGAGTGGATCTTTTACCAGGTAGTAGCCAGCAGTTTCAAGAACTGGTCTACAAGAAAGGTAAGCACAGTTTTGTTTTCAGACCCACCGCAATGAGGCCACATGTTTCCAACAACTAACCAAGTTCAAAGAAGCTTAATTACCCCTTTTCACTGGAAGGCCCTGTAGGTTATGGCAAGGGATCCACAGTTACACAGTACATGGAACTGAAAAGGCTAAAATGATGACACTGAAACAGAGCTTGATATGTGCTATGTTGTGGCCGTAAAGGGGACACTGAGCCTTACGAGGGTTGTAGGTTTATTTACCTCAAGGATATGACCAGAAGGCTGACCACAGTTGCTTCACTGTGACCCCATTTGCATAGTTAATGCATTAAACATATAACTATTTACCAAGATGACAGATTAAGTTTCTCTTTGTCCATGGAGGATGTTATGCTTGAGCTCAAACATGGTGCTGGTGCGCAGTGCATTCTGGGGGCACTCAGAGCCATAATGGATATTTATTCCATGCCTCAGTGAAAAGCTGTACTTACTTTGCTGAGAGCTGAATTTGTTTTGCTGAAAAAACATGCCTTCCAAACCTGGTATGCAGCCAGTCAAGGACATTTTGCTGGGAAAGCTGGTTTTGTTATATCTTGCTATGAGTTATAGAATTGTTTTCCAAGGCGTTTTTTAGGAGAGGGAAGCGCTTTGCTCCTTGAGGTTACTGTTGGTTGACCCAGCTGGCAACCAACGGTCACTTATCAATGCGCAAGCGCATTGCTAGAAGGTTCGAGAAATTGCCACCCCTTTTTGAGGAGTGCATATATGCGGAACCCCTCAGCGGTCAGACGAGATAAGCACAAAGACCTCAGTCGGAAGGGGGACACCTTTGTCTGACATACCTGTGGGCTGTTGTGCTCTCGGCCTGGCTGTTACTGGGGTCTTCCAGCCGCTTCTGGCGAGATGAGGGATTCAGTTACGCCCACGCTGATGTATTTTATTTTGAATTCACTGTCTTTTCTGTGATTTATTTCTGTGTTATCACTTGTTGCTTCCAAGCTATAAATAAATAGCCGTATAAGTGCTCATTATTTCACTAACTGCATATTTGGCTGTGAGTTATTGCTTCGCCTACCTGCGTTTGAATTATTTTTCTTTGCTCTACTCATGTACTGGTGATGAAGTGTCCGTGCACATTTGGGGAGCAATACAGAGGAGCGCCGGGGTGCGTGTGCATCTAGCACAGCCCGTGCTCTGTCTCCTGTGGCAGAGGCAGCTGGCTGCGTGTGCAATCATCCGTGTGATCTTGCGAGAGCCGTTGGCCCAGCCTCTCGCGAGAGGTAAGCTCCACACACCGCCTTTTGTTGAGCCGCATGGTTCTACTCCATCACAAAGTCTGCAAACCTTGCTGGTTGTTTTTTCCTCTCACGTTGAGGCTGGGTCTCTGCTCACCTCCTCCTGCGGCAATCTCCACTGCCTCTCTCTGTTCCGACTGTGTTTCACTTCCTGCATTTTGCACCTCTCCATGACCTCTAGAACTCTCTGGAATGGCCACCTTCTCTTGTCCTAGACCATCAGCACTTGACACATTGGGGCTCCTCTGTTCACACAGTCTCTTTTTCCCTGCACCCCAGTACTCTACACTCTGCCTCACTAAGCACGGTGGGCCTCTCCTTCAACATGGACACTGTCTATGTTCCATTTCTTCCCATCTTGAGTGCATACATGGTTTGTACCTCTTTGCATTACTCTGATTGACTTGCTGTACTTGGACCCTGTTGCAGTATCCTTGTGGGATACTTAAATTTGACTAAATCGCCTTCTTGCACCTCACTGGTTTGGACAGCGCTTCTCCTGTCATTCCATTCCTTCATTTGCACCTTGCTTTTCCTGATGCGTCATACCACTTCCTTCATCTCCACTGTGTCATCTTCCCTCACCCTTGACAACCACAGAGGTACCAGTGTGGATGCTGCTCTTGTCCCCTCAGCATGCAAAAAGGGGACACATTGGTGCTCCCATTGGGGGTCAGCCGATGGGCTGCTATGGCTTCCTTGACCGTTCTGTACGGGTCCATTCCTGACGCCATTGCTAGTTGTAACGCCCCCTTGATGAACCTATTGGTTCTCTCCACAAGTCCATTGGCCTGTGAATGATGTAATAACGCCTTTACTTGTGTAATATTGTTATCCTTCATGCATTTTTCCATTTCTCTGGACACTAGCTGGACGCCATTGTCTGTTACTATTTCGTTGGGCAAGCCTTCTCTCTGGAATATTGCTGTGAGAACACCAACGACGGTGGATGTCATGTCGGGTACAAATTTGACTTCCACCGATTTCGAAAGATAGTCAATTAGGACCGCTTTGTATCTATGTTCCGGCGACATCACTTTGAGGAGGCCAATAAAGTCTAACCCCAGCTTGTGCCATACTCCTTCCTGTATCAGGGTTGGAAGCAGAAGTGCTTACCTAGCTTTTAGCCTCCTATCGCTATTTAGGCACTTGTGACACCTCTCTGACATGACTCTTATCTCCTGGTCCATGCACGACTCCCTCACGCTTCGCCTCGTCAAGTTGCTTCCCAGGTACCCTGCATGCACGCTGAGCATAATGACTTTCCACATCCCCACGGGCGGTATGACTTCATTGCCTCTCATCACTAAGCGTTCCATCTAAGAAATGTCATCTGCCACTTTCCCGTATGGCCTTAGGCCTTCTGGAGTTGTTCTCTCTTCAGGTGATCCTTTCCTGGACCATTCCATCAGTTTTGCATTGGTTTAGTTGCTCGCTGATTTTTCTTTCCAATGGCCTTCACTCATTTTGAGAAACTCTTTGCTTCTGAAATAATCTATGGATGCCACTACTCACTCATTCTTGGGGAAAGTCAATTGCTGCATCTCTTGTTTCCGGTAATCTGGACAAACAGTCTGCTTGGGCATTTGCCCATACCGCATTGTGTATAATTTCAAAGGTGTACACCTGTAGTTTGCCAGCAATGCGGGCCAGCCGGGGCGTGGCCGCTTTTCTGCTCAGAGACTCAGCATGAGAATTAATGGCTTATGGTCTGTTACCAACTGATGTTTTGTGCCCCACACATGTTCTAAAATATTCAACTGCCCAGGCACAGCCTAACATTGCTTTTTCCACTGTGAAATGGTTCATTTCCGCCTGGGACAAAGCCTTGGAAGCAAACGCCACTATATATTACAAGTCGCCTTTCTCGTGTGTTAGGGTTGCCCCGAGGACATATGCGCTGGCATCCATTGTGATGATGGTCTTCCACAATGGATTGAACGGCTGGAGGCATGGGGTGTTTATAATGTGCTCTTTGACCTCATCACACGCCTTCATTTGCTCTTGGTGCCAGCTGTACTCAGCACTTTTCTTAAGCAATTTCCTCGGTGGTCTCTGAGAACCTCGGAACAAACGTTGCGTAGTATTCTGTGAGGCCCCAAAACAGTCTCAGTTCCTCTTTGTTTGCAGATGCTGGGGCTCTCACGATAGCCTGTAAAAAGTTCCTCTTCGGGCCGATCCCTCCCCTCAAAATCTTGTAGCCCAAGTACTCCAACTCTTTGGCTTTGATCACACACTTGTCATATCGTATTCTCACTCCTGCTTCCTGTAAATTAGTGAGGGCCTTCCGTAGTACGATGTCATGGGTCTCAACGTCCTCGTCATGGATCAAGTGTTACCCCGGACCTTTCCTCACCTTGTTTTGGGTTTTGGCGTGCTCTCCGTCCTGCCTTCTTGGCAGGGGCGCATTGTCCTCTGTGGGCGAATGCGATCTAGTTACTTCACTGATGCTGCCCTTTTAGAGTCTCTCAGGTAGGTTTTATTACTGTATACTGTAAGCCTTTCCTTGATTTACTAATGTCTTTTTTCTCTCTTTAGGTGTGTGGAAGTCCGCTGTGGAACGTTGGCTGGATTTGGACTCACCGGCGAGTGATGGAGTTTCGAGAGCGCCTAGATGCGGTAGGTGAGCGCTTGCGCAGCGCAATGATGATGTCTTGCCTTGCTAACCTGTTGTCTTTTGATCCCGCAGGTTGTGGTGTTCACCGGAGCAAGAAGTTCCAGAGCGGTGCTGATCGAGGGGTGACTTGAGGTAAGCTGCCATGCCGGCTCAAATATAATGTCTAATGTCTCTTTTCTATCTTGCAGGTTCGACGATCCAGGAGGCATGCTGTTCCTTGGATGCTGCTCGTAGGAGCAGTGGACAACTAACGGTGGAATCTCAGGTAAGCTGCTGCTAATAACAATGTCCTTTTTGTCTTTTCAGGTGCGGTTCATCTGAGGTTTGCAGATGCTGCAGAAAACTGTGAGCGTCACGTTGCTGGATCGCAAAGTAACGCAAAGCGTGTTCTTCCAATCAGGTGTGGTTTAAATAGCCTCAAGAAAAATAGCCCAGGAAAAGTAGTCCCTAGGCTACCACACCCAAAACACTATACCGCATAGCTTGGTTCCCAGGAGCCAAGCTATGTGGATGCCTCCATGTTGACTGGCATTGAAAAAGTAGTCCCAAGCACAAGTCTCATTAAGTATGGCGCCAAAGGCGCCAGGACTGGCCCCAAGAGGGCCTTGGCCAAGGATACCTAAACTTGTTGGGGGCCCGAACCGAGACCCCTCCTGGCCCATGGGCCTGCCCGGGGGGGTTCAAGGAAATGGGTTGTGACAGCACTCCCCCCCCAAGGCCCCTCTCAAGGCACTCCTTCTGTCTGGCCCTGGTTTAGTTGGGAGGCTGCAATGGAATGTTCTGAGCAAATGTGGTGCATGAATGTTTTCACAGGGTTCCCAGGATCTGTCTTGGGGTCCGCATCCTTTCCAATCGACTAGGTAATATAACCTTCCCCTTGAATACTTGGAATCCAAGATGCTTCTGACTTCAAATTCTGGTTCCCTGTGTTACGCTCACCTGGCTCCCACAGAGACATCGATCTGAACTGGACAGCTGTGGTCTCCACCAATGTAACACGTAGGGCCGAGATGACGGACTGGACTGGCCCACCTAGCTTCGTTTGCTTGGCCCGTAGGAATATTCTTCTGCAAATGGAGAAAGGGAATTAACCACCCGTGGAGTTGAGTGTAAATCCCCCCACTCCTGCTGTTCTCCCCACAGATCACCTTTGATGTCCCCACTTATAGTCTCACCTGATGGTTTGAAAAGTAGAGCTCTCCATCCTGCATTGAGCGCAGGGGCGCATTGATAACCAGTTGCTTCACTGGCTTGAAGGAATTGGGGAGTTCCAGAACAATATTGACTCCGAAAAGTATGTAGTTCGTAAGAGTTCAAATGCCTGACTTTCACTCCTGTCCGATTCCTTGCAGATTGCAGCTTGACCCTAATGAAGAGTTCCTTGTGGCAACCGGTAATATTCAGGTAAGGATTTGTATTTCCAAAACAGTTCGATAAATAATGTCAATATGTAACCTGCTGCTTTCTCCCTTATTCAGGCGCTGAGAGAAAGTATGAAGTCTTGGGGAATAATACCTCTGGCGGTAAAATCAGGTAAGTCTATTGTGGTGAGGAGGGTTCCCCTTGATAGTCCCTTTCTTGCACCTTGCTGTCCTTTTGTTTCCCCTTAGGGGCCGGGGTTCGGCAAAGATGCAGTGAAAGCTGCGCCGACCCGTGAAGAGGAATAGTACCCCCGGTGGTAAAATCAGGTAAGTCTATGAGGGGGTAACTAATATTCCTCTGTGTATTCCCTTGGCTCACCTTGCTGTTCTTGTCTAGTCCTTAGGTGCCGGAATGCGGCGGAAACATGCAGGAGGATGCGGTGGAATGTGAAGATGCTGCGAAGGCCGGTGAGTTCAGCGCGGCGCTGCAGCAGGCGAGGCGACGCGCATAAAATAACTTCTTTCTTCCAGCTTGAAGGCGCGATGGATCGGGAATTCAGGTAAGGATCAAAGGTATTGCTCTTGTTCTAACCTTTTCCCTTGCTTTCTCCCTTTTTCTAGGAGCTCCAAACTCGAGGCGGGCGTGGCAGAAGACTGGATGCAGGCTTGCAGGCACGGTGAGCATTACGCTGCTGGATGCAGAATAACGCGGAGCGTGTGCTGCTCTTCGGGCGTGGTTTAAATAGCCTCCAAAGTAGTCCCAGGTAAGTATTCCTCCCCAGCCCCGTCCGAGTAAAAAATAGTCCCTAGGTAAAATAGTCCTTTCCAAGCCTCATTTGGCTTGGAGCTCTTGCAGCATGGTCTGCATCAGGTAGGCTTGCAGCATGCTCTGCATCAGGTAA
The DNA here is from genome assembly GCF_040938575.1 of Ambystoma mexicanum. NCBI lineage: Eukaryota > Metazoa > Chordata > Amphibia > Caudata > Ambystomatidae > Ambystoma > Ambystoma mexicanum. The sequence goes on from NC_090932.1 coordinate 1,293,817,011, forward strand.
GTTCTACTCTTATGAGCCTGGTGCCTATGGCGCCAGGACTGACTCTCCATATGAGCCTGGCGCCATAGGCGCCAGGACCACACCCAAACAGCCCCTAGCAGGGGTTTTTGGGCTTGCTCAAAATAACTCGATGCCTGCTTCTGGGGTTGCTGGACCTGGTCTGGGTCCTCGGGGGTAGGCATCATGACATCATGATGCCCCGTCAATAAGTATGGGTTTTGGTGGCGTCTCAACCCGTGTACCGGGTTGCACTGGTTTTAGTAGGGATACATGAAATACCGGGTGAATCTGTAGGTTAGGTGGTAAATCTAGTTTGACCCCCGCTGGATTGATAATTGCCTTGATGGTGTAAGGTCCTAAGTACCTGGGTTGAAAAGTCCGGGTTCCCTTGATGGGTACAAACTTGGCAGCTAACCAAACCTTGTCTCCCACTGATAGTCTGGGGCCTTTTTTCCGGGGTTGGTCGGCAAATTGCTTTTGTTTTTATTTGGCGAGGTTAAGGTATTCTTGGGCCTTTTTAAAAGCCTGAGTGATGTTGGTGTGAAGAGTTTTTACTGCTGGCATTTCCAAACTTGTTGGGACATCCAATTCTGAGGTGCGTGGGTGTCTGCCATAAAGGATATAAAAGGGTGTTTGCCCGGTACTGGAGTGCAAGGAGTTGTTGTATGCATACTCGGCTATCCATAGCAAATCTTTCCAGTCTCTTAGTTCATGGTGTAACATGCACCGTAGGTATTGTTCGAGGGTCTGGTTGGTCCTCTCAGTCTGACCGTCCGTTTGGGGGTGATGGCTAGTGGATAGCCTGACGTCAATTTGTGCCATAGTACAACATTTCTTCCAGAAGTTGGAGATGAACTGGCTACCTCGATCGGAGATCAGGACTGAAGGGAAACCATGTAGTTTTACAATACCGGCCAGGAACACCTTGGCTAAAGTGGGTTTGTCAGGGAGGCCTTTGAGTGGAAAAAAGTGCGCCATCTTTGAGAATAAGTCCACTACCACCAGGATGGTATTACACCCTTGACTAGGAGGCAGGTCAGTAATGAAGTCGAGGGAAGGAGTCTGCCAGGGAGTGGGTGAAATGTCTAAAGGTTGTAGAAGACCGGATGGTTTTCGTTTCTGCGATTTGTTTTGCACACAGACTCCGCAGGACAGAACATACTGAATGACATCTTTGCGCCAGGCTGGCCACCAGAAATTTTGTTTTACCTTGGCCAGAGTCTTGGTGATTCCTGGGTGCCCTTCGATCAGGGAATCATGGCAACTAGCAACAATCTGTTGTTGTAAGTCTTTGGCGGGTACGTACAACCAATCCTTAAAAAAAGGTAAATGATCTTTAATGGAATATTGTTCCCTTTGTGCTTGCCAGGCGAGGAGGGCGTCTGGGTTCATAGTTTGTTGAATCTTGTTCTTAAGTTCAGCTTGGGTTAAGGCCGTAGTGAGACCCAAGATCTTCTCTTCTGGTATGATGGGGACTGGATTGTCATGATCTCTGCTTCCAAAAGGTCAGGTTTTTCCCAACTCCCTTGGAAGCAGATCCATAACCCAGGTTCCGAGGGCCAACCAGTCCCAATTGGGACCTTTTGGACCCAGCCCTGGCGCCAGTGGCACCAGGCTCATAAATATGCCCAGTCCCAGCGCTGGAAGCGCCGGGCTCATAATGCTTGGGTGGACTTACCTGCAGCAGACCATGCTGCTTACTTGCCTGCCAGTTGAGCCTCTGATCCTCTTCTGTTTGGAACTACTTTTCCTGTTGGGTGGGGCAGGAGCCACTCCCTAGGTTCAGAACACTGGAACTCTTCTGGAAAGCAGGAACTCTTTTCTTACCTAGGCGTGGCTGTGGAAGGAGACACCTAAGGACTACAGGAGGCTATTTAAACCACACCCGATGGATGAATCTTGCTTTGCGTTATTCTGCATCCTCTGCAGCAGAACGCTCATCGTGTCTTCTGCATCTGATCCTGGGCCTAAGGAAAAAGGCTTACCATCCTGAATCCAGTCTTCAGCAACACCTATAAAGACAAGAAAGAACAGGTTAGCATTACGGTCTTCAGTGACAGCGCTTCACTTACCTGGTCCATCGGCTGTCACCAACGCCTCACGCTGCATTCCGGCATCTGAAAGACAAAGGCTTACCTACTCTTCATGCGCTCCGGAGGTCTTCGCACTGCATTCCGGCATCTGAAAGACAAAAGCTTACCAACTCTTCGCACGCTCCGGAGGCCTTCGGCGCTGCATCCCGCATCTGAAAGACAAAACAAGGTGCGTTTAAAGACATTGGGGAACTTTAATACTCACGTGCCATTACTCCTTTCCACATCTAACCCAGTGGGTATTCCGGCACCCTGCAGCCGCTCCGAACTTGTAACTGCAAAATAAAAAGACAGTTAGAGCGCATCGTGAAGCAGGCAACAAGCGCTTACTTACGTGCTTCCAGGCGCTTCTACTCATCACACGGGCTCCATCTTCAACTCACTTCAGCCCGTCATCCGCCATCGCCGGAACCCTGCAAAACAAGAGACATCATTACTAAAGACTTTTAAAGACATTAGAATTACTCGAAACTTACCGTTCGTGCAGTAAACGACGGACAGCAGTCCTCTGAAGTCAAGAGGCCTGCTCCCCTTATCCAGTGAAGAAACTGGTTACAGCACCCTGCCCCGAGGCAGATGGAGAGCACGGCGTTCACTTACCTAAGGTGAGAGCGTTAACCTTTGGGGTTCTACAGGAGAAGAGAAAGGGAAGAAGAGAGAGACATTCAATAACCCAGTTCATTAATCCCATATTTTCTATTTGCAGACATCTTACCCTTCGAGTCAGACATACAGTGCACAGAGGTCCAGCCCAAAGAGCCAGCCGTGTGTTACACATCACCTTTGAAGATACGGTATACGCCCAGTCAAGACCGGCGCCTCTACGGGAATCAGGTGAGCGTTACATGGATCTGGAGTAGTATATTTGTTTGTTTGTTTATTATATTTCTATAGCGCTCCGGACCCGGGAGTATAAGGGCGCTTAGTACAAGTTACAGGGCACAGTACATGGTAATCATCAATAGTAGTAGTAGAACAACAAATATACATAATATATAAACATATATATATATATATACAGAATATACAGGCAGTAGCGGTAATAACAACCAATAATGACAGGAATGAGACATGTGCAATATGTACAATTTGTAGCTGAGGTCTAACTTGAAGGTTGACTTTTAGTCAGAAGCCACCTAATGGCAAGCTTTCTGAACGATTGGAAGGATTTGGACGACTTAATATTCAGTGGCAGGGTGTTCCAGAGTTGGGAGGCGAGGACAGTGAAGCTCGAACCTCCGGCTCTTTTAGAGATAAATCTAGGTACTGTGAGACATAGGGTATTGGAAGATCTCGTAGTTCTAGGGGAAGATTTCAGAGTGAATTTGTTAGTAAGGTAGGGAGGGGCTAGCTGGTTGAGGGCTTTATAGGTAAGGCAGAGGGTTTTTAGATCGATTTTATGTTGGATGGTGAGCCATTTGCATGAGGTTCTAGTGGCAGAGATGTGCTCACGCCTGGGAATGTTTAGCGCTGCCCGTAGCGCATTATTTTGAAGGACTTGGAGTTTGCTCATTATCGCTTGATTGGCACCTAGGTAGAGGCTATTACAGTAGTCTAACTTAGATTGTATAAGAGCTCTAGCTAGTGTGAGGCAACTGTTAGGGGAAAGAAATGGTCTACAAGCTCTAATTAGTTTTCCTGTAAAGGCAGTGGCTGAAGCGGTGGAGTTCACTTGTTTGGCGAGGTTGGTATTAGCATCGAGGTAGAAGCCAAGTGTTTTTACATTTTTGGCAACCGGGATAGTGTTACCATCGATTATGATGTTGGAGCGGTTGGGACTTAAAAACAACATTGAGGTGTGCTGGTGTGGTGAGGCGCTGGGTTAGAACTAAATTTGAAAAGACAAACTAAAGTCAATACGACCCTTACAAACCAAATAAGATTGGGTTGCTGCACGAAAGAGGGACCAGCAGTCACCTCAAAAACTGCTAATAGATACAAACACTTGAAAAATGTCACCTCTAAATGATTGCGCAGCCCTAAGCGAATGGTAAATATCCTATTCAAATTGAATGTGTAACTGGACAACAAATACAGTGAAACAAAGAGTCCAAAGCAATAGATTCTTGAGTCAAAAAAAACGCTGTTGAAACAGATTTTATGAGTTGATGCAAAAACAAGACTGCCGACACGTGTTTCGACCCGAAATAACAGGTCCTTTTCAAGGCAAGACTGTGGTGTTGGTATGATTCATATACATTCCAATACAGCAAAATATTATATAAACATGACATAAGGATAAGAACATTTGAAATATAAACAAAATTAACCAGCAGAGGAAGAAGAGGGGGCCAGAGTTAAAGAAGAGAAATGCAACCAAGAAAGAAAAAAGCCCATATGGACATTACATCATGTCAAAAGAGCAAAGCAACCATTTCAATGTGAAACATATTCCAAGTAAATAAGGAGTAAATAAAAAACCTTTGATTTGTTACCATATGTTGTTGAGCCAAAAATCGCGGTCGAAGTGTCCATATGTGAATGTCCATACAATGAAAACAAAATAACATGTAAAAAAGAGAGAAAACACCATAAGCCTGAATCCTAAGTGAATAAACAACTGATACATTTTAACAGTTTATTAATCCCATGTACACGCATAGTGCAAAGGATCAAAATGCTCATCCCTCATGCGCCTCATGGTGGTAAATTGTATTATTACATTGTCACCCGTGTGTGATATAAATGTTAAAATGAATAAATGTTTTACCGTATGTTATTCAAACTGAGTTGGAAAACCCAAGCCCTCCTTAGGGGCAGATATATGGGCCAATTCTAAAGTAGTTGATTCTCCTCAAGAATATAAACGGCAAATAACTGAAAAATACATAAACAAAGAAATCCAAGACATGAGTTGTCTTGACAAGAGATTGACATATGACTTAAATGGGTTGTCAAAAATATCCAAATGCGTAAAAATAATGGACAGCAATACCTGAAGCAGTCTCTGTTACTGATACATTGTGGTACATTCCCAGAACATGGGAGTTTGTTCAAACGTTGCAACTGCCAAAAAAAGACAATGCATCAAAACCCAATTCCGCAGGTAGGTCGAATAACATAAATATTTGTAAGAATCAGTCCAACAGTGAGATACTCTGAAAGTACTATCAAGCCCATACCTGTAAGTTCAGGGGCTGGTTCCCCAATGTGGCCAGAGTCCAAACGCTTCACAAAATCAGTGTTGTGCAGTTCATTCCTTCCATGTGTTTAGAGAAAAGAACCTAAAAATGTGTCACATGACTCAGTCATGTGGTTAAATTTAGCGCAAGGAATTATGGTAATGGCATCTTGTTTGTGCCCTAGACAATGTCTACATGTGTTAACACAACTATTAAATATTAAATAAAAGTCTAATGTATAATAAGCTGTAATGGCAGTGTGCATGCGAAATAAAATAAAATAAATTAAAAAAAATTGAAAATTGAAAAATCAAAAATCTCTGGAATGTTTAATGACGGCGAGGGACGGATGAGCAAATTGATACTGGCGAAGGTTCCTGACGGTCTTGGTTGTTTAAATTTGACTAGATGTAAATACATGAAAACAAACAAGGAATAATGAAAATGCAGTTGCTGCAATTATAGGAAATATGCACCAGCATTGTATAAAGCATTACAAAAATACATTTAGTTCCGTGTCAGTGTTGAGACCAAGACTGGTACAACGAAGTTTGGCGATGGTGCGTGCCTCAAGCTGACGTAAAAGTAATTGACGGTGCCCGCCTCTTTGGTGGGAATGCACTTGAATGAGCCCGATGAATTTAAGATCTTTTACTGAATCCATTTGATGATTCTGTTGCCAATGCAGGGAAAGTGGCAGCTTCGGATCTTGGCTCTTCAGGTGTGCAAAATGTTCTCAAATGCGGACTCGGAGTTCTCTTATAATAGAACCAACATATACTTTGCGGCATACGCATAAAATGGCGTACACCACAAATTTCGATTTACAATTGATGAAATCGGAAATGTGAATTGACAAACCATGGTGGCAACTGAATGTATTTTGGATAAGAGCATATTGGCAAAAATTGCATAGACCACATTTGAAAAAACCAACAGGTTTGGATGGAAGCCAAGTTTAAGGCTGTGCATGAGTAGGCTTTGGTTGTAAGAACGAAGGGCAGAGTTTGTTGCGCAATGTTTTCTTACGAGTAAAGATGAGTTTGGGTGTAGCCGAGACATAAGGCAAAAGGTCTGGGTCAAGTCTCAACAAATGCCAATGTTTGCTTAACAGGCGATAGAGCATGCAATGGTCTTCTGAATATTTCGTTATGAACTGTACATACTCCAGACTTGGTCTGGTGGGTTCTGTATTCGTAACCAACGTCTGATCCTGAGTGAATGTGTTGATCCGGTTGAACCCTTGCTTAATGCATTGACTACTGTATCCACGTTCATGGAACCTCCGCCTAATCATACAACACTCATGTTGAAAAGCCATGTCAGTACTGCAATTACATCTCGCACGATAGAATTCTCCAAATGGGATTTTAGAGATGACAGATTTTTTATGGCTTCTGGAGGCATGCAACATAGCATTAACTGCGGTGGGTTTCCGAAAGGTTTGAGTTTGTAGTTCACCATTCACAATGTTAATCTGAAGATCAAGGAATTCCATAGACTGAGAGCTCACATGTCCAGAAAATTCTATGCCAAAATTATTACGATTAAGATATTCAGAAAAATCAGCAAAGGACGAAGATGTCCCATTCCAAATGACCAGGACGTCATCAATGTAGCGTCTCCATATTATGAGATTCTGTTTATATGGGTGGTCTGTGTATATGTGTTTGTCCTAAAAAACATTGAATAAGTTAGCCAAAGAAGGGGCATATTTCACGCCCATGGCTACTCCTTTTGTCTGTAAATAATATTGATTGTTAAACAAAAACTGGTTATGTGCTAACTTGAAATGCAAGATATCTTTGATCATGTAAACATGTTGACTGTGTCATGCTGAGTGGTTGCGAAAAGTGTAATCAATGGTTTGAAGAGCTAATCGATGTGTACAATGCTTTAACATCAAACGTGGCTAGAAGATAATTGGGGCACCATTTTAACTGATGTAAAATCTCCAATGTTTGAGTGGAGTCTCGCAGGTAGGCTGGAAATGCTGGTACAATATCCTTGATTGCAGAATCAATGTACTGGGAAAGTCCCTCAGTGGCCCATCCTAAGCCACTCATAATAGGTCGTACCTGGGGTAATGTTGTGTATGCCTTGTGAATTTTGGGCAGAAAATACATTGTAGGAATGACCGGATTAGGTCTGTAAAGGAAAGCCTTTTCCTCATCTGTCAGTGTCCCACATGAGTGCCAGTCATATAACAAAACTTTCAATTCAGATACCGTCTCTTTGGTAGGGTTGCCAGGTAACAATAGATAACATCCAGGACTGCTCAGATGTTCATTGGCCATAGCAATATAATCTGCAGTATTTAAAATGACAATATTACCACCTTTATCGGCTTCTTTAATGACAATACTCGTATCCTCAGCAAGATTTTTAAGAGCTGTTTTTTCGTAAAAAGTGAGATTGCTCTTGGTTGACTGAAACTGGGAACAATCTTTTTGTTTGTGAATATCTTGAGTGACTGTCTGATAAAAGGTGTCTATAACAGTAGCATCAGTAATAGCTGGTACAAATTTGGATCTGGGTTTGTGCTCCATCATTTCAAAATTATGTTGGTGAATGCCTAATTCCTGTTGTAAGACATTGGAGGTGCTTGCAGTATCAACATTAAGTGGCATGAGAAGTCGTGTGTCTTCTATATCAGAAATGTTTAAGCTGCTAAGTGATGGAGAGGCAATATGTGGCCTGTGGATTGCAACATGTTGATGGAAATACTTTTTAAGTTTAAGCTTACGGATAAATTTGAATAAATCAATTTGGAAATCAATAAGATCAGAATGACAACTCGGTACAAAAGAAAGACCTTTATTCAGAAGGGACAGTTCAGCAGAGGACAAGACCATACTTGATAAGTTACAGACTAAGTGCGGAGTATCGATTTGGTTGGCAAGTTATTGGAGCTGGAACGAGTGTGCCTCTTGTTTGCGTTTCTCCCTTTGTCTGGCCCTTGCTCCTCTTCCTCTTCCTCCTCGTAAGATGTGGCGGGAGTTGTGGTAGGGTCGCCCTAAAGGGACAGTGAAGCGAACTGTTTTATTTGATAGAGCAGTTTGGCTAGGGATGTTGCCTTTTTTGTATCGTTTGATTTCAGCTAGAAAGCCTCTGTGTTGATGCGTAAGAGCAGGATAAAACTTTCCTCCCCTTTATTAGTAGCACTGGGTTGATCTTCCTCGGATTCTGTCTCCGATGAAACCGGTGTGGTGGTGGGAGTTGTGATTAAAGATTTGATGTTATCCTGATCAAATTTCGCCTGAAAGGTATAGACTCGATCATTGTTATAATCCCTTTCATCACGATACAATTTACGGAACTTCCGTATTTTCACCTCATCCTGATAGTCCTTGAGTAAAGCATGCATTTTGTCATCATTTTTATCTTTGACTGTGTTGGGATTGGCCATTTCGGCTATTTCTTTTTGTAACGCATCAATTTGTGTAGTAACACAAGCATGTTCACGTTCAGCATGGATAACCAATAACTTGAGCATTTTCTCTGAACTGAGCGTAAGATTTTATTCCCACTCCTGGGCTAGGTCTTGGCCGTCATTGTGAGTGAAGTCCAGAAAGATAAGAATACGCAGACCTCTAGGAATCATGTTGTGCTCAATATAGTTATCAAGTGATACCTTCTCCCAATATTTATTTATTTCTCGTTTGGAAAGTCATTCCAATCGGACGAATTTATTAGAAAGTGCTTCTGTAGCTTTACCATAATTGGAAAATGCATTGCTCATGCTACCTTTTGGGGCGAATAGTGCTACTCTGTCCCTTTCCTTTGAAAAGGACCCGTTGTTTTGGGTCGAAACACGTGTCGGCAGTCTTGTTTTTGCATCAACTCATAAAATCTGTTTCAACAGTGTTTTTTTTGATTGAAGAATCTATTGCTTTGGACTCTTTGTTTCACTGCGTTTGTTGTCCAGTTACACATTCAATTTGAATAGGATATTTACCATTCGCTTAGGGCTGCGCAATCATTTAGAGGTGACATTTTTCAAGTGTTTGTATCTATTAGCAGTTTTTAAGGTGACTGCTGGTCCCTCTTTCGTGCAGCAACCCAATCTTATTTGGTTTGTAAGGGTCGCATTGACTTTAGTTTGTCTTTTCAAATTTAGTTCTAACCCAGCACCTCACCACACCGGCACACCTCAATTTTGTTTTTCAGTTTACCGTGCCTTGGAGGCTTGCAGGGTTACCATAGCTTTTGTATTTGTACTTTTTTTATACGTTGCATTCTCCTATCTAGGGGTTAACCATGGCAGAATATATTGCTAATCGTGAAAGAGACAGAGTAGCACTCTTTGCCCCTAAAGGTAGCATGAGCAATGCCTTTTCCAATTATGGTAAAGCTACAGAAACAGTTTCTAATAAATTTGTCCGATTGGAACGACTTTCCAAACGAGAAATAAATAAATATTGGGAGAAGGTATCACTTGATAACTATATTGAGCACAACATGATTCCTAGAGGTCTGCGTATTCTTATCTTTCCGGACTTCACTCACAATGACGACCAAGACCTAGCCCAGGAGTGGGAAGAAAATCTTACGCTCAGTTCAGAGAAAATGCTCAAGTTATTGGTTATCCATGCTGAACGTGAACACGCTCGTTTTACTACACAAATTGATGCGTTACAAAAAGAAATAGCCGAAATGGCCAATCCCAACACAGTCAAAGATAAAATTTATGACAAAATGCATGCTTTACTGAAGGACTATCAGGATGAGGTGAAAATACGGAAATTACGTAAATTTTATCGTGATGAAAGGGATTATAACAATGATCGAGTCTATACCTTTCAGGCAAAATTTGATCAGGATAACATCAAATCTTTAATCACAACTCCCACCACCACACCGGTTTCATCGGAGATAGAATCCGAGGAAGATCAACCCAGTGCTACCGATAAAGGGGAGGAAAGTTTTACTCCTGCTCTTACGCATCAACGCAGAGGCTTTCTAGCTGAAATCAAACGATACAAAAAAGGCAACATCCCTAGCCAAACTGCTCTATCAAATAAAACAGTTTGCTTCACTGTCCCTTTAGGGCGGCCTACCACAACTCCCGCCACATCTTCCGAGGAGGAAGAGGAAGAGGAGCAAGGGCCAGACAAAGGGAGAAACGCAAACAAGAGGCACACTCGCTCCAGCTCCAAAAACTTGCCAACCAAATCGATACTCCACACTTAGTCTGTAACTTATCAAGTAAGGTCTTGTCCTCCGCTGAACTGTCCCATCTGAATAAAGGTCTTTCTTTTGTACCGAGTTGTCATTCTGATCTTATTGATTTCCAAATTGATTTATTCAAATTTATCTGTAAACTTAAAAAGTATTTCCATCAACAAGTTGCAATCCACAGGCCACATATTGCCTCTCCATCACTTAGTAGCTTAACCATTTCTGATATAGAAGACACACGACTTCTCATGTCACTTAATGTTGATACTGCAAGCACCTCCAATGTCTTACAACAGGAATTAAACATTCACCAACATAATTTTGAAATGATGGAGCACAAACCCGAATCCAAATTTGTACCAGCTATTACTGATGCTACTGTTATAGACACCTTTTATCAGACAGTCACTCAAGATATTCACAAACATATAGATCGTTCCCAGTTTCAGTCAACCAAGAGCAATCTCACTTTTTCCAAAAAAACAGCTCTTAAAAATCTTGCTGAGGATACGAGTATTGTCATTAAAGAAGCCGATAAAGCTGGTAATATTGTCATTTTAAATACTGCAGATTATATTGCTATGGCCAATGAACATCTGAGCACTCCTGGATGTTATCTATGGTTACCTGGCAACCCTACCAAAGAGACGGTATCTGAATTGAAAGTTATGTTATATGACTGGCACTCACATGGGACACTGACAGATGAGGAAAAGGCTTTCCTTTAGAGGCCTAATCCGGTCATTCCTACAATGTATTTTCTGCCCAAAATTCACAAGGCATACACAACATTACCCCAGGTACGACCTATTATGAGTGGCTTAGGATGACCCTCTGAGGGACTTTCCCAGTACATTGATTCTGCAATCAAGGATATTGTACCAGCATTTCCAGCCTACCTGCGAGACTCCACTCAAACATTGGAGATTTTACATCAGTTAAAATGGTGCCCCAATTATCTTCTAGCCACGTTTGATGTTAAAGCATTGTACACATCGATTAGCTCTTCAAACCATTGATTACACTTTTCGCAAACACTCAGCATCACACAGTCAACATGTTTACATGATCAAAGATTTCTTGCATTTCACGTTAGCACATAACCAGTTTTTGTTTAACAATCAATATTATTTACAGACAAAAGGAGTAGCCATGTGCGTGAAATATGCCCCTTCTTTTGCTAACTTATTCATGTTTTTTTTTAGGACAAACACATATACACAGACCACCCATATAAACAGAATCTCATAGTATGGAGACGCTACGTAGATGACGTCCTGGTCATTTGGAATGGGACGTCTTCGTCCTTTGCTGATTTTTCTGAATATCTTAATCGTAATAATTTTGGCATAGAATTTTCTGGACATGTGAGCTCTCAGTCTATGGAATTCCTTGATATTCAGATTAACATTGTGAATGGTGAACTACAAACTCAAACCTTTCGGAAACCCACCGCAGTTAATGCTATGTTGCATGCCTCCAGCTGCCATAAAAAATCTGTCATCTCTAAAATCCCATTTGGAGAATTTTATCGTGCGAGATGTAATTGCAGTACTGACATGGCTTTTCAACATGAGTGTCGCATGATTAGGCGGAGGTTCCATGAACGTGGATACAGTAGTCAATGCATTAAGCAAGGGTTCAACCGTATCAACACATTCACTCAGGATCAGACGTTGGTTATGAATACAGAACCCACCAGACCAAGTCTGGAGTATGTACAGTTCATAACGAAATATTCAGAAGACCATTGCATGCTATATCGCCTGTTAAGCAAACATTGGCATTTGTTGAGACTTGACTCAGACCTTTTGCCTTATGTCTCGGCTACACCCAAACTCATCTTTACTCGTAACAAAACATTGCGCAACAAACTCTGCCCTTCGTTCTTAAACCAAAGCCTACTCATGCACAGCCTTTAACTTGGCTTCCATCCAAACCTGTTGGTTTTTTTCAAATGTGGTCTATGCAATTTTTGCCAATATGCTCTTATCCAAAATACATTCAGTTGCCACCATGGTTTGTCAATTCACATTTCCGATTTTATCAATTGTAAATCAAAATTTGTGGTGTACGCCATTTTATGCGTATGCCGCAAAGTATATGTTGGTTCTACTATAAGAGAACTGCGAGTCCGCATTTGAGAACATTTTGCACACCTGAAGAGCCAAGATCCGAAGCTGCCACTTTCCCTGCATTGGCAACAGAATCATCAAATGGATTCAGTAAAAGATCTTAAATTCATCGGGCTCATTCAAGCGCATTCCCACCCAAGAGGCGGGGACCGTCAATTACTTTTACGTCAGCTTGAGGCACGCACCATCGCCAAACTTCATTGTACCAGTCTTGGTCTCAACAAACAACCAAGACCGTCAGGAATCTTTGCCAGTGTCAAATTTCTCATCCGTCCTTTGCCGTCATTAAACATTCCAGAGATTTTTGATTTTTTCAATTTTAAAATATATATATATATATTTTTTAATTTTTGTATTTTTATTTCACATGCACACTGCCATTACAGCTTATCATGCTTTAGTCTTTTATTTAATATTTAATAGTTGTGTTAACGCATGTAGACATTGTCTAGGGCACAAACAAGATGCAAGCGCTTGCCTTACTTAATACAAGGACTACCATTACCATAATTCCTTGCGCTAAATTTAACCACATGACTGAGTCACGTGACACATTTTTAGGTTCTTTTCTCTAAACACATGGAAGGAATGAACTCTCCTCTAACAGGAACTAGGGACGGTGGCTCTGTTGTAGGGGAGAGGAGAGAAGGCGGACCCAGGCAGGGCAGAGCAGTGACTGGGTGGAGGGTGCTGGGTTCGAGGAGGAGTGGTGGTCTCTGGAGACGGATGCAAGGAGTGAGAGTGCTCAGAGGAGGTGGTAAGAATGGGTAAGGGGAAAGGGAAGGTTGGAAAGAAAGGGGGGGTGGAGGAGGAGGAGGCAAAGAGGGGGAAGACATCATCTGTGAAATCTACACCTGTGGAGGGGGGGAAGGGAGGAAATGAGGGACGGCATCGCAGCAGATACCCTCAGAGGGATGATGAAGGGGGGCTGGTCCAGGACATCTCAGGGTCGGGGACTCCAGAAAAGTGCGCTTTGGAGGGGCCGGAAGCCTCAGTGAGCGGTATGTCTGAGGAGAAGATGCAGTCTGATAGTGTGTGGAAGGTAGTGTTGAAACCTGAAAATCGTGACAAGACGTTTCTGGGGGTGAATCCGACGGAGATTGCTAGATGGTTGAAGGCAGCAGTGGGAGATGTTTCCCAGGTACAAGTGGTGGCTGGGGGCCGGTTGTTGGTGGAGGAGTCGGATGCTGATAGCAAAGCAAAGATTCTGGAGGTGCGTTGTCTGGGTAGACATGCGGTAAGAATGTTTGATCAAAGTGGAGTGTCTTGTAAGGGGGTGCTGTATGGAGTGCCGGTGGTTATGAGTATGTCTTAGGTGGAGGAGCAACTGGCGGGAGTGGGGGTGGTGGAGGCATGGAGGTTGGGGAGGAGGGATGCACATGGGGATGTGGTGTCTACAACTGTGGCAGTAAGATTTGAGAGAACAGAGTGTACGGAGGTGGTGGAGATGGCTTATCAGAGGAATCGTTTGAAAGTATATGTGGCAATGCCATTAAGGTGTTATAAGTGTCAACGATTTGGACATGTGGCGAGAGCATGCAGGAATGAGAGACACTGTGGGAGGTGTGGTGGAGATCATGATATAAAGGAATGCAAGGTGGGGACCCCAGAGAAATGTGTGAATTGTGGGGGGGAGCATTCTTGCGCGTTTAGGGGGTGTGAGAGTTACAGGGTGGCGAGAGAAGTGGTACAGGTGAGGGCGGCGGAAGGTTTGTCTTATGCGCAGGCTGTTGCAAAGGTGAAACCAGTACGGGTAGTGAGTGAGGTGAGTGAGAAAAAGTTGGTGGTGGATGAGGTTGTGGGAAGGAAGAAAGTGGTGGGTGACGTGACAGGTGTAGCAATGGTGGTTGTCCCGAAAACTGAGTTTTTGTGCTTTATAGTGAATGTGCTGGATCTGGTTCAGGGGAATGTGTCTATCAGTCCATCAGATCTTACGAAAGGAGTGGTGGAAGCTGGGAGGATTTTTTTGAATGTTGTAGATGTTTCAGAAGAAGATGCGTTTAAGAAGGTTGCTAAAGTGCGGAAGCTGAGTGGGGTGCCGGCATGAGGATTTTGCAGTGGAACGCGAGGAGTTTGTTGAGGAATGGACAGGAGTTGAAAGCGGTGTTGTGTGAGGAATTGAATGTTGACGTGGTTTGTATTCAGGAGACGTGGTTGAGGGGTGATTTGAGATTTGTGATACCAGGTTTTGAGTTGTTTCGTAAGGATAGGTTGGAGGGGAGGGGGGGGTGTGGCTTTAACAGTTCTAAAGGGGTTGTTTGCAAGGGAGATTGTGGTGGATGGAGCAGTAGAGGCGATTGGGGCGGGGATTCGGGTAGGAGGATCGGAAGTATTGGTGCTGAATTATTATAATCCATGTGAGGTGGTAGAAGTGGGGGTGTTGACTGGAGTGATAAGAGGACATGTTGGACCGTGTGTTTTGTGTGGCGATTTTAACAGTGCCAACACGTTGTGGGGTAGTGATAGGACATATACGAATGGAGAACTGTTGGAAGACATGGCGGATGAATTAAGTCTGGTATTGCTGAATGATGGGTCAGGTACGAGGTTCGATGTGAGGACTGGGAAGCTGTCGTGCTTGGATTTGACCTGGGTGACTGCTGCAATTGCGGGTGAATGTGATTGGGAGGTGCGTGAGGATGGGGACATGGGGAGCGATCATTCTGCTATTTTGGTGTCTCTGAGGGGTGAGGTAGGGACCAGGTCACGTATGACTGGGAGTCGGTTGAATTTTAGGAAGGCTGATTGGGAGGTGTATAAGGGAGTGTGTCGGGATTTGATTGTTCCAAGGGGAAGTGAGGGGGGGTGGATGAATGGAATGAGCATCTGGTGCAGGGAATGAGAGCAGCGTCTGTGGCAGCAATTCCGGAGATTGAGAAGGGGAAGGGTGGGAAGATCGAGGTTCCTTGGTGGTCGGTGGAATGTTCAAGAGCAGTGGCAGCACGAAAGAAGGCTAGAGCAAGAGCGGTGAGAACGGGAATGTTGGTGGATCTGGTGGCATATAAGAAGGCTAAGGCGGTGGTGCAGAGGGTGATTAGGGAAAGAAAGCGAGGATATTGGAGGGGCTATTGTGGGTCCCTGGGGAGTGATTCTGGTGTGAGTGAGGTTTGGAAACAGTTCAAGCGGATGTCCGGATTAATGAGGTCGCAGGGTGGTATGTCTGTGTTGTTGAAAGGAGAAGAGGTGATTAGTGAGGATGGGGATAAGGCAAATTTGTTGGGGGAGTATTTTGCAGGGGTTCACTGTTCGAGGGACTTCCCAGAAGAGGTGAGGATACGAATGGGTGTGGTAGAGGAGGAGACGCGAGAGGTGGTGGCGAATGTTGGGCCTTGGGAGGAGCAATATGAGGTTTCATTTTCGATGGTGGAGTTGAATGGAGCGATTCGGAAGGGGAGGTGGTCTAGCCCTGGGGTGGATGGAGTTATGTATGTATTTTTGGAGAAGTTGCCTGAGGAATGTAAGTTAGAGGTATTAGCGCTATTCAATGAGATCTGGAAGAGTGGAGTTTTGCCGAAGTTGTGGAAAAGAGCGATTGTAGTGGTGATTTTGAAGGGTGGCAAGGTTCCTACAGAGTGTAAGTCATATAGGCCGATTGCGTTGACTGTTGTGCTGTGTAAGGTTATGGAACGGATGGTGGTTGAGCGATTGGGGTTTTATTTGGAGTCGAATGGGTGTTTGAGTGACTTTCAGAGTGGGTTCAGGAGGAATCGGTCGGTGGCTGATCCATTAGTGAGATTAGTGACTGGGGTGGAGGAGGCATTATGTGATGGAGAGTTGGTGGGACCGTTCTTTTTGGATTTGGAGAAGGCGTATGATATGGTGTGGAAGGGAGGGTTGTTAGTGAGACTGTTGGAGATGGGTGTGAAGGGAAGAATGTTTCGGTGGATCAAGGCATTTTTGGCAGATAGGGCCTTTCAGGTGAGAGTGAGGGGGGTGCTGTCTGAAGTTTGGAAGATGGAGAATGGGACGCCGCAGGGAAGTGTGATTAGTGTAATGCTGTTTAATGCCATGGTGGATGGGTTGATTCGGGCTTTGGCGGGAATTGGGTGTCAGGTGGATTTCTTCGCGGATGATGGTGTGGTCTGGGTAAGAGGGCGGAGTTTGTTGTTGGTACAGAGACGGTTGCAAGCTGCGATAGTACGCATGGAGGAGTGGTGTGGGAAATGGGGCTTCTCGGTGTCTGTGGATAAAAGTGTGAGTATGGTGTTCTCAAGGAAAAGAGTGCAGCAGGACTTGAATTTGGTTTTGAAAGGTTTGAGGGTGAAGAGCGTGGAAGAGTTTCGGTACTTGGGGGTGATTCTGGATAGAAAGTTGAATTGGAATGTGCAAGTGGATGGTATGGTGGATAAGTGTAAACGCAGGCTGAATTTGTTGCGGGCGGTGACTGGGAAAGAATGGGGTGCGCAACAGAAGTGTTTACGAATGTTGTATAAGGGGTTGATTTTGAGTGTGATGGATTTTGGGTGTCAGGTGTCAGTGAGTTATACGTCGAGTCAGAAGTTGCGGTTAAATAGGGTACAGGCGAGGGCATTAAGGGTGTGTTCGGGTGTGATGAGGTCCTCTCCAGTGAATGCGGTTCAGGTGCTTGTGGGAGAGATGCCATTGGGGTTGAGGAGGGATGCGTTAAATATGAGATGGTGGGTGAAGTGCGGTGCGAAGAGTGTGGCTCATCCGGTGCGTGAATGTTTGAAGTATAATTGGAGGTTTGACTATTACAGGGATCGGTGGAGGAGGAAGGGGGGCACTTTTGGGTTTCACATGTGGGAGAAGGGAGTGCAGTGGGGTGTGGGTGATTTGATGATTGTGACAGATACGGATTTGGAGAGAAGGCCGAGGTGGATGATGAGATCTCCAAAGGTGTGTTTGGAGTTGGCGAATGTGGTGTCGAAGAAGAGAGGTATGCGGGGTGAGATCAAAGCTTTGGGTCAGGAGTATGTGGCAGGAAAGGAAGGATACAAGGTGTTTACGGATGGTTCAAAGGATCCTGTGTCTGGGAGAGTGGGAATGGCGTATTATCTAGAAAGCATTGGGGAGTATAAAATAGGACGACTGACGAATGATGTGTCTATTTGTACGGCTGAGTTGGTGGCGATTGCATTGGTGATTGATAGGGTGTGTGAGTTGGGGTATGAGAAAGTGGTGGTGTTCTCGGATTCATTGAGTGGGTTGCAGGCGATTGTGGCAGGGGATGGTGATAGGAAGGATGTGATTTTGGACATTAGGATGAAGTTTGATCGGTGTGTGCGCGGAGGTATGGATTTGGAGTTAGCGTGGGTTCCCAGTCACAGTGGCATTTTGGGAAATGAGTTGGTGGATCTGGCGGCAGGTGAGGGTATGAGGAGGGGAGGGGTTGATGTGAGGTTGCCTTTGAGTGTGGATGAGGTGAAGGCTGTGATGGTGAGACGGGTCCTCGATGAGTGGCAGGAGAGGTGGGTGAGTGGGGTGAAGGGCAGGTGGATGTTCAGTGTTCGTGGGAAAGTGTCGGTGAAGGTGGATGCAGGGAGTTCAGAATGGAGGAGGGGGGAGGAGGTGATGCTGAATCGGTTGAGGATAGGTCATGTGGGGCTGAATGACTGTCTATTTCGAATAGGGAAGCGTGAATCAAGGGACTGTGCGGTGTGGGGTGCCTGAAACGATGGAACATTTTTTGATTAGGTGTGAGAGACATGTTGCAGAGAGAGAATTGATGAGGGTTCGGTTGACTGCGTTGGGTGTGGCTGAGCTGAGCGGGAGGGCTTTGCTGGGAGGTGATGGGGAGAGAGGCAGGAGGAGGAGTAGTGTGATGTTGGATTTTGTGAGGCAGACGGGGAGGTGGGAGGAGTTGTGAGTTTAAATGGAGCTAAATAATAATTAGTGGGTACGGTGCACATCATCCTATAGGATGGGGAAGCGCCTGCGTGGGTCCGCCCACGCCTCCGATAATTAAGAAGAAGGAATGAACTGCACAACACTGATTTCGTGAAGCATTAGGACTCTGGCCATATTGGGGAACCAGCCCCTGAATTTACAGGTATGGGCTTGACAGTACTTTCAGAGTATCTCACTGTTAGACTGATTCTTACAAATATTTATGTTATTCGACCTACCTGCGGAATTGGGTTTTGATGCATTGTCTTTTTTTGGCAGTTGCAACGTTTGAACAAACTCCCATGTTCTGGGAGTGTACCACAATGTATCAGTAACAGAGACTGCTTCAGGTATCGCAGTCCATTATTTTTACGCATTTGGATATTTTTGACAACCCATTTAAGTCATATGTCGATCTCTTGTCAAGACAACTCATGTCTTGGGTTTCTTTGTTTATGTATTTTTCAGTTATTTGCCATTTATATTCTTGAGGAGAATCAACTACTTTAGAATTGGCCCATATATCTGCCCCTAAGGAGGGCTTGGGTTTTCCAACTCAGTTTGAATAACATACGGTAAAACATTTATTCATTTTAACATTTATATCACACACGGGTGACAATGTAATAATACATTTTACCACCATGAGGCGCATGAGGGATGAGCATTTTGATCCTTGGCACAATAGTCTGTTACCTTTGCACTATGCGTGTACATGGGATTAATAAATTGTTAAAATGTATCAGTTGTTTATTCACTTAGGATTCAGGCTTATGGTGTTTTCTCTCTTTTTTTACATATTTTGTTTTCATTGTATGGACATTCACATATGGACACTTCGACCGCGATTTTTGGCTCGACAACATATGGTAACAAATCAAATGTTTTTATTTACTCCTTATTTACTTGGAATATGTTTCACATTGAAATGGTTGCTTTGCTCTTTTGACATGATGTAATGTCCATATGGGCTTTTTTCTTTCTTGGTTGCATTTCTCTTCTTTAACTCTGGCCCCCTCTTCTTCCTCTGCTGGTTAATTTTGTTTATATTTCAAATGTTCTTATCCTTATGGCATGTTTATATAATATTTTGCTGTATTGGAATGTATATGAATCATACCAACACCACAGTCTTGCCTTGAAAAGGACCCGTTGTTTTGGGTCGAAACACGTGTCGGCAGTCTTGTTTTTGCATCAACTCATAAAATCTGTTTCAACAGCGTTTTTTTTTACTGAAGAATCTATTGCTTTGGACTCTTTGTTTCACTGTATTTGTTGTCTAGTTACACATTCAAATTGAATAGGATATTTACCATTCGCTTAGGGCTGCGCAATCATTTAGAGGTGACATTTTTCAAGTGTTTGTAGTTGGGACTTAGCTTTTGTAAATTGTTGGGTGAACCAACAATGAGCAGTTCAGTCTTCTCGTCAATCAGACAGAGGCCGTGTGTGGCCATCCATGCCTGAATGACGGAGAAGATTTCATTGATCCTGGTTACATCAGTTTTGTAGCTGCCCGAGATAGTGAGGAGTATCTGGGTGTCATCCGCGTAGTTTGTGTAGGTGACACCCAGACGGTCCAGTTTATCAAAGAGGGGCTTTGTGAAAATATTGTATAAGGTCGGTGAAACACATGAACCTTGTGGGACACCACAGGTAATGGGGATAGGGTCTGCTGCTGCCACCGGAGAGAAGACTCTCATGGTTCTATGGCCAGGAAGGACTGTATCCACGTGACAGCAGAGGGGGAGAAGTGGGCGACAGAGGAGAGATGATTGCAGAGTATCTTATGGTCAACCAGGTCGAAGACGGCTGAGAGATCTAAAAGGAGTATGATGGCAGCCTTACCCTTATCTTTAATTTCGTCAATCTGGCTTTTAAGCTCAACAAGGGCCGTTTCTGTACCATGCTGAGGCCGGAAGCCAGACTGACGCAATCTAAGTAATTGGTTAGACTCTAGGTAATGCTGAATTTGCAGGTAAGCAACTCTGTCAAGAATTTTTAACAGGAAGGGAACGGTTGTGATAGGCCTGTAATTAGTAGGGATGGCTGGGTCCAAGGTCTGTTTTTTTCGTAGCGGCAGGACTCATGACTGTTTCAAGTTATTAGGTACCGAGTTAGTGGCGAAAGACATGTTACCAGGTCATCAGTGCCTGTGCGAGAGAGTGCGTCAGCTTTTCCATTCTTGACCCCTGATCGAAAAGTGACGACATAGTCGTATTCGGCGAAGAAAAGGGCCCTCCGCAATTGGCGTGATGACTGGGCTTTGACTGATTCAAGATATTGCAGGTTTCGGTGATCTGTGATAACTGTAATGGTGTGTCTGGCCCCCAAAAGGTAATGCCGCCAGGCCTTAAATGCGGATTTGATCGCCAAAAGTTCTTTATCCGTGATGGCATAATTCATCTACGGGGGAGAGAATTTCTTCGACCAAAAGGCCACTGGATGTAGCTGGCCTGTTACTGGGTCTCTTTGCGAGGGGACAGCTCCCATTGCTATGGTGGAAGCGTCTGTCTCCACGATACAGGGAAGATCGGGATGAGGATGTCGCAGGATTGGCGCAGAGGTAAATCTTGTCTTGAGGTCCTGAAAGGCTCTTTCTGCTTCTTCGGTCCAGGCACATTTTTTATTATTTTTTCTTAACAAGGTGGTGATCGGGTGTACAACCTGTGAGAAATCTGGTATGAACCGGCAGTAGAAGTTCGCAAAGCCCAACATGCTCGGTACCCCTTTTACGGATGTTGGTGATGGCCATTTCAAAACGGCGTCCACCTTATGCAGGTCCATTCTGATGCCTCCAGGTGTAAGAATAAAACCCAGAAACTCAACTTTGGTGACGTGGAAAAAACACTTTTCCAGCTTTGCATATAAACGATGTTCCCGGAGCTTGGAGAGGACTGAACGGACGTGCTTGATGTGATCCTGTTTTGAAGTTGAGTACACTAAGATATCATCTATGTACACTAGGGCGCAGACATCTATTAACTCTCTCAAAACGTCATTCATAAAATACTGAAATGCTGCAGGGGCGTTGCATAACCCAAAGGGCATGACTTGATATTCGAACAACCTATATTTGGTGCGGAAAGCAGTTTTCCATTCGTCTCCACTTCTGACCCGCACCAGGTGGTATGCTCCTCGAAGGTCCAGTTTGGTGTAAATCTGGGCATCTTTGACCTGGTCCAGTATCTCAGGGAGTAGGGGCAAAGGGTAACGGTTCTTTACAGTGATCTGGTTTAAAGCGCGATAGTCAGTACAGGTTCTTAGGTCCCCTTCTTTTTTCGGTACGAAGAACAAAGGACTGGCTGCAGGGGACTTGGATGGGCGGATGAATCCATTTGCGAGGTACTGGTCTAAATAAGCCTTCAGATGAAGGTTTTCTGGTTCCGTGAGAGCGTAAATCCTGCCACAAGGAACCTGAGCACCGGGAACAAGGTTGATCTGGCAGTCATAGGGCCTGTGCGGGGGTAGCGTGTTTGCTTGGTCCTTCTGGAATACATCCTGGAAGTCTTGGTATTCTTCAGGCAAGGTACTAGTCACTCCCAAAGTTGCCACTTCTGGAGTCTTAGAGATACTGAAAGCGGGTTTTGGTCCTTGGTAATAACAGGCTGGAGAGCAGTTGCTGGTAAAGGTTAATTTTCTTGCCCGCCAGTCAATCAAAGGGTTGTGAGCGATTAATCATGGCATCCCTAGTATGAGCCGGAATTGAGGTGCCTTGATGAGATCGAACGAAATAAGGTCTCGGTATCCATCCTGGCACAGCAAGGTTATTTCAGCTGTGCACTGGGTTACGGGTCCGGAAGCGATTTCAGTTCCATCCACTGTGGTTACCTTGTCTGTAGTCGGCTTGGAACATAGGGGAAGCCCCATCTCTGCAGCTAAGTCCTGATCTATATAGTTCCCAACTGCTCCGCTGTCGATGTATGCTTCAATGGCATGCATTCTTGACGACCGTTGATTATTGATTAAGATCAACGGAATTGCAAAGTGTGAGGTTGGTGGCTCATTTCCCTTACTCGACAACCTGACCTCTACGTTTGCCGAGCTGGGCAGTTTCCTGACTGACACTCCTTCTCTTCATCCTTTTCGGTGGCTCCAACGACCTTCCTCAGAGGTTTTACTGCGCAGTCCTTCAGGAAATGCCCTGACTTTCCGCAGTACTGACATAGTTGTAGTTGTCTCCTTTTATCTCGTTCTAGTTTTGTTAGAGGGGGTCTTACCCCTCCGATTTGCATGGGTTCCACAGTATTCTCTTGTAGTCGAGGTGCATTGTCTCTAGGCCTAGCATACACTGGCCGTAGGTCCATTTTCAAACGGTCTGCCTTTCGATCTTGCAACCGGTGGTCCAGTTGCACTACCAAATCTATGAATTCTGAACAATCCCTGGGAGGGTCAACCACTTGAGCTAGGACGTCTTTTAATTCGCCTTGTAGGCCTCGATGAAACAGTGTGGTTCTTTCATTTTCAGGCCACCTCGCTTCAGCAACGAATCGGTTGAAAGTAACGATATACGTTAGCAGGTCCTGATTCCCCTGTCTGAGGGAAAGGAGTTCATTGTCCACACCTTGTTCTCGGGTATGGCGAGCAAAGAGTTTTTCCATCTCCCTCTGGAAGTTCCCAAAGTTATGTAATAAAGGGTCATCATGGGATACCAACGGTACCGACCAATCTGCGGCACTGCCACTTAGGTATGATAAAACAAAAGCTACCCGGGCTTGGTCATTTGGGAATGCTCCCGGCCTGCAAAGAAAATGGAGGCGACCTTGATTCATGAAAGTTGCGTATTTTCGTGGATCTCCAGCAAACCTCTCCGGTGGTGCCAAAGGAACTGTACCTGGTAACACGACTTGTACTGGAGGTGAGGCTGTGGTTGACATGCTAGGATTCTGCATCAGTGGGTTGCTCCCAGGTAGAGGCGTCTGACCCGCTTGGGATCGCAAGACTTGCCTGCTAATGTCTTCGGTACGCTCTTTAGTGACCAATAAGTCTCTCCGAAGAGCGTTAGTCTCCTGTCTGGCCGAGTGAACCTCGGCACAAAGCTCTCCCAACAATTGGTCTAATTCTGATGTTTCCATGGTGCCCAGGTGGATAGGTTCAGTAGGCTTTGCGTTCTGTTACGCTCACCTGGTATCCACGGGGACGCCACCCAGCTGCCGGGACTCTGGTTCTCCTCTCGGTCGCTCCCTGGATTTATTAGCGGGGAAGTTCTGCCTGGAAAACAGGTGGGCAATGTTCAAGCCTGGGCAACTGGAGTAAGAGCCTCCCAACACCCGGTATGCCCGCGGCCCCTCCCTGACCATACCTCACCTTGTTTTGGGTTTTGGTGTGCTCTCCGTCCTGCCTTCTTGGCAGGGGCGCGTTGTCCTCTGTGGGCGAATGCGATCTAGTTACTTCACTGATGCTGCCCTTTTAGAGTCTCTCAGGTAGCTCTTATAACTGTATACTGTAAGCCTTTCCTTGATTTACTAATGTCTTTTTTCTCTCTTTAGGTGCGCGGTAGTCCGCTGTGGAACGTTGGCTGGATTTGGACTCACCGGCGAGTGATGGAGTTTCGAGAGTGCCTAGATGCGGTAGGTGAGCGCTTGCGCAGCGCTATGATGATGTCTTGCCTTGCTAACCTGTTGTCTTTTGCTCCTGCAGGTTGTGGTGTTCACCGGAGCAAGAAGTTCCAGAGCGGTGCTGATCGAGGGGTGACTTGAGGTAAGCTGCCAGCTCAAATGTAATGTCTAATGTCTCTTTTCTCTCTTGCAAGTTTGACGATCCAGGAGGCACGCTGTTCCTTGGATGCTGCTTGCAGGAGCAGTGGACAGCTAACAGTGGAATCTCAGGTAAGCTGCTGCTAATAACGATGTCCTTTTTGTCTTTTCAGGTGCGGTTCATCCAAGGTTTGCAGATGCTGCAGAAACGGTGAGCGTGTTCTTCCAATCGGGTGTGGTTTAAATAGCCTCAAGAAAAATAGTCCAGTAAAAGTAGTCGCTAGGCTACCACACCCAAAACACTATACCACATAGCTTGGTTCCGAGGAGCCAAGCTATGTGGATGCCTCCATGTTGACTGGCATTGAAAA
Source organism: Ambystoma mexicanum (assembly GCF_040938575.1). NCBI lineage: Eukaryota > Metazoa > Chordata > Amphibia > Caudata > Ambystomatidae > Ambystoma > Ambystoma mexicanum. The sequence goes on from NC_090932.1 coordinate 1,293,841,456, forward strand.
AAGTAGTCCCCAGCACCAAGCGCAAGTCTCATTAAGTATGAGCCTGGCGCCAACGGCGCCAGGACTGGCCCCAAGAGGGCCTTGGCCAAGGATGCCTAAACTTGTTGGGGGCCCGAACCGAGACCACTCCTGGCCCATGGGCCTGCCCGGGGGGTTCAAGGAAATGGGTCGTGACATCAAGATGTCGTCTGGAAAAGACAACACATTACTCTATATCATCCGCTGAAAGACTGAAGCCTCCGAGGACAACCCAAACGGCAGGTGTGTAAATTGGTACGTGCCGCATGGTGTAATGGACACTATGAGGGCTCTCTATTCCTTATGTAGGCTGATCTGTTGGTATGCGTCCTTCACACCCAGTTTCGAGAACATCTTGACTTCATTGTGAGGATCTGCTTGTTTACACTTGGGAGGACGATACCTGTCTGTGATCACCTCTTGATTCAAGCTGCACAAATCGTTGCATATTCTGTTATTACGCAAGTGTTTTTTGATAAGGACCACTGGGCTCAGCCATTCAGACGATTCTACCATCTTTATTGTGCCGTCTTTCAACATTCTTTCCAATTGCGCCTGTAGAGCTGCTCATGCCGTAGCTGGCACCGGTCTCGCCTATTACTTTCCTGGAACTGCGTTGTGTTTTAACATGATTTTGTGGACATAGTTCTTTATTCTCCCAGGATTTTCAGAGAATAACCAGAAGAATTCTTCCCAGGACACAGACGCTCCTCCTGCATTCACCAACGATACCTGTTCCGCTGTGCTGGGATCCAGCCTGATGTTCAATTTGGCTTTGTCATCGCACCCTAACACAGCCAGGCCTTCCTCCAAAAAAATACACCCTCGTCTGCATCACTCTGCCCTTGAATTCAGTGGTGCTACGGATGTACCCCAACAGACTTCCGGAGGCACCTCCGAAGACTTTGGGCTTGTGCTTTGTCTTTTTCACTTCTACCGTCTCTGCCGACCGTGTCCTTGTACCTGCAAATCGGTAATATCGTTAGATCTGATCCAGTGTCAGCCATCACTCTCATCTCCTTTCGATCCATCTTGATTATGCAGTGTAACCTTTCCGTTGGGGCCTTCCCATTGTTCATCATTATTATTGTGGTTCTCCCATCTTCATCCAACGACTCCCCGTCTCTCGCATCTTCGCTCATCGCAGACACAGTTATCTTCTGACCTCGACATTTGAAAGCTACCATGATGTGGTCAAACCTTCTGCAGTTTGAGCACTCCTTGTTCCTAGCTGGACACTGTGTCATTCTCCAGGTGCCAGACATCTGTGGTATTTCAAGGGTTCTTGCTTCCCTCCTTTCTCTTCTCTGGTGTCTGACTGCCACTTATCTCTCTTCCCCTTGAACTGCATGAAATGTACATCCGGTACTGGTAGACTTTTCGTTCGCCAATTATTTCTGTCTACATGATATCTCGTCCACTGCCCTGCCAATTTTAATAACCTTGTCCAGCTGCGGCTCTTTCTCCAGTATGAATTTATCTTGCACTTTCCTGTTGTTAGTGTGCACTGTCAACATGTCACAAATCCTTTCTTCTGCAGTATCTCCAAAGGCGCTCAATGCGGCCAAATCTCTCATCTTGGTTACATAGTCACCCACTGGTTCCGCTGGTTATTGCTTCTTGCTGTGGAATCTTATCTTGTGTAGTACTATGTTCTCTTTACTGGAGAACCATTTTACAGTCCTCTTTACAGCCTCTTTGGAAACGTCATCCGCATCATCAACTACCACCTACAGCTTCAGCCCAGCAAAACAATGCTGCCCTCCTACACCAAGAGCATTTAGGAGCATAGCTATTTTCCTTACTGCAACATAGCCGGCATGTCCCAACAGCGGTTCCCATGGAGGTCATGGTATAGCATATTGTCCGCTGCATGTTCGTCTCCTCCTTCTCCTCATTGCTAATTATGTTGTGGCTGTAAAGAGTGCACTGATTATTGTGAGTGTTGTAGGTTTACTTACCTCAAAGATATGACCAGAACGCTGGCCACAGTTGCTTCACTGTGATCCCATTTGTATAGTACATGCAGTGTAACCTCTTGCATTAAATATTTAACTATTTACAAAGATGATAGATTAAGTCTCTGTGTCCATGGAGGAGCGCCTGGGTGCATTTGCATCTAGCACAGCCCGCATTCTGCCTCCTGTGGCATGGGCGGCTGCACGCACAACTGTCTGCATGATCTTGCGAGAGCTGACGGCCTGGCCTCTCGCGAGATGTAAGTTCCACAGTGTACGACCTTCTTTATTCGTCTTCTAAATACCCGAACCCCCAAAACCACTCCCTATCTACCACATCATTTCCTTTCTTTTGACCAGAACATTGATACGTCCTTCAGCAGAACTAACTATACATGTGCATTAAATATCCCTCTTTTCTTCACAGGGTTCCTTGTGCAGAACACGAAAGCAACAAGTCTCTTGGACTCCAACAAAAATATAACCGGCACACTCCTGTGCCCCTCCACCAGTTTTTTTTAGTTCTCATCTTTTTTCACCGTTTAAGCAAACATGTCTTTTGGCTTTCAGTACCACCACCCCAGGTGTACTCCTGTGCCCCTCCTCCAGGATTTGGTTAGCTGTAGCAGTTCATTTTGTAAAAATGCTCAAATTGTAGGTCTTTTATTTGTTAAACTTCTGTATTTTGCTCCTCCCTCCATGGTGTCTCGGATTTGTCCCAATAGTAAGTTCTTGGGGCCCAAGGGGGACTTTCTACGCCTTCTTGAGGTTTTGGGAGGCTGTAGGTTTCCACCCCATTTCATTGGCTGGGAATCTTAGCCCGGACTGGGCTCTTCCCATTTTTGGGTTGTTTGCCTTCTCAGGTATCTCTTTTAATCTTTCGTTTCAATGATCCCGTTTTGGCTTATATCCTTCAAGTTCAACGCATTTTGGAGTTGATTGCTGTTATATTTCTAGTGACCGCTCATGGGTTGTGGCTTCCAACATCACCCCCTTTGGGTCATTGGCTCACTTTCTGGATTCTAATAACTTCTTGTGGCATTCTAGGTACCCTTATTGGGTATTGTTCTTGCTTTCGGACTACTTGTAACCCCTTGCGGGTTGTGGCTTTTAGCTACACTCCCTTGCGTACTTTGTTTGCTTTCTGATCTCTGATAACCCCTCGTGGATTATGGCTCTCAGCTTCACCCCTTTTGGCTATTGCTCATAGTCTTTGGGGTTTCAAAGTCCCATCTGCCCTTTTTGGTACTTGGTCTACTTTCTCAGTGCTCTGGCTTCCAGTCGGAGCATCAGGGAGCTCAACCGCCCTCCTCTCTCTCCTTGCCAAGAACCGTTTACCTATATTTTTGTGGTGGCCTTCTTTGGGGGAGGCAACCATTCCTTCCGCGGTGGAACCAGACTCCTTGGGTCCTTGGTTCCCTGTTGCTACCTTCGGGCACGCTGGTCTTTCCTCTCGGTCGTGTTTCTGTGTTACGCCTCTCTAGACCTTCAAGTCTGGGACTTGAAGCGCTCTTAGACTCAGCAACTTTGCAGGCTCACCACGTATGCGTTGTAGTCCTGCCTCAAGGATGCTTCGGCTCCGCGCTACAGCAGTGGGTTCTGTCTTTCATAGCCTCTCTCTGGTTCTTCTGCTCCCAGTGATCTACTAATTCCACATCATCTCCTCCACACCAGGTAAGGGTCTTGCCCCTTATATGTCTTTCCCTGCAGTGAAAGATATGTCATTGGTCCTGGGATTCTGGTCACAGGAAGGGGTCAGCTGCCAAACCAAGCATAGTTAAAGATCCCTTTTCTTTAACATTGTTATAAGCCCCCATGTATGCAATAACCCTTTTCGACATTGGTAGTAATGGATATGTTACATATCCACTCACTGGGGAGTCATTATCCCCTAAGGGGAGTCACCCCCAGTGAGATCCTGCTTCCCCAATCCCTTCTGAAGTATTTTGCATAGTGTGCTCACCTAGTCTCAGGTCTCAAAGGGGTGGCTCCCCCTTCGGGACAAGGTACGAATTCCCTGGATTGGTCAAACCTCTGTCTACACTATTCACTTTGCCACTGCAGCACAGGCTTTCTGCGATTGGGAACATCATCTGTTGTCAGTGACATAACACAGCACACAACCCATGCATGTCCGGCTTCTTAAATTAATGGAGCACTGCAAGGTCTCTGGGGGAAGCACAAGAAATCCACAGCCCCAAGGCTTTGGGCTGGGCACCTTGCCCTCATGACCATGAAGAGTGGTCACTCCTCTGAGCCAGCTCCTAATCTCCCTGTGGCACAAGCTTTGTAGCATCACCCCTCAGACGAGGACTTAGCCTTCAATTCCTGACAATGTACATCCAGCCACGTGTGGACTGGCGGTCACCACTCCCACTGCATGGGTTTTCCATCAACTCTATTTGAATTGTTTAGATTGCCAGATATGTCCTTCGCACATCCACACACCACTTTGGCTGATCCCGTTCTGTTGTCTAAGCATCAAGAGGATTAATTTATTTATTTGTTACATGAATAATGACAACAGTTTATTTGCATTCTTATTTTAAGGGGCTTATATCACAGGCGGTACACTGGAAAATGTGACAATTCCAGGGGGGATTGTCACCTCTCCCCAAGAGAGAGCCACCCCCACTTGCGTCTAGGGAGGTGAACCAGCTACGCTTAATACCCCCCTAAGGGACAGAGCAAACGAGATCCCTTTGGCGGTTACTCCCCATAGGGCAGTGGTCTTCAAACTTTTTAGGCCTGGGTTCCCCACCCAAACAAAATGTGGGCAGGCTGGATATGCCCAGGGGGCAGGCATGATATTTTTTACTTGACCTCTATGAAAGATGTCCAGTAAAAAGATACCATCCCTGTCCCCTGGGCCCCACAGTGTCTAACATAATCAGCATGATTATGTTGAACTCTTAGGCCTAAGAGCCCTTTAAGATGAGGTAGCAATACTCAGAGGCGGATGTGGATGCAGAAATTACTAAAACAACAATAATGAAAACGACTCAGGAAGTTGGCCAAATGCTTTCTGTTTTAATATCAATTATCTGAAACGGGGAGTATAACTGGCATCCGACGCCACACATATCGATCTTAAAACATTTAATAAAAAACAGTTCTTTTGATAATAAAAATGTGTCACTGCAGACGTCCTACTACGTGGCAAACTAAAACATGCGAGTGCCTGTGGTTGGCTCTCAGTGAACATGTAAGTATACGTTCTATATAGCTACTGGTTATGATTGGGTACTTAAGTCAGGTGGGCATCAGAACCCACCCCCAATAACTGGTCACCATTGTCATCACTAAATACACAACGAGCAATTGGTTCTTCAAACTATAGGGCTCTTCATTAAACGGCCCACTATGATTGGTTTGGCACCCTTGTACCCATCTGGAATATTCCACAAGCTAGCAGAGCGCAGGCTACCATCCCAGGTGCATGGAAGCTCGGTGTGATTATGCGTCCCCTCCAATTAACCCACTATCCATCAACACTCCTTCAGTTTGTCAGACAATTAGGCTTTTGAACTTGGCCGTTTAGCTGTTGACTTCACCTGGGAAATAAAGGGAGTACAGCTTCACTGTGTCTTTTAGTTTTGGTACAGCCTGACCCAAGTTATTTCGATCTCACCCATGTGACTTGAAGACCACTCTTTTCAAGTCTTTGCAGCATTTAATCCTATTAAATGATCAACTTTAGAAAACTTTAGTATTTATTCATGCTACTTCAAACAGAAGCGTGTTCCTTTCTCACATTCGTTGTAGCCTCCTTGACGGGCATCAATTACACTGTGGTCAATAATTTCCAACTGCGCCACTCATTTGAAAGTCTTTTTCTTGTTCATGGCCACTCTCTGGTACTTTCTTGTGCAGGGGGCAGAGGTCTAACTGGGCGGGAGAGGTTGGGAGCGGTGCTCCTCTACTTTTTAATTTTTGTTAAGTTTTACTGTTCCTATACGTTTATTTAAAAAAGTAACCGTTCTGGAATGGTTGAGTTTTAAAATAAGTGCACAACACTGAATATTCCCTTAAACAGCAGGTTTGGATTGCGCGTGGGAGGGGGTGTGGTGGTGTGGATTGTGGGTAGCGGGGCAGGCCAGAAGGGAATATAGTACGACTACTTCTTTTCCTACACTTTGACCACTGGCAAGGGTTCTTGAACCCCATGGTTCTGCCATCAAAGAATGTCTCTTTCACCTCCCCCATATCTTCGGTTTAGAGTTCATTTTAACGCTTTGTCCTCAGTAGCAGTCCTGTTTTCTGACAGAATTAGAGTGATTGTGTGAATTTGAATTTGTAGACCTTTTATTGGCCTCCTCGCCCTTCTGCCACGCCAACCCTGTTTGATAAATGCCCAGGCTGTGTGTCAGGATTTTGGTGTGGGGGGGGATGACTTTGTGCGGTTTTGCTAATTAGAAACTGGCCCAGTGGCGCTAGAGATGCCAAGGACTACATGCCCCAGAAGTCCTGCTGATCCTCCGTCTTGGAGGCCCCCTATTTAAGCCCCACCCATGCTTTGAGCCGGCACACATAGAAAGGGTAAGGTGAGGATCTGATTTATTTGATTTGGTATTTGTAAAGCAGAATCCTCAAAAGAAGAATGAAAATAAAGCAAACTAAACTGCATCTGGGTGTAGGTGTTACATTTGATCAGCCATTCACTGTAGCCTCACGAACAGCAGAAGACCAGAACTATTGGAATATATGTTTTTAGATGTTTACGGAAAGGCTTTAGGCAGACAACTATTCTCAGATTAATAGGTAATGAATTCCAGAGGCGAGGCCCCAAAACCAAGAAGTTTTATTCTGTGTCCGAGAGCTAGATCCTGTTGAAACACTGGTCATGCTTCTTCGCCCATACCAGCATGGTGCTCCACAGTGGTTCTCTAATTTAGAGTGTACAGTGCTCTACAGCAGTCCGCTACTCTAGAGCGTACAGCATAGCAGTTCTCTAATATTCAGTGCATGTGATGCACCTCTGTGATTTTCCTTCACAGTCACCGCCCCCTGGGACTTCCAAACATTTCAGCAGGTTTATCCATAGCTTATGTTGCTTAGAGACCAATCTCCTTCAAATCATTACCTCCACATCCCTCTTCCCAGTAGTTACCTCCTGAGGCCCTGCCTGTGCTCCAGAAAACCTTCACTTTCTCTTCATTCTTCTCTTACCCACAAACCCCAGTTTTATTTTTCCTGCCCACCGGCCTGGATTTGTTTCGGGTGCAGGGCGCCTGGAACCTACATTTTTTTCAGACCTTCTAGAGGGTCCTTTGGCAGGGTGTCAGCACCCTCCTGTGGGCCACGCTCCTGGCTTCCCTGCCGGGCTTGGGGGGCCGGTTGAGTGCAGTGGCTCTTCCCAGGCTCCTGGCGGGTGTGGAGGCTTGCAGGGGTTGGAGCGTCATGCAGCGCTTTGCAGTTGGCCCCAGGTCGTAGGGCGCAGAGTGTGCGGTGTGAGAAACCAAAGGGTGTCTCAACCGCTAGTCCTCGGAACTTGTTTTCCAGGTGGCCAGGAACGTCTGAGCGAGGTGGAACACAAGATGCAGCAGAACTTCTGGGGCAAAGGCGAACCTCCTGGCGCAGAGCGACGGATAGAGAGATGAGAAGCAAGGGTAAAGGAACCCAGGAGTTCCCTACAGGAAGTTGTTGCCTCCAAAGAACTATAAGAAATACGTGAAGAAGGCTGAATCCCAGACAAGACGGCATTGTGTTTCAAAGGCACCCGCGACCCTACCGGGTGAACGACAGAGTTGGGAAGGTGAGGCCAAACCTGTGGTATTAACCTTGACTCATACACAAAGCCGGTAAGTTGGCGAGCGAGAGTAAAGACCTGTATGTGTTAAGGAAAGATTGAATTGGCAACAATATATCTTGCGATTGAAGGCTGCATGCGTGAGGATGAGACGCAAAGAAAGGCAGACCTGTAGTGAACTTTAAATTACCAATAACTGTGAAGCCAGTGATACAGAGTAGCGGAGTGGTCCGACAAAAGGAAGTAGCCCACTCGAAATTCTCCATGAAAGGTGATATGTTTTTGTTATAAAGCAACGAAGTGAATGAACTTTAAATAGAGTGATGATCAAGCTTGACCCCTCTTGTGCTTATGATATTGAACTACATAGACAGAAACACTGGGGCAAATAACACAAGAGTGCAAACTGAAGGGAAAGTCGCAGTGGTCCTGTGGAGGTCTATAGTAAAAGCCTCGCACATTCAAAAGTCTTTGACATCAGGAAAAGGTCTGAGGAAGACCGGAAGTGTGATATGTTAGCGGAAGGGAACCCCTAACGAATGTGAATAAGGATTGGGGAAGGGGAACCCCTACAGGTGCTGTGATTGAGAGGTCCGAACCCGACAGATGGAGGCCTACGTGAACTTTCTACTGTGAGTCCAAGCCCGATCAAGGAAGACCTGCGTGAACTTTTGGTTAAACTGTGAAAGAACTTTTAGAACACTGGAAAGGTGACTTTAACATGGAAGGCCAGGTGGGCCTCAATCCACTGTGACTCAGCAACTTTCAAGATTCTTTTTATTTTTTATTTTATTGGTTTCAATACAAACCTTTAAAATATTACAAATCACTAATCACATCACATCATAATACATTCCAAATCTCATATTCCTGCTTATCCATACTCAAGACCCAGTCCTTAAATATGCTGCAAAATCTAGTCTCGTGTCATCACGCTCCATGAGGCCTCCGAGTTTTCTATACCCAATCACTGGCATAATCCCTTTAATATTTATCGTTCCTTATGACTAAACTGACACTGATTTTAACATGGGTTCAATCTCTGCTAACAGAAAGGTCAGTGGCATTACTAATTTTATGTCCGTGCCGTTTAGCATTCTTTGCCACCAATCATCAGCACACAGAGAAGAGTGTTGTTCACTCCAAGGCCCCAGATGGATTGATCTTACATTTTTCAGTTTACAACAAAACAGCACCAGATGTGTCAAGGACTTGTTTTCGCGTGCGATAAAACGACAGGCTAAGTCCAAAGTTGCATTGCAGGTCCATGTACAAAGCCGTTCTTTAGTTTTGAAGGTATTTAGGCGGAACAGCATAAAAAGTCTCCTTGCATTAGCGTTCGGAAACAACTGTTCGTATTTTTGTAGTACATTGAAGCCTCTTGCTTCCGGGGGCATGTTAACCATCAGGCTATTCGCAGATACCTCAGCACATGTCTTCTTCCAGTCAGCACGCCAGATTTTCAGTTTTGCTGCATTCGGGTTATCATGTAGTGTTTCCAGGTTAATATCAAACTCTGATCAGTTTTTCGCAGCGCATAATCCACATTGTTGTAATGGAGTCACTCGGAGAGGATGCTCCATGTAAAATTTGAAATTGCCGTTTTTTCTCCCGTACTCTAGTTTTACGATATAGGGCCAGCAGATTCCAGGTAATTCTGGCATGCAAAGATATTAAGGCTAGTTCATATTTTATACACCCCGTTGACAAGCCTTTTGGTAAGCCTAGCACCTTTGAGCAGAACGTGTTCTCAAGTGTAGACCAGAGCGTATGAGAACATCCTAAGGCATTCTCTGCTCCATAGGTTAACATTGGGGGTACTTTTTGTTGGTAAAAATTTCGTGCTGGTGTTAAAGAAAACTTTCTGAATTTTTTTGCAGCAGATGTGCTTGACAGGCCAGTTGCAAACATTTCTGCTTGGTTTCACAGACCCACGGGCCATCAAAAATACTGGCACTTATCTGCATGCCTAGATATTTCACACTGCTAGATATATGCAGAGTTTCTTCTCCCAGTTTCCAGGCAAAGTTTTTATTTCGACTAAGACAAGCAGTTTTTAGATCTTCAACCAGCAGAATTTCGCATTTTGACATGTTGATTTCTAGTTGATTTAAAGCCACGTAATTCTGTACGGCTTCCAGCTTTCTTTGCAGCCCGATTGGTGTTACGTCTAATATAATCAGATCATCCGCATAAAGCAGCCAACTAACGTGCGATGTATGTAACTTCGGAGGAAATGATCGCACAGAATTTATGGCTGCTCCAATATCTGAGATGAGTAGACTAAAGATTGCCGCCACTAGGGGGCACCCTTGCTTTACGCCCTTATAGGTCTTAATCTCTGCTGTCAAGGTGCCTGACTGATCTAAGCGAGCACTGATAGACATTCCAGTCTATAGCTCTTTAATTGCGGCTAGAAGGTCAGACAGACAGCCCCAGGCTAGCAGTTTTTGCCAGAGGATTTCTCGGTTTATAGTTCCAAATGCATACAAAAAGTCAAAGAAAGCAAGGTAGATTCTTGTATTTGAACGCAAAGCCTCCATTTTCAATAGATTCAAGATTAAAAGGACTGGATTGTGACAACAGAAAAGGCGGTGGAAAACAAACTCCTGAAACATCTCCCACCCACTTTCAACAAGGGGAAAAAATCGCTCCAGTACTGTGTAAAGTTTCCAAATAAGAAGCTGAGAATTTCTGTCATGAGAGCCAGATTCAACCTCCTCCCTACAAGAGGGATCATAACTTTAAGAAGAAATGGAACCGAAAGCCGCTGCCATTTATGTAAAAACAAGACCGCTATTGAGACTTTAAAACACCTCGTGGTCGAGTGTCCCAACACAATGAAAAACAGAAGGCTATACCTCCCCTGCCTGGCCGAAAATATGTGGATTTTCCAAGTAGATGAACTATGGAATAGACTGATATCGGGCGAGAAGACAAGATGGACCCTGGCTCTGGCCAAACTCATCGATTTAGTATTTGAACAAATTAACAGTCTTCGGACTGAAAGTACTTCGGTGACGGTCTCTGACCCTGCTGAATGAGGCCTTTTAGCTTCCCGAACAGGGTTTAGGACTTGGACTGTGGCCCGGTTTGCCAGCCTCTAGGGGAGGTTTTTGGGAGAAGCTACCCTTCGTGGGTTCGCCTTCTTTTATGATATGCAAGATAGAGAAGGTTTTTGACAAAACTCAGTCTTTACTGAGTAAAGTTCAAATAAAAAAAAATAAAAAAATTAAAAAAAAAGGTTTAAGGAGCATCCCACGTTCTTGACAAAACCAGCTTGTCTTTCGTCAATACATTGCGCTTCTGTAGACCATTTAATTAACTTTCTTTGAAGAACTGTTGCATAGATCTTACCCAACACGTCCAACAATGCCACCGCTCGGTTCACCTTTTTGAAGATGGGCACGATTATTACGGATTTCCATGATGTCGAGGTCTGGCGTTGTAAACGTATTCTTGTGAATAACTCCATACATATATCGGCCCAGAGCTCTGGATGCTGTTTAATGATCAAATTTGTAAGACCATCTAGTCCCGGGGCCGTAGAGTTGTTTGCTTTTTTGATTATCTCCATAATCTCGTCTTTTTCAAATAACAGAAGCATTTGCTTTGCGCCGCTTCATGCTGAACGCCCTTTGACCTTTGCGGAGGCCAGAAAGGAGGACTTCATTGAAGGACATAGAGTGCTTAGAAACTGAGTGACTGAAGACAAGCCTGGTTCCAACAGCATAGCACAACACCTTTGTCATGGTAAGTAGGCTTGTAATTTTCATCCCAGGCAGCTGACACGCAAGAGTTTTATGAAATGTGTGCTGACAGGCACACAGTTGTCCTAATGCTCCAAAGGGCATATGGATACAAGTCAAGTGTTGTTGCCAACCGGAGCAATGGTTGGAATTGTTCAAGCCCTAAATGTCTGTGCATGTTAAGAGGGACTGAAATACTCAAAGGGTGGGGCTGCTGGATGTAGAGATTGCAGGTGAGGGGTTAACAGAGCAGCGTTAAGACTACCTTTCTACTTTACATTGCAGAGAGCGGACCAACATTGGGAGTGAACACATGCATCGTATGCTTTTATTTAGGCAGTGGGGTGGGAACCTCTGATTCCATCTTCCATTCAATTCATAATATGCACTGTTTCAGTATTTAAATTGCTTGTGAAACCTAGGCCTTTTTCCCCCTTTCCAGGATTCTCAAACTTAGGTGTGTCCGCCTAGTATAATATGCACTGTCTCAGTATTTAAATTGCTTGTGAAACCTAGGCCTTTTTCCCCCTTTCCAGAAATCTCAAACTTAGGTGTGTCCGCCTAGTATAATATGCACTGTCTCAGTATTTAAATTGCTTGTGAAACCTAGGCCTTTTTCCCCCTTTCCATGATTCTCAAACATAACTGTCCTTGTGTCAACTCTAAGCCTGAGTGTCTTCATCGTGTCCTATTCGCAATCTGCCTGCCACTCGCTCCATTGTCTGCCTATTCTCTGCTATTGTCCTCCTCCTGTACCTCCACCTGTCTCCTCTCCCACCTACTCTATGGTGCTCTCTATCTCTCCCATCTTCTCCAACTACTTTTTCTATTGACTATCCTGCTCTCTAGCCTGCTTGACCAACCTGATATGCATTACTGTGCTCACTGTGTTCTTGAATCTGTGGCAAACTAGGGTTTTTCTCCCCTCGCAGGATTTTCAAACTTAGGTGGCCTCTCCACTGGGTACCTGATATTCATTACTGTGTTCACTGTTTTCTGAATTTGTGGTAAACTAGGGCGTGCTGCTCTCTTCCTGTCCGCTCGTGCTTGTTCCTACCCCCCCGCCCACTCCCTCCTATCCCATAGTGCTCTCTATCTCACCTATCTTTTCTAACCGCTTCTCCATTGACTATCCTGCTCTCCTCACTAAATCTGGTAGGAAAACGTTTAAAAAGGACATCCTGGTCTCCAACCCAGGCCTCCCTATCGCTGACACCTACACCAGTGCCTCCTCTAAGGAAACTCTCACTGACATCCTCTTTTTCGTGCCTTCACCTGACCCTTGGACCCTTCACATGGTCTCTGTTCTCTCTCCTTTCTCCTCTTCTCCCATTAACGGTGGCACCTGCTGGGACGTCCTCTTGGCCTCCTTCCACTCCACTAAGGCCATCATTAATGTCTACGTTAATGGGACCGTCTTGGTCCAAGGCCCTCAGGCCAACCTTCTCCTCTTTGATAGACGCTTCCCGTGCCTCATCAACTTCCTTTCCTCTCCTGCTGTCCCCCCTCCTCTGTCCTCGGCTACCTTGCCTCTACCCTCCCTCCCTGCACCCTCCCGTGCTCCTTCTTCTCCTCCGCAGGGCGTACCTCTGATCTGTCCCCCTCCCCGGAAGTCCTTCAAAGATGGCAACCTTCTCCACATTGCCACTCTTAACTCTCGCTCTGCCATCAAACATTCCTCTGATATCTGCCGCCTTCTTGAGGAACTGGACCTTGACGTACTCGGTCTCACTGAGTCATGGTTCACGGCCAGCTCCGTCACCAGCTTTGACACACTCCTACCCGACGGCTACAAGATCCTCTCCGTGCCCAGGCCCAACCGTGCTGGGGGGGGTGTGGCCCTTATCTTCCCTGAGTGGATTCCTGCCACTGCTATTCTCACGCAGACCTACTCCTCTTTTGAATGTCTTGTCTGCCGACTCTCCCTCTCTCCTAGCCATTCCCTTACTGTGGCTACTATCTATCGGCCACCTGGTCAATTTTCCTCCTTCCTCTCCAAGTGGGCGGACCTCTCCTCCTCACTCCTGTCCTCAACCACTCAACTCCTCTTTCTTGGAGACTTCAACATCCACCTGGATGCATCCTGTCCCCCCTCTGGACTCTTTTGCGACCTCTGCGACTCTCTCTCTCTCTATTCTCCCGTCTGGGCCGACCCATTCTGCTGGGCACACTCTCGATGCCCTGATCTCTTCTGACCTTCCCCTCTCTGTCCCTCTCTCCACTCCTCTCTCATGGAGTGATCACTTCCTCCTCTCCTCCCACCTCACCCTCCCTAACCCACAGGCAAAGCCACCCTCATCACTTCCATCTTCCTTCTCGGTCATCCGACCCATGAAGCGTGTGTCAGTTGAGGCTTTCGCTGCCACCTTCTCGCCCCCTCTTCCCCCCTCGGCTGACTCCCACCCTGACACAGCCCTCTCCACTCTCTACTCTGCTATATCTGATACTCTTGATATCCTTGCCCCTGTCATGAGAATCCGCCTGAAGCCCAAAGCCAAATGTAACTCCTGGTATGACTCGGATCTAGTCACCCTTAAACGCTTGTGCAGGGTGGCAGAGAGGAAATGGCGTGCTTCATGTTCATCCTCTGACAAACAGGCCTGTCGCCTGCTCCAAAGGCAATACCGGCTCTCCGTTCTCACCAAGAAGAGAGCCCTTATCCAAGCCCGCATCACTGCGGCATCTAACAATTCGGCTGAACTCTGTAAAATCTGCAAGGAGCTGGCCAACCCTGCTGCAGTCTCTACCTCTCCTGTCCCTTCCCAGGCCCTCTGTACGGCACTGGCCTCTCACTTCATTTCTAAAACTCAGGACATCCTGTCCTCACTCTCCTCCCATCACCTCCCCCCCTCTATTCCCTGCCCATCCTCTGGCCCTTCTGCAGCCACCCCTCCTCTCTCCTTCTCTGCCTTTCCCCTTTTTTCTGCTGATGAGGTTTCGAGACAAGTCCGATCTATGAAGGTCTCGTCAGCACAGGTCCACCCCTGCTCCTCCAAAACTATTAAGGACCACATCGACTCCTTGGCACCTGCCCTTGCTGACTTCTGCAATCACTCCTTCGCCTCTGGAGTCTTCCCATCCCCTCTCAAGCACTCCCTTGTGCATCCCCTTCTTAAGAAACCCTCTTCCGACCCGTCCTGCCCAGCTAACTATCGCCCTATCTCTATCACTCCTTTCCTGGGCAAGCTCCTGGAGAAACTTGCCATCTCCCAGCTTAATCTCCATGCTGAATCTGTTGGTAGCCTTACCGACCATCAGTCTGGCTTCAGAAACTGCTCTCCTGAACATCCGTGAGGACCTGCTCTCAAACCTTGACTCTTAACATTCCATGTGTTCTCATTTTACTTGATCTCTCTTCTGCCTTTGATATTGTCAACCATACCATCCTGCTCAACCGTCTCCGTGATAACCTGGGTATCACTGGTCTGGCTCTGGCTTGGCTGACTTCTTTCCTCTCAAATCGACCCTCCCAGGTCCAACTGGGGTCTTTCCTATCTGACATCTTTTTCTCTACCTGTGGTGTCCCCCAGGGTTCTAACCTCTCTCCCTGGCTGTTCAACCAGTATCTGGCACTTCTCGCCCACCGCATCGCTGCTCTCTGCCCCAACTTTCAGTGCTATGCGGATAATACCCAGCTCATTTTCAGGCTACCCTTGGCCTCCTCTTCTCCTTCCCTCGTCTCTGACTCTCTTTCTGCTATCCAGGAATGGTGTGCCGCCAACGACCTCTGCCTTAATGCCAGTAAGACCGAGATTCTACTCATCGGCACACCCACTCCCTCCTTGCCTGCAGCTCTCTGGCCGGCCTCTCTTGGCCTCTCTTGGCCCTCTTCCTGCTCCTACCTGCAAGGCAAAAAACCTCGGGGTCATCTTCGATTCCACACTCTCCTTCTCTCCTCACATTTCTGACGTTTCTAAGAAGTCACACTACCAGCTGCACCTCCTCAGAGGTATCCTTCCTATCCTCTCCTTCCCCCAGAAGCTCACTGTCTCCAGAGCCCTGGTTCTCTCGAAGCTGGACTACTGTAACAGCCTCTATCTAAATCTTCCTGCCTCTACTCTCCGCCCTCTGCAACTCATCCAGAACAGGACTGCGAGACTTGTCCTTGGCCTCAAGCCCAGGGACCGTATCTCTCCAGGCTGAAATCACTACAATGGCTCCCTGTGGCTGCGAGGATTAAGTTCAAAACCCTCTGCATTGTCCACAAGGCCTTCTGGTGCCTGGGGCCAAAATACCTTCAACTCTCCCTTCCTAAATATCTTCCTTCTCGAGCACTTCGCTCTTCCGCCTCCAACTCCCTCAGGGTCAGCCGCTTCTCCAAGCAACGAGTTGGGGGGAGATCTCTCTCCGCAGCAGGGGCCTCCCTCTGGAACAGCCTTCCTGCCTCCCTGAAACTTGAGGAGAACCATATCCGGTTCCGGAAGCACCTCAAAACCTTCCTCTTTGCTTCTACTTTCTCTCCCCCTCTCCCCTGCTAAATCAATGAAACTGTACTGAATCAGCAACCGGGCCACTCACCAATCTCGGTCCTTGGCCCAGCCAATCTCCCCTGCACTGCCTTCCTTGCAACCCCTGCACTGCGGGACTGTCTCTGTATCCCTACAGTCCCCCTTCCCAGCACTTGTATGCACTTATCTTGCACTTGCCACCAGCTGGCCCTCATTATTTATCTTGTTATTCACTAACCCTGTACTGCACTTTCCCCTCTCCCTTCCCCCTTGCACTTTTCCCATCCCCCCCACCCATGCATTTGCGCGATCTGAATGACACCTGGCCTAGTAGGATCGTTGTCTGTCTCCCCTTGTTCCCCCCTCCCTGCCTCGTCGCGCCTTGAAACACTTGTGTATAGGCGCGTTACAAATGCCATATCATATCATATCATATCATAAGGCGAATCATTTAAGGCAGATGGTAGCAAATTAGTGTTAGTTTCACTGTATAGGGTCTCAAAATGCGTTATCCATTCAGCCTCAGTCACTAAACACGCTTGTACAGCATTTTGTGGGGCCTCCATGTTATTGATGATTGATTCTCCAGAACGCTCCACTGTTCATGTTTTTTAGGGATCTCATCATGTCTTCAGCATCGTGCTGTAGTAGCAGATGTTTATGCCCCTTATGCCCAAACCAGTTTTTAAAGCTTTGTTTTAAGGCACGATTTCTAGATAATTGTGCCTGACTAGGCAGTTGTTTGTTTTTGCGGATCTCTGCACGCATCAATCTCTTCCTCCTCAACACCTCCAAATCAAAGCAGTGAGACTTCTTGAAAGATAGATGTCCAAGTCCGGTATTTGGTATGAATTGCATCAACAATGGTATATAATCAATGGATGATCTTTGAAGGCAAGAGTCCCCAAAAGGCATTACCCTCTCCGCAATGAGAGGCAATAATAGACACACCCCGAAGGGGAATGAGTCTAGGACCAAGTGCGGGTAAAAGTAAAAGGTTCTGTATCTAATAAAATAGGGCATGCAAAGGACTCTGCAAGGTCCGAGAGCGCTCTGTCTGACAATAACAAAGACATTCTTATTTATTACAAAATTTCGTCATAGAAACCTATACACTATAGGGGGCACATGATCATGGGGATTGGGTGGCGTCGACTAACTATAGGTGCAGTTGGGACGAGGTGCACCGTGGTTGGTGGACATCAGCGTGGTGCCAAAGTGGGGCGGATAGGTCAGCTGGGCTCATCGGGGTGGGGCTGCCAGGCCAGGCGCGGTCTGTGTCGTTGATGTACGGGCGCCCTGACTTTCTCCCCTTGTGGCCACACGCACAACATTCATTCTTTTAGATAATTCTGGTTGTCCTGTAAATCCTGCAATAGGTTACTCTAGAGGTTAATAAGACACAGGAGGAATGCATATAATGTGAAGCTTTACCGATACATCAGGACACTGTTACCTCTGACCTGTTGACCTGGTGTCGTAAACCTTAAGGTCTGGTCTAAGGGCATGAGGTGAGATGCATTGTCATTCTGGTCTCGTTAGATGTAGTGAGGGATTACTTTATGATGTGTTAGTACAAGGTTAAATATCTGCTCTCTGAGGCCCATTAACTTGGGGGGGAACTGGAGTACCACTAGACACAGTGAGGATATACCTCTGGCCCCTTGGGGTGGTGGGGTTTTAGGACCGGGTTGTAAATAATTCATTTGGTTGACCATGGTGGTCTGGGACATGGGGGAGGCGAATGCTTGAAGCAGGTCCAGCAGAATAGGGGGAGGTGAGGCTGTGTTGCTAGCACACCGGCTGGTCCTGGCGTGCCTTGGTGGGAGGGGAGGGGAGATGGCCTTGAGTGTGTCTGTGAGCAATTCTCTGTGCATGGGCTACACATTATGTAAAACAGAGACATGACTAATAAAGTTGGTACTATTAAAATGATCACACATTTCTACTTATATACTACATTTGCACGTTATTTCATATTTGTCTACGATAACTCGACAATACTTTATGTATCATTAAACATCTGGATGACTATATTTTAACTATTTCACACGGTAGTAACTGAATAACACATGAGGTAGCATTAGGTTTGATCGCGTACTCAGGGGCAAGGAGGCAATACATTCAAAGACGATAATACATTTTGATTCTGGCTGGTGCATTTGAACGTGTCCCTCCATGCACGTATATACACACACATACTTGCAGCAATGCTCCGTTTGCCTTCCTTTGTACTTAGCAGCATTCGTTAGTTAGCCCTAGGAGGTCAGTATCAATTTCTTTTTGTTACACATGGTACCGCATATAAGCTAAAACCATACTCGCTTTACCAATATTTATACATTTTTATCTCTTTCTTAAACATGAAGGTTTATATTTAATATGGCAACCTTTGTAAACTGTCAGGTATCGGAGTGGGGTGGGACATTGATAAGGGTTCATACAAGAGGGTATTCACATCATATATTTTACATGTTACGTTTTGAGTGCAGGGTCGAGGCCTGTTCTGGTAGGATGGTTTTCTATTATTTTCCAGACTTGAACCGCAAGTCAGGTCACTTCGGGGACAATGATGTACTGCGGAAGGTAAATGATAGTGTTTGTTCTGATACTTGTTTGTGTCTGGTTGCTCATGAAAACGGGCCTTCAGCGGATCTGCCATGGACCGGAGGGGAGGGGAATGGTTCACTGTGAGAGGGGCCCAAGCTGCAGCATTCGCAGGCAGGCTGTCTCGTTGGGATTCGGGTTGGCAGTGTCTAAAATGGAGTCCTGATACTTAAGTACGCATGATCAGTCCTTTGTGTCGATGAGCAGCCACCCCGTCACCTGGGCCCTGGCGACAGGGGGGTCCCTGACGAGCCACGAACCTCACAAAGGTGGGGCTTGTCTGGGCGGGGGGTCTCTCAGACCTGTCCTCCCATACATCTTTCAAGCTGAAATTGGGCGGATAAGTGAGCCACATCAGTTGCATCCAACCTTAATCTAGATCTGTTTGGTTCGACCTGTACCTTTTTCTCCCATTTTGGACCTATCTGAAAGTTAGGCATTAGAATCTCCATTTTTACCAAATCATGATCACTATCGATCATTTTTGAAACCTTCAAGGATTTCACTCGCGGATGGAGGGTCTCAGAAATGTAGATGTAATCAATCGTGGAAACTTGTTCGCCACGGTGCCAGGTAGGGGCCGGATGTGTGTCGCCACATGTACATCCATTTAGCATCGATAAATCTCTTACGGTTAATTCCGCCAACCATTCTTTTAATAGACTGGCTTTCTCAGAATGCAGAGGCTTAAAGTGATCCAAGTTTATGTCTCTGCACACTATCAAACTTGCGCCTCGTGCAGAGTCTATCAGGTTGTCAATGATTACTGAGACTTGATCTATAAAGTAGTAAGTTCCTGCCCTGTCATGGTTCCAGTACAGGTTTACTATTTTTATGAGAACCGCTCCAGTCTGTAAAGGATTAGTCTTTCCAATCTCGGGGTCTTGTATGTAAGGTGAGTGGTTTGTTGATTTTAATAAGCGATAACCAGAGGATCGATTAATCAGAGTTAAGAGGCCAGCCATTGGACGCCCCTTCTCTGATTTAATGGCAGGGTTAAAGGCGCATTCAAACTCTGGGGCGACTGGTAATACTCTCATCCAGGTTTCTTATAAACAAGCAAAGTGGACGTCTTGTAACCAGGTAGAATTAAGTAAGTGAATGAAGCCTTGTGTATTCCATGACACGAAGGTACAGAACTGCACGGGTTCTTTCATCTGGCATTAGCTCTAGGATTTAGAATTTAATGATCTTGCAAGCCTTTTCAGTCCCCCTTTTGTTCTGTTGGAACAGGGCTCCTCGAGGAGACCACTCCCAAAGTATCGACCCCACCTGATCCATTTATCGTAATACTGATGTTATCCATGGAACCGAGCATGAGAACTGGATGGTTATTGACAAAAGACTCCTTAGTCGGACGAGACTCCAAGGTTTCGTTTAGTTTCTGAGGTTCAAATGTCGAATTAGCTGTTCCTAACGTCAAATCGTCAGAAGAGGAGTACTGTTGCTCCCTGGATGAGGGCCTTGGGTGCTACTGGGCTTTTTCACCAGCATGGGAGATATCAAGGTCTCGCTGGCTTTCTTTGACGATTCCTCCTCTATTTTGCATATTTCAAATCCCAATGAAAGAAGCGCATCTGTAGCGTCCAAAGTGGTGCCAGCAATGATGTTCGAAGCTAAATGCAGCACAACCTTATCGTTACACTTTTCATCAGGGAACTCAACGATGTTTGGAGCCCAGAGCACGTAGACGCGGAATATGATGTAATCATTTTATCACATTAGTGCGATTCAAAATCAGCTCGTCACACGAGTCTATTCTCTCTAGCATAATCCTGGGCAATGTTTTTGAATCCCTGTGTTTTTCCATTATCCGTGCTTAACGTACTGTGGCAGTCGTACCGACTGATTTCATTAATTGCTTTTCCAAGTTCTGATGTATTGGGATTTTTGTTGAGGATCTTGAACTGTCTAAAGGATCTCTCTCTCCTTCAACTCGTACTCCCTCTAGAGAAGTATGAGTTGTTTTCAAGATGCCTGTAAGGTTCCTTTGTAAAGATTCCGTTATGAGATTTCTTTTTTCTTGCATCGTAATGAACACTGTGCTCTTTAGGGCTTGCTCAGGTGGCAATATTGCCGGCGTCATGGTTATTATTGAGCATGTTCTACCACTATTCGCGGCCCTCTGGGAGTGTGACATAGTTGTTGGTCGCAGTGGCATGCTACTCTCATTGTGCGCAATAGCCCCATCTAGAAGGGCTTTTGAAATAGCAATTCTGCGCACTTTGTCCTGATTGCATGTATTAGGATCGTTGGTTCTCAGTGACACGGAACCAGTGTCTATACTTTCATCTCCAATTGAGTCCTCATAGACTGATAAGTCCAACAAGTCTTCCGGAGTATTAGGTCCAACGTCGTCGCTAAGAACCATCACATCCTCATGTGCAGTAACAGGAAGGACTTTTGGGATATTTACACTCCGATTTGTGGATGTCTGCGGACTTGAATGCTCGATCTCCGCATTCTCTGTTATGTATATTGCTTTAATGTTTCTCAAAAATGTGCCTGCCCCTCTTATTTGTATCTTCTTACGACCTGGAAGATTTTTGGTTTTCTTTGAGGCGGCTGCTGTTGTTTTTGTTTTAGAGGTTCCTTGGCCACGTGTATTGCACCATTGAAGATCGAGAAAACTTCTGTTGTTCTGGTGCTTCCAACTATAGGAATATCACAGGTGATGTTAGTAACTGGCTACTGGGTTTGTGTTACGGAGGAGCCTGCAGCTTGTTTGTCCAGACATGTCATAGTGCTTCCAACTATAGGAATATCGCAGGTGATGGTGGTGACTGACGACTGGGTTTGTGTTACGGAGGAGCCTGCAGCTTGTTTGTCCAGACATGCCATATTCTCTGCACTCCTAGCTTGATGAAAAGCGGTATTAAATGAAATCTCAGCTGCGTTTTGTTCTAGAAAGTTTCCAAAATCAGAGTCGCCTGTAATTGGTGGCAAAGGATCAATTTTTGGATCCTCTGTTTCTGATCTATTCTCCAGCACGTGTGCTGTAGGAACCAATTTTGCCATTTCTGCTGGTTTTTTGGTATTAACAACCTTGCTACTAGCAAGAGACGCAGAATGACATTGTAAAATGGCAGTATCCACACCCAGCGCAGTCATTTGTGTCAAAAGCTAATTGTTAGGTAATTGAGTTGAAACTTTATTCACTAAGCATGTGGCCTTTGAGTGGTGAAGTTGGTTGCTCACTGATGTTTCTGTCCGGGTATTGCGAAAGAGGGCCAATGCCTCTTTTGCCACTTCGGCAAATAATTTTTTATCAATGGTATCATTTTGGTTCTGTTCACTTGCCGAAGAAAGTGCTGCCATCAGCTTCTTAGTAGCCTTGTCCTGTCTGTTGTTGTTATTATTATGTAGCTCTTCAAGATGCAATAATTTCGAATTCATCAAAGCTACTAAGGTCGTTAAGTCCTTTGGAGTATCATTGAGAGATTCATAAAGTTTAGTGAATGGTGCCAGCGAGATTGCCATTGAGGAGATCAGGACTGCTTTTATCTCGTTGATAGTCACATGTTCGCATTGGGAATCGCAAGCACCATTCTTGTTCCTTACTTCTTCAATGGGTCGTGAACTCCGAAAGCCAGCTGGATTAAATCTCCTTATTTTTGGAAACGGCCGGTACGTAAACGAGTAGTCAGTAGATGTACTGTTGTCAAGATTTGATTCTGTACTAGATAGTTGGCAGGTTTTTTTTGCGGATAGATGGCGACTTTGAAGATGAGCCTTCAGGTTAACATTGTTTCTTTTCTGAGAGTCTAGAAACTTTGTTGGGGACCCCTGAGTATTTTGAGCATGTTCGCCAATCGGTCTGCAAATGGGCGAGTTATTGCTGCGTCTCGCACGTTTATAATTCACACTCTGCCATATATCCGCATCTGTTAATTTAGTACTGTTTCTTTTTAACAATGTTTTTACAGGAGGTTCCTTTTCGGAATTTGGCTCTTGCGCGTGGTTTAAGGTGCGTGCTTTATTAATGGAAAGCAGGTTTTGTAAGATGTTATTTACCACGTCTAATGAATTTCGCCTGTCAGATAGCACTTCACCTGGCAGCAAGAAATCATATTGGGTGCTCATGTGTTCGAGTGTAGAACTGACTTTCAATATAGGCAACCGGTATTGCTACCTGTAAAGACGACAACAGTTCTGTATTGAACACTTCATCGTCTTTCTCATCCTGATTGACAGGCATGTGGCTCTCCATAGGTGGCGCTACAGTCTCAGTCAGAGCAGAGACTCAAGACTCCCGAAGCACGGCATCTTCATGCGCAGCTAGCACCAACGCGTCCACAGCCATATCCAAGCAGGCGTGACCCTGGGCGGCTCCACACGGCAACGAGGCTCCACTAGTCCGCATTCCGCAGCTCCATTGACGCCGCCATCCTCTACGCTGGGGCGCCCTCAACCCCGTGCACAAAGTACCCACAACGGAATCCGGCCTGATGACATCAGCAACCAGGGAGGCCGCCATCGGAGCCAACTCACACAATGACTCCAGCGCACCGCCGCACAATGGGGCGCCTGTCTCAGACGCCTGCCACAAGTCCACCACGGCACCCCGCACAGACGCAGGCGGCCGGCCCTCCTCCAACACAGAGGTAAGGAGAGGCAATAAAGGCGCCACTGAATCACCGTTATAAGATGCATTATGTATGAAGTTATTAAATACGCCTCCATTGCTAACAGTCGCGCTTCCCATGCTGCTGTAGGAAGTTGTTACATCTGAGTCTGTGGGCAGTATAATTGCATGGGTTTCCAATATGGGAGAATTGTCATTTTCAGAGATACAAGAGTAATAATGACTTACTTGGGCCTGTCTTGAGGTCCCGGCACCATATTCCTCAGGACTTGCTGAATGCTTGGTTTGAGCTCGTGTCCGTGGTGATGTCATCACAGGTTCTGCTTGCTCTACTGTCCTGTGTGGCGGTCAGTATAAGTTGTTACCAAGCGGCATGCGCCGCACTCGCCAAACAGGAAGCTCGCCCTTTCTCCTCAGGGCTTACGCCGCAAGGGCGTATGAGGCGGCCTTTTAAGGAAGGCTGGTTAGAGACCTTGAAGGCACCTTAAAGGTACAGGCACACGCACCTCAGAGCAGCAGCAGAGTCACAAGAAAATTGATCTTCTCAAGTCACTCGCCACAGCCAAACCGGAAGCTCGCCCTTTCTCTCCTCAGGGCTTACGCCGCAAGGTCGTATGAGGCGGCCTTTTAAGGTCAGCTTTTTAGAGACCTTGAAGGTACCTTAAAGGTACAGGCACACACACCTCAGAGCAGCAGCAGAGTCACAAGAAAATAGATCTTCTCAATTCATTCGCCACAGCCAAACAGGAAGCTCGCCCATTCTCCTCAGGGCTTTGATTCTTTATATTCTCACACTGATTTTCCTTTGCATACATATTCCCCTTTGCACACTTTTTGTATAAGAGATGGGTAAGGCATTAGGTTTTGTTAGTATAGGCCATCTTGATTTGCCATTTTAGCAATAGGGTAAAGTAGGAGTTTTTTCCAAACCCTGAGAATTGAATATAGGCTTTACAAATTGTACCTTTTGGGTCAGTGTCGTACTTGTGATACCATGGCTCCCTTACAGCAGGTAAGTGACTTGTACTGGTGATGCGGCCCGCCCCCTTTGCTGTTGGGGGTTCTGCTTCTTGTGTGGCGGCATCCCATTGATGGGGCTGCAGACACGCCAGCTCCCCCTCAGTGTTTTGTACTGGCTGCTCTCAATCTGACCACCTGCTGTGGTGGGAGTTTTTTTAATCCTCTCTGCCCTCCTCTTCTTGTACGCCAGTTCGCTGGAGGGCTTGGTTTGTTGCCGTGGCGCAGCTCCGGTTTTCTTGCACTGGGGTTTTAAACCACTGCTGCTTCCATTTACAGCTTTACTGCTGCCCAGGGTGGTGCTGGAGTGCCTTCCTAATCACACCATGGGAAGCATGTAGCTAAGAGCCCTTGCTTGATGTCTTCAGCCTCTACTGACTCCCTGGAATTGTCTCGGTGCAGGCGGTCTGTTAAGGGGAATGTATCTGAGCATTTCTCCAGCATGGGGTCTGGCATGGATTCACATGCTCATGAATATTCCCCGTCGTCAGGCTGGGAATCCTCGGTAAAGAAAAAACCAGTATCAGTTTCGTTTCTGATCTCTTTCGTAGTAATATCCAATCACTGGTCTCTGCGTCATACTGACCACAGCCAATGACTGCCCTCTACCTAAGCACCGCCTCTGGCAGCCATCTTCAGATTTTTACCGCACGTTCATGTGTTGGGATCCTCGTGCTATTGCTCTCGAGCGTTAGTGCTATTTTTTTCACGTTTTTTCTCAAAAACTTCGTTTTTTCGGTCAAAAGAGCCTCAAGCTCCACCGACTCTCCATCCGATCAACGGGGACCCGTGTCGGATTCGTCTGCGCCCCTCAAGGGCGAAGATTTCGTCGAGCTACGCTTTTGGAGGACTCCAGAAGTTTCTCAGGCCCGGACATGGCCCAGGAGAAGGGATGCTCGACGCCCGGAAAGCTGTTCAGGGTCTGCCCTGGATGCCAGCTGCAGAACGTCTTTAAGGAGGACGAACACTCCTTTTGTCTCTACTGCTTACATGAGGACAAGACGCACGTGGAGAAGGACTGTGCGTTTTGCGGCAACATGTCGGAGCGGACCATGAAGGACCGCCATCAACGTCTCGCCAACTGGCTGGAAGGTAAGAGCCCATCAGGCGAGAAGAAGAAGAAGAAATCCGAGCGGTCTTCTAAGACCTTTGAGGACGCCCCGGCGACGGGGGTCCAACACAAGGCAAAGCACCGCGAGTCCGCTGGCACCGGGAGCGCCGAACGGTCGGGCTCTACGGGCGCCAGGCAGGGCGCACCCTCCCCGGCACCATCAACCACGAGCCAACGCTCTGGGTCGGGTAAGAGGAAGGCCGAGCACCCGGCGAAGCTCCTGGAGAGGCCCCGGTCGAGCTCGAAGGCCCCATCGGAGGGGGAGCGAGGCAGTGTCCCCCCCCTCAAGGATAAGGTGGTGAGCGCACCTAAGGTGGTGAAGGCCTTAATCCATCCGGCCAAGCCCTCTATCGAAACTGTTGCGGCGGCCCTGGCTCAGCCTGTGGGGGCTACACCAGTGGTGGCGACCTCGGGGCTCAGAGTCTCCCTGCCACCTCGGAGGGAGTCCTCTTTTGTGCCCATCGATAGGGCCCCCGTGAAATCCCCCGTGGGGAAGAAAAAGGGGGGGCAGGGCGTCGTCGTAGATTCGGCCTCAACCTCGGAGGAGGAGCTGGTCGAAGTCTTAAGCCACGGCCTCGGCGTGGAAGAAGACCGGCCCGTCGGGATGGATCCCGACGCAGGTGACGACGACATCATCGAGGGTACCGACGGGGCCCCTGATCGCCCGTCGGATTCCCCTCTGCCAGCGCCGCGAGACAACTCGGCGGCCATTTTGTTGGCTATACAGTCCTTATGCTCAGAGATAAGGACGAGACTACCGTTGCCGACGGAACCTCTCCCGTCGGGGGACCCAGAACCGGGACCTTCTGGTGTTCCCCCTACCAAGAAAAGAAGGATCCACCCTCCGCCTCCTTTTCAGCCGTCGCGCCCCTTCCAGCCCTCCTCCCCGTCCACCCGAGGGGATGATACGGGGACTGACACGGCAGCGACGGGTACGGACGACGAGGTATACGACGAGGATGTACCGTCGTCGCCTCCCACCAGGGCTTCTCCGCCCGACGAGATTGGATCGTTCCACTCCATGATCACCAGGGCATCCGAGCTTTTCCAACTCTGCCCTGAGGAGAAGAAGAAGGAAGGTTTCCTTTATCAGCGGCGCGAGGCCAAGAGGAAGACGGTCCTCTCAGTGCCTCTATTGGACGACATTTGGGATGAGGGCCTCACCCTCCTCAAGAACCCTTCCACGACGCCAGCTAGAAGAGACCGGTACGAGAAGAAGTACCGGGTCCCGGACACGGCCCCCCTGTGCCTCCGGGCGCAGCCTACCCCGGACTCCGTCGTCTCCGCGGCGGCCAGGAAAAAAGCGGGGGGGGGGGTGCGGCCTCCACATAGACTTCCCCACCGGATGGCGAGGGAAAGAAATTGGACGCTATGGGCCGCAGAGTCATCTCGTCTGCGGCGACGACGATTAAAGCGGCCAACGCCTTGGCTATCGTGGCCCGCTACGACAGGGAGCTCTGGTACAAACTGGCTCCCCTACTGGACTTCTTGCCGGACGACAAGAGGGCAGAGGCCCTGGAGATCCTGCAGGAAGGTGAGATGGCTTCGGACCACGCCATTACCGTTGCGACGGACATCGCCGACACTGGGTTCCTCCAATTAGGCAACGGCGTTTGCCTTAGGCGGCGTGGATGGCTCAAGGCTATGGACTTCCGTCAAGACGTTCAGACCAGAGTCCTGGACATGCCCTTCGATGGGAACAACCTGTTTGGGAAAACAGTGGACGATTCCCTTCAGGCCATTAAAGCGGACACCGAGACGGCCCGGGCCCTTGGAGTTCTGCAACAACGACGGACGCCCTTTCGGAGCAGCGGAGGCAAGGGCGCCTCCGAAAGTTCAGGCGGCGGTTTCTCCACCTACCGTCAAGCGGCCCGCTCGTCGGCTCAGGAGGCCTACAGAGGACGAGGCAAGTCTGGCGGACCCCGCCGTCGTCGCCAAGGAGGTCAAGGCGGCAAAGCCTCGTCGAAGCAGGATTGAACCGACCGTGGGTCGGGCCCCCACCGAAGCACCCCGGTGGGAGGCAGGCTGGCGAAATTCGTCAGCGTGTGGGAGTCCATCTCCACCGACCGTTGGGTGCTGGACGCCTTGGCCCTGGGCCACGCACTCGAAGATGGTGTTCGCGCGTCCCCCCCGTGGCCAGGAAAGAACTTCACGTCCCTCAACTTCTCCTGGAGGTAAAGGCGATGCTGAGGAAGGGCGCCATCGAACTCGTCCCAAAGAGACTTCGGGGCTCCGGAGTTTACTCGAGATACTTCCTCGTGAAGAAGAAGACGGGGGGATGCGCCCCATCCTGGACCTGCGACGTCTGAACAAGTTCATCAAGGCGCAAAAGTCCGGATGGTCACCCTCCAGCACGTCCTGTGTCAGCTGGAGGAAGGAGACTTCCTGTCGTCGTTGGATTTGGAGGATGCCTACTTCCATATTCCCATCCTAAAGGGGCACCGAAAATTCCTCAGGTTTGTGGTCCAAGGGCGTCACTACCAGTTCAAAGCCCCCCCCTTCGGACTACGGTCGGCCCCCAGGGTATTCACCAAGTGCCTTGCACCGGTGGCGGCGCAGCTGCGCCGTGAGGGGATCCACGTCTACCCCTACCTGGACGACTGGCTCATCCGAGCCAAGACGAGGGAGCTCGCCCTGGATCAACCCGCGCAAAACGCATGGTTTCCGACGCGGCCAAGGTGAGGTCCATCAAGTCCCTCCTCGGAATGATGTCTTCCTGCATCTACCTCATTCCCATGTGCAGGCTCCGAATGCGCCCGTCGCAGGAGTTCCTGGACGCGCGCTGGATCCAAACGACGGGCAGCTTCGAGGAGAGGATCACACTCGACGAGAGTTTCCGCCGAGCGGTCCGGTGGTGGGGCAACCGCACGCATCTGACGGCGGGCATGGACTTCCAGACCCCAGACCACCAGGAGACAGTGACCACCGATGCCTCCCTGGAAGGGTGGGGAGCGCACACCGAAAATCTGCACGCGAGAGGCATTTGGCTCCCGACGGAGAAGTCCCTCCATATCAACGTCCTGGAGCTCCGTGCAGTGTTCTGGGCCCTCAGGTCCTTCCTTCCGTCCCTCAAGGGCAAGGTGGTGAGGATCTTCACCGACAACACCACCACCATGTTTTACATCAGGAAACAGGGCGGAACCAGGTCCCCAGCGCTGTCCAAGGAGGCGCAGGACCTGTGGCATTGGGCCGTCGCCCAAAGGATGTTTCTGGTGCCGTTTCATCTGGCAGGGATAAAAAACACCATCGCCGACTCACTCAGCAGGGAGCTGCGCTCGTGCCACGAGTGGGATCGCCTCTTCCGACGGTGGGGCACACCCCAGATCGACCTGTTCGCGACGGCGACGAACTCCAAGTGCCGAAGGTTCGCCAGCAGGTTTCCCCAGGCGAGGAGCATGGGCGATGCCTTCTCGTTTCCCCTGGGAGGGCCTGTTCCTCTACGCGTTCCCTCCTTTGCCACTGCTAATCCGGCTCGTCAACCAGCTCAAGAGGTCACGGTGCAGGATGATCCTCGTCGCACCTGCGTGGCCGAGGCAGTATGGTTCCCGGACCTTCTGGACTTGTCAGCGTCCCCGCCAATCAAACTGCCGGTGGACGCGGATCTTCTCTCCAGGGAAGGAGGCGCCATCCTCCACCACGACCCGAAATCGCTGAACTTGCAGGCCTGGCTCCTGCAGCGCTAGAGTTTGGAGGATACGACATACCGGCCGACTGCAGAGAGGTTCTTGCAAAGGCCAGGGCGTCCTCGACTCTTAAATGCTACGGACACAAATGGAAGAGGTTCTCTGTCTGGTGCCACGCACAGAAGATTAACCCTCTACGGATTACGGCTCCCCAGGGACTGCCGTACCTGCTGACGCTGGCCAAAGCTGGACTGGCACACGCGTCCATCAAGATTCATCTTGCTGCGATCTCCCGATACACCAGAACCACGGGCCGGACGTCCTTGTGGTCTCATCGTCTGGTGAAAGAGTTCATGGAGGAACTGTTCAGATCGTTCCCGCCGGTGAAGGCTCCGGCCCCGGCGTGGGAGCTCAACGTGGTGCTGACCAAGCTCATGGGACCTCCGTTCGAGCCTCTGCACTCGGCCCCGTTGAAGTTTCTGTCGTGGAAAACAGCGTTTCTTGTGGCCATCACCTCCGCACGACGGGTGGGAGAGATCCAGGCCCTTTCATGCAAGGCCCCGTACTTGACTTTTCACGACACGAGGGTAGTGCTCAGGACGCACCCCTCCTTTATGCCCAAGGTACCGTCGGACTTCCATCTCAACGAACCCTTGGTGTTGCCTGTGTTCTTCCCGTCGCCTTCGTCGCCGGCTGAGAGGACTTTGCACTCGCTGGATGTGGCTAGAGCGCTGAAGTTCTACGTGGACCGCACAAAGTGTTTTCGGAAGACGTCACAACTCTTTGTGAACTTTGGACCTGTCAATCAGGGGAAGGCTCTCTCGAAGGCTTCCATTTCCAGATGGCTCTCCGGCTGTATCATGTACTGTCATCGGTTGGCAAACCGACCGCTGCCTGGCCGTCCGAGAGCCCATTCCACCAGAGCGATCGCAGCTACCACGGCGTTCCTTTCTGGTGTGCCCCTGCTGGACATATGCAGGGCTGCTACGTGGAGGTCGACGCACACCTTCACGAAATTCTACTGCGTCGATCGGGATTCCAGGGAGGAGTCCAGGGTCGGCCAAGCAGTGCTGCGCAACCTGTTCGCCTGAGGTGAGCCTGGTGAGGAGGTAAGATGCTTAATGTTGAGTTGGATGTACTGCTTAATGTTGAGCCTTTGCCACCTCCCGTGGTTGTGCATGTGTGTACTGCTATGTATTCTTTATTCATGAGCATGTGAATCCATGCCAGACCCCATGCTGGAGAAGGAACAAGTTACTTACCTGTAACTGTTGTTCTCCAGCATGGGTCTGGCATGGATTCACATGCGAACCCTCCCGCCTACCCCTCTGCGGCTCTTCACTTGGTCATACTGCCACTTCACGTGCTTCCAAATCTGAAGATGGCTGCCAGAGGCGGTGCTTAGGTAGAGGGCAGTCATTGGCTGTGGTCAGTATGACGCAGAGACCAGTGATTGGATATTACTACGAAAGACAGATCAGAAACGAAACTGATACTGGTTTTTTCTTTACCGAGGATTCCCAGCCTGACGACGGGGAATATTCATGAGCATGTGAATCCATGCCAGACCCATGCTGGAGAACAACAGTTACAGGTAAGTAACTTGTTCCTTATCCCTGTCACAGGAGGACATTAAGGAGTTGCTGCAGCTGGCTGCTTGCAAGCATAGGAGTAGGGGAAAGCTCAGGCGAGTCTCTTCTTCCTCCAGGTCAGAGTCCTCCTCCTCAGATGCCCTTTTTTCAGATGCGAATGCTGAGGGGAAGTACCTCTGGACAGGGATGCTATAGCTGCTGTCTTGGCGCAGGTGTGGGGCTGTATGGGGTTTTCTGAGCCCTTGGTCCAGGGTGACTGTTCTGATCCCTCCATTAGACAGTACAAACTTACACCTGGAACAGGGTTGCCCCTTATTGCAGATATTTGCAGGAAGATCCTTCGGGAGTGAAAGGGCGCAGAACGGATTGGCATTCCCCAATTTATACTGAAGCTCTATCCTTTGTCTGATGGCTACACGTTGCTCTCAGAATCCGTGGAGATGGATGAGATTCTTGCCAGTCTGGTGGCCCGGTCCTCCATGTCAGCTGAGGAGGCAGCGGTCTGACAGGTAGATTGTAAGGTCAGCTCTGCCCTTAAGAAGTTACACTCGGGAGTTCATCTAGCCTTTATGGCTAATGTTTATGGCTCCTACATGGCAGAGACTGTGCTGTTTTTTTTAGAAGCTTTTTGTCAGGCTGTGGAGGATGGTTCTGTCTGTGCTCCTCTTCTCTGTGACATGCAGCATCAGGTGGAGTTGTTTTCAGACCTGGCCTATGATGGTGTCCGTGGCTCGGCTATGGCCATGAGTGCTGGGATTTCAGCTTGGAGGAGTGTTCATTTCATGGATTGGAAGTCATGGGTTCACAGAAGATGGCGGCTTTGCAACTTCATTTTGAAGGTGCCAAACGTTTTGCTGCAGAACATTCTCCCTTTGGCTCAGAGAGGGGATTGATGCATGGGTCTCCGCTCCCGTCTCAGGTCAAGTTTTGCTTTTTTCTTGTGGGACATCGACACTTTCAGTTTCTGCTCCTCCTCTTTGGGTTTCGTTCGGCTCACACGGGTGTTCACCAAGTTGGTGGCTCACCGGGGTGTTTAGCTTTTCCCCCTTCATCGCTCATCCAACTGGAAGGAGTTGTGTGTCATTCACTGGGCCCTGTTGGATTTTGTGGAGTCCCTGGTGGGCCAGGCGTTGGTGGTTCAGACGGACAACACAACGGCCTTGGCCTAAGTAAATCATCAGAGGGGCTTGAGTCACTCCTTGAATTCCCTGGCCTTTCTGATCGCTGCATGGGGGAGACACATCTGCTGTCTTTGGAGGCTGCGCACATTAGGGGGGTGGGCAACTTTCAGACAGATCACCTCAACAGGGTTTTCCCCTCTTCCCTGGATCGAATCCTCTTGGATAGAGTGTTTGCGGAGATCTTCAGCAGGTCTGGATGTCAGGTTCCAGATCTCTGCCTCGCCAGCCTGGGCAAAGGTGCCCCTCTTCCGCTCCCGGTTTCTGTCCGTGGGTGCCTTAGGGCTCGAGACCCTGAATCTGGTGTGGCCACGCGGTCTCATCTATGCCTTTCCTCCTCTCCCTGATCTTCTCAGGGTGATGCAGCGAATAAGGGGTTCCAGGGGGATGGTTCTGTTGGTGGCTCCTTTCTGGTCTCGTCAGGGTTGGTTCCCTTCACTTCTGGAGCTCCAGGTTCGGAGGCCGTGGTTGATTCCAAAGTGGACTTGCCCTCTACAAGCGGGGCTAGGGTGCGTGGTTCGGCAGATTCAGTGGGCAGTTTGGTTTTTGCGCGATCTCGGTTGACTTCGGTTTTCTGGTCCAGTGTCGAGTCCATCTACCTTGAAGCCATATGATTGACACTGGCGGTAATTTCTGGGAGTGGGAGGTCACTTTGCCACTTCTGTGTGGGTTGCCTTCTATTCTCCAGTTTCTCCAGGAAGGGTTTGACAAGGGGCTGGCTGTGTCCACGCTTCAATCCCAGTGGGCCGCCATTCAATTCCTCAAAGGGGACTCTGAGGGCCGTGTGATGGGGGATGCCTTGGTGGGGAAGTTCCTTAGGGGTTGTGCTGCTTCTCTTCCCTGTAGCTAGAAGAGTCTTCCTCCGTGGGATCTTCCTCTGTTTTGAAGTTTCTTTAGGGTCCTACCTTTGAGCCCCACCGGTCTTCGACGCCTGGCTCCTCACTCTCAAGACGGCCTTCCTTATTGCATTCACGTCTGCCTGGCATCTGGGGGTGGTGGGGGCTTTGTTGTGTCGCACTCGCTTTTTGCGGGTTTTTCTTGATTCTATTGTTTTGTGTTTTGTCCCCAAGTTTCTGCCTAAGGTTGTGTCTCATTTTCACACGTCGCAGGATCTGGTTCTCCTGGCTTTTTTTCCAGGACCCCCATACTCCTGACAAGGTGGCTTGACATGCTATTGATGTTAGGTGGGCTGTCCTGGAGTACCTTTCTAGGACAGGACTGTTCAGTCAGACTGATAGCCTGCTTGTCACATTTGAGGCTATTGGTGTGGTGGCAGAAGGCCTCTGTGGTGTCCATCAGCCGTTGGATCCGGACTGTTAACTCTATGGCTTATGTGTCTGCTGGTTTGCTTGTGTCTGACCATGTCCAGGGTCGTTGCACTAGAGCTATGGTGGCTTCCTGGGCTGATGTCCATGGGGTGTCTCTGCAGGAGATTTACAGGCATGCTACCTGGGTGGACCAGGGCATGTTTATCAACCCTTAACGGCTGAATGTGGCTTACCTCACGGATGGCTCTTTTGGGGTTGGGGTTTTGTCTGTAGGCATGTGATTTTTCTGGGGGATTAAAGTGTGCTGTATCTCTCTGCATCTCATTGGCTCTCCGTGTCTCATTGGGTCCTCTCCCTGTTGGTTGTGTTTTGGTATACCTCACAGGTAAGTACTGGGATGATTAAGAGGGACATGGAGGTAATGCTATGATTACTTACTGTTAATCTTCAATACTCCTGATCTGACTCTTCCTCGTCACAGTACTGCCAACCCTCCTCTCTCTCCCTGCGGTGAGGGTCCCATGCTCGGGCTTGGTCATTGTGAACTGGGGTTTGGGGTATGGCGATGGTCTTATGTACGGAATTTAGCGATACTGAAGAAGGTTTTCCTGGAGCAGAGGCAGGGCCTCAGAGGTAAGTACTGTGACGAGGAAGAGTGGATATGGGAGTAATGAATATTACCATCAAGTAATCCTAGCATTTATCACTGCTCTGCAACTATGTGCCCTGGGAACCCTAGGTGAGGGTTCCTGGGCCAAAGATAAGTTGTCTGGGTGTCTGTGGGTTTTCATTGAAGGGAACATGTACAGTTGCCATTCATCCTTGTTCCTAGATTATTCCAAAGGGCTCCTGCCAGTAGTGCTTACACTGAGGTTCCATTCCAGAACTAAGTGCCCTGTTCATAGTGCTTGCATCGAGATTCCATGCCAGAAATAAGCAGCGCTTTTACAAATGCCAGAGTAAACCCCATCTTCTCATAACACTTTGAATGAAGCTACCAGTGTGAAGTGCTCGCGAGAAAAGCGCTCCATTCAAGGACTAATTGCTCCTGGCCACAGTGCTTACAGCAATCCTAGAACTGAACACTTTTGCTCAGTGTGACATAATCAGAAACTGTAGTGTCATGAAGTTTCTCTCATAGCGCTAGCCTTTTGCATATATCAAAATATAAACATTACAAATATACATCATGCATAAAGCACACATAAAACATATAAAAAACAGAATCTCATCATCTACATAAAACTGCACTTTCAACAATATAATTCATCATCATTATTGTTAGAATACCATATACCCACATTACCTACAGTTCATCAATTCTATCACAAGACTGGAGGCGAGCATTATGCTTCAACTTCTTTTATTACTACTCCTCAGCAGTTTCAACAAATCCACAACAAAACACAGAAAAAATGTTACCAGTGACTTTTTCCTTTTTTAAACTACAATCCCCATAGTCTCTGTAGTCCATCTCCTTCCATGCTCAGCTATAACCACTTCCTGTCCCTGAGCTCCTCCTCTTCTTTTACTGCTCTTCAAGCAGATAAGTACATGTTTCTCATCTCACTGTATGATAAGGTATATATTTGTCATATCCATATATAATACACTATATCTAGATGGCATGCAGGATAATGGCAAGGGAGCTAGAGATTCTGATGTGTATATGCACTATAAATACATTAAAGTTTCATAGTACACCCAGAACGCGCGTGCGAGCGAATTTGTTCCTTTTTATTTTGCGCGAATACGCTCAGTGTTCAAGGAATCGTCTCATTTCTTAATGAAAGAGGCTTCCGCAGCCCACTCGCCCTGTGCCGCATGACCGGCGTCTCAGGAGTTTTCGTTGGGCGCCGCGGAAGCCGCAAAGCCCTCAGTGAAGGGAAGCGTAGCGCCGGAGCGCTGCGGCCCCCACCTTCGTGGAGGCGGAGCCGGAACATGCGACGCTGAGACTCTGCATTGCATTTCACACTTCAGCGCAGAGAGGAAACCCGACAGGACCGTGTGCTCGCTACCAAGCGTAGTGGCCCAAAGAAAAGTAGATCTCGTACAAGATACGAGTAAATTCAATATATCGCACACAGATCAGCGCTCCCTAATAAACAGTAAACAGTACTCAAGGGCAAGTGCAGGGAGCAGAAGAGCCCCAGGAGCACAACTTGGAAGATTGTCCACCGTCCAAGAAAGACAAAAGATGTATAGCCCAACACAGGCTTTGGAGCAATTTAGCCCATCACAGGCTTTGGAGGAACAGTCAAGTCCGGTGCAGCCACAAAATATACTCCATATAAAATATGTATATAGATATATATATATATATATATATATATATATATATATATATATATATATATATATATATATATATATATATATATATATATATATATATATATACACATACCTTGTATCCAGTTATATGTGTCCTAAAGACGGTTTCCAGAAATGTACGAAATGTAAAGCCTGCAAATTTGCCAAGAATACAAAAAACTACCTTCATCCAATACTACACAAAAACGTGATTATTAAATCTCATATCACCTGTGAAACTGAATATGTTGTGTACGTACTCACTTGCCCTTGTGACAAGTGGTACGTTGGTAGTACCATTGGCAAACTGAAATTGAGAATACTGCAACACATAAGAGCCATCAAGAATATCGATTCTACGTATCCGATGGCTCTTCATTTTCAAGAAAAACATGGAGGCAACCTACAAGGTTTTGCCTACTTTGGGATATATGCTATTCCAAAGGCACCTAGAGGAGGAAACCGTGAATTGCTCCTTAGACAAACTGAGACGAAATATATACTGGATCTAGAAACTAAGAAACCTAAGGGACATAATCTGGATGAGGAACTTTATACTTTTCTTGGGATTTAAATTTACTATCTGTATTTGTCTCATACATCTTGAATTGTATCTGTTCTGAGTTTTTACTTTGAGACCCCCCTGTGTTAACTCTTTGCATTTTTCTGCAACTCTCTGGGACACGCTTGACATAATTTGCAGTTCCATCAGCTGGACTGACATATATGGGATCATTGTGTTTTTTATTATAATTGCACACTGATCTTTATGTTACACGGTTTGTTGACAACACTGTCATTTCTCACATTAGCTTGTAGGTTTTGGAGTCTATCAATTCAATATTCCAAAGACAGTAATTGAATGAATTTTAGATCTCCTCTTACTTTCAGCTATCTAATTTTAATGTTTTCTTTCTTAGTTTTATATGTAGGGTGAGCAATTTTATTGCTATGTTATCTAGGAACTTCTTTTTAAACCCGCAGTTATATTCTATTTTAGTGATTTTTAAAGTGTTCCTCCTTTTAAAATGCACATTAGACTAGTTACGATTATTGCTCAGGTATGATTGATTTTCTAATTAGGGTTTCATCCTTTGTCGCAGTCTTGTATTTCAATTGTATTATCATTTGTATAGTTGTGTGTACATAATTCGTTGTTCCTACATCAAGGCTATGAATGCACTAAGCACTTTATATATCCTTCTATAGGATTTCTATGCTGCTATATTGCTATTTGCACATTACCCGGTGGGGTTAGTTATTGCGATTTTGCACATGCACCTGCACTTTATGCATCCCTATATGCGGTTTATGCAAAAAGCAGCCCGTGATGCACTATGGCACTTGCACTTTCATCACTTAGCCTATCAACAATATGATGTATGATAATTTCGAATATGTCACTAGCTACATTGACACATAGCTTTCCGCAATTCATTTATGAATTGCATGAATAATATTTTGCAAACTATCCAGGATTGCGACTAGTGAACAGCATGTAATACATTGGTATTTTGTCTGCGTGTTTTTTGACATTAGACAAACGTGTTTTAGACTAATAAATAAACATGATACACGCAGTACTACACATACATATAGACCTGACTTAATACACACTTTAAATCACACATTCGTTTAAAAAAATAATACATTTATAAACGTAACATGTGCAATAAGAGGACACTTACTGAAGTTTAAAATGTGTGGTTTACATGTTGAGAAAAGCGATATATCGCCAGCCAATTGGATCAGCCTAACAAATGTATTGCATGCAATTCAATGTTTTTTATGGTAACCCACTGTGGGTTTAAACACTTTCAAGCATGGCTGATTTTGTGGGAAAAAATGGCTCCTATTGTTCTGGACAATCTATCCATGTATACCATAGAGAATATACAGGTTTAAATGGACTTCTTTTGTTTCTGCACCCTCATCGTGATGAAGCGGCTAGCTTTGCCGCGAAACGCGTCATTGTCCGCATTTTTCTCTTGTCCATGGCGTTTCATTAAAGAACATTTAACAGTTGACAAAGGGAAAAGGAGTATCTAATCACAGTGAGTGAATCACTGTTACCTGCAGTAAAGGCATCAGGCTACCGCAGTGGGCGTGCTCCGACACCTGTACCAGGTATCCAGGCACACAGCAGTCTCCTACAATGTCAGAATTTGAATGGAGTGAAGAGGAGCAGTCAGTAGATCTGGATGCCAGCTTCAAGGAGGTGCTGAGGAATTCCCTAGTCGATGCCATGGTTCAAGGGGTGAGACCCCTTGAACAAGATTCAAGAAAGGCTGGAGACCTTACAAGCAATGCTAAACCAGCCCAAGGAAAGCACCAAAAAGACTGAGCGCACGCCCACTGAACCCTCTGCGACAGGGTCTAAGCGGAGTACTGAGGCCCGAAAGAGGAAAGACTCTGATGACCCCCAGGGCTCTTTGGAAGGGGCGAAAGGAAAGGCCCCAGAGGTTGCCGACGTCTTCGCAAAGCTCAAGGAAGCATACTTGCAGCGTTAGGCAGTGCCGGACCTCACGACCCCCGATCCAGTAGAAGAAATAGATGGAGCAGATGACCCAGGCTCGGAAGAGGAGCCAGGAGAAGATGACCTGTCCTTCCACGACGAGGAAGAGGCAGTGAAAGAAGATTGGGTTAAGCCCAATGGGGGAAAGAGAACCTGCAAGGAAAAACATATTGAGGATGACCAAGAGGACATGTTTGATCTGGATAGTATCTGGAGCCCAAGGTCTTCGGATTGGCAGCCGTCCACCAGAGTGGCACAGTACATGACCGTAAGACTAAGGAAAGCCCTCGATAAATAAGTTAGGCAATGCCTCCGAGCAGAATTCCCAAGGCTAGACCGACCAGGAAAGGTAGCAGAGACCCCTGAATTAGACCCCAAGATGCTAACCTTTGTGTCCAAGACCAACAAGGACCCCCGGAAAGGGATCGACAGATCTTGGAAGAGTTGCCAAGAGACGGTACTAGACTTAGCAGGTCCGCTAGCCAAAATCATGGACTTAGCAGAGAGAGCTAAGGATACAGAGAAAGAAGCATACCTCGACGTCCTAGCCGGCTGGGCGCAGAGAGCCATCTGCTTGTTAGGAAATGCCAACTGCGCCATTGCCTCGGAGAGAAGAGGCTTACTGCTGAAAATCGACCCCAAGCTTAGCGACCTGGCCTCGTATGAGGCAAGAGAAGCAACGCAGGGTCTCCTTTTCAGCAAGACCTTTGGGAAAGAGATGGGCCGGTTCGTCGGCACCTATGCATCATTGCAAAAGGCCCAGGCCTCGATTGGAAAAATTTTCACACAGTTTTTGCCGGGACCAGTCGTTTCAGGGGTTGTGCGGCTGGTCGAAACCAGGGAAGCAGAAGGCCACCCAATCCCACAGCACAATACTGGGAGAACAGGCAGCAGGATTCCTTCTTCCCGGCCACAGGGCGTTTACCCAGAGGATGCAAAGGAAGAGGAACTGATGAAGGCCAAGGATTCACGCAAGATGAGAGCAGTTGGCTACCCTCCGGTGGGAGGGAGGACTGGTATGTTCTGGAGAAACTGGCGCGCGCTTTCCAGCGATGCTTGGATATTGCAAACCGTAACAGGGCTGCAATTAGAATTTATAGAACCGCCAGTACAAGCGCGCAGGCCGCAGCAGATACATCTAGCAAGCGTAGAGCAGAACTGCTTAGATGACGAGCTGTCCCTGCTCGCCCAAAAGAATACCATATAGAGATGCCCAAGGGACCCCAGTTTCGTGAGCAGCATGTTCCTAGTACACAGGAAGGAGAAGGTCAGGCCAGTGATAAACCTGAAGGAACTGAACGGCTAGGAAGTCTACCACCACAGATGGAGGGCATCCATCAGCTCCGAGACTCCCTCAGAGAAGGAGACTGGCTGACGAGACTAGACCTGAAGGACGCATACCTGACGGTCCCAGTACTAGAAGAGTACAGAACTTTCCTGGCTTTTCACTGGAAAGAGCAATATTGGCAATTCAAGACGATGCCCTTCGGTCTTGCATCAGCCCCCTGGGCTTTTACCAAGCTGATGAAGCCAGAAGCAGCAGCGATTCAAGAGAAAGGGCTAAGACTCATCATATCTAGACGATCTGCTGCTTCTGGCCGAGGACCGAGAGCTGCTGGTCTACCGGACGAGATGGGTACAGAACCTGCTCCTGTCACTGGGGTTCCTAGTGAACGCAGAGAAATCGGATACCACCCCAGCGCAGAAACTAGATTTTCTAGGCTTTATACTGGATTCCAGGAAAGCTACTCTGGAAGATACGAGACATCAAGTGAGAGATCCGTGGTTGTCTACAGAAGAGAGTAGTGTCACTCAGAGTACTGGCAAAGATCGTGGGACTATTAGCAGCTTCCATTCAAGCCATATTCCCAGGGCCCTTGCACTATTGTGCGCTGCAAAGATTGAAGATGAGACACTTGCAGCAGGGCTTGCGATATCATCAATTAGTGCCTTTGGATCAAGAATCCGTCGCAGAACTGGAATGGTGGTTGAAGAATATGGACGCTTGGAATGGGCGGGCCATTTTCCGAGACCGGCTGGACCTAGTCATAGAGTCGTACGCCAGTCACCTGGTCTGGGGAGCTTGATGCGGGGACCTGCAGACAGGAGGGAAGTGGAGCGAAGAACAACTTCACCTCCACATAAACTGTCTAAAGCTATTAGCAGGGTCTTTTGCAATCAAGGCCTTCACAAAGAGGAAGATGAAATTGTGCGTTTTGCTGAAAATTGACAACATTTCAGCAGTCCGATACATAAACCACTTAGGAGGGACAAAGTCCAGAATGCTAGCCGAGCTAGCCAAGGATGTTTGCCACTTCTGCCTACAGTCGGAGACGTCAGTGACAGCGGAGTATCTGCCCGGAGCGCTGAACGTAATAGCCGACTGGAACTCATGTTACCTCACAGACTCCAGCGATGGTAAACTGGATCCATTAGTGTTTCAGACGATGAATCAGAGGTGGGGGCCATTGCACATAGACCTCTTCGCATCATGCCTCAACGCAGACAGTCGATTACTTCAGCTGGAGTCTAGATCCGGGACCGTGAGGAACAGACACCTTCCTGCAAGAATGGACAGGCCGACCACACTATGCGTTTCCCCCCTTCATGATGCTGAATACAGTGCTAGTGAAGTGTCGGAGGGAGAGAGCAGAGTTGCTGTTAGTCACACCTCTGTGGAAATCACAAGTATGGTTCCAGACTCTAATGGAGCTGTTAGTGGACCTGCTGGGATTTATCTGGCAGGAGACTGACTGCTCACGGACCCAACTGGGTCGTCATCCTCTGAGAGTGAGAGGGACACTCCCGCTCATCGTGTGCAGGATATCAGGAGACGCTGGGCGTTGCCAGGCATTTCGACACAAGCTGCTGAGCTTATCGCAGAATCCTGGGCCCCCTCCACTGGAAGGAGCTACGACGCGGCTTGGGCCAAGTGGTCTGCCTGGTGCAAAGGGAGAGGTGTTTATCCCATTTCAACGCCTGTAGTAGTGATACTGAACTTCCTAGCACAGTTATTGCAAGACGGAAGAGCGTTCCGCACTATAAGAGTGTACAGGTCGGCGATATCAGTGGGGCATTTACCGATTGAAGGTGTGCCTGCAGGGGAACACCCAGCAGTGGGGAGGCTCATTCGAGGAGCAAAATTTAGAGTACCTCCAGAGTCTCGCTATAATACGATTTGGGATGTGACAACAGTCCTTCGTCTGTTAGAAAGCTGGCCATCCAACAAGTACTTGTCGCTCAAGCAGCTGTCTGGGAAACTAGCAATGCTTCTGTGCCTTGCATCTTGCAAACGAGTGTCGGATGTCAGAGCACTAGAAATAAATAGGTCATTCGGACCAGAAGGAGTAACCTTCTCGGTAGCTAAGAAGACTAAAACAGGGACCCTATCAGTCTACTATCCATATTTTCCAAGTAAGCCCAAATGGTGTGTAGCAAGCTGCATTAAAGAATATGCGTGCAGGACAGCAGAATATAGAGCAGCCCATATCGTGCAATTGCTCGTAGCTGGTAGAAAGCCTTTTCACGCCGTATCCACAGCCACGATTGCTAGATGGGTCTAGGAAGTTATACAAGCAGCGAATATTGATTTAAGGAGGTACGGAGCGCATTCAGAGCGTGTAGCAGTGGCCTCCAAAGCTTTCACAAAGGGAGTGTCCTTGAAAGAGATTATGATAGCAGCAGATTGGGCTAGTGATCGGACCTTTAAGGAATTTTACTTTAAGCCAACAGAAAGTTTAGCAGCTACTGTGTTGGGGAAGCTTTGAACAAGCATAATGCTCGCCTCCAGTCTTGTCATAGAATGAAGATTACCCCTGCTAGCTGCGCAGGGAGTATTAATTCTATTAAAGACTAGGAGGCGAGCATTCATTTCCCTCCCATTCATGTATTATTGATGATAAATTGTTTATGATATTGTTAATACATGATCGCCACCCTGACGCTCCTGTTTTGTATCTTCCATTAGGAGAGGAGCAGAAGAACAATTGAAAGGAGAGATAGCGACAGAGGTCGATTGAAGTCGAGCAGAATCGATGTTTAAGTTCAGAATGGTTTACGTCTTCACTCAGTTGGCAGGACAGAGTTTGGAGTTTACAAATGACATTTCAGAGCACGTAAAAGAGAGGAGGAGCTCAGGGACAGGAAGTGGTCATAGCTGAGCCTGGAAGGAGCTGGACTACAGAGATTGTAGTTTAAAAAAGGAAAACGTCACTGGTAACATTTTTTCTGTGTTTTGTTGTGGATTTGTTGAAACTGCTGAGGAGTAGTAATAAAAGAAGTTGAAGCATAATGCTCGCCTCCTAGTCTTTAATAGAATTAGTACTCCCTGCGCAGCTAGCAGAGGTAATCTGCATTATGTAGCACGCCTTACTACCGACGATATCTTTTTAAATTCACCCTACTTAAACTATTTGATCTTTTTCCTTAGAAAGTAGTTTCAGTAGTATCCTTTCCCACACGTGTGATGCGGCGGCAATAATGACCAGCAATTCAGCTGAAAAGATAGCTGACCAGAATTGATCAGAGGAAACTCATCCCATTGTAGTGAAAAAAAGTGTGTAACTCTCCAAATAATACTCCTGCATAATTGCACAACGGGCAAGTACATGCCTACTGTTGTTGTAAAGTTGACAGCGCCTTTGGTCATGGGGATGTTAGTCCATGCTCTGGGAGGAGATTAAGACGCACATATAATGTAAAACACCTGAGCGACTTGGTACACATTTTTGTCATATAGCTACATGGCTTTTAGTTTTGAGGTGTGAAACTGTGCAGTATATATTCAGCAACATACCTTTTGATGGCTAAAATGTTGATAGACCTAACACAGTCCCAACGTAATGCCTTAGATTTTAATTGCTGTAAAAAGCCAACATTTTCCATCTTAAGTCCAATAGCGATCGACTCTGGAAGACCTAATAAAGATCTTAAAGGGGAAGTGCACTCAAAAATGTTCTTGTCCCGATCGTTCGGGTATGTATTTTTAAGCATACTGCAATTGATCTTAACATTTTTTCCTATGCATCTTACCTTAGTTTTCTTCACTTTTACACATGCGAAAACAACGGGTTGGGTGTGGCCATCTTGTGCTAATCTTATCCGTTGAGGTATCGGAGTAACTTCAAGGGCGCCCGCAGCAAGAATACAGATCCACCCCTGAAGCTGACATCACTATTCCAAACAATATGCTTCACCTATTTTCATGATGTTAGTAGCGTAGCCAAATGCACCCAGTCATCACCCAGGCCATAATGAAAGTTAACGCAGAACCAGGAAGATAAACACACACATCCTCTCACAGAGTGTTAAAATCTGATAGGAAAACTATATTTTTTAAAGAAAATTTAATTAGCCTGCATTATAGCAAGTGCTTTTATTTATCAAAGAACGCATCCAAAACTATATTAAGTCCACAAAATGAACTATATGTTTTTGCCATACAAGTTATTGCTAGCGAACATCCCATGCTTCCAATGTTGTTCATAACTTCCTCATGATACGCTGATTGCGATCAACGATCGATTGATCCCACTATTCCAATTGTTCTGTGTCCTTATGTTACACCAGCAAAACTTTCTAATGATGCACAAGGTGTTCCTTTCGTGAGAAGATGTGGATTCTATGCACTTTCAATTGCCAGGCTTTCGCATTTGCATCTTGCTACACTTGAAACGATGACAGGTTGCTCCTTGTCGCTGGTACCGTCAAAGGGCAGATCGGTCCGTGTCTGTCGTCCCACATGATGGTAAAGCAATAAGCTCTGTTTAGGTGTATCTGTAATTGTTGATTGAAGAATCCATCTGATGGTAGCTGGAAACTATGGTATTCGCAGACCGGTACAATATATCTGTGTAAATAAAAATATATTTTAGTGTCTGTTCTTCATTCAAATGTATCCATTTATCCTATAATTCTGCACCAGATGAAACCTAATCATAAACACAAACCACACATAATAAACACACACATGACAACATGGGGGAGTATTTCAGACCACAATGTGCATGAAAGGTTAGCGCTGTGAAGTAGGTATAGCTCCCAATGGGATGGAGAACCTGACGGATATTGGGAACCACAGACAGATGGCATTATAACGGAACTGGGAATATTATTGATCGAAAAGCGAACCAAGTTCCCTTGGAAAATGTTCAGCCCCCGGCACTTCCACCCCACACCTACTTTATGGTGCACAATAATGCAATGTTGATAGCACACCCGGATATTCCACGGGACAAAGTGGTTTAGTTATCACTAGCCTGCATACAGGTTGTGGTTGCGGGTCGTCGATGAATAATCATCACAATACAATCCAGCTAACAACCCATAACAAGACCAGTAAGCAATACCGCCCAAAAAAATCAAACCTCTATTCACTTCTCTTTAAACTATACACAAATAACAATTATTACTAGGCTTATAAACAAACCGCTAGTTATGCACTTGGTTTTTTAAATATGGAGCGGTATAAATATAATTCAACATAGTAACATAGTAACAACGTATTGTGATTTTCATCCAATCGCACGTCGCTGAATTATTCAATATGCAAACAGCACAAATGCCGTTTTTAATCACAAAAATATTATGTATAGTTGAGCTTACATAATGTTAGACA
The DNA here is from genome assembly GCF_040938575.1 of Ambystoma mexicanum. Classification (NCBI taxonomy): domain Eukaryota; kingdom Metazoa; phylum Chordata; class Amphibia; order Caudata; family Ambystomatidae; genus Ambystoma; species Ambystoma mexicanum. Next base: position 1,293,885,803 of record NC_090932.1, read on the forward strand.
GTTCCATTCTCTCAGTGTAACGCGGAGTGTCTGCTCCGAACAACAGATTGGAAAAATTGAAACTAAATTTTCCAATGTCCACTTTTAATATAGTAAATGTTATCATTTTTGTGGGTATTCAACACCTTGTGTTCTTCTAGCCTAGTAGTTGCTGTCTTTCGTTCAAAGCCAAATAACAATTGAAGCCAGAGACAAGTAGGTTTCGATTTTGTCAAAGAATGCCACAATAATGAAACAGACAGACAAGACGAGTCAGTGTGACTTGATTAATTTCTTCCATTCCCACAAGCATCAGCCCACGACCTGACCTTCACTCCATGGAAGATGAGCCCAGCTGACTCATGTGGAATACAAAATATGTCTGAAAAATAAAGTAATTGTTGGCTGGCATCCACCAATGGAGCACAAACATGAATTCTCTCTTACCGATCAATAGTGCAGGTTATGACCCTACATGTGATGTCATTACTGAAGCTGTGCCCTCTCAAAAGGCAACAACATTCGGTCTGGAGTGTCCGTGTTCTTGAACAACAAACACCTTAGCTGATTTTTTTTTTATTCGGTACAATTAAACCTTGTTAAACCCTGCAAGTAATCTCTTGGCTTCTATCCATAGAGGGTTGTATTCATTCTGTTGTGAGCGTAATAGAGGACAGCTTTCAAATGCACGCTGCCTACTATAATTCATGCATATCCGTTCAGACTATCTATCGCACCTGAGGCAGCCCTGTCTACGTTCATGCGAGACAGGTGACATTGCGTGCCCTTACCAAGTAAGTTGCATTCATGCTCCAACTAGGCCTTGTGTCAATCGGCCTTGCGAGTGCATAGGGTAAGCAACAATGCGCATTAGACAATTTTTCTGAATTGTTCCCTAACTTTCTAGTGCAGCCCTGAGAAGTGGTTAGCCTTGTTTTCAACATTGCAGTAGTTTGTGAAAGCGCACAATCGTGTAGGTGAACCAAAAAGTGGTTCTTCTTGGGAAGGCCTTACCTATCAGGAAGGGGCCTGAGGCGATGAAGAATTGGTTCCCACTATTCGAGTAGGATGTGCCCTTGGCAGCAGATCAGTTTTCAAACGGTGAGAATAGCTGGGGAGCACAGGCTAACCCAGCCAACATCGAATACCTTTATGAAACACTTGTGTATAGGCGCGTTACAAATGCCATATCATATCATGGGTGTAGCGCTCACCTGGTATCCATGGGGGTGCCACCCAGTCCGAACTGTTTCACCCTTGGACCTCTTTCCTTTGGACCCTTGTGTGGCTGAAGACCAGGTCTGACAAAGTAGTTAGATTTTAGCTTGGTTGTCTCTTCTGACCCGGGGCCCACCCCCCAAATGGACCCAAGAACCCCCTGGCGCACTTCTCACCTTGCTTCTTGATAAGGTGCGCTCTCCGTCCTGCCACTCGGTGCAGGGGTGCGTTGGGGTTGGGCTCGTCGCTGCCTAGTTGCTTCCCTGGAGCGACTCTACAGAGTCCAGACCTGCTGCGACTCCGTTCTTCAGGTAAGTCTGTCTTGACTGTGTGTTCTTTGTTTTGTAATTGTCTCTATTTAACTCTTTCCTTTGTTTATAGGTGTGGATTCTGTCCTCGTGATGTCGCGCAGTTTGTGCACGAGATGGTAAGAAAGCGCGGGAGCGTAGCACTATATGCTTTTCTTATGCTGACCTGTTTATATTGTCTTTCTTGCAGCCTGCGGTGCTGATCCGGAATATGCGTGCCGAAAAGATGGAGAGCGGTGAGTAGTGGTGAACGAACCGCTTAGTGGCACTCTGAGTTGGAACCAGCCCTTCCGTTCTTCTGCAGGTGTTGGAGGCCATTCTATGCAGGTAAGCAAGTGTTTTTTGAATGTGAAGAATAAACGCTTACTAATGTTGTTTTCTCTGTTTCTTTTCCCAGGTAGCGGTTTTCTTGATGGAGCGAGATCCACCGAGATGTTGACTGTTCGGGATCCTGGAGCGGAGTACGAGAGCTGATTCCCAAAGATAAGCGAATACTAATGGTGTCTTCTCTTTGTTCTTGCAGGCGATCAGGTCCGGCGTGCGGATGAAGATTCCAGCTGACCACAGTGAACGTCACGCTGCAGCAAGCAGAGCAAAGCGAAGCGTGTTCTGAAATCTGAATGCTAGACCGCATGACTCAGTTATGGAACTGAGCCATGTGGGAGCATCCATGTTGTTGTAAAATGCCCTTATGGGCCCAGATTATTGAGTCTGGGGGCAAGTGTCAAGGCCCTGATTGAGGTTCTGGGTGCAGACCACATGGTCTGACAGCCCAGGCAAAGGGCAGGAGTCGTGACAGCACTCCCCCCCCAGGCCCCTCTCAAGGTGGTCCCTGCCTCTGGTCCGGGCTTGGTAGGGTACTCCCGATGAAAACGCCGAATCAGGCGTGGCGGGTGGATGTAATCCTAAGGCTCCCATGTCCTGTCCTGTGGGCCATACCCCTTCCAATCCTCTAAATAGTAGTGTTTCCTTCTGACATACTTTGAGTCCAGGATGTTTTTGATTTCAAACTCTGGTTTCTCATTTATCATTACTGGTTCAGGTGGAATGGTTTTTCGTGTCCCTGGTTGGACTGGTTTTAAGAGAGACACATGGAACACAGGATGAATATGCATGTTAGCCGGCAAGGCCAGTTTAACTGCATCTGGATTTATGATAGCCTTGATGGTGAAAGGTCCCAAATACCGCGGGTGAAAAGTCTGAGTCCCCTTAATAGGCACATGTTGTGAAGCTAACCAGACTTCATCCCCCACCTGGTAGGTTGGGGCTCTGTCATGATGTTGATCTGCGTATTTATTCTGGCGATCCTTGGCTTGACGTTGGTGTTTGACGGCACTTGTGAAGGCCTGAGAAATGATGGTGTGCAAGGTTTTAATGGCCGGCATCTCCAGCGTCGTTGGAACGTTCAGTTTGGAAGTACGTGTGTGTCTGCCATAGATTTTGAAGAATGGGGTCTGTCCCATGCTGCTGTGCAGGGAATTGTTATATGCATGTCATGGATGTGACTAGTGGATAGTCTGATGTCTATTTGAGCCATTGAGCAGCATCTTTTTCCAGAAATTGGACACAAATTGGGTACCTCGGTCTGAGATCAGTACAGACGGAAATCCATGAAGGCATATGATGTGTTCAAGGAAAACCTTCGCCAGGCTGGATGCGTTTGGGAGACCTTTAAATGATAGAAAGTGGGCCATCTTTTAAAATAAATCTACTACCACGAGAATTGTATTGTATCCCCGACGGAGTGGTAAATCGGTGATAAAATCAAGAGACAACGTATGCCAGGGTGCAAGTGGAATTTCTAATGGTCTGAGGAGCTCAGCTGGTTTCTGCTTAGATGATTTGTTTTGTGCACAGACCCCACACGAAGTGTTGAATTGAATAACATCCTTACGCCACGTGGGCCACCAGTAACTTCGCTTTACTTTGGCTAAAGTTTTCGCAATTCCAGGGTAGCCCTCCAGTAAAGAGTCATGATACCCTGACATTACTTGGACCTGAAGCTCTTTTTCAGGAACAAACAAACAGCTTCCAAAATTTGGTAGTTGGTCCTTGATTGTGTAGGGTTCTCCTTGCGAATCCCATTCCAGTAACAACCCAGGAGTCAACTCGCGTTGGATCTCATGCCGCAATTCATCCTGAGTCATCGTGGTTGTAATGCCTAGGACCTTGTCATTTGGAATGAAAGCCACGGGATCGGGGATGGTATATACCAGTTAATCCGTACCCATGCGGGAAAGGGTGTCAGCTTTTCCATTCTTGACTCCTGGTCGAAAAGTGATTACATAATCATATTCTGCGAAGAAAAGGGCCCAGTGTAACTGTCGTGAAGATTGGGCCCTGGCAGTTTTTAGGTATTGCAGATTCCGGTGGTCTGTTTTCACAGTGATAGTGTTCCTGGCACCAAGAAGATAGTGCCGCCAGGTCTTAAAAGCTGATTTGATGCTAGAAGCTCCTTATCTGTGATAGCGTAATTGAGTCCTGGTGGTGAGAACTTACTGGACCAGAAGGCTACCGGGTGCAGCTGGCCGGTTTGTGGGTCCCTTTGCGAAAGAACTGCGCCCATTACCATACAGGAGGCGTCTGTTTCCACCATGTATGGTAGATCCGGTCGAGGTTGTCATAAAATCGGGGCAGATATAAATCTCACCTTGAGTTCCTGGAAAGCCGTTTCTGCTTCTTCCGTCCACTGGAACTTCTTGTTGAACTTTCTCAATAAAGAGGTGATTGGATGCACTATTTGAGAAAATCCTGGAATGAATCGGCAGTAAAAATTTGCAAAGCCCAACATGCTCTGGATTCCTTTGAACGAGTCTAGTTCTGGCCAGTTTAGGATGGCATCGACCTTATGTGCATCCATTCGGATTACTTTTGAAGTGAGAATAAAGCCGAGGAACTCCACCTCGGGGACATGAAACAAACAATTCTCGAGTTTGGCATAGAGATGATGCTGGCGGAGTTTCGCAAGGACAGAGCGGACATGCTTCACGTGGTCTTGTTTCGAGGCCGAGTATACCAGAATATTGTCTATATAGACCAGGGCACAGACGTCAATCAGCTCTCTCAGGACATCGTTCATGAAATACTGGAATGCAGCGGGGGCATTACAAAGGCCAAACGGCATTACCTGGTACTCGTACAGGCCATATTTGGTGCGAAACGCGGTCTTCCATTCATCTCCTTTATTAACTCGGACAAGATGGTATGCTCCTCTAAGATCTAATTTTGTGTAGATTTGGGCATCTTTGACTTGGTCCAGCAATTCCGGAATAAGTGGCAGGGGGTAACAATTCTTTATGGTGATTTGGTTCTGTGCACGAAAGTCGATGCAAGTCCTCAAATCTCCTTCCTTCTTTGGTACGAAGAATAAGGGGGATGCTGCTGGTGACTTTGAGGGGCGAATAAAAACATTAGCCAGGTATTGCTCAAGGTACGTTTCAAATGTTGGTTTTCAGGTTCCGCGAGTGCATAGATTCGGCTACAAGGGATTTGAGCTCCTGGTACTAGATCGATTTGACAATCATAAGGCCTGTGTGGTGGTACAGTGTTAGCTTGTTCTTTTTGAAACACATCCTGAAAGTCCTGATATTCACTCGGTAGAGTACCAACCACCCCCAGGGTCATTGCTGCGGTTCCATGGACTGAAGGATTGGTAGTCCTTGCCTTACTTTCCTTGGGGTAGCATGTGCAGAGGCAGTCTTTCGAGAACACCAGTTCCCGAGTACCCCAATCTATAAGCGGATTGTGTGCAACCAACCACGGCATCCCGAGGATCGACCAGAACTGAGGCGCCTTGATGAGGTTGAATGCAATCGATTCCCTGTGGCCATCTTGACACAGAAGGGTTAGGACTGTCGTGCACTGGGATACTGGGCCGGAAGCGATTTCTGTACCATCTAGTGTGGTTACTGTTTCAGTTGTCGACTTAGGACGTAGGGAGAGCCCCGTCATTGCTGCAAGATCCTGGTCCATATAATTCCCAACTGCTTCGCTGTCGATGTATGCCTCCACGGCATGCATCTTGGACGGTTGTTGGTGGTTGATTAGAATCACGGGCAAAGCAAAATGGGAGGTCTGTAGTTGACTTTCTTCGCTCGACAAATGGACCCCTACATTTGCCGGGCTTGGTACTTTTCCGACTCTTCACTCGTGGTCTCCTTATCCGTGGCACCCACAGTTCTCCTTGGAGGCTTTACTGGACACTCTTTGAGAAAATGACATGCTTTTCCGCAGTATAAACATAACTGCAGTTCCCTTCTCTTATCTCTTTCAGCCTTAGTTAAAGGCAGTCTCACCTCCCCCCCCCCCCCGAGTTGCATCGGTTCCAACAAATTTCCCGTTGCTCGTGGAATCTGGTTTTTGGGCCACAAGACCAGTGGGCGAACGTCAAGCCTGTTCCGATCTGCCCTTCGGTCTTGCAACCTGTGATCAAGTTGAACCACAAGGTGGATGAACTCTCCAGTCTTTCGGCAGATCCACCACTTGGGCAAGTACGTCCTTTAACTCTCCCCGTAGACCCCGATGAAATAACATGGTCCTTTTCTCCTCCGGCCACCCTGCTTCAACCATGAGCCTGTTAAAGGTTGCTATATAGGTTAGTAGGTCCTGGTTTCCTTGACAAAGAGACAAGAGTTCATTATCTAGTGCCTGTCCATGAGTACGACTGGCGAAGCGCTGGTCCATCTCGTGCTGGAAACCCCCAAAATCTTGTAACAGAGGATCATCCTGACTGACAAAAGGTACTGACCAGTCTGCAGCACTGCCACTCAAATACATCAACATGAAGGCTGCTAGGGAGAATTATCTGTTTAGGCTGAATTTCCTAACCTAGTGAGTCCCCCAGCAGCTTTGCTGGATTTCTGGAGTTTGTTTTTTAATCCTGCCAAGAGTGAGACTCTTTTTCTGCCACTCTTGGACATGATTTTTGGTGTTCCTTTGACTGTTAATGTGTTTTATGGGCTATGGCGTCCTTTACTCCATAGGGTCTCATGTGTTTTTACTATGTGTGTTACACAGCACCCTCCGTGCAGTGACACAGGGGTGTCATAGTGACACCCCACCATAGACAGCATACCCTGGGACTGACTACTGTCTCCCAGGGCATGTAAAGTCACCATTGGCTTTACTAGTCCCAAATTATGAACAGAAACCAGTACAAACCATCATATTTTGGACATACTGGTTGGGGCAATTCGATTGCCCCAGGGTCTGTTAGTCGAGGGGGCACGTCTCCGTCCCCCCTGACCGAGTTTTGGCTGGTGGCAGTGGATACTACTTTTTATATTCGACCGCAAATATATCCCTATGGGATTTTCCCATTGTTCGAGGCTAACAACTTTAATTATTTAATTCTCATAGCCTCAAACATACCGCTGGTTTATTTATTTAATATTAATTTGCCGGTTGGTATTTTTTGCCAGGACTCGATTCTAAAATGGCGTTTCTGTTCTCTTCTGTGACTCCAACCCAAGTCGAGCCCTTTGTTCCACTTTTTGGTGGGCTTCTCCACAGAAGCCTCCAAAAGTGGTGCCACTCTGTCTGGGTACCACAAGGGGTGTGGGAGGGGGTTTAGGCACCCTGGACTGAGTTACCTTGGTAACTCAAGTCGCACTCTTGTGTGATTGGCCCAAGTGGTGAGCCGGCCGGCTCACCACTTAGCATGTTTGATTGACAGCTAGGCTGAGTGAATGGGGGTGTGCTGCATAAAAGCAGGGCTTTGGGGACTGGAACTTCAGAAGTCACCACAGGACCTGAGAATCCGACGAGGGAGAAGCTAAGCCGACATGCTACGACAACACCACCGGTGGAGCCCTGCGGAACCGACTCACCACTTCCTGACGACAGAGAAGATCTCCCGGCTGGAGAGTCTTCTTCCCCTGACTAGTGGGCACAACCAGTTTACCTTCTTTTCCTTGCATCCCAGGACGTCTTGTGGTCAAATTGCCCGTGCCAAGCACCCCGGCAACCGGATAGCCACTTACCAGTGGACCGCGAATAAAAGGACCGCTCCTTTTTGACCTGAGAACTCCGTGGCTGGTTTCTTCCCTGGCAGTGCAACAGACTCCTGTCTTCCTCCCCAACGAGATCCTCTCTTCCCCGGGAAGAAGCACCGACTTGCATCCGCTGCCAGGAACAACTGCCCCCGCTGGAGTATTCTCACCACTTTAAGGTACCGTGTCCGCCAGGCCTTCCTTTCTAAAGATTGCTACAAGGTAATAATAATCCCTTAACCTTCTGGACTGGGCTGGCCACCGGGTCCCTTTCTTTTGGTCCAACTCTTTCTGAACCTTTTCGAGACTTTTGTGCACTTTTTAACCGTGTGACCTTGGACACATTTAGTTCTGATCCTCTTAAAGTGGATCCGGCTTTCTGAACTCTAACTTCACGGTTTGACTCTGCCTTCCTCTGTTGCTGTGTTCTTTTGAAAGTGTTCGGATCTGTTTCAATTTATGCTCTGCCTTTCTCTCCGTTTTAAACCGAATTATTAGAGTGCCATCTGCGTTAAGCGCTCACCGCTGTCTGAAAATAAGTGGGGCTTTACTTAAGACTTGTCTAATATTCTTTTAAGGGAGTGTATATCTTTTAGTGACCGTGTTTTTGAACTGCTTAATATTAGTGCCTGTGGCCCTCATTACGACCCTGGCGGAGGTCCATGGTGCAATTTGCACCATGGACCATGGCGCAGAGCTGCCAACTCCGCCATGGGGGTTGGCGGACTTACCACCCCATTCCGACCTTGGCGGGGCGGTAAGTCCCCAATCCCCATTTACCCTTCCCCATTCCCATTTTTGCCCCATAGGGTATAATGGGAGTGGGGAAGGCGTTAATTACGCCACCGTAAATTACGGTGGCGTAATTAACAACAGGTCCCGTAGCGCCATGGATTTTTCCGCCCGGAAAAACCAGGCGTGAAAACCGCCATGGCGCTACGGGAACTCGTAGTAAGGCGGAAGGGTACGCCATGCATTACGCTGGCGTAATACCCCTTCCGCCAGGGTCGTAATGAGGGCCTGTGTGTTTTATTAGATGTGGTTTTAAATAAATAATTATATCTCTTTTACACCAAGCTCTGGTCAGTGTTTGCTTGTTCCACTGTGTTCTTTTCACCTATTGTGAATACTCTGTATACTGCCTAACTCTTCTTGAGGGAAGTCTGACTGCTCAGCCACAGCTACCAAGTGAATCTGTGTGGTACAGACTGCTACCAAGTGGGTTTACTGCCAAACACCTGTAGTCTTAAATCTTTTGCATTGGTCCCAGAGGAAACTGCACAGGTTTCTGCCTAACACTGGTGTACTGCGGTGGGATTTGTATTGAGTATACACTTTAGTGTGCTTTTTGAATACTTTAGGACAACTAACCACAAAGCTTAGCACTAAAAAGCTGATTTTCTAAATATGTCTGCTATGGAGAGTTATACCCTAGAATCATTGTCTGCCAAAACTGCTGATTGCTTAAAAGTATTGTGTAGACATAAGAATCTCTCTGAGAAGGGCAAGAAAATGGAACTTATAGAAAGGTTGTTAGAAAACCAAAGTCTGGGTGGTACAGAGGAATCTACCCCCCCCCAGCAAATGTTGAAAACAGTGATGGTATTGATCTAAATCAAAGTCTTGATAATGAGTCAGAAGAGAAAAGTGAACCTAATGAAGTTAGCCACTCTGAGCCTCTGTCTGCCTTACCTACTGTACCTACTGGGCCTATACCAGGTCCTACATGTAACCCTGCTTATTTTGAACTTGAAAAAATGAAGCTTGAATTAGAATACAAACGTTTTATTGCTCAATCTGAAAGAATCCAAGAGCTAGAGTTCAGAAGAATGAATGCCCAGGCTGAGCAGAAGCAAGCTGAGTTAAGACTCAGAAAAATAGAGCTTAATCATGAACTAGAAATGAAGAAGTTGTCTGGAAAATGCTTATCTCAACTCTGGTTCCTCTCGGAGTTCCAGTCCCAAAAGAACCCGGATGCCTAAGGAATTAGTGGGTATGTATGAACCTAAGTCGGATGTGTTGGATTGGTTAAACATGTTTGAGTATAATCATGGGCTCCAGGACATCACAGAGAATGAGTTACTTCCCTGGTTGTTCTCTAGGCTTCCCCCTGTTGCAACTGATGTGGTAATGGAGTTGGGGGAGGTGGATAAGAAGGATTATGAATGTGTGAAACTAGCTTTGATAGCTAGATTTGGGAAGACCCCTTCCCAGTACCTTAAGAGGTTTAGGACCCTCAAAAAGCATGATGTTACCCCTTGGGCTACCCTACCTGGGTGAGTGAAAGTTTGAAAAACTTAGAGGGATGGATTAAGGGTTACAGGGTTAACACTTATGAAGGAATAAGGAATCTTGTAATGATTGAGTCAATTTATGATGCCTGCTCTCCTGAGCTCAGACAGCACTTGGCTGATTCAAAGGAATTGGATTCCAGGAAGTTAGCTAAGGCTGCTGACTTGTGGTTGCCAACAGGGCCACTCACAAGGATTCTGGGGCTACTCAGAAAAAGGATGAGGGAAAACAGCCAAGAAAGGACTCCAAAGAGAATTCTAATAATTCCAAGTCCAAAGAGGTCCCCAAACAAAACCAAAAGGGTAAGCCACAAGGGAAACCAAATCAGGCTAGTGTACCTTCTGGTGCCAAACCAGAAGGAGGTCAGAACAAGCCACCATTCCAGAAAGCATTTGGTAAATGCTTTGTTTGTGGCTCTAATGACCATGTGAAAGGAGATCCCAGATGTAAGGGTAAACCTTCAGGGGTCCAGCTTGTCTCCTTAGCCTTCGTTCCAGAGGAGGAAGTACAAATGGCAAGTGGAAACTTTCTATTGCTGGCTGATGAACCCATTGGAGTCTTAGCCAGTTTTTCTTTAGTGTCTCTGGGTTTGTGGGAACAACAGAACTTAGATGTCTGTAATTCTATCCCAGATAATACTAAAGAGTATTACAAGGACAGTGTCCAGGTGAATGGTCAGGAGACTCCTGCACTTAGGGACACTGGGGCCAGCATAACTGTGGTGGACAAATCGTTTTTTCAGGCTGAGGGTGTTGCTAAGGCACCCAAAATCCTCACCAAGTTCGCTGGAGGGCCTGTGCAGATGCTTTCCCAATTACCAGTTCCCATCCAGTGTAATGACATCACTGTGCAGATACCTGTCAGCATACAAAGTGAGGTGCCAGGAAGGGTTCTGCTGGGTAATGACTTGAAAACTCTTGGAGTAGTGTCACATACCCCCAGACCTCCTAGTAAAAGCTTACAGGAGCTCACCAGACCTGCAAGGGAGAGAACCATGAGAGGTGCTCCCAAGGAGATGATGAAGAAAGAGATCACTCCTGCTCCACTGGAGATGTCAGCTGCTGTCTCTAAGAAACTAGAAGGAAAAGGGAAACCTAAAACTTCTAAAAAGAACCTCACAGCCAGCACTCCAGTGCAGCCAACAAGGACTTCCCCGAGGTTGTCCAAAGTTACACCAGTAACTCCCCCTCCAGCTGAGGCTGAGAGGGAGGTACAACCCTGTGTGGTTGAACTAGACTCTGACGAAGAGCTAGTGGAAAGCCAGGAACTCATTGGAGATTTGGATCCTGTTGACCATCCTGAACTGCAGTCTTTACTGGCAGAAGGTGACCCAGCAAACAGGGCATGACTTCAGTAAGGGACAGAGAGAATGTCCAACTCTGGAAGGTCTTCGCCACCAGGCAGATGCTCAGGCTGAAGGGCAAGAGCCTGGGAAATATAGGTTACACTGGGAAGATGGCCTCTTCTATAGTGAACCAACGGAGTCTGCACCTGGGTACACAAACGACTTGTAGTACCCCAAGAGAACAGACCACAGTTCTTGCAGTTAGCCCATGAGATTCCTTTGGCTGGTCACTTGAGTTTCAAGAAGACTAAGGAAAGGCTCTCACTCTACCTTTATTGGCCAAAGATGGGGGCTGAAGTAGATAAGTACTACAGGAGCTGCCACACCTGCCAGACTTCTGGTAAGGTTGGCTCCAAGAATTTGGCACCTTTAGTGCCTCTCCCTGTAGTGGGAGTCCCATTTGAGAGAGTAGGGATTGACATTGTTGGTCCCCTTGACCCTCCTACCTCCTCAGGCAACAGGTTTATACTTGTTGTAGTAGACCATGCTACTAGGTACCCTGAGGCAATTCCTATGAGGACTGTTACAGCTCCGGCTGTGGCTAAGGCCCTCCTTGGTATTTTTACCAGGGTTGGGTTTTCTAAGGAAGTCATCTCTGACAGGGGGTCGAATTTTATGTCCCACTACATGAAAGCCATGTGGAAAACCTGCGGAGTTACTTACAAGTTCTCAACCGCATACCACCCTCAGACAAATGGGCTGGTTGAAAGGTTCGACAGAACCATGAAGAGCATGATAGGTGTTTTAGAGGACCCCCTTAAAAGAAAGTGGGACCTTCTACTGCCATGCCTTCTCTTTGCTTATAGAGAAGTCCCTCAGGAGGGAGTAGGTTATTCTCCCTTTGAGCTTCTTTATGGTCATCCGGTCAGAGGTCCATTGGCCCTGATCAAGGAGGGGTTGGAGAGTGCTCCTTCCCCCAAGCCAGTCAGAGTGACTGACTATGTGATAGGTCTCCGAAGGAGAATGTCACAAATGATGGCAGAAGCAAGTGATATTTTGAAAGCTGGACAAGCACTGGTCAAGCACTGGCATGACCAAAAGGCTAACATGGTTGAGTTTACTCAGGACCAGCTAGTTCTCGTTATGATTCCAACAAGTCAGAGGGCCTTGCAAGACAAATGGATGGGACCCTTCAAGGTTGTGGGTAAACGTGGAGAGGTCAACTATCTGGTGGACTTGGGCAATCCCAAGGAGGCTCCAACAGTCTTCCACACCAACAGACTAAAAGCGTATGTCTCCAGACCTGATGTAGGAGCTTTGCTTCTAGCATCATCAGAGGAAGAAGAAGAGAGTGAAGCTCTTCCTGATCTCCTCAGAGGCTTACCTTTAGACGAGAAGATTGAAGGAGTAAATCTCTCTTCAAACCTGACACCTGATCAACAGGAAGAGTGCAAATCTATGTTAAATCAGTTAGCCTCCCTGTTCTCACTTTCACCAGGCTTGACCCCTTGGGGACAGCATGACATACTCACTGGTGACTGTCTGCCAGTCAAAAGCAGAGGATATCGAATGTCAGAGAATGTAAGAACCCACATCAAAGGTGAGGTCAGCAAGATACTTCATCTCAGGGTAACAGAGCCCTCTACTAGTCCATGGTCTAGCCCAGTTGTGTTAGTACCAAAGACAGGATCTAAGGAACTTAGATTCTGTGAGGATTACAGAGCTCTTAATGCAGTCACTAAGACTGATGCCCACCCTTTGCCAAGGACAGATGAGTTGGTGGATAGACTTGGTGCAGCCAAGTTCCTCAGCACATTTGACTTGACGTCAGGCTATTGGCAAATAGCCCTGACAGACAATGGCAAGGAAAAAACTGCATTTTCTACCCCAGTTGGCTTATACCAGTTTAAGTTTATGCCTTTTGGATTGAAAAATGCACCTGCTACATTTCAAGGGATGGTAAACCAGGTTCTGAATGGGATGGAGGACTTCTGCATGGCATACTTGGATGACATAGCAGTGTTCAGCAATTCCTGGGAAGAACATGTGGACCACCTGAGATATGTTTTGCAGGCTCTTGGAAAGGCCAATCTGACCATAAAGGCAAGTAAATGCCAGATTGGACAGAGTAAAGTGGTCTTCCTTGGACATGAGGTAGGAGGTGGAGAAATAAGTCCTTTGCCCAGTAAGATTGAAGCTGTGCAAAATTGGACAACACCTACTACTCCGACCCAGGTGAGAGCCTTCTTAGGCCTCACTGGGTATTACAGGAATTTCATTGAGTACTATGGGTCCATAGCTTCTCCACTAAATGTCATCTCCTCTCCTAAATTCCCTAAAAAGTTTAGGTGGAATGAGGAATGCAATCAGGCCTTTGAAACCCTGAAAAAGGCTATTTGCCAAGCCCCCGTACTCAGAGATCCTGACTACCACCAAACTTTCATTGTGCAAACAGATGCTTCAAATGTAGGAATAGGTGCAGTCCTCAGTCAACTGGATGGGAAAGATAGGGAGCACCCCATTTGCTTCATCAGATAAAACTGAAGGATCCTGAAACAAGGTGGGCAACCATTGAACAAGAGTGTTTTGCTATTGTGTGGGCTCTGAATAAGTTTAGGCCATACTTGTATGGTTCTACTTTTGTCATTCAGACTGACCACCAACCCTTGAGATGGTTAATGCAAATGAAAGGGGAAAACCCAAAACTATTGAGATGGTCAATCTGCCTGCAAGGGTTTGATTTCACCATTGAGCACAGGTCAGGGTATCACCACCAAAGTGCTGATGGTCTTTCTAGGATGTATGTCATCGACTAGAGGTATGAGATTCATCCAGGAGTGGATTAAATCCTCCTGTCCCTTAGTCTGGGGGGGGGGGGGGCGAGTGTTAGGGAGAATTCTCTGTTTAGGCTGAATTTCCTAACCTAGTGAGTCCCCCAGCAGCTTTGCTGGATTTCTGGAGTTTGTTTTTTTTCTCCTGCCAAGAGTGAGACTCTTTTTCTCCCACCTTTGGACATGATGTATGGTGTTCCTTTGACTGTTAATGTGTTTTATGGGCTATGGGGTCCTTTACTCCATAGGGTCTCATGTGTTTTTACTATGTGTGTTACACAGCACCCTCCATGCAGTGACACAGGGGTGTCATAGTGACACCCCACCATATACTCCATACCCTGGGACTGACTACTGTCTCCCAGGGCATGTAAAGTCACCATTGGCTTTACTAGTCCCAAATTATGAACAGAAACCAGTACAAACCATCATATTGTGGACGTACTGGTTGGGGCAATTCGATTGCCCCAGGGTCTGTTAGTCGAGGGGGCACGTCTCCCTCCCCCCTGATCGAGTTTTGGCTGGTGGCAGTGGATACTACATTTTATATTCGACCGCGAATATATCCCTATGGGATTTTCCCATTATTCGAGGCTACCAACTTTTATTATTTAATTCTCATAGCCTCGAACATACCGCCGGTTTATTTCTTTAATATTAATTCGCCGGTTGGTATTTTTTGCCAAGACTCGATTCTAAAATGGCATTTGTATTCTCTTCTGTGACTCCAACCCAAGTCGAGCCCTTTGTTCCACTTTTTGGCGGGCTTCTCCACAGAAGCCTCCAAAAGTGGTGCCACTCTGTCTGGAACCCACAGAGGGTGTGGGAGGGGGTTTAGGCACCCTGGACTGAGTGACCTTGGTAACTCAAGTCACACTCTTGTGTGATTGGCCCAAGTGGTGAGCCGGCCGGCTCACCACTTAGCATGTTTGATTGACAGCTAGGCTGAGTGAATGGGGGTGTGCTGCAAAAAAGCAGGGCTTTGGGGACTGGAACTTCAGAAGTCGCCACAGGACCTGAGAATCCGACGAGGGAGAAGCTGAGCTGACCTGCTACGAGGACACCACCAGTGGAGCCCTGCGGAACCGACTCACCACTTCCCGACGACAGAGAAGATCTCCCGGCTGGAGAGTCTTCTTCCCCTGACTGGTGGGCACAACCAGTTTACCTTCTTTTCCTCGCATCCCAGGACGTCTTGTGGTCGAATTGCCCGTGCCAAGCACCCCGGCAACCGGATAGCCACTTACCACTGGAACGCGAATAAAAGGACTGCTCCTTTTTGACCGGAGAACTCCGCCGCTGGTTTCTTCCCTGGCAGGGCAATGCACTCCTGTCTTCCTCCCCGACGAGATCCTCTCTTCCCCCGGACGAATCACCGACTTGCATCCGCTGCCAGGAACAACTGCCCCCGCTGGAGTATTCTCACCACTTTAAGGTACCGTGTCTGCCAGGCCCCCCTTTCTAAAGATTGCTACAAGGTAATAATAATCCCTTAACCTTCTGGACTGGGCTGGCCGCCTTGACCATCTAACTGGTCCCTTTCTTTTGGTCCAACTCTTTCTGAACCTTTTTGAGACTTTTGTGCACTTTTCAACCGTGTGACCTTGGACACATTTAGTTCTGATCCTCTTAAAGTGGATCCGGCTTTCTGAACTCTAACTTCACGGTTTGACTCTGCCTTCCTCTCTTGCTGTGTTCTTTTGAAAGTGTTGGGATCTGTTTCAATTTATGCTCTGCCTTTCTCTCCCTTTTAAACCAAATTATTAGAGTGCCATCTACGTTAAGCGCTCACCGCTGTCTGAAAATAAGTGGGGCTTTACTTAAGACTTGTCTAATATTCTTTTAAGGGAGTGTATATCTTTTAGTGACCGTGTTTTTGAACTGCTTACTATTAGTGCCTGTGTGTTTTATTAGATGTGGTTTTAAATAAATAATTATATCTCTTTTACACCAAGCTCTTGTCAGTGTTTGCTTGTTCCACTGTGTTCTTTTGACCTATTGTGAATACTCTGTATACTGCTTAACTCTTCTTGAGGGAAGTCTGACTGCTCAGCCACAGCTACCAAGTGAATCTGTGTGGTACAGACTGCTACCAAGTGGGTTTACTGCCATACACCTGTAGTCTTAAATCTTTTGCAGTGGTCCCAGATGGAACTGCACAGGTTTCTGCCTAACAAAGGCAACTCGCGACTGATCATTAGGAAAGGCTCCAGTTCTGCAAAGAAAATTGTAAGTGATTTCAACCCAGCACTCCACCTAAGTCAATGCCTAGTATGGGATGCCCAATTGAAACCCTTATTTATATATTTTTATGTCAAAAGTTATTTTATTTCTGGATGATGTACCCTTATATCACGCCCCTCTCTTTGAATTCCCCCCGGTCTCACTGAACCAAGAAATAGGTTTGTTTTGCAAATTAAAACATTTATTTGATAAATTGAACAATATATATATCACACTTTTATGAATATGAACAATATCTAAATATCACACTATTATGAATATGAACACTGATCAGCAGTGGGTGATATTACAACAATCAACAATCTCTTTAATCAATTAGGAGTATGGATAAGAAGAATAATGTAGCAGAGAATAACTTTGTGGGTTCAGTGAATGCAATGAGATGAAATTAATGCAACACAGAAATTAAACCTGATAGGAATTCAATCAAAGACAATGTAATCACTCTTTCCCCCTGTTACTACTCACTTCCCCCAATATGCAATATGAAGAGATGGAATGAGGGCACACAGGTTTCAGGAATAACAATCAATAATTGCAGTTTCGATCCCGATTTCCCCTCCCCCCCCAGCAAGCTTAGAGAGAACAGGTATTATTTTAAAACAGGTCAAATGCTTTTAAATGTAATAAGAATTGATGGGGAAAATGCTAAAATGACTTTAATTCGCTAAATAGGATTCGGGACTAGTGAGAGTTGATTTGGATTGGATCAGGTAAACACTAGCAATGATTGTTGAATGATTAGCAGGTGGAAAACGAAATTCAGAAGTTGAAAGCAAGAAATAGCTGTTTTACATGGAGTGAAATTGAGCCAAATGCAAAATCGCGGCTAACTTTTCAGTGCGCGAGAAATGCGATTACAAAAAAGCTATGAGGCATTGGAGTGCAGTTCTTGATTTGAAAGCTGATGATGTTAGCTTCAAAATGACATTTACATTTGGTTCCTAGCAAGTACGGTTCAAAAATTACAGAGGTTTTAGTAAAGGTAGATTTATCTTAAAAAGGGTCAAGATTTTACAAATGAGATTGCACTTTTGAAGATTTACCAACAAGGATGGACATATACTAAGGGGCTATGAAGATGCAAGATACCGGAAAGGTCAGCCACCAGAACAGGGCGCCTCCGCTCCGACTTTTGTCCGGCAGGACACTTGACTTTCTTCAGAAAAATATTAGCGCACAGATGATTATCACTACAATTATCACAGAATGAAATGGATGAGAGAAGGATTCAGGATAGACACAAGAGATTCTACAATGCAGTTTTGGTTATGTTGGAATGGGTTGGATTGGATTAATTTAATACTAAGTGATAGCTATGGACAGTTCTATGCTAAATACTCACAACTATGGTTTGGAATGGGCCTGTGTTACACTCACCTGGTATCCACAGGGACGCCACCCAGCTGGGTTACTCGCTGGTATGCTTCTCAGCTTTACCCTGATGTGGTCTGTGGGAATGTTCTGCCTTGTGGTAGAATTAGGCGTGCTCTCAGTCCTGCCTTCTTTGCAGGGGCGCGTTATCTTTCATGGGCGAGTGTGGTCCAGTTACTTCACTGACACCAGCCCGTTTGATATTGTTCAGGTAGGTTTTATTGCTGTTCTTTAGTTTTGTTGCTATCCTGCATGCCTTTCTTTGTTTAAAATGTCTGTTTTTCCGCCCTTAGGTATGCAGAGCTTCAGCGCGGCGAACTGGCTTGGCTGAGCCCCGCTGGTAAATGATGGCGCATTAAGAGCGCTATGATGCGGTAAGTAAGCGCTATGCACAGCGCTGCGAAGTCTTACCTTTGCTAACCTGTGTTTTCCTTCCTTGTAGGTCGCGGTGTTCTTCAGCGTGAATGGAATGTCCGGAGTGGTGCCAGCCGAGAGGCGACCAGTTAGGTAAGCCTTTTGAGCAGTTCGTAATTTGTAAATGTCTCTTGCCTCTATCTTCCTCTTTCAGGTCGTTCTGTCCGGGAGGCGTGCAGATTCGAGGAAGCTGTTCTCAGTAGCTGCGAGTGTTTAAAGATGAAGGCTGCAGGTAAGCTGCTGCTGCTGCTAATGTTCCTTTTGTCTCCTTGCAGGTTCTGCTTCTCCAAGGTTCGAGGGAATAGCTGGACACCGTGAGCGTCACGTTGCAAGCTGCAAAGTAACACGAAGCATGTTCTGCAGTCAGGGTGTGGTTTATATAGCCCAGGTCAAGTAGTACCAGGGAAAGTAGTTCCAGGCCTGCTACACCCAAACCACTAGACTGCATAGCTTGGTTCTTAAGAACCAAGCTATGTGGATGCCTCCATGTTGGCTGACAATACAATAAAGTAGTTCCCAAGCACATTGTTGTTCATGGTGAATGAGCCTGGTGCCATAGGCGCCAGGACTGGCCCCATGAGGGCTTTTGAAGAGGATGCCAGGTTCTAGAGGCCCGAGTCCTGACTCCACCTGGCCAATGGGTTTGCCAGAGGGGGTTTTGGGTAAGGGTCGTGACAGTCCGTCAAAGACCTGGTCAAAGGTTTGGCTGGAATTTGCTCGCCACCGGACAGGTCTCAGGCGCTTGTTTCTGCTCTCAGCAAGGCACTCTGGTCTGCATGGCCTCCTGGACTGGATCTGACATTTTGGTTCTGGATACAGCTCTGCTCTACTGGTTTAGATCTCTGGGTTCTAGCAAGGGTTCTTGGCAAGAAGCAGCCAAAACAGCACAGCCAGGCTGTTGAATGGGTTACGCCCCATGGAAGTTTAGGGGTTAAAATCAGGTTGCAAGATTTTAAAGACCAGCTGGCAAGGGTTCAGCTTTTTGGATTGGGCCTTTTGCTCCAGGGTTCTGGAGTCTGGATATGGGTTCTGGATCTTCCTTCAGAGTGCTTCGCCAATCAATCAGTGATGGGTGAATGTGTGTGTGTGTTGCCTGTCCTCAGCAGTCCCTATTTATCCATTTTCCAAAGGGGTGGGGAGGCTGATTATACTATGCCCAACCCTCTAAGAATCTAATAGGTCCGAGAATTCCCTCTCCTCTGATTTGAGAAAGAACAGGGCGTCTGTCATGTGTCAGAGTGACACTGTGTTAACGGTCCAGAGAAAAATCCTCCCCTTTTTTTCTATTCCAGAAAATCTATTTTTCCTAAAAAACATATTTCCAATATCCCCAACTTGCTAATATTACGTATGCACATCACAGATTAATTAAGGCATGCCTCTGTTCAAGTCCCATCTTCATAAGAGTTTTGGTTCACAAATGACAATTTTTCGCACTTTTGGTTGGTTTCTCAATGTTAAATCTGTACGACATTTTCCCCATACATGCACATACCATCTGGGCATATTCCTGTAAATTTTCATATTTTTAACATAATCACAACTGCTACAAAGTCCACATTTCGATAGTTCAGTCTCTGAACATCGCACACATTCCAGAGTAGTTTCTACTTGTGAGAAATATTTTCATTTTAATAATCTCTAAATTCCATATTTTTGCCAGTTCGGTACAGTTTTTCCTCAAACATGTATTTCCTCCAGTTCAAAATCCACATCTCAGTCTGGGCCCGCCTCCAAGGTCTTGGCTGAGCCAGAGAGTAACTTGAGCTTCTTCCTGCCAGGCTGGTTTCCATTGACGCCCCAAATTAGCATTTCCATTCAGTTCAAGGGAGTCCTTTGTCTGCTAGAACAACAACAGGCCAAAGTCCCTTCCCATTTCCTTTCACACCAACCTGCCAGTTTCTTAGCAGAGAGCAGGGGGAAAGATTCATTTGTTGGGTAAAAGGGTGTGGAATGTCTTTGAAGCCCAGTGTAGTTGGCTGTAACTCCAAATTACATTTTTAACAAATACCCACAAATCTCTTAATTTCAGCCTTCTTAAAATATAGTTTTGAATTGTAACAACCCATCTTGCTTTTGATAGGAAGTCTCTTCTTTGACATACTTTGATTTTGAGGTACAATATTTAAAATGACAGCTTTAGAGATCGCCAGCTTCTGACAGAGGTGAGTGCGGTATTGCGCCCATTTTCAACATATTTATTTCACAGCAAGCATCTTTAAAGGTGGATCTTGTTCTGATGAATGCACTTCTGCTCATATTGTATTTATGTGGATTCTTGAAGTAGAATGTTTAACACCCAACAAGGGGGTTGGATCTTTTGGGTGGTTTGTGAACCATGATTTTTGCAAATTTGACAACCAAGGAAAATGGATTTCCACACAGCTCTGTGTTTTTTATGCAATCGGCATTGCTTTTTCAAGTATTTTCAGGTGACTCTCTGGGTAGCCAAATGATGGGTTTTGGTAGTAGTCTTCTGTGTTACCACTGACATGGGCAAAAGTGGATTGGCGGCCTATTTTTCAGGTTCTCCTGTGCACTTCTGGGTGATTTTTAGCAAGCAGAATGCTTTCCGGCGGCCATTTCTAATGTTTCTGATGCAAGCAATGCACAGTGATGTTGCGATTTGGCGTTGATCGACCATCAATGGGAATTCGCAAGACTGGGATGTCAGTCTCATCTCTTTTGGTTCCAAAAATGGCACAGTTCATCATCTTTTCCTCCATCAGGGGTGTATCGATCGGTTCTCCTCGCCTAGTCCTGATGTGAGTATTGAGCGATACACCAGGGTCCTTGGATCTTTGCTCCCGGTCCCTGGGTAGGCCTCCTTGGTCAGTCTCCATGGTTTCCAATCAACTATAGGTTATCCTAGGATGACAAAGCAAAAACAGATTTGTAGACATTTCCCCACCACTATTAATGTAGTGGGGTGGACACATACATTCTGATAAATCGGGACACATTTTTATATGGTAAATCATGGACTATATATGGAGTATTTTATAGTTGGAGTTTTATGGAGCTGGAGTGGCCCCTCTGGGGTTCCAGAAGACTCCTCCAGTTGCTGCAGAGTGTGCCTAGGATGGCAACACTTTAGTTGGTTAATATTGACCCACTTATCTTCCCCCTCCGCCAAACTGCCTTTGGGGATGCGGATTTTGAAAGCGACTGGTGAGATTGTGTCTACAATTTCAAAAGGACCCCTCCAGGTAGGCAAAAATGTGCGCTGTTTGGCCTGGTTCCTTTGGAAATTGTATACGTAGACCCAGTCTCCTACATTGTATTCTTTTCTGGTAGTCTTCAAGTCATAGTGGGTCTTCATGCTGTCTGCAGATCTCTCTAGATTTCGCTGAGCATAGGCAAAAGTATGTTGAAGGTGTTTTCTTAGATTTTCAACATACTCATGAGTTGTGGAGGCATTGATCAATGTCTGTTCTTGGGTTCTGTAGAGCAGATGCTGGGGAAGCACCATCCTGCGTCCAGTCATCAGCTCAAACGGTGACATTTTAGTTGCAGACGAAGGGGTAGCTCTGATGGCCATTAGGACAAGAGGTAATCGAATATCCCAACTTGGCCCAGAATCTGCCACAAACTTTTTTAATATGCTCACAATTGTTTTATTGTATATCTCCACTGCACCACTAGAGGCTGGCCGGTAACCAATGTGTTGCTTCCTTTTGACCCCAAGTATCTCCCACATCTTTGTCATTACTTCGATGGTGAAATGGCTACCTCGGTCTGACTCGATCTTTTGGGGTATTCCAAAATGCCAAAAAATGTGGTTGATCATCATGGCAGCTGCTGTTTCTGCCTTGCAGTTTGGGGCCGTGAGACTTTCCACCCATTTAGTAAACAAGCATGTCACGGTCAACATGTACTTATTTCCCCTAGAGGAGCGAATCACGGGCCCAGTGAAATCGACTTGCAAATCTGACCATGGCAGTGTCATACCCCTCTTTTGGAGAGGCGCACAGTGTGTGAGGGATGTTGGCTGAAATTGTGCACACCCAAGACACCCCTTCAAGTATTGGTCGAGGTCCTGCCCCATGTGTGGCCAGTATGCAACCTCTCTTAAGATTTCAAGAGTTCTATGAAACCCCCCATGAACGGCTGTGGCCGCATCATGGCCGTGACTTAACATCAGGCTTCGGAATGAGGTAGGGACCACCCACTGGTCATGGCCAGGTAGGGATCTCCTCACCAACAAACCATCTTGGATTCGGAACATTTTTGGACATTTCATCAACACTCTGAGGTCCTGTTGTCTATGTAATCAATATCCGTCAGGGGAAAGTTCTCAGGGTCCTTAATGTGTTAATAAAACTTACCAATTACTGGATCCCTTTTTTGAGCCGTAATTAAATCTGCATCTGGGGTCTCCTTACTCCATTGTGCAGTTGAGAGTTCATTGTGAGCATTTGTCTGGGACCTAGTGATAGCAGTGACCTGGATCTCCCCCAACAGGGACTCGATGTCAAGTAGATCCCCTTGGATCGCTCTGGTTTTGGCCAGCTGATCAGCTAAGTCCTTTACAGTTTTGTCGGTCCCTCTACTTTAGAATCTGATTCTAAATCCTTGATCTTTTTCCAGTAGATGGTCATGCCATTCGAGGTGACCAGATCATCAATATTTTGGATCAATTTCCCATGTTTCAAGGGTTTGTTATTAGCACATAACATGCCTCTGGTTTTCCAGTTAACGAGGTGCTCCACGAGCCCGTTCCGTACATAATCCGAATCAGTGATTATGACCAGTTTGTGGAGTTGATGTTGAACAGCAATGAGGATGGCTTGATGCACAGCCATCAACTCTGCCACTTGACTACTTCAGGGACCAATCTTGTACCCAGCGGAGGATTCTGGGGTCTCATTCACCCATGCATCCCCTACGCCGGCCACAAGTTCTTTTTCCCCATTGTTGTCAACGTGGTAGGAGCATCCATCCACATAGACAGTGGGCATTCCCTCACACTTGTCTTCTTCAAAGACTTTGTGTGGGGAATTGAGGTATGCCTCGATGTTGTCCTTGATTTTTAGACGCTCGTCCTCAAGACGGTTTTCTCTGGCACAATCATGCAAGTCAGCCAGACCTTGAGCGAGGGGACTCTTCTTGTTTTGGCCATATCTGACCTCCACAGGAAAGCCTTGCATTGACAGAATCCAGGAAGTAATTTGGGAGTTACTCACATTTCCTGCCTGGATTCTGTCACTTTTGAGATATTGCAGAAGCTGGTGTGGAGTCTCCACTATGATGTGTTCCCCCTGGATAAACGGGCGGTAATTCTTCAATGCCCACACCGTTGCCAGGAGTGCCTTCTCACAGTCGTTGAATTTTTCCCCCACAGAGGATAAAGTTTTACTCGCATAGGAGATTAATTTATCGACCTTGTCATGCTTTTGGTATAATACTGCAGTCAAGCATGTATTAGAGAACCCTGTCTCCAAGAATAACTCCTTGTTTCTGACAGGGTAAGCTAGGCAAGGCGCTTGTGAGAGGCTTCTTTTGAGTTGTCTTACTGCCTCGGTTTGTTCTGGACCCCAGTCCCACTTGACCCCCACCCTTCAAAAGATGAATTAGGGGTCTTGTGATCTCTGCATAGCCCTCAATGAACTTTCTGCTGTTTAGTTCCCGCAGAGTCGTGGGGTCTTTCAATTTCTGGAGTGCTTCCACTTTCTTTTCCTGGCGACAGAGACCCTGAGGAGTAATCTCATGCCACAAGAAATTTACACGGGTTCTACACCACTGTGCCTTTTTGAAAGCAAAGTTTTGCTCCGGCTGCCCATCAACTGCGTCAGAACATAACGGATCTCTGCTATGTGTTCCTTGACAGTTGAGCTTTTAATGAGTATATCGTCTACATAGGCCAGGTTACCCCTTTCACCTAGGTCGGGCATGGCCTTATGTAGTAAAATGTTGAATTCATTGCCGAAGGTGATATATCCGAAGGGAGTCCGGGTCCATGTGTACTGCTGACCCCTAAAGGTAAAGGCCAGCTTGTATTGGTCCTCCCTACTGACAGGTACAGTCCAGTATCCATTGGTCAGGTCTATTGTAGTGAATACCTGTGACCCCTGGATCTGGGCCAGCCCTTGGTCAATGTAGGGAAGAGGCCATCGGGAAGTATAGACACGTTTGTTGAGCTCGCTAAGGTCGGCACAGAGTCTCCACTGGCCGTTTGGCTTCAATATCCCCATCACCGGATTATTGAAGGTGCTGTGGACTGGACGGATTATCCCACGGGACTCAAGGTTCTTAATTATTTCAGTAAGGGACTCCATTGCTGCGAGAGGCAAGCAATATTGCTTCACAAACACTGGAGTCATGCAAGGGTCCGTGGGAATTGTTATTGTGTGGACGTCGGTGCGACCACAGTCATATGAGTCCACCGCAAAGAGATCTTGAAAAATCCAAGAAAACTAGTTTCAACTTTTGCTTCTGCTCCAGAGTCTCACAGGCATCAGCTAGGTTGACTCTCTTTTCAACTATCTGTCTGAAGCCTGGAAAGACTTCTGGCTTCACTACCTCAGCAGCCTCCTCCAGCTGGCTGGAGAAGTCGCTGGTCAGCGTGCTGATTTGGACTGGTGGCTTCAGGTGGGGAAGGCAGCCCTCACGGACCTGGAAAATCACCTCATCCCTCCTGAAGTCGCAAGTCACATCTTCCTTGCCATAAGGGCAGGAAGTGTACACCAGGAAGTTCCCCCCATGCCGGGTAAAGATCCTGTCTGGTGTTGTATTGTCCTCACTGTCACTGTCAAAACAGTCCTTGGGGATTGGTCCAAACAGTTCATTTCCTAAATCTATGGAAAAATGTCAGTCATCAACCGCCATTCCAATAATGGTGCCCGCGGCTACAGTGATACTCTTTAAG
The DNA here is from genome assembly GCF_040938575.1 of Ambystoma mexicanum. Taxonomy (NCBI): domain Eukaryota; kingdom Metazoa; phylum Chordata; class Amphibia; order Caudata; family Ambystomatidae; genus Ambystoma; species Ambystoma mexicanum. The sequence continues at coordinate 1,293,910,606 of NC_090932.1, forward strand.
TCGCTGTTATCCACCTCTATTGGAATGGTGTCATGTTCTATATTGACTAGTGGTGTTGGGTTTACCCCAACCCTTGCTGTTGGAGAGAAGCATTTAGATGAACATAAGCATCATGGTTTTTCAATTGCTGTCCTCTTTTAACTTTCACTTCCAGGGAGAATTGTCGGTCCTTTCTGGGATGGTGACTTCCTCTCCAATCTGAATTTCAACTGCATAAGGCATCAGTTGAGCTGACCTACATGCTTTCTCTGGGTCATCAAAGCCCATGGGATTATCCGCTAATTGGGACCAAGCTTTGAAGTTTATTAGGTCCAAACAAATGTCAAAGCGATTGAGAATGTCACTGCCTAAGTAAAAGGCGGCAGTGACGACTCGCACGACCCAACAATTATGGACTATGCTCTTGTTGCCTATGGAGATTTTGAGCATACACCTGCTTGGCAGGAGTTTTTTGGAATTTGGTGTTTCCAGATCCGTTTCCCATTTGTCTATCAGTCTAAATGTGGGAATGGCTGGATCTTTGGGGAGTTTGCGGAAAATGGCTTCGTTGATGAAGCTCTTTCCGTTGTTCACACACACTCAGGCGAGAATAGAGTCCTTCCCTTCATTTAACTGAACAGGGATGAACAACTGCTCTCCAATTTGCTGAATATCAGCTTGGCTTTGAGCTGATTTCTCATCTTTCTGGACTATATGAGTGGGAATGTCTGATTGTGGATTGGCAAAGAATTTCAGAGTGTTTCCTTCCAGTGTGGAATGCCACCTTAAACTGGAAGGAAGGTTGATTTTCAGAAATAGAGAGGACTCCCCATCACCAGTTTGTTGTCCTTCTGCTATTACTGTCACGTCTGGAATTTGGTTGTTCTGGAAGTGAAATTCTACTTGCTCAGATTTTTGTTCAACCATGTGGCATGTGCCGTTTAAACTAACATGGTTGACACTCTGTTTTAACTTTATTGGCCGGCTAGTCTGGGTCCAGAGCACCTTGTTTACACAGTCTATTAGGGGTGACAACCTTCGCAGGAGGTCATTCCCTAGTAAACAAGGTGTGCACTCTGGAGTCACAAATATGACCGGGTGTTACGCTCACCTGGTATCCACAGGGACGCCACCCAGCCGGGTTACTCGCTGGTATGCTTCTCAGCTTTGCCCTGATGTGGTCTGTGGGGAAGGTTCTGCCTTGTGGTAGAATTAGGCGTGCTCTCCGTCCTGCCTTCTGTGCAGGGGCGCGTTGTCTTTCATGGGCGAGTGCGGTCGCTGACGCCGGCCCTGTTGATATTGTTCAGGTAGGTCTTATTGCTGTTCTTTAGTTTTGTTGCTATCCTGCATGCCTTTCTTTGTTTAAAATGTCTCTTTTTTCTCCCTTGGGTATTCGGAGCTTCAGCGCGGCGAACTGGCTTGGTTGAGCCCCGCTCGTAAATGATGGCGCATTAAGAGCACTATGATGCGGTAAGTAAGCGCTATGCGCAGCGCTGCAAAGTCTTGCCTTTGCTAACCTGTTTTTTCCTTCCTTTTAGGTTGCGGTGTTCTTCAGCGCGAGTGGAATGTCCGGAGTGGTGCCAGCCGAGAGGCGACCAGCCAGGTAAGCAGATTCGAGGAAGCTGTTCTCAGTAGCTGCGAGTGTTTAAAGATGAAAGCTGCAGGTAAGATGATGCTGCTGCTAATGATGTTCCTTTTGTCTCCTTGCAGATTCTGCTTCTCTGAGGTTCAAGGGAATAGCTGGACACGGTGAGCGTCACGTTGCAAGCTGCAAAGTAACGCGAAGCGTGTTGTCTTGCTCGGGTGTGGTTTAAATAGCCCCAACAAAATAGTCCAGGTAAAGTAGTCCCTAGGCTACCACACCCAAAACACTAGACCGCATAGCTTGGTTCTTAGGAACCAAGCTATGTGGATGCCTCCATGTTGGCTGACAATACAATAAAGTAGTTCCCAAGCACATTGTTTTTCATGGTGTATGAGCCTGGTGCCATAGGCGCCAGGACTGGCCCCATGAGGGCTTTGGAAGAGGATGCCAGGCTCTAGAGGCTCGAGTCCTGACTCCACCTGGCCAATGGGTTTGCCAGAGGGGGTTTTGGGAGAGGGTCGTGACACCGGGTGCTTCATCTTGTGTCGCCCAATTTTAATGTCCAAATCCGCAGTCCTCCCGATGGGAATTTCCTTCCCGTCAAAGTTCTGAAGTTGTGCAGGAAGAGGGGTGAGAGGAATTTGGTATTTCTCCCCCCTTCCTGAATTCAGTTCATCAAAGGCCTTTTTGGACAGAAGGGTAGCTTGGGACCCCGTGTCCACCAGTGCCGAAATTGTACCCTGCCCCTGTACTTGAACCGGGGCATAGTATCCTCCCTCCTTCTCCGCAAGGGGGCACAGATAATGTACATTTTTTTTACAACTGGTGGGTTAGTTTTTTGGTTTTGGACATTGAGAGAGAAGAGATTTGGGCAGAATTATGTGGGGAGTGTTGGGAATCTGAAAGAAAAGGGTGGCAACTAGAGATGGGAGAAGTTTTGAGTTCCCCTGGTTCTGCCCCCCCCCCTTTTTGGAGGCACTCACCAGGATGGGTTTGAACCAGGGGATTTTGATGCTGCTGGTTCTGGGATTGGATGATGGGCGGCGCTAGCTCAGTCTCCACATCTACCCAGTCTGGATTTGAATCCTTTGGGACCCATTTCTCTTTGGGAGGAGTTCCCCCATCTTTGAAGGAGAAGATCCTTTTCACAGGATCCTCTGAGGATCCCTCTCCTTCAAATTGGAAGACTCGTACCTCCTCCTCAAAATGGGTCTTTTTGGGTTCTTTGTTTCTCCTACCCCCTCTCTGCTCCTTGGGTGGCAGACTTTCAGGGGCAGGAGATTTCGGTTTCCGGTTCCTGGGTTTCCAGGAGCTTTCTACAAATTGGGGGAAAGGAAGCTTCCTCCAAGGCTTTACACCCCCCTTCCCCTTGTGCCTCCTCCCTGGGAACCGGTGGGTTGTCGGGGTGCTGCCCCCATCATTGCTATGGAGCACAAGGTCCAGAGTTTGGGGCATTCTGCGCCGGCATGCTCATCTGAAGCTTCTGTTGAGCCCTCAGCATGCAACCCAGATCCTGTGCCATTTGTGGGACTACCCCCTTGGCTCCCTGTCTGTGACTGGCCCAAGGGCCTTTTGGGCTTGGGATTATTCTGCTGTGCAGGCAAGTTTTTAGGCCCCCATCTCTAAATCTAAAATGGGGGTAATCTTCACCTCTGCCACCTTAGCAGCAGCAGGGGTGTTGGTTGGTTTGGGGCTTTTAGGATTGTTCTTGTTTTCTATGGGCTTTTGCACCTCATAGATTTGTGTGGCTTGTTCAATGACCCAGTCTAGTGATCTTTTCTCTGAAAATCTCTCACTAGCTGGGTCATGATGTACTTTGGTAGAGCGTGGAAAAAAGTATTAACAAATTCTTTGCTGTCCGTGCGAGGCAAGCTTTAATTCCCGCACACATTCTTGTGGGGCCTGTTCCTCCCCACATTGCAAGTTGTAGGCTGCCTTGCGAGCCTCTTCGGGATTTCTGTGTACAGAAAAATGCTTCAAGATGGCCGCCCTATAGGTGGACCATCTAGAATAATTTTGGTCCTCCAGCCCCACAAAGAAGCTGGAGTACTCTGGTGAGAAGGTCCATTTCACATACTGAATGCAGCTACTACTGTCTTTCAAATGGAAAGTTTCCATCATCTGCTCAAAGAGCTCTAAGTAATCCCAAACAGAATATTTGGCGTTCTTATGATAAGGCGTGCTGACGCTCCTTATTGCCTTGATCTGTTTTAAGGGGTCTTTAAACAAGGCCCTTTTTGCCTTATTGGCCTTCTTGGTTTCGGGTAACCCTGGTCCAATCCTCCTCTGACTCAGAGGCACTGCTCCCAGAGGTGCCTGTCTGGTCTTCTAGGTTCCCCCGGATTCTGCGAGCCTGGGAATGGCTGGCACAATGTGGGGACCTAGTCTCCTCTGTCCTGGGGCGCTCAGAGGAGTCTTCTGATCCCTCCTTGCTCCCAGGATTTGATGATTAACCCCCCCCCACACTGTCCTAGCTGGGCAGAGGTTTTCAAGATGCCCTTAGTGAGCCTACTCTCCTGGTGTTCCCCACAAAATTTCACAGTGCTTGGGTACCCATACCCAGATGTCCACCCATCCATTCCTGGGAGGTGCTAGTGTATGAGCCCTATACTTCTGACTGGATAGTAATCTGCCATCCCCGTGGACCTGGGCTCTATCAGTCTCTCTTTCATGGCCACCTGCCTGTGGAGCTTGTCATTGTTCTCACAGAGAGCCTCATTTTCTCTCTGAGCTTCCTGTGTTGTTTTTGAGTACTGGACCAGTCTTTGCTGCAGGAGGGTTACCTCCTGAGTCCTGTCCATACTTGCCTGGTCCTTCCTTGCCAGAGTATCTTCCACCCTCCTGGTGTGCTCTAACAATCTATCATGCTCTTTTTGGAGGTCACCCAGTCCTTGGCGGGCCAGGTGATTTTCTTCCAGTTTCCCTTTTAAGTGACAAGACTTCCTGGCCTAAGGTGTCCCTTTCCTGAGCAAGAGCCTGCCTCTGTGCCGCCACAACGTCCCTCTGTCTTTGAAGCGTGCCAGCTGTCTGGCGCTCTTCATCAAACTCTGCCTGGGTATCCAGGTCTTTCAAAATCAATTTATTGCTTTCCTTTTTTTCTCTATCTAATTGGCTTTGCAGGGTGACTACCTGCTCTGCGCATGCCCTGTTAAAGTTTATTTGTTGCTCCAGCTTTTTCTGGCTCTGCAGTAGGGAGTCCAAACTTTGTGTTCTGGAGTCTGGATCTTCCTTCAGAGTGCTTCGCCAGTCGATCACTGATGGGTGAATGTGTGTGTGTGTCTTGCCTGTCCTCAGCAGTCCCTATTTATCCATTTTCCAAAGGGGTGGGGAGGACGATTATACTATGCCCAACCCTCTAAGAATAAGATAGGTCAGAGAATTTCCTCTCCTCTGATTTGAGAAGGAACAGGGTGTCTGTCATGATGTGTCAGAGTGACACTGTGTTTACGGTCTAGAGAAAAATCCCCCCCTTTGTTTCTGTTCCAGAAAATCTATTTTTCCTAAAAAAACATATTTCCAATATCCCCAACTTGCTTATTACATATACACATCACAGATTAATTAAGGCAGGTCTCTGTTCAAGTCCCATCTTCATAAGAGTTTTTGTTCACAAATGAAAATTTTTCGCGCTTTTGGTTGGTTTCTCAATGTTAAATCTGCAACTTTTTTCCCATACATGCACATACCATCTGGGCATATTCCTATAAATTTTCATATTTTTAACATAATCACAACTGCTACAAAGTCCACATTTCGATAGTTCAGTCTCTGAACATCACAATAATTCCAGAGTAATTTCTAGTTGTGAGCAATATTTTCATTTTTAATAATCTCTAAATTCCATATTTTTGCCAGTTTGGTACAGTTTTTCCTCAAACATGTATTTCCTCCAGTTCAAAATCCACATCTCAGTCTGGGCCCGCCTCCAACGTCTTGGCTGAGCCAAAGAGTAACTTGAGCTTCTTCCTGCCAGGCTGGTTTCCATTGACGCCCCAAATTAGCATTTCCATTCAGTTCACGGGAGTCCTTTGTCTGCTAGAAGAACAGGCCAAAGTCCCCCTCCCAGTTACTTTCACACCAGCCTGCCAGTTTCTTAGCAGAGAGCAGGGGGAAAGATTGCTTTGTTGGGTAAAAGGGTGTGGAATGTCTTTGAAGCCCAGTGTAGTTGGCTGTAACTCAAGTTGAAAACCAAGTTTAACAGTTTTGTCCTAAAATACAAATGATATTTTTAACAAATATTCACAAATCTCTTAATTTCAGCCTTCTTAAAATATAGTTTTGAATTGTAACAACCCATCTTGCTTTTGATAGGAAATCTCTTCTTTGGCATACTTTGATTTTAAGGTACAATCTTTAAAATGACAGGTTTGGAGATCGCCAGCTTCTGACAGAGGTGAGTAGCGGTATTGCGCCCATTTTCAACATATTTCTTTCACAGCAAGCATCTTTAAAGGTGGATTTTGTTCTGATAAATGCACTTCTGCAGATATTGTATTTATGTGGATTCTTGAAATAGAATGATGTTTAACACCCAACAAGGAGGTTGGATCTTTTGTGTAGTTTGTGAACCATGATTTTTGCAAATTTGACAACCAAGAAAAACGGATTTCCACACAGCTCTATGTTTCTTTTGCAATCAGCATTGCTTTTTCAAGTAGTTTCAGGTGACTCTGTGGGTAGCCAAATGATGGGTTTTGGCAGTGGTCTTCTGTGTTACCACTGACATGGGCAAAAGTGGATTGGCGGCCCAACTTTCAGGTTCTCCTGCGCACTTCTGGGTGATTTTTAGCGAGCACAATGCTTTCCGGCGGCCATTTCTGATGTTTCTGATGCAAGCAATGCACAATGATGTTGCAGGGCATGGACTAGTGGGTTAGAACATCCCACAAAATGGAGTCGACACTGGTTCATGAAGGTGGCGTATTTTCTAGGGTCCCCCATAAAACGTTCCGGTGGGGCTAATGGAACTGTTCCTGGAAGAGTGATTTGTACCGGATTGGTAGGTGGTGTAGGCATTGATGAAACGTTCCCAGGCAATGGAGCTTGTCTGGCCTGTGATTGGAGAAGCTGTCTACTCAGCTCTTCAGTCCGGTCCTTTGACACTATCAACTCCCTCCGCAATGCATTGGTCTCCTGTCTGGCTGTATGCACTTCTGCGCGTAACTGCCCCAACAGCTGTGCTAGCTGGTCGGTCTCAGAGGTGTCCATGACGCCCAGGAGGATTATATATTGTGAGGCTTCGCGTTCTGTAACGCTCACCTGGTATCCACAGGATCGCCACCCAGTCCGAACTGTTTCACCCTTGGACCTCTTTCCTTCGGACCCTCGTGTGGCTGAAGACCAGGTCTGAAACACAGTAGTTAGATTTCAGCTTGGTTGTCTCCTCTGACCCGGGGCCCACCCCCCATATGGACCCAAGAACCCCCTGGCGCACTTCTCACCTTGCTTCTTGATAAGGTGCGCTCTTTGTCCTTCCACTTAGTGCAGGGGTGCGTTGGAGTTGGGCTTGTTGCTGCCTAGTTGCTTCACTGGAGTGACTCTACAGAGTTCAGACCTGCTGCAACTCTGCTCTTCAGGTAAGTCTGTTTTGACTGTGTGTTCTTTGTTTTGTAATTGTCTCTATTTAACTCTTTCCTTTGTTTATAGGTGTGGATGCTGTCCTCGTGATGTCGCGCAGTTTGTGCACGAGATGGTAAGAAAGCGCTGAGTGCGGCGCTATATGCTTTTCTTGTGCTGACCTGTTTATATTGTCTTTCTTGCAGGCTGCAGTACTGATCCGGAATACGCTTGCCGAAAAGATGGAGAGCGGTGAGTAGTGGTGAGCGAACCGCTTACTGGCACTCTGAGTTCTACTGGCACTTCCCTTCTTCTGCAGGTGTTGGAGGCCGTTCTATGCAGGTAAGCAAGTGTTTTTTGAATGTGAAGAATAAACGCTTACTGATGATGTTTTCTCTGTTTCTTTTCCCAGGTAGCGGTTTTCTTGATGGAGCGAGGTCCGCCGAGATGTTGACTGTTCGGGATCCTGGAGCGGAGTACGAGAGCTGATTTCAAAAGGTAAGCGAATACTAATGGTGTCTTCTCTTTGTTCTTGCAGGAGATCAGGTCCAGCGTACGGATGAAGATTCCAGCTGATCGCGTTGAACGCCACGCTGCATCAAGCAGAGCAACGCGAAGCGTGTTCTACAATTCGGGCATTGGCTTATGCTGCAGGTATCCCAGGTGTCTCTGGGGCTGCCACACCCAAAATGCTGGACCGCATGACTCAGTAATGGAACTGAGCCATGTGGGAGCATCCATGTTGTAAAATGCCCTTATGGGCCCAGATTATTGGCTTTTCACATGAGCCTGGTGCCAAAGGGCAATGTTAAGGCCCTTGAGGCCCTGATGGAGGTTCTGGGTGCAGCCCACATGGTCTGACAGCCCAGGCCAAGGGCAGGAGTCGTGACAATGGGATATCCGTGTGTCAAAGGTATCAGTTGTGTTGGTCCAACGCCATCTTCCCTCAGGCCGGCGTCAGAGATCGTTTTCCGTGTTCGGAGCTCTGCTCCAACCTTGCCTCAGCTGTTTCTTTCTTTGTCCCTCGGGATGCTCACGCATGCCTCCCGTGCTTGCAAATCATTCCAAGAGACAGGCGGAGGCCGCGCAGAGCGCATTGTGACACGCACCATTACACGAGAGGCCTTGCTTCCTCTCGTGCTTTTCTTTACTCTGCCGCTCGCACGCATATGTCCGTTGTTTTTTGAACCGATTTTTACGAGCGCAGCACCAGAGTGAAGATTATTCAAGTTTTCTACATTCTAATTGCCATACATTTGCATTTTAAAAAAAAGCAATTAAGAGTTGGTTTGAGAGAAGGCCTTGAAATCACCCACTGTATATTTAAAAAAAACGAAAAAAAAGGACACATGCAACATTTTATAATGGCAGCTCAATACTCCCCTCAAGCTGATCAAGCCTGGTCTGAGGAGGAGGAAGTTTACGAATACAACGATGTGGTCATGGCTGATAGTTTCAAGAGGGTTTTAGGATCCTCTGTGGAAACTTCTATAAAGAAGGCTGTCTGCGAGATACTATTACCCATTCAAAATCGTTTAGACAGAATGAAGGAGCATTTACAAACAGCACCTCAGCTGGGAAGGAAGAAAACCCCGAAGAGAAAGCACCTGTCAAAGTAAGGACTCTTTAACCCTCTAGAGCCAGTCTGATCAAGCCACTACTGCCATATCAGACACCTTCTCCAGGCTTAAAAAAGCCTTTCTTACTAGGAAGGAAGCCCCTTCCAATATCTTACCCTATCACCCCAAGGAAGACAATGCGGTTGTCAGACCCTTGAGCCCGGTGGAAGACCATCAGGGCAATGATGATGATTATTTCCAAGGGGAGCGTCACTATGAAGACCAGACCCCATATCCTCTTGACGAGGACAAGCATACTTTAGTGTGTAGACCCCCTACCTCTGGGAATATGGCAGTCCCAATTCCCAAGTAGTCTTTCGGGAAACAGCCTATTCTTGAGGGTATGTTCAATCTGGAAGATTTGGTCCACCCCAGATCAACTGACTGGGAACCGTCATCTAGGGCAACTGAATATATTAAGGCCAGACTGAGGCGACCACTGAGAAAAGAAGTCGGAGCTAAACTCTGCTCTGGGTGTCCTCGGACAGATATCCCCAGCAAGGTGGCTTTCACCCCTGAGTTGGACATCAAAAGGATCACCTTCCTAGGCAAGAATGTGAAGGATCCAAAGAAAGGTATCGACCGTGCGTTGCGTGCTTGTCGAGACAAGGTCCTGGACATCACAGGACTCCTGGCAAAAATCATGGATCTAGCCGAAGAGGCCATTGACACGGGCAATCCGGTTGACCCCACTATTCTCAAAGGTTGGTCCCAATGGGCACTCTGCATGCTAGGGAATGCCAACTGTGCCATTTCTACGGAGCGTAGGAAGACCATTTTCCTGAAAATGGATCCTAAATTGGGGGAACTGGCAAAACCGAGTCTGGGCAGCAGCCCAGGGGCTTTTGTTCGGAGACCCCTTTGTCAAAAAAATGGCAAAGTTCGCTGGTACCTTCACTGCCTTGGACAAGGCTCAAGCTTCTATTAAGAGCATTTGCATCCAGCATCCAAAATGTTCTACAGGCCGGACGAGGCAGGGGTCGCTCCTCCGGCCGATACTCTTTTGACAGGAGACCCCAACATACAAGACACCAGCACAATTCCTGGCAAGATCGTTCAGAGACCTTCTTCCCTTCCAGGGGACGAGGAAGAGGACACGGCTGGAGGAGAGCAGCCAGATATCCTGCCCAACAGCCTAGAGGTCAGTGTAACTGTAATAGCGCCCGTGCCACAGTCACCCATAGGGGGGAGAATAGCTCTCTTTGCGCAGGCTTGCGACTCCTTATAAGGGGATGCCTGGATTTGAAATGCAGCACAAGGTTTGCGCCTAGAGCTCTTTGCTCAGCTCTTCCAAGCTTATCGCCCCGCGCATAGTTCTGTTCGTCGAGGACGCAGTGGCACTAAGCAGCGAGATACTTCAGCTTCACTAGAAGAGGGCCATACGTCCGGGCGGTTTTTTCAGCCCTATATTTCTGGTTCGCAGAAAACAAAAAGTGCGTCCAGTAATAAATCTCAAGGCTTTGAACGACTTCATAATATACGGACATTTCAAAATGGAGGGCATTCACATGCTTAGAGACCTCCTGAGGCCGGGCGACTGTCTGGTTTGCCTAGACCTCAAGGATGCCTATTGGTGCCCATCCATCAGGCACACGTGAGTTACCTCAGGTTCACCTGGCCGGATCAGGACTGGGAATTTACGAGTTTTGCCCTTTGGGCTCTCTTCAGCTCCCTGGGCTTTTACCAAGCTTCTACGGCCTGTAGTAGCTCATCTCAGAGAAAAAGGTGTCAGACTGATTATATACATGGACAACATCATTCTCATGGCTCAATCCCAGGCTCTGGTGCAACAACAAGCCTGTCTCGCCATAGATCTCTTAAACAACCTTGGTTTTCTCATCAATTGGGAGAAATCGGTTCTCTGCCCCTCCAGGAACCAGGAATTCTTAGGATTCATTGTGGACACACAAACCTCGCACCTCCGCCTGTCTACTACCACGATGCACGCCACGCGCTGCGAAATTCGCAGGCTTCTACAGAGCAGTGTCATCTACCTCTGGAATTAGCGAGGATAATAGGTCTGTTGTCCTCATCCATACAGGCAATATTTCCCAGCCCCCTTCATTACCGGGAATTGCAGAGGCTGAAAGGACATCTCAGACGGAGCCTGTCCTACTCTGAACATCTAACTCTATCGCCACAGGCAAGGACGGAGCTCATCTGATGGCTCACTCATATGCAGGTCTAGAACGGCCAGGCGCTCTTTGGGTCCGCCCCAGACATAATAATAGGGTCGGACGCCAGCTGCTCTGGCTGGAGAGCGAGATGTGGTGCAGTAGCCACGGGGGGAACTTGGTCCCCTCAGGAGCTAGACATGCACATAAATTGCCTGGAACTCCTAGCAGGCTCCTTTGCCATGCGATCCTTCACCAGAGACAGACTGTATTTTACTCAAGATGAACAACATTTCTGCAGTAAGATATATCAATCATCTGGGTGGCACCAAGAGAAGGCCACTAGCGGAACTAGCCAAGGATTTTTGGCACTTCTGCCTGGAACACCACATTTCTGTCACAGCAGAATATCTTCCAGGTCTCAGAAATGTAGTTGCGGATTGGCACTCCCGCCACTTCACCGACTACAGCGATTGAACTCTCAGCATTCTCAGCAGAGAGATCTTCTGCAGGCTTCAACAAGTATGGGGCCCCATTACAAGGACCTCTTTGCCTCCCGCCACAACACCCAACTTCCAGAATTTTACAGCTGAAGGCCGGATCCAGCAGCCACAGTGACGGATGCATTCCTACCGAGGTGGACCGGGCGGGGGGTTATTTACGCCTTTCCCCCCTTCACCATGATAGCGAGGACCCTGGCGAAGGCCCGTCAGGAACAGGCAGAGCTTGTCCTCATAGCCCAGGTCTGGACATCTCAAACCTGGCATCCATTTCTTCTGGAACTTTCCTCAGATTTTCCAATCCTTCTACCCCAGTCTCCAGATCTCCTAGCGGGTCCGGCGAGCCAACGCCACCCTCTTCACTTCAGCGGGTCATTAATTCTAGCGGCCTGGAGGATTTCCGGTCAAGATGGAGAGTCCCAGGCATCTCTCTCAAGGCAGTCAGTCTCATCGAAGAGAGCTGGACCCCCACTACCTATAAGAGGTACTCTAACTCCTGGAGAGCCTGGACACGCTGGTGTTTGGTCCGAGGGCTCCATCTGGTTTCAGCACCTATAGAGCACATTTTTAACTTTCTGGCTTCACTGGTAGAGCGGGGCCTTGCCTATAGGACAGTTAATGCTTACTGCGCCGCATTTACAGCTGGTCACAACCTCGTCGATGGCCTGCCAGCAGGCGAGCACCACCTAGTGTGCAGATTACTTAAGGGCATCAGTTTATCAGTACGGCCTTGTTCCGTTACAGCACTCTATGGGACGTTAACAGAGTACTGAATCTTTTTCTTTCCTGGCCTCATAACAAGGAGTTATCTCACACTGCTCTTTCCGGTAAGCTTACTACGCTACTATGTTTGGTCCCCTGCAGAAGAGTCTCTGATGTCAGGGCGCTCGACCTAGCAGGCAGGTCCTTTTCACCTGACAGCATTGTGTTTCACATACAGGCAAACCAAATGCCGTTCCAAAGTTATCTCATACCCTGCCTTTACAGAACAGCCTAAGCTCTGCCTCGTCAGATGCTTGAAAGTCTATGAGGAGGTGACCACGCCACTCATGGCCTTTCCTAAAGGGCAACTGTTGATAGCACTTTGCAAGCCGCATAAACTGGTTTCTGAACCAACAATGGCGCGCTGGACACTCGCACAGGCTGGTATAGATACTAATATCCTTGGCGCTCACTCAATGAGAGGCGCCATGGCCTCCAAGGCCTTTCACGTCGGGGTTCATCTAGAGGACATCATGAAGAGGGCCGACACGGTAGGCAAATCAATTTTTAAACAATTCTACCTGAACCCAGTAGAGCAACCTGCATCCGTGGTGGTAAATAAGCTTTAAACCAGCATAATGTGTGCCTCCAGTCTTGACATAGAATAAACATTTTCCAGAACAACTTCCTTAGAAAGTCTTAATTCTATTAAAGACACGGAGGCGAGCATTATCCCGCCCAACTAGAGAAATACAGGGCACCTACAGCCCTTGTATGCAATTGTGCGATGCAGGCGATTCATTTATTGTATTACATGACATGTATGTTTTGCCTAATGTAATTCAGTTTTCTCTCCCGCCCATGTATATTAAATAGGGTTGACATATACATCAAGTAACCCTTGATTGTTTGGAAAATCTTTATTCCCTTAGAAATTTTTTGTATTGAGTTTTCGCAAGGAATTCAACTCCCGCAAATTGACAGAAACTGGAAATCTTACCCAAAGTCGACCTTCTGAAAAGTAAAGATGCTGAACATAGTAGATTTCCAGCAGGCACTTTGCCCAGCATTGGTTCAGTGGACCATGGAAATGTATTATGGAGGTGTAAACAGCTGTCATGGATTTTTAGGTTAGTGCCTTATAATACACGAGACACATTCACCAATGGCTCCCTGCATATGTTCCCTCTTAATGTATGGACACATTTCAGTATTTGTAAAATCTCTAGCAAGTAGCTGTCGAATACAATGTATTTTTGCTCCTTTAATAGCCAATGGTCCAGCATGAATGTGTTATGTGACTTGACTGTGGTGGACAAATCCCCCAAACTTGGCAAACTGAAGTCGAAATCTCCAGCAAATTCCTCAGTCAATTGCGTTGAAGCTTCAGTCTCTATTAGTTCAGGTTTTAAAATTGGAACATGAATTGGGGAAACAGGTAACATTGAATGTTTTTTGGGTGGAACATTTTTAGGGGGTGTAGATTGTGTTAAGGGGGCTGCGAGAAATTGCAATCCATCTTCATTGTATTCAGTTTCATCTTGTCAAGTTGGCACGTGGTAGCAATGGTCCATGGACACTTTATACGGTTTGCCGGTGAGATTCTGTTTAGTTTCCGGCCACTGGACATAAGCATCACAAGTCTGCTTATTGACTGGACCATGCTGCGCCTCAAATAGTAGTTGCTCCATTGTGAAATCTGTTTGGCAAGCAACATCTTTGGTTTCATTGGTTGTCTGAGTCTTTTTACTTCTCTTCCTTCTGGGCCTCTAACAGATGTGTAGAAAAACATGCTCAATGTATAGCACACATAGAGCAGATACCATTTTAAAACAAAAAACCTAATATGAATAAAACATCTGCCTTAAAAAACTTATCCAAAACAAACTTGTTCGTTACTTTACCCTTGTTTTCTTAATTTGCTTTGAAACCGTGAGCTTACTTTTGCCCACCGCACCATCAAAAATTGTGTTTTTTTAAAAGGTTTAAATAAAGCAAATTTAATTTGCATGCAAACAAACATATGTACATGTCTACAAACAGAACCAACTTTAGTGACTTGAAAACATTACAACATAAAAATGTATTCCCAATTCAATGTTATTTCCAAATGTATTCAATATTAGGTTATGTTCACCTCTGGTTCCTGTGCCTCCTCTTCTAATTCCACACCTTGAGTATATTCCTTGAATAGAATATTCATTAAAAACAAATAAAATGTCAAACGTACTGGAAATTAAAATCTTTCACCGCAAAGAGCACTTGCACGCAAAGTAGTAAGAAAAGATTAAGAACCATATACTATAAGGTTTGTTGTCACAACAGTAATGGAACATTTATATGAACATACCCTCAAACAGTGTACGTCATTTGGTCATAATATACATTTCAGATTTCACCTAATAACCTTGCGCGATGACACATGTACTTGATCGGTGATCACTGTGCAAAACATACTGATTGTAATGTCGCCGTCAAAAGTACTTTGCAATATTTGTTTTTTAATCTATTCTGCATTAGTGAGCAAGTGTAACGTTAGAACCAAAATCAGAAAAGTTTGAAACAGTGCAAGTTTACATGCATTTAATTCTCAAATAATATCCTTTGTATGATTTACTTTCATTCTTGCAAGGGAACTGTAAGTATGCATACCTCATACTCTGGACCTGTTGCAAAGGAGGAAGTGATTGTAGGCGAAATTCCAGCATCCCCCTATAACACAGTACTTGTTTTAGTACGGATGAAAACAGCAAAATGGAACTGAGACAATGAGATGCAGACAATGGTACATATAGAGAGACAGCCATACATGCCATTTAGAATACATAACCAATACTATACATAAATGTTTTCATTTTATTTGGAAATTCCAAGCATAACACATTCTCGTAAAGGACAAGTACAATACAATTACTTGATAGGAGAGTGAGCTTGATGTTGAATCCAGAAAATGTATTGATGCAGAATCTTGTTCCTTCATTTTCAGTACATTGTCAGAAAGTAGTACAGGGGAAAACTTAAAGTAGTATTCGATATGTGGCAGAACCAACGCTCAAAAATATCCCTTTGTGCATGTCAGTAGGGCTCGCCATTGGGATACTGGACGTGTCAGTGGTTTTGTCACTTATGAGGGTCTGTGCTTCCATCAATGTGCTCTATGAAAAAAAGGGATATGTTAAGCAACAGTTTACTAATGGTCACAATTCACTGATTTATTAGAGGCTTTAGAAAGCGGGGACATTTGTAGCATAGTAAAGGAAAACATTTTAAAAATCAACAGAATCTGGTATCTATGGAAACTTTAGTAAGACAAATTTAAGGTAAATATACACCAAAAGCTCTAATCCGTTCATGAAGTTACCATTTCAATACACTACCTTTATTTAATCGAGAGATCATAGAGAATACTTATTTATGCAGACCATTGTCCTGCATACCAACAAACATAACTAATTCATTGTCCAGGACTCACCTGCGCCAGCGTGAGCCGAAATCGAGTTAGAATTGCATTTGGAAGCAATTTACAAAGAATTCTGGCTTTTTTGTGTAGTTCGATTGTTCATACATATCGTCGGTAAAGTGCAGGCTGCCGAGGCAGAATCGATTGGCCCTCGCCGCAATTTATAATCCATATTATTAAATCAGTATCCTTCGGGAATGTATGCAGGACTGTGCCCGGACTTTTGGCATGGCTCACAGAAGAGCAACTGTAAGCAATACATGAAGGCATTCTTGAAAAGTCTGTAAAATCTGTATTAAAAAATATAAATCATTAAAAAAATAATACTGTATACATGTGATGAATAATAACACAGCTTTTTCTGCAATATTTGTTTTACTTAAAGAAAGAAAACCTGTGTAACCTAGTCGAATGAACATAGCGATAACTTTCTTACAGAATTAATTGATATACCACAAATCATAATGTGTTATCGCCCTTTGAATGAACTTTAAAGCATCAAAAAGAAACATGCTCGCAAACATGGACCACAAAAGATTCCATTCTATTGCAATGCACAGTGATGCAATGTGCTATTTACCGAGATCAAAATACTTGAAACATTAGACAATGGTGAAGTGTTTGAGATAAATGAACATTGCAGTACTGGGTACATTAGATGGAAATAGATAGAAACTTTGAGATCAGCGATCAATGAATATAGAAAAGTAAATAGGTGACCTACCCTTACCTGGGCGTACAAATAAGCCGATTCAGCAAGCAGGCGAGCAAGTAGCCATGGACCAGGCATCTGAGGAACAGGTATTACGAACGATGACGAGATATCTTGTAGATCTCAGAGATTTGCTCCTGTTAAATGTCACAGTGTTTATAAAGACCTAGAAAAGTGGGTGTGTATGTGAATGTGTGACGTGTTTGTTGACATCCACTCAGCCTCAATTGCAATGTTTCACATATGCCATACCCACCCACCGTACCCCCTTCCAAGCGCACAGGAATCTGCTTGCTCGCACAGCCTATAGGACAATAGGGCCAGGGTTGAAACACTAATGCAAAATGCTTGTGTTTTTATTTTTTTATTTTTAAAGTGGCCTACTTTTTTGGGCCATGTGTGCCAGTTTGATGAGTTACTTCATTAACCGGCTTATAGTAGTGAACACTGTTGATGAATATGTTTTTTGTAAACGCACAATTTGCATCACCTTTTCATCAAAATACTCATCTGTTGGTTAATATTAAAACAGTACCAGAAAAGGAAAGAATAGGGAAATTGAACTGTTTGCCATGTTTTATGGCCCAGTACGACCCTGTTCATAGGTGCAAACTGCCATTGATACTGGAGGGGGGTGGATGGGCATGAGGTGAGAGCAAAAGTCCCAGAACACTGCTGAAGGGAGATTATCTTATGTGGATTGCAGGGGCGGGGTCTTGAAGAGGGGACTCTGGTGAAACTGGGTCTGGGGAGGCCATGTGAACAATGGTCACGGTGCAGAAGATCCCTTTTAAAGTGTACATGGCGTTTGACACCTTGGCCATTGCCATCCTCCCAGCCCCATTGCAAGCGCATGGCCATAGGTGCGAACTGCCATTGATACTGGAAGTGGGGTGGATGGGCATGAGGCGAGCCCAAATGGCCTGCAACACTGCTGGAGGGAGACAAACTTATGTGGATTGCAGGGGCGTGGTCTTGAAGAGGGGGTTCTGGAGACAATGTGTCTGGGGAGGCCATGTGAACAATGATCACCATGCAGAAGATCCCTTTTTGAAGCGTACATGGCGTTTGACACTTTGGCCGTTCCCATCCTCCCAGCTCCCCTGTGAGCGCATGGCCACAGGTGTGAACTGCTATTGATACTGGATGGGTGGTGGATGGGCATTAGGTGAGTGCAAAAGGCCCAGAACACTGCTGAAGGTAGACAAACCTATGTGGATTGCACGGGCGGGGTCTTGAAGAGGGGACTCTGGAAACACTGGGTCTGGGTAGGCCATGTGAACATTGGTCACTGTGCAGAAGATCCCTTTTGAAGTCTACATGGCATTTGGCACCTTGGCCGTTCTCACCCACCCAGTAACGGAGTGGGGTATAAGGAAGGGGGGATGAATTGTTGCAGACAAGGTGACCGAAAAGGCACCAACCATTCTTTCATGTCCCTAATAGATGAGTGAGCGTGTTCTTGATTCACTGAAAAAATTAAAACAACTGTTCGTATATGCTCATTTGTATTTTTTTTAGTTTGGTGATGTTGATGGCACAAACAAACTACAAGCTGTATACTTGAGGTTGCAGCACAGTGTGCGAAAATCCCCATTACTGTCTGCTGTCACTGGGGAATTTGACACGAATGGCTCCGACAACACAGGCAGGTCATACTCGTCGAACGCGGAATCCAGGCCTCCCATAAAGCCACCGTATAAACAAACCGTAGGCCCTCAGAATCCACCACCTGTGGAAGAATAACCTACATACTGAAATTCAATGAACCTGATCAGTGGATCACCCTTACTTGAAAATGCATCCTAAATTATATGGCTGAGTTGTCCTTACAAAAGTTAATGCATGGAAAAATAAATGTGGGGTTTGAAGTCTCGACACATTACAAAAGTGAACACCCATTCAATCTATAACGGTTTGGGACACAGATATATTATTTTTTAGTTGAAAGTGAAAGACACGTAAGCGATGAACATTCTGATTTCCAAAAAGCAAGAGAAATGTATTCAATTTAAAGACTAAATTAATTTGTCAGTGATCGATCAAAGTTAAGACATTGTAGGAGACCAACATGAAATATTAGTCGTCTCAGTGTTCAAAATGACATCACATCTAGAGTACACTTACATGTTACTTGGATTGCGAGGGCGAACTGTTGGCGAAGTTCATGCATAAGCACCATCATAATCATCAATATAGACCTTGCGAGGCAGGATGCCCTGAAGTCATGCAGCATGGTAACACATAGCGGTGGTGTGTCTTCTTCTGATATGTAGGCCAAGCACCCAGAGTTTTCTTATCAGCAGCAGTTCTCCACCTCGCTCGACATGACTTTGCAACGATTGCCGGTACGCCAGGTGAAAACGTCTTGTATGCGGTTAGGCTCAGGCTCATGATCCGGTGATTCATCTTACCAAATATAATTCAATTCCTCATTGTTTCTGCATCTTTCTCTTTCCATTTCTTCCTCCTCTGAATATTCAGGCTCATACAGGTAGGGCTGTATTATTGCCATTATATGACAATTTTTTTAATAAAACGCAAGTAACAATTGAAATCAGTTCTGCTAGTATAAGTATCTGTTCTCAGGGGCTTAGTACTATGAAGATAGCTGAACAGAGCAGAAACGACTCTCAGACGATCCAATGCAGGGAAACGATTTATAAAGCAACTCTCATGTTGTCTGATGAGAAGGAGTCTGTTCATACTTGTTGAGGAAAGGCATCCTGCCATTTCCATGGAGACACGTCAATAGCTTGCGCACAGAGAACGTTGACAGGAGACGTGCATTGGCTTTGTGAAAAGGGCTTTACGCGTCTAATGATGTCGGCTTCAGGGGCCAGCGATCTGTATTCTTGCTGTGAGTGCCCTTGAAGTTACTGCGATGCCTCAACGGATACGATTAGTACAAGATGGCTGCTCCCAGCCCGTTGTTTTCGCATGTGTAAAAGTGAGGAAAACTAAGGTAAGATGCACAGGAAAAATGCTTAAGATCGATTACAGTATGCTTAAAAATACATGCCCTAACGATCGAGACAATAACATTTTTTTTAGCGCACTTCCCCGTTTATATCTTCCCCTCTAGTCTATCTAGCCAATTGACATATTTCTCAGGTAGGGTCTCTAACCCATACAGTATGCAGGGGACAATGGATTTGATGTATACCTCTCGGAGTCACTCAGTAGACTTGCCTCCAACCCTATGTATAAAGCTCTTAAACACCTGTCACCTACGGGAGGCTTTAAGAGATATGTGAGACCTGTAAAGTAGGCAACTGGGAACACTATAAAGTGGCAGTACCAGATACAAATAGGTGTCCACAGTATCCAATCTTACTCCACCCATGTACCAATTGTAGGTGGCTGCCCGATGACCTTTGCCATTAAACTGCAGAATCTTAGTTTTACTTTGGTTTATTTTTAAATGATTCTAGGCGGCATACTGACAAAGTATATCAATAGGTCATTGGAGTACGGTCCAAGAGGACCATATCATCCACCTAGGAAATCCAGGAAGCGGTGACACCCCCAAGTCGCAGTGGAAAATTCTGACCTTTACTCAAAGCTGCATCCATGTACGCTGCATACAAATTAAACAAAACCGGTGGGAGAATGCACCCGTGTTTGAGTCCTTTGTTGGTAGACATGGGGGCAGAAATGGTTCCATCCTGAGACAGCCTCACAGTGAAAGAAGTTTCTGTGTATAGGAGTCTAACATATAGAAGCAAATGTTTGTCAACGCCCCAGCGCTCCAATTTCTCCCACAAACCGGGTCTAGGTACACAATCAAATGCAGTGCTGCAGTCGACAAAGCAAAAAAATAATGAGCCATCAACACCACAGTTCACATCTGCAGCTAACAATTGTATCGCCCACATTGCATGGATCATGGAGCAACCTTTTCCAAATCCAAGCTGTTGGGGCTTGAGTAATTGCTTTTCCTCAACCCAAGTAGTAAGTAACTGTAATAATACAGTTGGAAAAATCTTGCTACTTGTGTCCAGCATCACTAAAAGTCAGAAATTGCTGGGGACAATATTTCCTCCTTTCTTATATACTGGTATTAATGTGGAATCACAACAATTAATAGGTATGGCACTGATAAGAAGAACATTTTTTGGCGTGGAACAATTTTGCCCAGTAGGGCGGATTTCTCTTTAGTATAACATTCGCCCTTCCCATCAATGCCGTGGGCTCTGGATGACTTGAGCTTGATAATAATTTCCAATATGTCATCCTCACTTGTTTCCACCACCAAGTCACCATACAAAAAAGTTGTTAACTCCGGGGCCCTGGTGTCTAAAGCAGGGTCCCAGTATAGATTCCTCGCATGTGTGATGAATCAGCAATGATTCCCCAACACACCTGCCTTGGGACCCTTCTCATGTGGCCAGGGAAGGGCAGACGCTTCCTGACCCTGGTGGTGGTGCTCTGTGGGAGGATAACATGGTGGGGAACAGGTCAGGCAGACTGGTAAATCCCCTTGTTTAACTTTCCCCGGAATCGCACACTTCTTTTTTTTTTTTTTACTTTCTTTATTGAAGCACTTGGTTCAGAGCGTTACATAATTCAAGTGCAATTGACATACAAATTATTAGTGAGTTTAAAAGCGCGTACATACATAGACAATGCATAGGAGGAGACAGCAAGGATCAATGTGGACAAAGGCAACATAACGGGGAACCAATTGTAGGCCTTATGCAGTCTGATGGAGGGCCCTTGCACGCCCCAATAAGACCTGAAGGGCTGCCATATATCTTTCGGACAGCATCCCACTGGTTGCATAGTAGTCCATTGCTCCTGAGTGTCAATGGCCCAAGCAACAGCCCTCAACCATTGGTCAGTTGATGGTACAGTGGTCCTCAACCAGTGCAACAACAAACATCCCATTGCAAGTAGCAAGCATAAATTCACCAGTTGTCACCCTCTCCCACCCCGATCATCAAAGACATGAAACAGGCATTGCATGCGAGTGGCATCCAATCTGACACCCGTCATATCAGTGAATATAATAAAAACATCTTTCCAGTAATCATCTAATTTAGAGCAGCTCCACACCATATGGAAGTACCCAGCATCACCAACCCCGCACCTGGTTCACAAGCCAGCAGTTGTTTGGGGAAAAGTTTCAGTCTCGCCGAAGTATAGTGGCTTCTGTGTAGGATTTTGAGTTGAATCAGGCGGAACCCGGGATTTTTAGGAGACCTCTCGGGTTTGTGCACACAAATCCCCCCAGGCTTCATCAGTAATATTGAGATTCGTATCTATCGCCCACTTGACCAAAGCTTAGTTAGGGGCATCAACGCACAGCCATTTATTAAACTGTACAGAGAGGAAACCATACCCCGGGAACCGCAAGCCTCCATGATGTACCCAAGTAAGGAGTCGCTCTCAGGCTCCACTGGGAAACCCTGCCCACCGCTCCCTAAGTACCCTGCGGAATTCTGAGCAAAGACTTATGTTTCATGAGTGCAGGGACGTCATCAGCAGAAATAGAATTCCCATCCAGAAACATGTCACCTAGAATACCAATTCCCTTTTCCGTCCAATGCCGCTCAGCAGCCACATCTACCTTGGGAAAAGCCGGGTTGCAGTTCGGTTGTGGGAAATTACAATGAGAGGGATGAGTGACTCCCAACAGCTCTGCACCAGGCCAGGGAAGTGACAATCGCCGGATCGAAAGGGCAAGGATCTGCCGACCCAGGGGGCACCACTAGAGACCCAATGGGCCTCATTACGAGCATGGCAGTAGCCGTGCCTGTATGGCAGGCACAGCTACCGCCATGCTCGCTATCGGCACTGCCTCCCGCGATTGGTCATTAACTGGCCCATTACGAGATGAAGGGGCCGGTAATTGCCTTTTTGCGGGAGGTGGTAATGTTGGGCTCCCGCTCTCCATTCTACCCCATAGGGCACAATGGGGGTCGGGAGCATGATTGCACCGGCACTGTTTATAACGGTGCCGGTGCAATCACGAGTTCTGCTCATGGGTGCCGCACAGCCCGCCAGTTAAGACCTGTTGGGCTGTCAGGAACCCGCGAGGGAAACTCGGAATAAGGCGGTACGGTATGGACGGTGCCGGTGTCATACCGGCACCGTCCATACCGTACCGCCAGGGTCGTAATGAGGCCCAATGTCTTACTCACACACAGAGCATTTTTCAAGCATGGCATGCAGCATTGCCACATCTCCCGCAAACCAAAAGCTGCACATTGCGCTTGCACTGCCAGCCAATATATCTTAAAGTCAGGGGCGGCAAACCCCCCTGCGCATACGGCCTGGTGAAGGTATCCCACTTGAGGCACACTGCACCCGAATGCCACACAAAGGCATTGGTGATAGCTGTTACGCTCACCTGGTATCTGTCACGCTCCCCTGATTCCCACGGAGGCGAAGGTCTGGCTTCGAGTGCTGATGCTTCTTCAATGGTGAAGCGCAGGACTCTGATGATGGACAGGAAGGGCCCCTCTACTCTGGCTTTTCTGGCTCGCAGGAATATTCCCCTGTGCGTGAAAAGGGAGTATTACCTACTGACGGAATAATGCTCAAGCCTCCCACTCCCTTCCAACCCTCCTCGATACCCTTCCACGATTCCCCGTGAAGTCTCACCTTAGGGTCTGGAAGGATGAGTTCTCCATCCTGCTTCTGATGCAGGGGCGCGTTGAAACCCAGTTACTTCACTGGATTGAGGTTTGATGGGAGTTCAAAATAAGCTTGACTATTCAGGTGAGGCGCTGTAAGAGTTCTGTTGCAAGTTCAAAAGTTCAAGCTTAATAATAATGTTCATTGTCTTATTGCAGCAAGCGCTAATGCTTATGTCTTTTTCCCCTTAGGGGCCGGGGTTCGGAATGCCGGAGATATGGCGCCGACCCGAAGTGTAAGTTCTGGATGAGAGTTCAGGTAATGTCTTTGCATTCGCTCATTCAATGTCTTTGTCTTTTTTCCCCATTGGGGCCGGGGTCCGGAATGCCAGGAAGCGGCAGGACCCGAAATGAAAAGGGAATGACCCAACATGTAAGTCTTAGAAGGAAACTGAGCTTTTCCTATTTCCCTTCCTTCTCTCACCTTGTTTTCTTGTCTTTTCTCTCTAGGCTCTGGGAAGTGGGTGCGGATCCGGATGATAGCTGCTGAAGATGGAGGCGCCCAGGGTAGGTGAGTGAAATGCAGCGCTGCAGCGATCGAAGCGAAATGCTTTTAAAATGTCTTCCCTTTCAGGATCGTCGGTGTGATGTCCCCGTGATGCAGCTTTAGCAGGTAAGGTCTTCTTTCTCCCCAATTCTCTCTTATCTCCCTTTGCAGGCGACCCAGGATGCTGACAGGCGTGGCTGAAGTCCAGATGCAGGAGCTGACACGGTGAGCGTCCAGCTGCGAGGAGCAGAACAACGCGAAGCGTGAGTTGCTGATCGGGCGTGGTTTAAATAGCTTTGGAAGAAGTTCCAGGCATGTATCCTTCCACCGATCAGGTATGTATCCTTCCCCGACCACACCCAGGTGGAAAGTAGTCCCACAGGTAAAGTAGTTCCATTCAGGCCTCAAGAGGGCCTGGATGTAGCAGCATGGTCTGCATCAGGTAAGTGCACATTAAAACACTTGAACACATGTCTAGCTTTATGAGCCTGGCGCCTAAGGCGCCAGGACAGGGGTCCAACATGAGCTTGGCGCCTAAGGCGCCAGGACTGTGTCCAAAGGGCCCCAGCTTGGGCCCGCTGGCACTTCCCTGGGGGGAATGATGCCTGCCTCTGGGGTTGCTGGGTCGGACCTGGCTCCTTGGAGGTAGGCATCATGACAGTACCCCCCCTCAAGGCCCCTCCCAAGGTTGTTCCCTCCGGGGGTTTTGGCTTGTTCGGAAATCTCCGGTGGAACCTTTGTATTAATCGAGGTGCGTGAACATGGTTACTAGGCTCCCACGATCTCTCCTGAGGTCCATATCCCTTCCAGTCACCAAGATAGAAGAGTTTTGACTTTAACACCTTGGAGTCTAAAATGTCTTTAACTTCGAATTCTAATTCCCCTTCAATTTGAACTGGGTCTGGAGGCTTGGACAGTCAGGTCCCTGGTTGTACTGGCTTCAAAAGTGATGCATGAAAAACTGGATGAATACGCATGTTAGACGGTAAATCCAGTTTAAAGGCCACGGGATTGATTATAGCCTTGATGGGATAAGGTCCTATGAATCTGGGATTGAAGGTTCGCGGGCCCTTGAGGGGTAAATGTTTCGTTGCTAGCCATACCTGGTCTCCTACTTGGTAAGGAGGAGTTTTACTTCGGTGCAAATCAGCATTTTCTTTATACTTTTTTTTGGCTTGCTGTAAATGAGTTGCAGCTTCTTTGAAGGCTCGGGTTATTGTGGAATGCAGATGATTTACTGCGGGCATTTCCAGGGTCAGAGGTGGATCTAGGTCAGAGGTCCGAGGATGGTGACCATACAAAGTATAAAAAGTCGTTTGTCCGGTTCCAGAATGCACTGAATTGTTGTATGCATATTCTGCGATCCAAAGGATGTCTTTCCAATTTAACTCGGATTGGTGTAACTTCACCGAAGATATTGCTCGAGAGTCTGATTGGTTCTCTCGGTTTGTCCGTCGGTCTGGGGGTGGTGGCTGGTGGATAACCGCACATCTATTTGTGCTAGTTGGCAACATTTCTTCCAAAAATGGGAGATAAATTGACTTCCACGATCCGAGACTAATATGGAAGGAAAACCATGTATGCGAACTATATTCTCCAGAAATTCCTTGGCCAAGGTGGAAGCTGAAGGCAAACCTTTTAAAGGGATAAAGTGGGCCATTTTGGAGAATAGATCCACAATTACAAGGATAGTGTTGTAACCAGCACAAGGAGGCAGGTCAGTTATAAAGTCCATTGACAAGGTGTGCCATGGTGCCGGTGGAATATCCAAGGGTTGAAGTAGGCCGGCTGGCCTTTTCTTTTGACCCTTGTTTTGGGCGCAAATTCCGCAAGACAATACAAAAGACTTTATGACTTTTCTCCAAGAAGGCCACCAGAAGTGGCGTTTGATTTTTTTCCTCCGTTTTAGCGATACCAGGGTGTCCTTCCATTAATGATTCATGATGATGGGCAATAACAAGTTCTTGCAATTCTTTACTTGGCAGAAACAACCGCTCCTGGAAGTAGGGTAAATCATCCTTAACGGTGTAATGAGGACCCTTTTGACTCCATTCCAGTAAGGCTGAAGAGTCTAGAAGTTGTTTTACTTGCGTTTGGATGTCCTCAATAGTTTGCAATGAAGTTAGGCCTAAGATTCTTTGTTCAGGTATGATTGGCACAGGTTCTAAACTCGAATTGGGTTCTTCCATGCCAATCCGGGATAAGGCGTCCGCTTTACCATTCTTGCAGCCAGGGTGATAGGTAATTACGAAATCAAATTCCGCAAAGAATAGAGCCCATCGGAGTTGTCGTGAAGATTGAGCTTTGGCCGTCTTTAAATATTGTAAATTTCTGTGGTCCGTAATTACGGTGATGGTGTGTCTTGCCCCGAGAAGGTAGTGACGCCAAGCCTTGAAAGCAGATTTTATAGCCAGCAACTCCTTGTCGGTAATTACGTTGTTGATTTCAGGAGGAGAACATTTCCTGGACCAAAAGGCCACAGGGTGTAGTTGGTTAGTTTTTGGGTCTCTTTGCAACAGGACAGCTCCCATGGCCGAACTGGATGCGTCGGTTTCCACAATGTAAGGGAGATCTGGGTGCGGGTGCTTCAATACAGGTGCAGAGGTGAATTTGGTTTTCAGGTCCTGAAAGGCTTGTTCGGCCTCAAGAGTCCATTGAAAGCGTTTGTTTTTCTTTAGGAGAGCTGTGATGGGTTGGACTGTTCGGGAAAATTCCGGAATGAATCTTCGATCGAAATTGGCGAAGCCGAGCATGCTCTGAACTCCCTTCACCGAGCTAGGAGATGGCCATTTGAGGATGGCGTCCACCTTTCGCGAGTCCATTCGGACTCCTTGAGGTGTCAGGATGAATCCGAGAAACTCAACTTCTGTGGTATGAAAAACGCATTTTTCGAGCTTTGCAAATAGTCTGTGCTGGCGCAATTTCTCAAGAACTGCCCTAACATGTTTTCTGTGATCGGATTCTGAAGAAGAGTACACCAGGATGTCGTCAATATAAACAATGACACAGACATCGATAAGTTCCCGAAGAACATCATTCATAAAGTACTGAAAGGCGGCAGGTGCATTGCACAAACCGAAGGGCATCACCTGATATTCGAAGAGCCCAAATTTGGTGCGGAATGCAGTCTTCCATTCGTCGCCTTCTTTTATACGCACCAGGTGATAAGCTCCTCGGAGATCTAACTTGGTGTACACACAAGCGTCTTTCACCTGGTCGATAAGCTCAGGGATCAGGGGCAGAGGATAACGATTCTTAATTGTTATTTGATTTAGGGCGCGATAGTCTATACATGTTTTAAGGTCGCCCTCTTTTTTCGGCACGAAGAACAGAGCTGAGGAGACAGGAGACTTGGACGGGCGAATAAAACTATTGGCTAGGTACTGATCTAAATACTGACGCAAATGCAGGTTCTCAGGTTCCGTAAGAGCATAAATCCTACTACAAGGTAGTTGAGCATTGGGTACCAGATCGATTTGGCAATCATAAGACCGATGGGGAGGTAACGTGTTAGCCTGTTCCTTCTGAAAAACGTCTTGGAATTCTTGGTATTCTGACGGTAGCTGTACAGGGGTGGAAGTTGCTGAGGCTAGACCCATAACTGGATTTCTTGGATAACAAGTTGGTTCACAATCAGGAAAACTTATCTTCTTTGCTCGCCAGTCGATTCTGGGATTATGTGTTTCTAACCAAGGAATTCCAAGAATTACTTGAAATTGTGGGGCCTTGATCACATCAAACACGATTGCTTCCCGATGTCCATCCTGACCCACCAGTGTCATTTCAACAGTGGAATGCGTTACAGGCCCTGAGGCTATTTCGGTTCCATCTACTGTAGTAATGACATCTTGGGTTACTTTCGGGCGGAGAGGGAGCTTAAACCTGGAAGCCAATTCACGGTCTATGTAGTTTCCAATAGCTCCACTGTCGATGTATGCTTTTACAGCATGCAACTGCTGAGGCTGTTTTGGGTCCACGAGCACCATTGGCATGACAAAATGCGGGGTCAAAGAGTTTGTGTTCAAGCTCGGCAAGCGGACCCCTACGCTTGTCGGGCTAGGTCGTTTCCCGAATCAGGTGTCAATAAATCGTTATCAGTGGCTCCAACCACCTTCTTAGGTGGTTTAACCGGACAATTTCGAAGAAAGTGACCGGAAGTCCCGCAATACAGACAAAGTTGCATTTGCCGCCTTTTCTCTCGTTCCTTCTGCGTTAATGGTCCTTTAACACCGCCGATTTGCATAGGTTTGGATACGTCGGTACTCTTGGAGTTAGCGTGGGTTTTGATCGGTACTCGGGTTTCGTACTTGAACCGATCTGCTTTTCTATTTTGAAGTCTGTGATCAAGTTGAACCACCAAGTCTATGTAGTCTGCGCAGACCTGGGGTGGATCTACTATCTGAGCTAGAACATCCTTAAGCTCTCCGCGCAGGCCTCGATGAAACAATGTGATCCTTTTGTTTTCTGGCCATCCAGTTTCCACAACCAGTCTATTAAAGGTGGCAACGTAGGACAGGAGATCCTGATTACCTTGTCGTAAGGATAGCAGTTCGTTATCAAGCACCAATGTGATCCTTTTGTTTTCTGGCCATCCAGTTTCCACAACCAGTCTATTAAAGGTGGCAACGTAGGACAGGAGATCCTGATTACCTTGTCGTAAGGATAGCAGTTCGTTATCAAGCACCTGTCCTTGAGAGTGTCGAGCAAACAATCTTTCCATGCTGGCCTGGAAGCCCTGAAAATCCTGGAGAATGGGATCATCCTGATTTACCAATGGAATAGACCAATCGGCAGCACTGCCACTGAGGTAAGATAGTATAAAGGCTACCTTGGTCTGGTCGTTAGGGAAGGCCCCGGGTCTGCATAGAAAGTGTAAACGACATTGGTTCATAAAGACGGCATATTTCTTGGGATCCCCCGCAAAACGTTCAGGCGGGGCCAAAGGCATGTGTCCAGGTAGATTGATTTGTACCGGGTTATTCAAACCCATTGATGTGGAAGTACCTCCGGAATTAGGTAAAGGAGTGTGCCCTGCCTGGGCCTGCAATAACCTTTTGGCCAGGTCATCAGTTCTTTCCTTGGATAGGATCAGTTCTCTTTTGAGAGCGTTAGTCTCCTGGCAGGCTGAGTGCACTTCTGCCCATAATTCCCCCAAAAGCTGGGCCAGCTGATCTGTCTCGGAAGTCTCCATAGCGCCCGGGTGGGAAATTGTGGGTAGGCTTCGCGTTCTGTCACGCTCACCTGATTCCCACAGAGGCGCAGGTCTGGCTTCAAGTGCTGATGCTTCTTCAATGGTGAAGCGCAGGACTCTGATGATGGACAGGAAGGGCCCCTCTACTCTGGCTTTTCTGGCTCGCAGGACAATTCCCCTGTGCGTGAAAAGGGAGTATTACCTACTGACGGAATAATGCTCAAGCCTCCCACTCCCTTCCAACCCTCCTCGATACCCTACAACGATTCCCCGGGAAGTCTCACCTTAGGGTCTGGAAGGATGAGTTCTCCATCCTGCTTCTGATGCAGGGGCGCGTTGAAACCCAGTTAGTTCACTGGATTGAGGTTTGATGGGAGTTCAAAATAAGCTTGACTATTCAGGTGAGGCGCTGTAAGAGTTCTGTTGCAAGTTCAAAAGTTCAAGCTTAATAATAATGTTCATTGTCTTATTGCAGCAAGCGCTAATGCTTATGTCTTTTTCCCCTTAGGGGCCGGGGTTCGGAATGCCGGAAATATGGCGCCGACCCGAAGTGTAAGTTCTGGATGAGAGTTCAGGTAATGTCTTTGCATTCGCTCATTCAATGTCTTTGTCTTTTTTCCCCATTGGGGCCGGGGTCCGGAATGCCAGGAAGCGGCAGGACCCGAAATGAAAAGGGAATGACCCAACAGCTAAGTCTTAGAAGGAAACTGAGCTTTTCCTATTTCCCTTCCTTCTCTCACCTTGTTTTCTTGTCTTTTCTCTCTAGGCTCTGGGAAGTGGGTGCGGATCCGGATGATAGCTGCTGAAGATGGAGGCGCCCAGGAAAGGTGAGTGAAATGCAGCGCTGCAGCGATCGAAGCGAAATGCTTTTAAAATGATGTCTTCCCTTTCAGGATCGTCGGTGTGATGTCCCCGTGATGCAGCTTTAGCAGGTAAGGTCTTCTTTCTCCCCAATTCTCTCTTATCTCCCTTTGCAGGCGACCCAGGATGCTGACAGGCGTGGCTGAAGTCCAGAAGCAGGAGCTGACACGGTGAGCGTCCAGCTGCGAGGAGCAGAACAACGCGAAGCGTGAGTTGCTGATCGGGCGTGGTTTAAATAGCTTTGGAAGAAGTTCCAGGCATGTATCCTTCCACCGATCAGGTATGTATCCTTCCCCGACCACACCCAGGTGGAAAGTAGTCCCACAGGTAAAGTAGTTCCATTCAGGCCTCAAGAGGGCCTGGATGTAGCAGCATGGTCTGCATCAGGTAAGTGCACATTAAAACACTTGAACACATGTCTAGCTTTATGAGCCTGGCGCCTAAGGCGCCAGGACAGGGGTCCAACATGAGCCTGGCGCCTAAGGCGCCAGGACTGTGTCCAAAGGGCCCCAGCTTGGGCCCGCTGGCACTTCCCTGGGGGGAATGATGCCTGCCTCTGGGGTTGCTGGGTCGGACCTGGCTCCTTGGAGGTAGGCATCATGACAGTATCCACGGGACGCCACCCAGCCAGCTGGTCGCTGATGCCCTTCCTGATGGTTCCCTTGTGGCCTCGGTGTCGAGGGAATTCTGCTTGGAAAATGAAGACTATGTCAGGACTGGGCAACCGAGGTAAGCAGTTTAATCCCCCACCTCCTTATATTTCCAGCCCCTTCAGGTTCCCTTCTCACCTGGTTGCCGGAATCAGTGGGCTCTCCATCCTGGGCAGGGGCGCGTTGGCTTTTGTGGGCGCTGGCGATCCAGTTACTTCACTGACTGCGGCCCTTGTAGTGTCTTTCAGGTAGATCTTATTGCAATTAATGGTGTCGTATTTCTTGTATGCCTTTTGTCTGTTCTAATGTCTCTTTTTTATCTCCTCTAGGGGCGTGGAGTGTCCACTCGGAGAACGGGATGTGCTGGTTCTCACTGGGAGATGATGGCGCGCTACAGCGCTATGATGCGGTAAGGAGGCGCTTTGCGTAGCGCACCGATGCCTTGTCCTCACTGACCTGTGTTTGTCCCTTTTCGTAAGTCGCGGAGAGTACCCAGCGCAGATGGGGTTTCCGGAGCAGTGCCGGTCAAGAAGTAGCCAGCCAGGTAAGTCCTTAAGCGTTTTTATGGTTGTAATGTCTCTAGTACCTCCGTTAATGTCTTTCTCCTTTTCTCAGGTCTCTCGATCCGGGCGACAAACTCCTCCAACAGAGATGCCCAAGAGCTGTGAGCAGAGATGGATGAAGATTGCAGGTAAGATTCTGCTGCTAACGATGATTCTTTGTTATTTCTGCAGGTCCGGAATTCGTCAGGTTCACGAGAAGCTGGACACAGTGAGCGTCACGTTGCTAGAAGCAAAGTAACGCGAAGCGTGTGTTCTTGTTTGGGTGTGGTTTAAATACCCACTGTAAAGTAGTCCCTAAGCCACCACACCCAAAACACTAGACCGCATAGCTTGGTCCTAGGAACCCAGCTATGTGGATGCCTCCATGTTGGCTGAAAGCCTTAATAAAATAGTCCCTTGAGCAGATGCCTCTTCCAACTGATGAGCCTGGCGCCAAATGTGCCAGGACTGGCCCCAAGAGGGCTTGAAAAGTGGAAGTCTGGCCTTATTAAAGATCCGAGCCCTGATCCCACCTGGCTTGTGGGCTTGCCAGTGGGGGTCAGGGCTGAGGGTTGTGACAATAGCTAGCAATTCACGTAACAATTTCATACCAGGCCATAGAGGTATATTTTGAAAAAAATAAAGAATTTTTGGGAGGATCGTCATTTTGAGTGATTCAATTTTACACTCAGTCAACGGTAGCCGTGCCCAAGTTGTATGTTTAAGCATGAGGTGTCCCAGGTATTTAGGGTAATTACAGTCATAAAGGGTAGCGTGATGCCTAGTTACCGTGATCCCCCATGTGTCGGAGTGCCACTGGAGCCCACACAAACCCAATTCTATCCCGGGGTGCAGTCGTGGTATCAGTAAGAGGGAAAGTTCAGACTTATTGCAATACACTGAGAGGCCAGCTAGCTCCCCAAAGGCGACGACATCTCGCATGATAGGGTGTAGATGGGTTTGTAGATCTCTTACATAAACTATTGCGCCATCTGCGTATAGGGATGCAATCTCAGACTCTCCAGCTATCGGGATGCCCCTACGACTGTGCTTATACCTGATGAGATCTGCTAAGGGCTCAATGGCTATGACAAATAAAAGTGGCGACAGGGGGCACCCATGGCGCATTCCCCTGTATATATGGAGTGAGGCCGATAGTATCCTGTTAGTACTAACCCTAGCCACTGGAGAGGTGTAAAAAACAAAGCCAGGGCTGAATCCACATTTCTCCAGTACAGCATACATAAAGCGCCATGAGACCAAATCAAACGCCTTCTGTATTTCTAACATGGCTGCCACAGCCTGAGCTTGCGGATCATTTGTGCCAGAATATTGAAGATCGGATGCAGATTTAGCACAGTAGAGTGCCCAGGTATAAAGCCCGATTGCTCAGAATGTATAATATGGGGCATGTAAGGTGACATGCGATTACCAAACATTTTTGCTAAGATCTTGATATCCAAATTTTTCCAAGAAAGGGGGCGGTAGGAACCACAAAGCTCAGCCGGTTTTGCGGATCTCAGTAGCACTGTAATCACTGCTTTTATCATGGTGCGGGGGAGTGTACGGGACCCGAGGTCCTGGACCCACTACCAATGTATATAAGGTACCACGGCAGTCTTGAAATGTCTATAAAATTCAGCTGTGAGGCTGTCCGGGCTGAGTGCCCTCCCAGCAGGCAGAGCTTCAGTAGCCCATGCAATTTCCTGCAAGGAAATGGGGAGATCCATCTGAGCGCTAGCTGCAGCCGACAAGTGTGTGAGTGGGAGCCCCTCTCGGAGTCTATCAATGTCAGCATCAGAACACCTGTCTTTGTTTGCATACAGTTACGAGTAGAAGGCTTTGAACACTGTAACCCCTTACAATGTATGAATTAAGGCACCAGAGTCGTTCCTAACAAACGGTATGCAGCACCCCCCACTCGCCTGGTGAACCACACAAGCAAGCAACCTACCCAGCCGCTTGCACTCCCCATATTTCCTCGCCGCCTTTGGCGTACTCAAAAACTTCAATTCTCTCTGACACATTGGGCCTCATTACGAGGCTGGTGGTAGCCATGCTGCCGCCGGTATTCATTTTTTCGTCAACCAGAAAAGGGCAATTACCTGGTCATTATGACCTTGCCGGACCCAGTAATTGCCCTTTTCTGGGCACCGGAAAACATGATTCCCCATTCCCATTGAGCCTCAATGGGAATGGGGAGGGTGGTAGCACCGGTACCGTTACTAACGGTACCGGTGCTACCATCATGTTCTGCTCACGGGTGCCTGTACGGCATCCAGGTCAGAACTGGTGGCTGCAAGGGCCCCCGTGAGCAGAACTTGTAGTATGGCGGTACGGTAGCAACGGTGCCGGTAGCGATTCCAGCGCCATTGTTGCACTACTGCCATACTTGGAATGAGGCCCATTGCCTCTGAAAATGTCTAGAGTCTCCTTAACCTGCGAGAGTTTAGCGGAAGAGGGGCAGGCCGGCTGTCATTGTTCCAAAAGGCAGAGGTTTTCCTCACTACCCCTAATATCAAGTCGGATGGTTCTGAGGACCCCGAACTCTGTGGCCGTCGCAATACCCCAAATGTAAGCCTTGAAAGCCTCCCACAGGCTACCTGTAGAGGAGACCGACCCCACATTTGTCTCAAAATAGAGTTGCACATGTTCATTGAGGTTGGTCTCGAAAGCAACATCTGTCGGCGCCTGAGACTTAAATCTCCAGCCAGTATGAGACTTAGGGAGCTCATCAGGGTAAAGGGTGATCAGAACAGGAGAATGATCAGAATATGTTCTAGGCAGTATACTTGTCTTGATAACCCACCAAGAAGTGCATCAGAGACAAGATAGAGGTCTATGCGTGTAAATGAGTTGTGTGCCAAGGAATAGTATGAATAAGAGCAATCCCTCGGGTTGAGAACCCTCCATACATCCACCAAGCATAAATCAGCTATTCTGTCTCATATCACCTTTGCAGACTTAAGTGGGCACCCTGCGGGACTGGCCAGACCTGTCAAGATTCACATCTAAAATGGTATTAAAATCCCCACCCCACAGTATTGGAACCAAAGTGTAGAAGGCTAACTTATCAGCGAGTTAAGCATATAATGCAGGATCGTCAATATTAGGGCCAAACACATTTAGTAATATCACTTCCCGCCCTGCCAGTGCTCCATAGACCAGAACATACCGCCCCAGAGGATCTGAGTAAACTTTCCTTTGTGTGAAGGGTAATGAATTACAGAGCAAGATCATTACCCCCCTGGATTGTGTTTATTATGTGGTGTAAAACCTGTTCTTGCTCCAATTCCTAGCGAAGCCTTCGCTTCTAGCAGCCAAAGCGTGGGTCTCTTAAAAAACAGCAGCTTGACTATGACACTCCACGCAAAGCATACGTTTCCGCCGTTTAACAGGGTTCCTAAGCCACTGCACATTCCAACTCCTACATGTAAGTTCACCCACCATCCCACAGCAGTACATATATTCTCACAAATCCATAGCTCTCCCTCAAGAAAGCATGTAGCAATCTGTCTCTCCTGCATAGCCTGCAATACAACAGAATTACTCTGTCGCTACCAAGTGCCATTTGTATCCCCACCACCCTCATCTTCCCCCCAATTGGGAAGATAGATCCTGCAAAGTAACCACCAACCGAACTCTGCAACTGTTACGCTCACCTGGCTCCCACAGGGGCGTCGACTGGACCCGGACAGCTGCGGTCTCCTCCAACGTGAAGCTAGTGCAGAGATGACAGACTGGACTGGCCTGCCTAATCTCGTCTGCTTGACCCGTAGAAGTATTCCCCTGCAAGTGGAGAAAGGCATTTAGCCACCCATGGATTCTAGTAATGGCACCCCACTGTTCTCCCCACTAATCACCTCCGATATTCCCTTTCAGTAATCTCACCTTATGTTTTTGAATGATGAGCTCTCCATCCTGCATGGAATGCAGGGGCGCGTAGATACCAGTTACTTCACTGGTTCGAAGGCGTTGGAAGAGTTCCAGATGAATATGACTCCGAGGTTCCTGGCGAGAACCCGTAAGTATAAAGTCCAAAGAGTTCAATATGTCCTATGTTCACTCTTGTCCCATTCCCTTCTTGTGTTGCAGCTGGGTCCAAGAGAAGATTGTCTTGTGGCAGCTGATGGCGTTCAGGTAAGAGTCTGTATTACCCAACACTGTCCGGTAAAAGATGCGTGTATTTAACTTGTTGTTTTCTCTCTCCTTACAGGTGCGGCGTAAGAAGTGGCGGGATGTTAAATTATAATGCCTCCGGTGGTAAATCAGGTAAGTCTATGGTGGTAAAAAAGAGATTGTATTTGTTGGCTCTCTCGGCTCACCTTATATTTCTTTTGTCCCCTAGATGCTGGAGTTCGGCGAAGAAAATGTTGGAGGCAGCGCCGAATCGAAAAATGCTGTGAGGACTGGTGGGTGAGGCGCGGCGCTGCAGCTGGCGATGCGATGCATGCAGAAATGATGTCCTTTCCAAGTTCGAAGACGTGATGGATCCGGAATCAGGTAAGGAATTAAAATAATGTCCGTGTTCTAACCTTTGCTCCTTCTTTCCTCTTTTTCTAGGAGCTCTGGAGTCGAGGCAGGCGTGGCAGAAGACTGGGTGCTGACTGCAGGCACGGTGAGCGTTACACTGCTGGATGCAGAATAACGCGAAGCATGTGCTGCTGTTCGGGCGTGGTTTAAATAGCCTTCAAAGTAGTCCCAGGTAAGAAGTTCCCCCAGAACCACACCCGAGTAATAAATAGTCCCTGAAGTAAAGTAGTCCCATTCAGGCCTCACGTTGGCTTGACTTCATTGCAGCATGGTCTGCATGAGGTAAGTAATGTATGTGAGCCTGGCGCCTATGGCGCCAGGACTGATTTCCTCTATGAGCCTGGCGCCAATGGCACCAGGACTGTACCTAGACAGCCCCTAGCCGGGGCTGCTGGGCTTTTAGTAAGCACCTGGATGCCTACTCCCGGGGCTGATGGGCTTGGTCCGGATGCCCGGGGGTAGGCATCATGACAGCAACATTGCATCGGAGGGTTGGTACGTGGCTATCGGCTCTGGCCTTGCAACAGCTATTGAAGGACACAGTATTGAACAGAAATATTTCTCAAGTAACTGTGAGAAACCTAAGAGTATTCTACCAAACCAGCCTAGAGAATCCCTTATTCAGGTGGCCTGGGAAGGGTCGATGCTCTTGCTCCCTAACTCCATGGGTGAACGGAAGAGAAGGGATCACCTGGAGGGGGGAACCCGAGGTTGTGCTCGGAGAAAGGCCTCAGGCGAGACACAGTATAATACTGCGAATGGGGAAGGCAAGGACGACAAAATCCTTCAGGCCTTTGTAGGCTGTTCTACATCTGCCCCCTTCCTCCCATTGACTCCCTCATGTCCAAAAACATTGACCCCTCCATATCTTATAAGACCTATAGGAGCCCAAACCCTGCTCCCATCAAAAACCACAACTCCAAGAATCCCTACTATCCTGTCTTCTACCTGGATATTCCCAATTATTCTTTTTCAAATCCCTCTGATAATTCATTCACAAACACCCAATCTACTTTGAGAAAACACTACCGTTCCCACAATCCCCCTGTTCCTTTTCTGACAATAATCACGGTCAATCCAGTTTATTTCACAAACCCTTCCAACCTCATCCTTTTAAGTTTACCAATCCTCCAACTATGCGGGTTATAATTCCCGACCCCACATTTTCCGATGCAATCACTTTCGCACAACACGAAAACCAACAGACTAACACCAGAGCCGTTTACCTGACATGTCCCAATGCAAAGTACAGGCAAAGTCAGGCAATTGACAAGAATCACACACACCTGACGGCCCTTTTCCTTCCCCACAGGGATAAAAGGTGGAGCGCGAAAGCACAGTATGAGCACGGCAGACCGCACAGCGTGAGAACTAACTCAACACAGCAGTTCAAGAGAAGGAGAACAACAGTGAACCTGGCGGAGGGATGCTGGCAAAAGGGTCAAAGACTGAAGTCCCTATGAACAGTGTGTTGACAGGTGTGAACCCGATCGAGTGATGTCCACACGGAACTGTTTGAATTATGCAGCTAAGGGAATTGAGTCCCATATCTTAATAGTTGAATGAGAAAAATACGATTGACAGGATTGGCAAGAGTGAACCCGAAGGAGGGAAGCTGAAAAAAGGAGGCAAAGTCTAAAAGTCCCGAAATGCATTGTGTTGACAGGAGTGAACCCGACCGAGGGATGTCCACAGTGAACTGTTGAGCAAAGGGTGGCAAGAGTGAATCCGGCAGAGGGATGCCGACAGAAAGGGGCAAAGCCTGAAGAATTGTTTAAAAAGACATTAAGATTCATGAACCAAGGAAAAGCCATAGTGAACCCGAACAAGGGAGGCTGACGTCCGAGAGGGGTCCGAACCCAAAAGATAGAAATCCAGGGGTGGAAAGTCAACACCCCAAAGTCTGATTGGAAAAGAACTTTGTATTTTTTTTTTGTTGAAGATGATTCGAAAGGTGTGTACACCCCGAAGCGGGGGACCCACGGTTGAAGCCATCACCCAACGTATATGTAGAACAGAACTGCTTGTTTGTTTGTAGAATACATCGGGCCCTCTATGGCAAGAGATTTTTGTTGAAAGAGATTTAACCATCAAAGAGCCTGATAGCTGTTGCGAAACTGTCGGCTCGTGCTGGGAAAGCTTAAGTATGTGCTGTCCTCAGGAGAGCCACCTTGTCCTGTGCTCAAAACGTGGGGAAGGGAGAACCCTGGCAATCACATCCTGACTTATTATTTATGAACACTTCTTTCTTTATTGAAAATTCTATCCCACACTCTTTTTGTAACTAGTGTAAGGATTGGCAATAGGTTTTTCTTAGTATAGGCCCTTTTCTTTGACACAACGCCGCTAGGACTGCCGTATTTTCATTTGATGGTCGTAGCTTGCTCCCATCGTAGCTTTAGGTTTAGATTAGTTGCTTTTCCAACCTGCAAACTCTGTTTAATAAACACCCTTGAAGTGTGATCATGTGTGTCTGTCTTTACTGTTGCCACCATGAGTTCCTTACATAACATACAACAGCAGAAACAAACGGGATATGATACCCCCATCATTCACAGATTGCGCGTCTGTTCAGTAGTGCCACCCTAGACTTAGTACTCCCCAATTCAAAGAACTTAGTAATGCTGGTAGTTTGAAAGGGTTGCAACTAAAATCG
The DNA here is from genome assembly GCF_040938575.1 of Ambystoma mexicanum. Classification (NCBI taxonomy): domain Eukaryota; kingdom Metazoa; phylum Chordata; class Amphibia; order Caudata; family Ambystomatidae; genus Ambystoma; species Ambystoma mexicanum. The sequence goes on from NC_090932.1 coordinate 1,293,948,394, forward strand.
TAAATGGGTATAGCGGCCTCATGATGCCAAAGCCATTGGGGTTGATTTGGCAAACATATTGATGGAGCTCTGCTTATCCCGAGCTTCCTTGCTCATTTCCTCCTCCTAAATTGTTCCAGTATGTTTTTCAGCAAAAGGGTGTAGTCGCACGCCTCTAGCAATCCCAGAGAACAGCGAACAGCAAAGTAAAAGAACAGCAATTCAATCGACAGTGATCGGCAGAGGGAGGCAGAGTTCTGATGGGAATGCAAATGGGTGCCACGCTCGGGCTTGAAAGGCAGCAATACAGGATAAGTGTTTGAGGTAGGGGATATCGCCACTTCCCCACTGTTGCTATAAGGCAATTCGAGTCAGTGCACAGGCAACACTCACCAAAGGATATTGCATCTGTTAATTTGGATGCTCCACAAAACTACTAAGCTCCACTGTCCGAATGCCGGGTGCCAGGGTTTAGTAGAGTAGGGGCCAAAAACTCAAGAGATCCACAATGCCCCTGTACCACACTAAGCAGATACCACTCAAGCAAATCCAGCCAGAAAGGAATCTAGTCTATTTGGAGCAAATGTAACCCTATTTCTCAAGCCCAACTCATTCCTCACGAGGTTTCACATACATGCACGTAGTGTCCCGGCAGTCCTTGCAGCCAGTGGGGGAACCTTTTGGCAGAAAGGATAAATGCCATACAGTACTACCAGTGTACCTTGCAAATACTGTGCTGTGGGGGGGGTAATGTGGGGGGGGTGACCCCTTTGCGGTCTGCTCTCTCCACTGCAACTTAGCGAGGCTCCCTGGCCGCTCTCGTAGTGAAAGGAAAGTCATGGGGGGTCTCTGATCCCTGCGCTTGCTTAGCTGAGTACAACGAGGGACAAAGGAGAACTCCTTATGTGGAGAGATGTGTGGCAGCTGCCATCTTTGCTACGATCCCCGCACCAATACTCGGGGAGGGAGTCCAGGACAGGCCAGGAGGGTCCAATTGCTAGGTTTGCAGGTAGTAGGTTGTTCTACATGCCTTCTGGTATTAAAATCTTGATGTGGTCGCGTTCAGAGTGGTAGTCAGGCGTTCCAAAATAGCTGCAAAGAGCTTTGGGTCGCTGGAGCTCTGAGGCTACGCATCCATCTTGACTTGCGTCCAACAGTGCCCCCCAAGCAATCCTACACTTCTAATGGCTTACTGCCAAGTAGAAGAAATAAGAAGACCTAATTCTGTTAGGACTACGAGTCCCATAATCCCCTAAGCACTGGGTCAAAGAAGAGGGCTCAAGAACAATGTTGCAGTAGTAATCAGCTTGTCAAGCATAATGACCCACACCCGAGGGAAGCAGAGAGGTTTAAAAGGCCCCTTAGGTGCAGGCCATTAAATGGAGTTGGACCTCGAATAATTGCAGCAGCAGTAGAGCAAGAGCGCGTTGTTGGCAATCCAAGCAGGTATTGGTGGAAAGATAGGACGCCAGACTTTCACCAAGCTAATTTCAGCTGCCTGTCCAGAGTGGGTCCTGTTCACATACAAGTGAAAGCAGTAAGAAACCGACTGTTGATGGTCGGACAATGGAAAGTTACAAAAGTAGCACTCGCTTATGAGTAAACTTTTTCCATAGTACTTGCGTCATACTAAAACACTGAACCCAGTTATTTGAATCTTGAAACTTCTGAAAACAGATGAAAGACTGGCCGTGTGTGCTTAAAAAGTGATTCTGAAGTGAAGGTGAACCGAAGAGTCAATTGTGAATCTGTTGAAGATGATGTAGCACCGAAGTTAAGTGACTAAACATTGAATTGGGAGTTTGCGGGAACAAGCATTGCCCAAGGCAAGAGTGAAAAATCATTGCCCAAGCCAAGAGTGAAACAAGCATTTTCCCAAAGCCAAGAATGGTGCAAGCATTGCCCTAGGGCAAGAGGCATACAAGTATTGCTTGAGCCCAGAGTTGTCCAAGCATTGTCTTCAGCCAAAGGAGACTAACACCAGACATACAAGTAAACTGCTTTGGTGGGCAGAGATTGAAAAGGTGAATGCAAGGTGGTGAAAAGGTGAAGCCTGCTGATTGTAATTGTTCCTTGAACATAGGTATAACTCACATTGCCAAAGCAATAAGGGATAAAGGGAGAATTACAGCCTCTATATTGGTTGTTGATGTGGCAGAAACACAAGAGTGGCAAAGAGGGTGCCCTTCTGAAAGGTGAATGTTTAGAGGAAGAGGGCCTTGCCTACATGAAGGTGTTATGGAACACTGATGTGAATATTGTCTTTTCTGGAAAGTTGCTAATCAAAATGTTGCAGACTTTTGAGGTTGTGATAAAACTGTTGGTTGTCAGTAGATTTGAAACTTCAGAAGTGCTATTGAATGTGGAACACTATGGGGCAGGCGAGTAGAATCTTTGCAGAAGTTAACCTGGTATGAGAGTTATCCAGGTAGAAGCAGTAGTGCTGTGAAGTCATCCCGACAAAGATATAAACTCTGATTCATAATGCTACATAGAGAGAATTGAAAAGTGCTAACAAGAAGCTGTGTTTCTTCGACCTTGCCAGAAGTTGTGTTTCTTTGAATCTGATAATGAATTGTATTTCCTCTTTGACATTCCTAAGATGTGGCAAAGCATCGTGACCCAGAACATTACTGGTGCTATTTGATGAAGTGGAAATTATTACTCAAGGAAGAAGAAATATTTCTGTTGGTTGAAAATTGGTTAATGGAACGTTCTTCTAACAAAGTGAAGGAGTCATGAACTGAGTTGGAACTTTGTTGCAAACTTGGATTTCCTTGTTTCTTTATGTTGAATGTTGGAACTTTATTCTAAGTTGAAACTTGGTGAAGGGGAGTTCACCCAGGTTACAAAAAGAGACTGTGAATATACTAGAAATAGTATTACTGATATTTGTTGTGAATTTCCATATATTTTCTTGTGTATTTTTTCTTTTTAGGCGTGAGGGCCAGATATCCTTTGTTAGAGTGTTTCCTTTAGTTTTTGATAGGCAGGGAAAACCTTACCCTTGTAGGGATAGTGAGGCCTTTGTTAAAACCTATGATTTAATAAAATGGCATATTTTGAGAAATCATCCAAAACTTGTCCACCTCACATTTCTGACCCCTCACACATGTGATATCCATACTTGCTCAGTGATACCACAAACCTCTATAGGGTTAATGGCAGCAATGTGGCTGCGGTAATGATGCCAGAAGTGACGCACAACATCATTGGTTTTGATAAACGCAAATATAATTTTCCATTTGGAAGAGCTAATACTAGTTTTTTGTAACTGCAGACAATTTTTGTACTTTATACAATGCTACCCTATCATGTTTTTTTCAAGGTGACCAAGAGGTTAATGTTTTTCTTAATTGCTGCTATGTTTTTACAAATTGCTGTCTTTTTCTGATGTATGGCAATATAAAACAAGGGCAATACTCCTTTATCTTGGATTGCCACCTGTTTTGGCCATTGCCTCTGAGGCCCCAAAAGTTCCAGCAATTCACGCTTGTCACCCTTGCATCTATCCAGCAGTCCTAAAGGGGAGTAAAAAGTATTAGTTATCCAGGAGTTGACCTTGTCCACATTTGTTTCTGTCCAGACTATTCTGTTCCCCTGAAGTGTGACTGTAGTTTCTGCAACACTTTGGGTGCTTTGATACACAATTTCGAATGGATTATGTCCTCCCACGTATTCCTCATCTTTGATATCTCCAATATCCAGCTTCAGCAAAAAAATGTGGCTGAGGGCGCTGTGCATCGATGCGGTCGACTCGATGTCCCTCAAGGTCCTGCGTCTAGAGAATGATGTCACCAAAGGTATATATAGCACGCGCAGGGCCTATTGGCTTCAGTTCTGTTTTTCCGAGTAAGCTTTCTCTTCGTGAACTATAGCGTTGCTTCATATATTTCTTCAAAATTGTCAACGATGTCTTTGGGACTCATTGTAACGCTCACCTGGTTCCCTCGGAGGCGCGGGTCTTGACTGGGCGATGCAACCGTCTTCAGTGTCAGGCGTAGGATTCGTTTGGCTCCCGGATTCGGCCCCTTTCTCACCGAAAGTTTAACCTGAAGGGTGAGGTGTCTGCAAGTGGAAAATCAAGGTATTAGTGCCTGGAAGATTGGGAGAAGTCCCAAGCCCCTCTCTCCCTCTCTCCCCGTGGTACTCGGTCGATGGTTGTGCTCACCTTAAATAGGTGAATGCTAGGCTCTCCATCCTGCGTCTCATGCAGGGGCGCTGGGTCCAGTTACTTCACTGGATATGAGTTCAGCCTCTTAATTGCAGAGGGTAAGTTGAGAGCGATGCCGCCGTGTGCTGCACGAGCGTGACTTGTAAGTATAAAAGTTCCCTTTAGATTGCTCTCTTCAAATGTCTTATCTCCTTAATGTCTGTCTTTTCCCTTTCAGATGCTGTCGGTGCCGAAGAAGATGCTCCCCACAGGTTCGTGGCAGAGAGCGTAACAGGATGATGGGGCATACGAAGGCACGTAAGTAGAAAGGCTGCTCTAGGGCTGTAGAATGCACCTTAATGTCTCTTTTGTCTTTACAGGTGCCGGAATGCAGCGCGAGCAGAGTTGGAGCGAGCGTAACACAAGTAAGCAGTTTTGTAACTAAGCGTTACTAACCAATGTTCTTTGTCTTTGCAGGCCCGATGCCGTACGAGATATGCAGAAAAAACGCCTTGAATGCTGCCGATGGATCGGGTAAGTTGAACCGCCAACTTTGCCTTTGCCTAACCTGTGCCTTTTGTTTTGCAGGAGCTGCTGAAGACTGAGGATTGGTTCCCAGCAGGTAATTTTCGTATTCACAGGATCCGGAACTGAAGATTCACTGGAGCTGACACGGTGAGCGTCCTGTTGCAGATGCAGAATAACGCGAAGCACCTTGCATCAATCGGGTGTGGTTTAAATAGTCCATAGGAGTGCTTAGGTGTCTTCTTCCACAGCCTCGCCCAGACAAAAGAGTTCCTGCTTCCAGAAGAGGTCCAGCATCAATGATCCAGGGAGTGGTGCCTGCCCCACCCAGAAGGAAAAGTAGTCCCTGCCAGAAGAGAGTGAAACATCATCTTGCTGGTAAGTAAGCAGCATGGTCTGCTGCAGGTAGGTCCACCCAAGCACTCTCACACTTGTTATGAGCCCGGCGCTTCCTGTGCCGGGACGGGTCCATGCTATGAGCCTGGCACCACCGGTGCCAGGACAAGGTCCAAAAGGTCCCTATTGGGACTTGCTGGTGCCGATAGTATATGTTATGAGCCTGCTTCCAAGGATGTTGGGCAGGTCCTGACTCCTTGGAAGCAGTGGTCATGACAGCACCCCCCCTCAAGGCCCCTCCCAAATTTGTCTTCTCCGGGGGTTTCGGTTTATCAGGAAAAGTTAGATGAAACTTCTTAACCAGACGGGGTGCATGAACATGTTCTGACGGTTCCCAAGATCGTTCCTGGGGGGCATAACCTTTCCAGTCAATTAGATAGTATAATTTTGATTTGGAAATCTTGGAGTCTAAGATGTCTTGTATTTCGAATTCCAGTTCTCTGTCCACAAGAATAGGGTCTGGAGATTTCGTCAAACGGGTTCCAGGTTGCAAGGGTTTTAGTAGAGAAACGTGGAAAACTGGATTTATTTTCATATGGGCAGGTAGGCCCAATTTAACTGCCACTGGATTAATTATGGCAGTGATTGGGTAAGGTCCCAGGTATCGCGGATTGAAAGTACGCGGTCCTTTTAGCGGTAGATGTTTGGTGGATAACCAGACTTGATCTCCCACAAGATATTGAGGAGCTTCCTTTCGATGTATGTCCGCACACTTCTTGTATTGTTCCTTGGCCCGCTTAAGGTGAGACGTGGCCTCTTTAAAGGCTTGAGTGATTGTAGAATGCAGATGATCTACAGCGGGTGTCCCAAGATTTTGAGGTGGATCAAGATTTGAAGTGCGAGGGTGGAGTCCATATAAAAGAAAAAAAGGAGTTTTTCCGGTTCCGGCATGGACTGAATTATTATAAGCGTACTCCGCAATCCAGAGAATGTCTTTCCAAGTGTCCTCCGACTGTTGTAACATGCAGCGCAGATACTGTTCCAGGGTTTGGTTGGTCCTCTCGGTCTGCCCGTCGGTCTGGGGATGGTGGCTGGTTGAAAGCCTTACGTCAATTTGGGCTAGGCGACAACAACTCCGCCAGAAGTGGGAAATAAATTGACTTCCTCTATCTGAGATTAAAACTGAAGGAAAGCCGTGCAACCGAACGATGTTTTCGAGGAACTCTCGAGCCAGAATTGAAGCTGTAGGTAACCCTTTCAATGGGATAAAATGGGCCATCTTCGAGAATAGGTCCACAATCACTAAGATTGTATTAAATCCGGAGCATGGTGGTAAATCCGTGATGAAGTCCATGGAGAGAGTATGCCATGGGTGTGGAGGAATGTCTATTGGATGTAAGAGACCTGCTGGCTTCTCCTTCTGGCTTTTGCTTTGAGCGCACACACCACAGGAATTTATGAAATTTTTAATGTCCTTTCTCCAAGACGGCCACCAGAAATGTCTTTTTATCTTTTCCGACGTTTTGGCAATGCCGGGATGTCCTTCCATTAAGGAGTCATGGTAACAAGCGATCACCTGTCTTTGTAAATCGGTGCATGGTAGATATAATCTTCCTCGAAAGTATAGTAAGTTCTTATCCATTGTGAAATCTTTTCCCTTGAGTTGCCAGTCTTGCACTTCTGCTGGAGTCAGAAGTTCTTTAACTTTAGCTTCAAGGTCTTCAATGGTTTGTGCACTTATCAAACCCAGGATTCTCTGCTCCGGAATTATGGGTACTGGTTCAGGATTGGTCGTGAGTTCACCTACTCCAATTCGGGAGAGAGCATCTGCTTTACCATTCTTGTTGCCTGGTCGGTAAGTTATCACAAAGTCGAATTCGGCAAAAAATAATGCCCAGCGAAGTTGTCTAGATGATTGAGCTTTGGCTGATTTAAGGTACTGTAAATTACGATGATCCGTGATGACGGTGACTGTGTGTCGGGCTCCCAGGAGATAATGCCGCCAGGCTTTAAAGGCGAACTTAATAGCCAAAAGTTCCTTATCTGTAATAGTGTAGTTGATTTCGGGAGCCGAAAATTTGCGGGACCAGAATGCTACTGGGTGTAACTGGTTTGTTTCTGGGTCTCTTTGCGAGAGCACTGCTCCCATTGCGAGACTGGAAGCATCAGTCTCCACGATATAGGGAAGTTCCGGGCGAGGATGTTTTAAAACTGGAGCCGAGGTGAATTTTGTTTTTAGTTCCTGAAAAGCTTGTTCCGCCTCCGTAGACCACTCGAAACGTTTATTCTTTCTGAGAAGGGCAGTAATGGGTTGGACTACTTGAGAAAAATCAGGAATAAATCTACGATAAAAGTTGGCGAAGCCCAACATGCTTTGAACTCCTTTCACAGACGTTGGTGAGGGCCACTTACTGATAGCGTCCACTTTTCTTGAGTCCATGTGGACTCCATTAGGTGACAAAATAAATCCCAAAAATTCGACCTCCGTGACATGAAAAACGCATTTCTCCAGCTTTGCAAAAAGTCTGTGTTTTCGGAGCCTCTCCAGTACTGCTGTGACGTGTTTTCGATGATCCGCCTCACAGGACGAGTAGACCAGAATGTCATCAATATAGACAACTACACATACGTCGATGAGCTCTCTGAGGACGTCATTCATAAAATACTGAAAAGCAGCCGGTGCGTTGCATAACCCAAAGGGCATGACTTGATACTCGAACAGTCCATATTTAGTACGAAAGGCCGTCTTCCATTCGTCGCCCTCTTTTATTCGTACTAAATGGTAAGCTCCTCTGAGGTCCAGCTTTGTGTAGATACAGGCACTTTTAACTTGGTCAAGAAGTTCAGGGATCAATGGTAACGGATATCTGTTCTTAATCGTAATCTGGTTCAGGGCACGGTAATCTATACATGTTCTCAGGTCTCCTTCCTTTTTTGGAACGAAGAACAAAGCTGAAGAGGCTGGGGACTTCGAAGGACGGATGAATCCATTAGCCAGGTACTGGTCCAAATACTGCCTAAGGTGAAGATTTTCAGGTTCTGTGAGGGCATAAATTCGACTGCACGGAGGAGTGGATCCCGGAACCAAGTCTATCTGGCAGTCGTATGATCTGTGAGGAGGCAGCGAATTAGCTTGATCTTTTCGAAAGACATCCTGAAATTCCCGGTATTCAGGAGGCAGGTGATGACTCTCAGAAGTAGTTGCTACTAGCTTAGTGGTAGGCTGAGTATAACAGGTAGGAGCGCATTCTGGAAACCGGATTGTCTTTGCTCGCCAATCGATTTGGGGATTGTGTTTCTCCAACCAAGGGATTCCCAGGATAACTTGAAACTGCGGAGCCTTGATCACATCAAACACGATCTTCTCTTGATGTCCATCTTGGCTTACCAACGTCACTTCCATGGTGGTGTGAGTTACTGGTCCGGAAGCTATTTCCGTACCATCCACGGTGGTGATGACGTCTTTCACCGTCTTAGGACAAAGAGATAGATTCATCCTGGCGGCCAATTCACAGTCCACGTAATTGCCGATTGCGCCACTATCAATGTATGCTTTAATGGCATGCATACGATTGGGTTGTTCTGGACACACGAGGACCATGGGCATGATGAAATGCGAGGTCAAAGAACTGGTTTTAACGCTCGGCAAGCGGACCTCTACACTTGTCGGGCGAGGTCGTTTTCCGACTCTGAACCTTTGGCACCCTTATCGGAAGCTCCTACTATCTTCTTCCTTGGTTTCACGGGGCAATCTTGAAGGAAATGCCCTGAGTTTCCACAATAGAGGCACAATTGCAGTTGTCTTCTCCTTTCCCTTTCCTTTTGGGTTAGAGGTCCTTTCACAACCCCAATCTGCATGGGTTCCACGGTATCATTTCCTTTAGCGGAACTCTGTGGTCTTGAAAAAGTTCGAGTCTCAATTCTGGAACGATCGGCTTTTCGATTTTGTATTCTATGATCCAATTGAACCACCAGATCGATGTATTCGGAACAGTCCTGTGGAGGATTCACCACCTGAGCCAGAACGTCTTTGAGTTCTCCACGCAGGCCTCTGTAGAAAAGGGTGATCCTCTTATCCTCAGGCCATCCGGTTTCAACCACTAGTCTGTTGAATGATGCAATGTAGGCCAGAAGATCTTGATTGCCCTGTCGTAGTGAAAGAAGTTCATTGTCCAGGGCCTGTCCCTGAGAATGTCTTGCGAACAATCTTTCCATACTAGCTTGGAAGTCCTGGAAATTGTAAAGAATTGGGTTATCCTGAGTCACTAAAGGAATAGACCAATCTGCGGCACTGCCACTAAGATATGAGAGCACAAAGGCCACCTTAGCCTGGTCCGTTGGGAAAGCGGCAGGTCTACACAAAAAGTGCAAACGACACTGATTGATGAACACAGCATATCTTTTCGGATCACCTGAAAAGCGTTCGGGCGGGGCCAGAGGTACATTTCCTGGTAGATTAATTTGCACCGGATTAGAGGAAGTCGTTGGAGCATGGCTCCCCCCAGGGGTAGGCAGAGGAGTTTGTCCCGCTTGGGCTTGCAACAATTGTCTAGCCAGATCGTCTGTTCGTTCCTTAGAAACCACTAACTCCCTCCTTAGGGCATTTGTTTCCTGGCGCGCTGCGTGTACTTCTGCCCTCAACTCCCCGAGCAACTGGGCCAATTGGTCCGTGTCTGAAGTTTCCATTGCGCCTGGGCGGGAAATATGTGGTAAGGCTTCGCGTTCTGTAACGCTCACCTGGTTCCCTCGGAGGCGCGGGTCTTGACTGGGCGATGCAACCGTCTTCAGTGTCAGGCGTAGGATTCGTTTGGCTCCCGGATTCGGCCCCTTTCTCACCGAAAGTTTAACCTGAAGGGTGAGGTGTCTGCAAGTGGAAAATCAAGGTATTAGTGCCTGGAAGATTGGGAGAAGTCCCAAGCCCCTCTCTCCCTCTCTCCCCGTGGTACTCGGTCGATGGTTGTGCTCACCTTAAATAGGTGAATGCTAGGCTCTCCATCCTGCGTCTCATGCAGGGGCGCTGGGTCCAGTTACTTCACTGGATATGAGTTCAGCCTCTTAATTGCAGAGGGTAAGTTGAGAGCGATGCCGCCGTGTGCTGCACGAGCGTGACTTGTAAGTATAAAAGTTCCCTTTAGATTGCTCTCTTCAAATGTCTTATCTCCTTAATGTCTGTCTTTTCCCTTTCAGATGCTGTCGGTGCCGAAGAAGATGCTCCCCACAGGTTCGTGGCAGAGAGCGTAACAGGATGATGGGGCATACGAAGGCACGTAAGTAGAAAGGCTGCTCTAGGGCTGTAGAATGCACCTTAATGTCTCTTTTGTCTTTACAGGTGCCGGAATGCAGCGCGAGCAGAGTTGGAGCGAGCGTAACACAAGTAAGCAGTTTTGTAACTAAGCGTTACTAACCAATGTTCTTTGTCTTTGCAGGCCCGATGCCGTACGAGATATGCAGAAAAAACGCCTTGAATGCTGCCGATGGATCGGGTAAGTTGAACCGCCAACTTTGCCTTTGCCTAACCTGTGCCTTTTGTTTTGCAGGAGCTGCTGAAGACTGAGGATTGGTTCCCAGCAGGTAATTTTCGTATTCACAGGATCCGGAACTGAAGATTCACTGGAGCTGACACGGTGAGCGTCCTGTTGCAGATGCAGAATAACGCGAAGCACCTTGCATCAATCGGGTGTGGTTTAAATAGTCCATAGGAGTGCTTAGGTGTCTTCTTCCACAGCCTCGCCCAGACAAAAGAGTTCCTGCTTCCAGAAGAGGTCCAGCATCAATGATCCAGGGAGTGGTGCCTGCCCCACCCAGAAGGAAAAGTAGTCCCTGCCAGAAGAGAGTGAAACATCATCTTGCTGGTAAGTAAGCAGCATGGTCTGCTGCAGGTAGGTCCACCCAAGCACTCTCACACTTGTTATGAGCCCGGCGCTTCCTGTGCCGGGACGGGTCCATGCTATGAGCCTGGCACCACCGGTGCCAGGACAAGGTCCAAAAGGTCCCTATTGGGACTTGCTGGTGCCGATAGTATATGTTATGAGCCTGCTTCCAAGGATGTTGGGCAGGTCCTGACTCCTTGGAAGCAGTGGTCATGACACTCATTCAGGCTGGAAATGCTAAAAATATTTGGGAACCAGAAACACTCGAAGCAAGTAGACCATGCTTCGACCCCGCCTTCTGAAGCTGGGAAGGAAAGGGCTCGAGCAAAATCCTGCCAACCTCGAGCCCGGGTTGAAGGCCAGATTCTCATTGAGAGCCGTTGAGGCCTTGGCACTATGAAAAGTCATTGAAGAATCCTTTAACCCATCGAAGTCCGTCATGGACAAATCCACAGACGAGTCAAAGTTGAAGTCATCGACGCCAGTGGCGCTGTTGACGCCATCGGTGCCATCGACGCCTGTTACGTTTCCCACGACACGCCCTGTTCCTGCCAGACAACCCACAGGCACACGTACTAACCCCTCTACACTTCAAAACAAGGGTATCCCACGCACACATTCTGGCATAAGGAGGTTGCGGCCTCTCACCCGTTATGCCAGAACATGGTCTTTTGGATCAGGTGTTTACCGGCCTTCGCATCGCTGGCGTCTACAATGGAAATATCTGCTGGCCCGCAACGTTCCATATTGTCAACGAAGATCTACACGTTGTCAACGAAGATCTACACGTCACGTGATCGGGCCAAACGTCACGTGACGACAACACCTCACGTGACTGCATCACCTGACGCACGTCATATGACCATTCCAGCATCAGGTGACCTTCCCTATTGGCTTAAAAGGCGTCCTGAAATCGATAGCGTTGCTTCACAGCTGTTTACCTTCAGGACTTTACGGCGCTTGTTCGCATGCTTGAATCTCGTTACTACGACCTCGGATATTGTCTACTGGATTGCCTTGTCTACCGGATTGCTTTGTCTACTTCTTGCTTCTTACACGCTACTAGACCTCGGACTCTGTTTACTGGATTGTTCTGTCAACCCCTGGCATTTGTTACCCGACCTTGGTTTTTTGGAATTGGACTGTCTTACGGATTTCGTTTTCAGTGACTTTGGCCATTGGCCTCCTGCTAGGCGTTTGCCTGACCTACATTACCACAAGCCACGTGTGTGCCGCCATCCAGCGTTTGGATACCACTCACATTCCGCACCGAGAAACTCACCAAGCCCTCTGTCCCGGGTTTCACTGCCTCTTCCATCAGGGTGTCACCTCCCGTATTTCTAGGTAAGAGGTGCGTTATCTTATTGTTGGGTATACCTTGTAACAATCGCACATTATCTGATAACCACTCATTGCCTTACAGTGCTCAAGGGGTCCTTCTGGCAGTTCCCGGTTCCAGACCTGACGGCTCACAAACAAAAACCTGTGGCCTCAAAGACTGCACAGGCATTCTATACCAATTGTCTGTGTGGTACTTGGGGACGGAGGCATTATTAATCTGCACGACCATCAAGGTCTTAACAACGCCCAAGACGTCTTCATCAAAGACATCGACGACTCCATCGGCATCTGGCTCGAAACCATCAAAGCCATAGACGCCTTTACAAATAATTAAAAAAACTTCATACCTTTGCCTAGAAAGGATTTTTTTAAATCACTCACATCCATTTATGCAGACAATGAGCCTTTAGATGACAATGATCCACCTTTTAGATTGCAATATGGCACTCCTAATGTCCCTGATAGGTTTATACAAGAGGAATATAGGTTGCAGAACCTGTGTGAACATTTACAGTCAGCCAGTGGGGTGGACACTTCACCAGAGTTGGATTTTGCTAAACCAGAACCAGATGATCATGCAGATGCATCTTACAGACAGTTAATGACCGAAGTCACTGATTTTATGGGTTGAGCAGGCCTGCATCCCGTTCGAACATGATGACCTCAAGGATATCCTGGGCAAAGGTCCTCAAAGGGATCCTATCCTACGTTTTCATGTCGCTCTGCAAAAGAAAGTATGTGCAAATTGAGAAGCACCGGAGTCAAGTCAGGCAGTCAATAAACATTTGACAAAAAATATAGGCAGTCAAGCTATTTGTCTAAACATCCTAGCCCAGAAAGCTTGGTGGTGCAAGCAGCAACAGCTACCTCCAAGCAGGCTGCCTATCCGACTATAGCACCAGATCAGAAATTCTTTTCTGCTGGGAGCATGGCTCAGCCAACTCTACATGTGCCCTTGTGAAATTCACCTACACCCTATGGGAATTTACATCCATGGTGGCTGAACATATTCACGAAGGGGAAGAAAGAGACAGCTTCTTGGCCATTGTAAAAGATGGCAAAGAGGCCAAGTGTGAGTCTCTTCAGTCGGGTTTGGATTCTACTGACAGTATCGGCAGAGCCATGGTGGAAAGTACTGTGATAAGCAGGTTTGCATGGTCAAGGAAGTCTGGATTTGCACCGGACGTGCAGTCTAGACTCCTTAATATTCCTTTTGACAGGTCTCCTCTTTTTGGCAACAAGGCTGACGAAAGTCTTGAGAAGCTGCAGACCTCGAAGGTGGCAGCCAAGTGTCTAGGTGCTGCTATTAGGCAGCCTCAGCCCTTTCATCCCAGTGGACCGTCTTGGAGGGGAAGATCCTTTCACTGCTACTTGTCAGTTGAAAGAGCGAGAGGAATGGCTGGTCAAAGAGGCCAAAGAAGATTCCCTCGTGGTGGACAAAGGAGAGGTGCAAAGCCCACCCAAGCAGCAGCATCTTTACCATCAGCCACTGCTTCAGCGGCCTCAATACTTCTCTGAGGTCTTGACTCACAACACCCTGCTGGGAGGCAGACTGTCTCAGCATCTGAAAGAATGGTGGGGTATTAACTTCAGATGCATGGGCATTAAAAACCATAGCCCTAGGTTATTGCTTCCCCTTCATTCAGAGACCTCGGAATCATCCACCGGGAAGCCATTAGTTAAAGGTTCCATATCCGTTCCTTGTGCAGGAAATGTTGACCCTGCTAGAGAAAGGTGCTATAGAGACAGTACATGCAAATGAGAGGAACGAAGGATGGTATTCTCCATATTTCCTGATCCTCAAAAAGAACAGAGGACTGAGAAACATCTTGGACTTAAGATACTTGACCAAGTTCCTCAGGAAGGACAAGTTCAAGATGGTCACACTTTCCCAGATCTTTCAGGCCCTCCAGCTCCAGGATTGGATGGTGTCATTGGACCTTTAGTATGCCTATTTTCATGTGCCAATCCATCTCAAGCACAGAAAGTACCTGAGGTTCGCTGTTGGCGGTTCTCATTATCAGTTTGAAGTTCTGCCGTTCTGGCTGACCTCTGCCTGAGGTTTTTCACCACACTTATGGTGGTTGTGGCAGCGAGTCACACGAGAGGGGGGATTCACGTCTACCCCTTTCTGGATGATTGACTGATCAGGGCGCGTTCTCCCAAACAAGTCCTGGTTCATCTCAGCCTGACCTGCCACTCTCTCCACGGTCCCAGCTTCTCCCTCAATTACAAGAAGTCCCAAATTATACCATCTCAAAAGCTCCAGTTCATCTGGGCTGTACTGTGTACTAGATACATCCTTGTGAAAGACATTGCCACCCGAGGTGAGGGCTCAAGACACTCAAGACATTTTGCAGATAGTCACCAAATTGCAGAGTGCCCGGCGTCACCCGGCCTTCGCCTTCTTGAGGTTGCTCGGCCTCATGGCATCCTGCGTTTTCATGGTGCCAGAGCTCGTCTGAGAATGAGATCCCTTCAATAGACTCTCATGACACAATGGTCTCAATTCCCGGGCAACATGTCAGACCCACTTCAGGTTTCACACTGTGGTGGGCCTGTGAGGACAACATTCTGAAGGGAGAACCTTTTTGGCAACCATGGCTGTAGATAACAGTAGATACGGATGCCTCACTCACGGGGGTGGGAGCCCATGCCAACGATCGGACAATCGGCGGTCGTTGGTCTCCTTCGGAGTCCAAACTACACATCAGTCTTTTGGAGCTGAGTACAATCAGACTTGTGCTGAAGGCTTTTCTGCCCTCTTTACGGGGAAAGAATGTCCTAATAACGACGGACAACACAGTGGCCATGTACTACCTCAACAAGAGAGGAGGTGTAGGGTCACTTCCACTGTGCAGAGAGGCAATGCAGCTCTGGTTCTGGGCAATTAAAGAAGGAATCTCCCTATCGGAAATTCACCTAGCCAAAGAGGAGAACATGGCGGCGGACACTCTTAGCAGGTACAGCACAGTCTTCCACAAGGGGGAACTAGCTCAGGAAGTCCTTACATAAATCTTCACTGTTTGGGGAACCCCTCAAGTGGATCTATTCATGACCAGTGCCAGCCAGAAGTGGGAACTGTTCAGCTCCAGGGAATTTCTCCCAAGATGTGCTCTAGGGGACGCGTTCATAGTGGACTGGGTGTTTCCACTTCTGTATGCATTTCCTCCAGTCTCCCTCATTCCTCACGTGACCAGGAGGTTGAGAAAGTTCAGGAAATCTATGATCCTTATTGCCCAGGATTAGGCCAGGAGAACGTGATACCCGGACCTTCTGGACATGTGGATCTGCCCTCCAATACGTCTTCCACTAAGAGACGACCTTCTCTCATGAGAGAAGGGTCGGGTTCTCCATCCAGGGGTCAAGACACTCAGACTTCATGCATGTTTTCTGAGAGGCTGAGGTACAAAGATTGGGACCTACCAGATGACATAATGGAGATTTTGCTTTCGGCCAGAAGGCCAGAAACTAAGTCTGTGTACCGCTGCCGTTGGAATAAATTCTGCAGCTGGTGCAAGGATAAGAATGTGGACCCTTTTCCAATCAAAACACTAAAGGTGTTATCTTTTCTGCTGTACCTGGCCAATCTGGGGCTCCAGGTTGGGACCATTAAAGTTTATTTGACAGCGCTTTCCATCTTCAAGTGCTCGTCTCAGGAAACTTCATATTTTAAAATGCCTTTGGTGATACAATTTCTAAAGGGACTCAATAATGTGCTCCCTCCACCTTCTTTTCAGGTTCTGGTTTGCGACCTTAATCTTGTTTTCAAGTTTCTGATATGTTTTGAACCACTCCATTCTTGTCCCTTAAGACTACCAACATACAAAAATTCAAAACCATCCTGTTAGTAGCGTTAACATCAGCCCGTAGGGTGAGTGAGTTGCAGGCACTATCTTCTAAAACACTGTTTAAAGTGTTTCATAAGGACATGGTTTTCCTTAAGGTCAAACCTTCATTCCTACCTAAGATTATATCAAACTTTCATTTGGGACAAAAGATAGTATTACCTATTTTTTACACCCTCCACCTCATCCTGGCAAGGAAGAGGAGAGGCTACACAGACTTGACCCACAAAGGGCTCTGAGTTTTGTACATTTCAAAGATGTTTTGTTTAGATGACCAACTGTTTATAGGATACGCAGGTCATAGACGTGGACAGGCTGTAACTGAGCAAACATTGTCCGGATGGATTATTATTACTGAATGCCATAGGCTGGCCGGGAAAAATCCCCCAGAAGGCTTGAGAGCCCATTTCACTAGGGGCATGGCTACTTCTTCTGCTCTGCAAATAGGTGTTCCAATAAAATATATTTGTGAGGCAGCCACTTGGTCTACCATTCACACGTTTACAAAGCATTACTGCCTTGATTCCACCTTAAGTCAGGATGGAAGCATTGGAAAAGCAGTCCTTCATTCGGTTCACAACAAGCTTTGATGACAAAATGCTTACTCTCTCCGCCAAAACTTTAATGCTTTGGGAGACTATCAAAGATGAGGAATAAGTGGGAGGGCACAATCCATTTGAAGAACAATTTACTTACCCCTGGTAACTTTCTTTCGACTGGATGTTCCTCCAACGTATTCCTCACTACCCCTCCCAGCCTACCCGCAGTAGAATTTCCATGTTGTTGCAGTTTTACGCTCCTTCAGAGTCTAGTATGGTCTAAACCAGTTTAATGCTGGTAGTTCAACTGTAAGAATGAAACGAAAAAACAGAACTGAAGCCAACGGGTGCTGCGCGTGCTATATATACCTTTGGTGACAACATCCTCGAGACGGAGGCCCTCAAGGGACATCAAGTCGACTGCATCAACGCACAGTGCCCTCTGCCGAAATGTTTTCTGAAGCAGCTGAAGCTGGATATTGGAGATATCAAAGATACGTGGGAGGAACATCCAGTCAAATGAACTTTACCAGGGGTAAGTAACTTGTTATTCTTGCTGTATAAGCGTCTTACAAATGCACAATAAAATATAAATAAAGTTTATTTTTCCTGACTGACTTTCTTATACAGAAAATGGCACACATCGTAGCATGGTCACTCAGGGTATTATTTCTGACATCATACTTCGACACCAGTTTACGCAGTGAGTCAGTGACAAACATGCTATCCAGACAAGATACTTGGTCGCCACTCTGCCACGTAACCACTCCCAGCAAACTATCACTTTCACTAGGCAGCAGAGGTTCAAGGTTATAGTTCAGTAAAGCCTCCGTCCATGTGCGCCCCTTGTTACTTAACTCTGTGCCATGCTTGGTGGCCGATATAAAGAACCTCCCAGGTATGACAAAACTACTCTCCAGCATACACTCATCTGAGAACACCAGTGCAGTGCACATTAAAGTCACCTGCTACCAAACTTTCCCCACTGGATGCTTTTGCCGCCAGGCATGCAGAATCTCTCTTACTCTTGTGAGCATCTCACTAGTGTGTGTACCATCTGTGGGGTCATAGAGATTGATCAATAGCGTGCAATCATTTTGCCCAGGGAAATTATGAATTGCAACACTTAAACAATATGAAGCTTCTATGCCCGATTTCCATGTAGTAACATCAAAATGGCATCTCACTCTTATGCAGAGGCTACCCTCGGGCCGTCCCTTGACTGATTTGATAGCTGCCTAGGTGAACATTTTATAACCATCAAGTAATATGTCTGAGACAAGCCAGGTCTCCTGGAGTAAGAATACATCTACTGCACATAATGCATGAATGTCTTACTCGTGGGTTTCGAAAGTCCTAAGCCCACAGGTGTTCCAAGGGAGAACTTTCCATTGTTTCAAATCACCAGTATCTAAGTGGTGTTGGCCCTCTTGAACTGGGACCCAGATTACCATAGCCTGTGTTTGTGGTCTGTCATTGTTATTAATCTTACTCTTGATTTGCTTGTTATATGCAGGTAACACCCTCAGGGTATTCTGCTCCATTTTACCCCCCAGGCTGTACATTGGAGTGATACATCGATCTTCATACCTGGTTAATTGCAGTATTTGAATAACAAAGCCCATATTCAAGAAGTCTCTGGCATGATTAATTTTTCAACAACAGACAAAGACACAAAAGTAATAACTACCCAATTGCTTTGGCTGTGTAATGCTGGCAATTCCATCTCCTTAGGACACAGAGACAGTGGAATTGTCAGTATTAAACAGCAAAATGTAGCACTTGGCTAAAAACTTGCATCAGATTTCCTATATTTAAGAAGGGACTGCTGATTTCCTCAATGGGTACGCTGCGGGAACCATTACAAGTGTGCAATACAAATTTGCCAATGACATCGGCTGCTGTGGAATTGGTATGCAGTCGGTGTTACATATAAACATCACTAGCTGGATCTGTAGGTGGAACTAATGATGCACATTGACTTGTGCAGGTTACGGGCCTCGCCCTTTCTAGGCCTCTAACTATCACCATGTTTGAGCCGGACTGCTACAGGTATGTCAACATTAGTCTGACACTTTACCCCAATGCTGCTCGTGGCCTGTAGTGTCTCTGAAGGAATTCTATTCTGGAAAGTTCTACCATTTATCCAGGGTTCCAGCCTGGGGTATTTTGTCTGGCGGAGTTACTTTGTGAGTTGAAATAACAATGTCACCTGCGTGTGGCACCCGGTCCGGCGATTTAACCAAATGGGTGATCTCTGCCAATGAGCCTGCATTTGTGGGCGTCCTATGTTTCTTTTTATTAGTAGAAATTAACATTTCTGTCATGGTCCTTTTTTTATTTAACTTTCTGCGTTTCCGCTTCGCAATTTTCCTCACTTGGTTTGCAGTGACGTAGAAGGCATTTTGCAATGATGTTGAAGGCATTTCTTCTACAAGACTAAGCATTGTCAGCTCGCATAATACTATTTATACTATTTGCTTCAGCTCGTACCTGGTGGAAAGGCCTGGGTAAACTAGTGGCAATGGTCGGTGGCGTATTTACCATGCTACTATCAATTGTGATGTCTGCACCGACTGTTTAGCCACTTTCCTCCGTGGAAGTTGCACTTGATTGTGTCAGATTGTTAGTGCCATTAGAGAGTATAACATCCACTACCCTTGCCAGTATGTTTGATCATGCTCTGTTCATTTGCCAATGAACATACTACAAAAATAGCATCAACTATAACCGCAATACTAGGTGTGGGTGCATAATTGGATTCATAGTGGGGCATGTTATCGCTCATTGTTGCCCCGACATGTCTATGCTAAGTGACGTTGTGTCGTCTGTAGCCGTCTCTGCGCAGATTAAGACACATGTTCAGTAACAAATTGTTAAAATGTTACTTATTGAGATGGGCAAGCTTGTTAATGCAGGCATCCTCCCAACCAAGTCAACCTGTGCAGCTGCAAAAAAGCTTGTTTTTTTCTCACACTCCATGGGTACTTTGCTAGCGGATCGTTTAGTAGAAGCTGTAATGAAGATTCCCCCTGCTAATAGCGCAGGGAGCTCTTGATTCTATTAAAGACAAGGAGGCGAGCATTAAGCTTCATCTTCTGTTTATTCTACTCTCCAGCAGTTTCAACAAATAATGTACATTTTAAATAACACTTTTATTTTAACAAAAACTTCAAGTCCCATCATTCCTTGTAGTCCCTTTAGTCTCTTAGCCATGTGACCTAGTCCTTCCTCTTTTTCTGTTCCTCCTCTTCTTTGACATCTTTGAACTGCAATCTTCTCCCAACTCAATAGCCAATTTCTATTCTGAACTTCCTGCTTTATGCCGGATCGGCCTCTCGCATTTCAACTTGTGGACTCGTTCCGTATAACTTGTTCTTCTCTTTAATGATTTCAGCCTTTCTTTTGCTCATCTCCTAGAGTGAGAAAGAACAATAGCAACATGTTAGGGCGGGGAATACACACCCTATTCTGGAAGGAATAATCATGTCAGTCATATGCAATACATCACTTTATTCAATTCATCTCTGACCCATCGCGCTGTAGTGGCTGTTGCTACACCTTTGTGTGGTTTTCTGCGCGCTATTAATAATTGGGTTGTCCCTACTGATCTTAGCTCAGCTGCTCTACTCTCGTACTCTTTTATGCACGTGGCTACGCACCACTTCGGATGCTCTTGCATGTAGGGATACATGATCGTGGAAGAATCTGCTTTGGTTCTTCTGGCCAGGTTAAACGTTACTCCTTCTGGACCATATGTCTTCCGATTTATTTAAAGTGCCTTGACGTCTGCCACTCTCCTGCATGACACCATGCATAATAGCATGGCTAATTTTCCCGAAAGCATTCCTAGCGACAGGTATCTTTACTGGGCCACTCTGCTAGTAGTTTCAAACTACTAATAGGTCCCATAACACCTTGTATCTCGGCTGAGGTGGCTTCCTGAATCTTATTCCTTTTAGAAGTCGTATCACTGCTACGTTCTCTCCTACAGGCATTCCTTCCACGGGCAGGTGGCCTGCTGAAATTGCGGATCTATATACTCCTATTGTTCGATATGCTTTACCATCTTTTAGGAGCTCCGCTAAAAAATTCATTATCTCGACTAGAGGGGCAAAAACGGGATGAATATTTCTCCTTTTGCACCATGTCCACCACCTGTTCCAAGCTGCGTCATAGCTCCTTCTAGTCGAAGGAGCCCATGACTCTGCGATGAGGCTTGCAGCTTGTGCCGAAATTCCTGGGAGATTCCAGCGTCTCCTGCTATCCTGCACGCCATCAACGGCAGCGTCCCCTTCACTCTCAGAGGGTAATATGACCCAACTGGCTCCGTGAGGAGATTTTTCGTTTGCGGTAGTACTCTCGGGTAGTCAGCTATCAGCTCCATGAGCGCTGGAAACCATACTTGGGATTTCCATATCGGAACCACTACTATCAAATTTGCTGCTTCCCTGCAAACTTTTTCTAGTACCCTGCTCATCATTATGAACGGAGGGAAAGCGTAGAGTGTCTGCTCTCTCCTGTCCTGCAGAAAGACATCCACTCCGGCTGCAGCTGGGTCTAATCTCCAGCTGAGAAACCTCTCCTTCTGTGCGTTCAGTATGGACGCAAACAGATCTGTGTGTAGTGGTCCGCAACGTTCTTCCAGCAGTTGGAATATCTCTCGGTCCAGCATCCAGTCGCTGGAGTCTGAGAGGTGCCTGGAGTTCCAGTCCGCTATTACATTCAACAAACCTTGTAAGTATTTGGCTACTATTGAGATCCCTAATTCCAGGCAGGAATGCCAAAAGTCCTTGGCTATTTCCGCAAACAAGTTGGATCTCGTCCCTCCTAAGTGATTGATGTACTTGACTGCCGAAATGTTGTCCATTTAAGTCTGGACGGTCGCCGAAGATGCCTCTCACGTTCCAGGCTTCCATGTTCGCTGACCACCACTCCAGCTCTGTTCTGGATTCCTGATCTATGTGTACTAGCTGGTGGTAATGTAGACCTTGTTGAAGGTGTCTTATCTTCAGCCTCTGCAGGGCTCGGTAGTGTAGTGGCCCTGGAAATATCACTTGTATAAATCCTGCTAGTAAGCCTACTACTCGCGCTATTGTGCGAAGCAAGATCACTGTTTTGCTGAGGCATGTTCTTATTTCCCTTTTTATGTCTCTGATCTTTCTGCTTGGGAGTTCGAAGGTTGCTGTCCTGTTGTCTATAATACATCATAGGAATTCTATCCTCCTTGTTGGTTTCATCTCTGACTTCTCCCGATTCACTAGAAAGCCAAGGGAGGTCAGGAGCTTCACCACCCAGTCGGTCTGGTAGAGGAGTGTTTCTCTGCTGTTGGCCATCAGCAAGATGTCGTCCAGATATACAATCATTTGAATCCTGTTCTCCCTTATTGCTGCTGCCACTGGCTTCATGATCTTCGTGAATGCCCATGACGCACATGCCAGTCCAAACGTCATTGTCGCAAATTGCCATAATTGCCCGTCCCAGTCGAATGCTAGAAAGGGACGGAAATCTCTTTGCACTGGTATCGTCAGCTATGCGTCTTTCAGGTCTATCCTTACTAACCAGTTGCTCTGTCTGAGTGTGTCTCTGAGCTGATGGGTCCCTTCCATCTTGAAGTGGTTGTAGACCACCCAGCTGTTCATGTGTTTCAGATTTATCACTGGCCTCACCTTGTCTTTTCGGTGGACTAGAAGCATAATGCTCACAAATTTTGGGTGTGCCTTGCACAGTTCGATCACTTGTTTTTCTGCTAGGCTCTGCAGTTCCGCATATAATAACTCTTTCTCTGACTGTGTCAAGGCTAGAGGGCGGGGCACTTGATATTGGGTAGGGGTCTGTGTAAACTCTATACGCATGCCTTTCGCTGTCTGCAGAACCCAGGCGTCACTGGAAAGCGAACGCCAAGTCTCCCAAAATACTGCAGTCCTCCCTCCTACTGGTGGGTACGCAAGATTTCTCACCTGTGGGGAAGTTCTGTCTTCTTCCTTGTCCTCTACCTCGCCTTCCTCTAGGGAAACGGCCTCTTGACGGGAAGGAGTCTTGCTGTCTGTTCTCCCAGTACTGGTTTCTATTGCCTTGAGGCCTTCTGAATGCTTGATAGCGACCGGTCGCTCAGCCTCTGTACCGACCGGTCCCACCAAAAACTCTTCCGGGGAAGATTTTCTTCATGAAGGCTTGTGCCTTCTCTAGGGAGGTGTATGTTCCTACGAATCTCCCCATTTCTTTGCCGAAAGTCTCTCCGAACAATAGACCCTGAGCTGCCTCGCCTGCTTCATATGATGATAGTTCTCCCAATTTGTGATCGATCTTGAGCAGGAGCCCTCTCCTGCGTTCGGACGATATTGCACAATTGGCATTGCCTAACAGGCATACGGCTCGCTGAGCCCACTTCGCTAGGACTCCAGGGTCCACCTCATCTCCTGTGTCCTTAGCTTGCTCAGCCAAGTCCATAATCTTAGCTAGGGGTCCCGCTAGGTCTAGGACCTTTTCTTGGCAGCTTTTCCATGAGCGGTCTATGCCCTTCCTGAGGTCTCTGTTGGATTTGGAGACAAAAGATAACGTTTTTGGGTCTAATTCTGGGGCTTTTGCTACTTTGCCCGGTAGTTCTGGTCTTGGGCACTCTGCCCTCATTCTTTGCCTAACTTCCTTCTCCAGCGGTTTTCTCAATCTTTGGGTCATATACTTTGCTACCCTCGGTGAAGGCACCCACTACGAGGATTTCGGATTCTTGATCTCCTCTAGATGTCTGAGGTTTCTTCCTCCTCTATATTATGGAGTTTTTGCTGCCTTTTCCTTGGCGGGGTTTGGCTTCCCTCATCCCCTTCGTTATCTGCATACCCCTGTGTGGAGGTAGGGGATTCTGGTGGTTCCTCTTTTAGGAAACCTTCTTCTTCAGGATAGCCCATATTATCATCCCCTGGGTAGGGGGTCTCGAGGCTCGGCACCTGTGATTCTTTCATGAACGCTTCTTTCAGTCTATTGAAAGCGTCTAAAGCCTCCGGGGCCCTTGCACCTGCCCCTTCCGTTTGGCCCGGAGGGTCAGAAGAGTCTTTTCTCTACCTGGCCTCATTACACCCCTTGGGGTCTTTTGGAGTGACCCTCGTGGACGTGCTTTCTTGCAGCCTGGTGCCCTTGTCTTTCTGGCTCAGAAACAATTCCGTTGTATGTAGTCTTTTCTGTAGGGGTCTGACCCCCTGAGCCACTGCCTCCGTAAGTGAATCCCTCAGCACTTGAAACTATAGGCTAAATCCTCCTGGTAGACTGCCTCTTGTTCCTCTTCACTCCATTCAAAGTTTGCCATGTTTAGTCTGTTAGGTGCCTTAACAATACCTTTTCAGTTGTAGTGGCACGTCCACTGATTCACTTCAGGTTGCGAGGCTGCACCTTGTCTGCACCGTGTGTGTTGCTGTGCAGTTTTTGCTCAGGGACCTTTCTTGGATCCCAAGTGTGAAAGTACACTTCTTATCTGGGCTGTGCTTTTGTGAAATGAACTTCTAAATGCTCTGTAGCGTTTTAACTGCTCCGTTATTGACTCTAATGGCTCAAATGTGCTCCGTAGCGTTTGTGTATTTCATACTACGAAGCCTCCTCAGCGCGATTGCGCTCTGGCTCCGCCCCCCCCCCCGAGGGTGGGGGCCTCGCGATCCGAGCTCTTTGCTCTTTAGTTGGTCATGCCGTGTGAAGACGGCCCTGCCCTAGCAAGGGTGAGGGGCGCTTCCTGGTTCTGACGGAGCTCCGCTTGTGTCGCTTAGCTCCGCCCCCGCCACGGTGGGGGCTGCTCGCTCTGCGGCGCCCTTCTTCACGAGGGCTGGCCGCTTCTTAGACACAGTTGGGAGATTATACTCCCGCTCGCGTCGCTTGCTCCGCCCCCAAAAAGGTGGGGGCTGCCTGCACCTTGGCGTGAACCCTGCGCTGTCCAAGGCCTGCTTGTGAGGGGATCGGCGAGCCCCTGAGGTGCCTGTAGTGCGGCACGGGCCCATCGACTCTCTATTTATACAATTAATGCTCTAACGCTGCTGCGCATTAAGGGCCTACAGCTAGACTCATATACTTAAGTACTACTCAGTTTATATACTGTCTAACCTTACATTAAACACATGCTATTACGCAGCTGATGTAGGGTAGTACTTATCTCTCTGGAGAGCAGGAAAAGAAGCGGAGCAACAGAGGAAGAGGAAGGACTAGGTCACATGGCTAAGAGACTAAAGGGACTACAAGGAATGATGGGACTTGAAGTTTTTGTTTAAAAAAAAAGTATTTAAAATGTACATTATTTGTTGAAACTGCCGGAGAGTCGAATAAACAGAAGATGAAGCTTAATGCTCGCCTCCGTCTTGACATAGAATTCTAATACTTAATGGAGTTGCCTGAGTCTCGGTTGTTGGAGCTGTGTCCTTTTTACTCCACATATCGGGAGCAGGTAGAGGCGTTCAAACTATTCTTCTCGTGCTCACAGCCGCTTGTCGTTTGGCTCGGCTGCTCAGGGCATACAAGCATGGTAAAGGTGGTTTAGTGTTTCTTCGTTTGTGCGTGGAGGAATCCGTTTTTGTCGTTTTGTAGGAACTCAGTGTGTGTTTAGTGTAAATGCGAAGTAAAAGTCTAAATAGAACACGAGTGAACCAAATGTTAGTAACAGACAACCTTTGTCAGCTCAGGAGCGGTATGTTTGAATGTCGGCTTACCAGCGTGCCCACAGCGGACTGCAGCAGACCATTCTGCCACACCATTCTGCGCATTTCTGCCATATTTATTGTAAAGGCTCTGAGCGCCTGCCTAATGTTGCCAGCCACAAGAAAGAAGAGGAAGAAACAATGCAAGGTATCCAAGTTCACGGCAGACCACTCTCCCACACCACTCTGCGCCTGTTCCAGGTATTAGCTGAGACAACCGCATTCTTTGGTCTCTTCGTTTGTTTAAGTGCTGCATAATGTCCAGTTGTGTGTGTATATTACCCTAAGCCCTCCTACCCATTGGGGCGTGCCAGAAATAGGAGTAGGGGCACTTCCCAGTGTTTTATACAGAGCGTGACCTCCCACTTCCATTTCTCGTGGCCAAACCAAATGCCTGATGCTCTGCAGTGCATTCTGCTGGTGAGCAGCAAACTCCCTTGCGCCGGGCCACTTTGTCGTTCTCCGTTGGCAGCCTTCTCAGTGGTTCACCTCCTTCTGTGGCTTCCTAAAAGCGGTGGTCTTCTCATGGGCTTGCCGGTACTTTCTCTGGAAGTCTCAGGCGATGGCCTTCTCCGGGGCTCGCTGGTGCTTTCTTCAGCGGTAACCTTTTTGTGTGCTTGTCACTGTCATCTCCTGTCAGCGTCTTTTGGGACACAATCGGGTAACTTTGATCGGCGTTCCTGGGTTCAGCAAAGTTCTGCGGACTTCTCACCCACTACATACACTCTGTGGTCCCACCTCCAAGCAGCGCTGGTTCTGTGTGATAGTGGCGGCATTCGCTCCGTGTGTCTCTACCACAGCTGATTGGCTACGTCAGCAGGTCTCTTCCTCCTTGGCTTTCTGTATCAGTAACCTTTTTGTGGTCATGCCCATGTCTTTCTCTTCTCCGGGTCCGCTCTTCGGAACATCGGTTTCTCATCTTGGTTAGGGCACTCTCTGGGGAGAACGTATGGTTTTAATCCGTCACTGATCCTGGGTTTGGCAGTGTTGCGCGGGCTCTCCACCCACCACATAGTAGTCGTGGTCCTGCCTCCAGATGGCGACAGTCCTGCAGTCGTTAAGGATTTCAATCTGGCGACACACACCTTGGTCTCGGCCTAGTATGTAGAGCACGACTGAGATGGCTTTCTCCTTATTTTATGCAAATTCAATTTGAGATGGTACACAACTCGTATCACACCCCCTTTTTCAAATACACCGGGTCACAATGGACCATGAAACAGGCTGGTTGGTGAAATGCAATATTTATTTATTTTAAAATTCAAAAGAAATCATACATTTTTTTTAATATGGGGCAGCAATCACCAATGGAGTGATAATCACAATGAAAAATAAAGCAATGCACTTGATTAACCTTCCCCTAGAACATATATACAGCATGGTTGAATATGAGCACTTTTGATTTAGGAAAGATAGCACCCAAGTTAAGATTTCGCCCTGCAATGTTCCCTCAACCCACAGAGGATCGAATTCTGAGTGGAAAGAAGCAGCAGGTAATCAGGAATAAGAGGCAGAAGACAGAACACAAATTTTAAACGCTTAGCAAAGGGCGAAAATACTCTGATTTGGAGTCCGGTTTTGGGGCTGGGGGATAGATATGTCACAGGTACCATATAGAGGAGAAAATAGGTCTCTAACTATGAAACTGCATGAGATATGCAAGATATAAAAAGGGTCGATTAGAGTAAAATGAAGCTGTGAAATAGGAAAGGAAATCAGTTGTGACAGACGATTTTACTTTAAACTAGAGTATTCAGTCTAGACCACCAAAGATGGGCACAGTAAGATCCAAGGTTGATTTGCGAGTTCAACCCTGTCACCCCTGCGCCCAACCCGGGCGGAAACCAGTCCTATCACTCGGAATATGACTAATGGCTTAGGATTACACAAGACAAAATTGAAAAGAGATGGCGCTAGCACTTAAATGTTAAGGACAGGATATGAGGATAATTCTAATAGTTTCAACAAGTTATCTGGGTAAGATATGATTGCTTAGGTAGTGGGATAGAGACAAAGGCAATACAAGGTAGGCTATGTATTTCTATGTGGTAGGGATTATACTCGCAGTCCACTTTTGAGTTTTGGGATTTTTGGACAGTCAAAAGGGTCTGGTCACCACACGGCTGGCACGCCTGGCAAACGACAGCTGGGCAAAAGACAGCTGGACAAGGTCTGGTCACCGGGTAGCGAACAGCTGGGCAATTCGGGTCACTGGATGGTAATTGGCAAAGGACAGCTGAATGGCAGGATTGCAGTGGGCATGCAGGTAATGGGCAGCAAGCAAGGCTGGTTCAGGATGCTTCCCAAAAGAATACCGCAGCTTTCCCCTTTGGTTATTTGAGATTTAAGTGGGATTTCAGAATTGAGGCCTTGCCTTGCTGGGATGGGATCAGCAATGCTCAGGCCTTGTAGTTGGGATCAGCAAGATGGATGGAGCAGATCAGGAACGCAGCGCAGGAACTTCAGGAAGAGTGTCTGTGGAGTCTTGCCAGGGACTCTTATTTATAATAAATAGTGACATCATCAAAGTATATGGCTGGGCAGGCTTAACTAACCCCACCTCTAACCGACTGGATTGGTCAAGGGTGCTAGTCCCCGCCTTGCTCTCAACTGGTTGGATTTCAAGGCAGAATGTCAGATTTATGATGTAAGTTTTACAATGTTCAAAAACCTCCCACAGTTACTTTAGCTAAAATCTGATTTTTCCCCAAATGGTACATTTATGCAGTTGAAGTCTCTTAGCAACTTACAAAAACAGGTTACATATTTTATGCAGACCATTCCAGTCGAACTCTGAACTATGCGAGACATTGTTTTGCCCTTGTAATACGTTTTGGTAATTTTGAGTATGAAAGCTTCGGCCTAAAATTCTGTAACTTTATACACGTTTGTGGACTGTGGGATGTAAGTATTAAAATTCGCAATGGCTTCATGTATACTTTCCCTATAATCCCCAATTCTTTGCCATTTCTGTCCCCAAGGTGTCAGTGAATTCTACAATGTCTCAAATTATAAATCACAAAATCACTTTTAAACTGCAAGATTGTCACTTTTTTTTTTTAAACTTTGGTTTTATTAACATTTTCTTAATTCAACAAGCGGGCTCCATGCAAATTCAAGGGTTATACATTCAACTTGCCCGGTAACCCCTGACCCTCCTCCCCCTTTCCCCCCACCCCAATACAGTCCCATCCCCCTTATCACCTGATCAAACAAGAACCGTGCTCTTGGGAGTCATCATGAAACCTCTTTATGTCCGGAGCTTCTGAATGTATGAGATTGTGACTTCTTCTATGGCTGTGTTTCGTCCACCATCACCCGGGCCGTGGGCACCCGGTCCATTTTTAGTACATCCCTGGTCCCATCCCTGCTCGCCCCTGCAGGGGCCCCGACTAGGTTTCAATGGACGTCCGATCCCCAGGTCTGCTGCACCCCATACCATTTCGCTTGGAATGAGCCAGAGTCATTGTTCATCATTGCCGTTTGTCCATTAAGAACATATTCTTTACTTTTTTCAGCCAGTCCTCCTTTGAGGGGGTCTCCGGGCTCTTCCATTTCTGCGCTAGTGCCACCCTGCCCGCCCTCAGCATTGTTTCCAACATTCTAGGGTACCTATGTATTTCCATGTCCTCCGGAGGGAGACCCAGTAACATCGTCAGGGGTTCCTGGGGGAGTAATTCCTCTGAGACTTCAGCAATCCAACCCCTTACCCTCTCCCAATACACCTGTACTTTTGGGCAGTACCACCACATGTGGGCCTTCGTTCCAACTTGGTCACAGCCCCTTGGGCACCCGGGGGGCACCCCAGAGAACAACCATGACAACTTCACAGGATCCCTATGCCACCCCTGCAATAGCTTAAAATTGTGGTCCATATCCACTGTGAATAAATTCACATGGAATGCTATTTTAAATATCCTTGACCAGGCGTCCTCCGAGTTGACCTCTCCTACTAACTCGTTCCAGAATGTGCGGAAGCCCCTCCTCTCCCCTAGGTTGATGGTGTTCAGGATTTTGTACATCCCGGACACCGCCCCCTTCCTTGAGGTTGCTGTGTCAAGTAGTTTCTCAAAGGGGGTCAGCTGGCTCTTCAAATTTTGGCCCCAAGACTGCTCGCAGAAGATACCCTTCAGGCGGAGATATTCACATATGGAGAGGGACCCCTGCCCGAGAGCGTCTCTCAATTCTTCATATGTTAGGAATTCCCCTTCCCTGAAGATCTGCCCCGCCCACTCCACTCCCGAGTCTGACCAGGCCTGTGCATTACGGAACCCCCTACTTCCCAGTTCGAGGGGATGTCCCCAGAGTGAGGACATTGGGGACGGCCATGACGTTAGGTATGCAGTCTGGGGGCCCTCCTTCCAGATTGCCCAGAGAACTCCCAGTGTTGGGTGAGATTTAAGTCTGTTCGGGATGAACTTGTGTGGGGCCCACAGGAGGTCCGGAACTTTAAGAGGGTGGGCGTCCATGTCTTCCAAGTAGGACCAATAGGTTCCCATCCCCTCATTCATGTGTTCCAGGAGAACGCGCAGCTGGGCGGCGCGGAAATAAAGTTGAAAATCCGGCAACCCAAACCCTCCCTCATCTCTCGGTAGGGTCAGGATGGCCATAGCGGTCCTCGGGGTCCTACCCTGCCATATAAACTCTTCCACCGCGTTCTGTAGTGCCCTAAAGGATTTGGTCGGGGACGTTGGTTGTGAGAGCAGTAAAGAGATACAGTAGACGTGGTAGAATATTCTTCTTTACCACAGTCATGCGCCCGTACCAGGACAGAATCATTGTGCCCCATCTCCTTAGGTCTGCGGTAATCCCTGCCATGACAGGGTCATAGTTTGCAGGGGCAAGTTTTGATAGATCCCCGGTGAGGAGGACGCCCAGGTATCGGATAGAGACCTTCTCCATTGCTATCCCGTTGAGCCTATCCAGGGAGTCCAACCCCGGGTCCCGTGATCTCATGGGGAGTAGTACTGATTTTGTAGCGTTGATCTTTAACCCCGAGAAATGCCCAAATGTGGTCATCAGGGACAAGAGGGGGGAGAGCGAGGAGCTTGGCTCCACCAGGTAAGCCAGGATGTCATCCGCGAACAGGGAGAGCTTGAATTCTACTTCGCCTCTCCCGACCCCCTTGATGTCCGGGTGTGCTCTAACTGCTATTGCTAGGGGCTCCATTGTGAGGACATAAATCAGGGGGGAAAGTGGGCATCCATGCCTTGTTCCCTGTGAGAGGGGGAATGGTTCCGACAGTCTACCATTCACTTGTACCCTTGCTGTTGGGGCTCTGTATAATGCGGACACCCATTCCCTGATGTGTAGCCCGAAGCCCATTTTTTGGAGGAGGAGTTCCATGTATCTCCATTCGACCCTGTCGAATGCTTTTTCCGAGTCCAGGGAGAGGACACTGTCATGATGCCTACCGCCAAGGAGCCAGGTCCGACCCAGCAACCCCAGAGGCAGGCATCATTCCCCCCAGGGAAGTGCCAGCGGGCCCAAGCTGGGGCCCTTTGGACACAGTCCTGGCGCCTTAGGCTCCAGGCTCATGTTTGACCCCTGTCCTGGCGCCAGGCTCATAAAGCTAGACATGTGTTCAAGTGTTTTAATGTGCACTTACCTGATGCAGACCATGCTGCTACATCCAGGCCCTCTTGAGGCCTGAATGGAACTACTTTACCTGTGGGACTACTTTCCACCTGGGTGTGGTCGGGGAAGGATACATACCTGATCGGTGGAAGGATACATACCTGGAACTTCTTCCAAAGCTATTTAAACCACGCCCGATCAGCAACTCACGCTTCGCGTTGTTCTGCTCCTCGCAGCTGGACGCTCACCGTGTCAGCTCCTGCATCTGGACTTCAGCCACGCCTGTCAGCATCCTGGGTCACCTGCAAAGGGAGATAAGAGAGAATTGGAGAGAAAGAAGACCTTACCTGCTAAAGCTGCATCACGGAGACATCACACCGACGATCCTGAAAGGGAAGACATCATTTTTAAAAGCATTTCGCTTCGATCGTTGCAGCGCTGCATTTCACTCACATTTCCTGGGCACATTCATCTTCAGCAGCGATCATCCGGATCCGCAGCCACTTCCCAGAGCCTAGAGAGAAAAAGACAAGAACACAAGGTGAGAGAAGGAAGGGAATAGGAAAAGCTCAGTTTCCTTCTAAGACTTACCTGTTCGGTCATTCCCATTTCATTTCGGGTCCTGCCGCTTCCTGGCATTCCAGACCCCAGCCCCTATGGGGAAAAAAGACAAAGACATTGAATGAGCGAATGCAAAGACATTACCTGAACGCTCATCCAGAACTTACCTGTCATTTACTGGAACTGCACGTTTCACTTCGGGTCGGCGCCATATCTCCGGCATTCCGAACCCCGGCCCCTAAGGGGAAAAAGACATAAGCGTTAGCGCTTGCTGCAATAAGACAATGAACATTATTATTAAGCTTGAACTTTTGAACTTGCTACAGAACTCTTACAGCGCCTTACCTGAATAGTCAAGCTTATTTGAACTCCCATCAAACCTCAATCCAGTGAAGTAACTGGGTTTCAACGCGCCTCTGCATCAGAAGCAGGATGGAGAACTCATCCTTCCAGACCCTAAGGTGAGACTTCACGGGGAATCGTGGAAGGGTATCGTGGAGGGTTGGAAGGGAGTGGGAGGCTTGAGCATTATTCAGTCAGTAGGTAATACTCCCTTTTCACGCACAGGGGAATATTCCTGCGAGCCAGAGAAGCCAGAGTAGAGGGGCCCTACCTGTCCATCCTCAGAGTCCTGCGCTTCACCATTGAAGAAGCATCAGCACTCGAAGCCAGACCTGCGCCTCCGTGGGAATCAGGTGAGCGTGACAGACACTCGCATTGAGATCCGCTCCCTGGGCATAGTGGAACAAATCTATGGTTTTTCGGATGTTGTCTGAGCCCTCTCTACCCCTTATGAACCCCACCTGGTCCCCATGAACCAGCTTCGGCATTATCTCCTCCATCCGCCTCCCCACAACCTTAGCTACAATCTTTACGTCAATGTTTAACAGAGATATTGGGCTTTAGGAGGAGCATTCCGTGGGTTCCTTGCCGTCCTTGGGCAACACTACTATTATGGCCTCCATCATGGATTTTGGGAGGGTCCCCCCCCTCCAGCACTGCATTAAACACCTTCACTAAGTGTGGGGCTAGGATCGAGCGGAACCTTTTTATAGAAGTACACTGTGAAGCCATCCGCGCCTGGGGACGTGCCCACCTTCATCCCGCTAATCACATGTTCCACCTGGGCCTCTCTCACCTGACCCTCCAACCTCTCAGCCATCTCCCTAGTCAGGGCCGGGATTTCTATGGAGTTCAAGAACCCTTCAATTTCTGCCTCACCCCCGTCATATTCTGATGAATATAATTTTTCATAATATCGGCGGAAAGCCTCTCCTATGTGGGGCTTATCATGACCTATCAACCCCCGCTCATTCTTCACCGCCTTCACCATTCTGCTTCTTTGCACCTCCCTCAGTTTCCAGGCTAGAATCCTATCCGCCCAGTCCCCCTTTTCATAATACTTTCTTAACTTGAGCCTATAGTCATCCAGGCCAGCTATCTGTTCGTGATCTAAGGGTTGCACTGGGGGGCCCCCCGGTTGGAGGTGGGCCATTTTCTCTCTCAGCGACCTCTCCTGGGTTTCCCTTTCTCTTTTGTTCTGGGCTCCCTTTTTGATGAGGACTCCCCGTAGGGTTGCCTTGAAGGCGTCCCACAGGATGTGCGTACCTACCTCCCCATTATCGTTGAATTCGAAGAATTCATTTATGGCATCTAGCACCTCCTGTGCGTGGACCTCATCCTTCAACAAGGAGTCGTTACATTTCCATCGTCCCCTGCGGTCACTTAGCCATCCCCTAGCTATGGTGACTCGGACCAGGTCGTGATCTGACCAGGGGACGGGGTCGACCTTGTGGCAGCAGACCTATGGGCGCAGGGTCTCGTCTACTAGGATGTAGTCTAGTCTGGAAAATGATGTGTGGAGAGCTGAGTAGTATGTGAAGGAGGGGTCCCCCGTCCTGGGTGACTGGATCGTATCCACCAGGCCTAATTCTGTGTTAATCTTTTGGAAGTTTCGTGCCATGATCTCATCTGCTACCCTGGAGATTTGGGGACCAATGCACTTCCTATCCTGGGTTGGGTCCAGGACCATGTTGAAGTCCCCCCCCACCACCACCGTGCCTTGGACAAATAGCTTTAGTCTATCCCTCGCCTCTTCCCAGAAATGAGATTGGCCTTCGTTAGGGCCATAAATTACGGCGAGAGTAAGTGGGGTGCCCTGTAGGGAGCACCTTACCAGCAAGTAGCAGCCCTCAGGGTCTTTCAATATGGCCTCTTTGTCAAAGCATACGTTCCTCGCTAACAAAATAGCCACTCCTCTTTTCTTAGCCTTGTGGGAGGCACTAAAGACCTCTCCAATTCCTCCCCCCTGCATTTTGGGCTCCTTCCCCCGTGCCCAGTGAGTCTCTTGCAAGAAGAGAAGGTCGAAGTTCGCCCTTCTAAATTCCCTACAGACCAGGGACCTCTTGGTGGGGGTGTTCAGGCCCCGTACATTGAGGGAACCCGCTCCCAGGGCCGGCGGACTTTCAGCCATAATCTAGGTTTTCTTCTCTCTCGGTCAACATCATCAAATTGCCCTTCCCTACACGCTCCCTTAGTCTTGCTTTGTGCGCCCCCTCTCCTCCCTCCCACCCCCCCGGGTGGGCCTAAAGCATTCCCCCAACTGGCCCCCTGTCCCCAACCCCTAAATGAACAACCACAACTTTCGTGTGCCCCTCCTCCTCCCTCCCCGGCGTCCAGCCAGTTAGTTCTGCCATCACTGGCATTTGGCCGAACCACCAACCTGCCCGCCTCAGTAGTGATTGTCACTTTGAGCCCCCCCCTCCCTCCCCACAGCTTCGTCCCTTCTATGGACCCCTTATACTTGCTGTTCATGGGGACGCTGCTGTTAGGCAGAAACCTGTGCAGTTCCCTTAGGGAACACTGCAAAAAGTTTAAGACCACAGGAGTAAGCAGTAAACCCAATTGGTAGCAGTCTGCACCACTCAGATTTACCTGGTAGCTGTGGCTGAGCAGTCAGACTTCTCTCAACAAGAGTTAAGCAGTATATAGAGTATACACAATAGGGCCAAAAATACAGTAGCACAAGCAAACACTGACCAGAGTTTTGGTATTAAAAGTATATAATTATTTGTTTAAAAACACACTTAGGAAAATACACTGGCACTAATATATCAAGCAAGTTCAAACACAGTCACTATAAGTATATACACCTCCCTAGTTAATTATTCGACAAGTCTAGGTTAAGACACCACTTATTTAGCAAAACAGAGGTGAGCGCATAACCTTAGTTGGCACTCCAATAATGTGTTTAAAAAGGGAGAGAAAAGACAGAGTAGAAAAATAACACAGTACCAACACTTTTAAGAAACCACAGCAAGTCAAGAAATGCAGGGTCTACTGCAGAGCCAAAAGTTCATAGGCCAGGCCCACTCTTGGAGAGAGCAAGGCGGAATGTGCCCAAGATCACACAGTGGAAATGCACTCAAAGTCTTTGCAGAAAAGTTCAAAAAGAGGTTGGAGCAGTTCAGAAAGACAAGGTTAGCAGATCTGAGGTCAACCCAGCTAGAAAGTCAAGGATTTACGGGACACCTTGGAACAATCTGTTGCAGGGAGTCCAGGCGGGACACAGTACCTGAAATGGTGAGAAGGCTCCAGCGGTGGCAGTTGTTCCTGGCAGCGGGAGCAAGTTGTGGCTTTGACCAGAGGAAGAGATGATCTCGACGAGGAAGAAAGCTGGAGGTCGTTGCACTGCCAGGGAAGAAACCAGCCGCGGAGTTCCCGATTAAAAGGTACGACCCTTTTATTTGCGGTTAGTGGTGAAGTGTGGCTATCTGGCCTCCGGGGTGCTTGGCACGGGCGATTCAACCACAAGACGTCCAGGAAGGCGAAAAAGGTGAACTGGTTGGTCCCACCAGTTCGAAGGGAAGAAGACTCTCCTGGAAGAAGAGCTCCTCTGTCGTCAGAGAAGTGGTGAGTTCGTACAGCAGGGCTCCACCGGTGGTGTCGTCGTCGTAGATGGCTCAGCTTCTCCCCTCTTTGGATTCTTTAGGTCCTGTGGCGACTTCTGAAGTTCCAGTCCCTAAAGCCCTGCTTTTATGCAGAAAAACCCCCATTCAACAGCCTAGCTGTCACTCAAACATGCTAAGTGGTGAGCCGGGCGGCTCCCCACTGGGCCAATCACACAAGAGTGCGACTTGAGTTGCCAAAGCAACTCAGTCCAGGGTGCCTATGCCCCTCCCACACATCCTGTAGACCCCAGACAGAGTGGCACCACTTGGAGGGCTTCTGTGGAGAAACCCGCCAAAAAGTGGAACAAAGGGCTCGACTTGGGTTACAGTTACAGAGGCGAACACAAACGACATTTTAAAACCGAGTCCTGGCAAAAAAAAACAACCAGGGAATAAATATTAAATAAATAACCCAGCCGTATCTTTAACATTGCACCAAAAAGTGGTGCGTTTAAAATCAATGGGAAAATCCCATAGGAAATATTCCGGTGGAATATTTTGCGTTGTATCCACTGCCACCAGCCAGAAACTTGACAAGGGGGACTGGACAGTGCCCCCTTGGAAAACAGACCCAGGGGCAATTGAATTACCCCTACCAGTACTTCCACAATATGATGGTTTGTACTGGTTCTGTTCACAATTTGAGACTAGTAAAGTCAATGGTGACTTTACATGCCCTGGGAGACAGTAGTCAGTCCCAGGGTATTGAGTCTATGTTTGGGGGTCACTGACACCCCTGTGTTACTGCACTGAGGGTGCTGTGTAACACACATACCAAAAACACATGAAGCCCTATGGAGTAAAAGACCCCATAGCCCATAAAACACATTCACAGTCAAAGGACATCTTCAAATCATGCCTAAGAGTGGGAGAAAAAGAGTCTCACTCTTAGCAGGAGAAAAAATAAACCCCAAAAAATCCAGCAAAGCTGTTGGGGGACTCACTAGGTTTGGGAAATTAGCCTTAACAGAGAATTATCCCTAACAGCTGCTCATGGTAGAACTTCAATCTTCATTCCAAAACTGGTCAGGTTGCCCCCGACCTCAGTCTCCAGAGTCGTTCCGCTCTCCATCCTTCGCCGGTGAAGGAATATTCATTTTTCTGAATTTCCTAGCGCCAGTTTTCCTTCTCCTGTCTCCCGACGGGCCAGGACCACTCAATCTGCCCATCCCAAGCCCCGTTGGGCCCCTCCGGGGATTTGGTTCTGTCACGTAGTCTTGGATCGCTCCCCTTATGTCATCCTCCGTGATCAGAGTCGTCCGTTGGCCCATATATTCAAAGGCAAGACAGAAGGGGTAGCCCCATCTGTAATGCGCCCCCTTCTCCCTGAGCAGCTGCGTTGGAGGCAGCACATTCTGCGTTTGGCCAGTTTATAGGCGGAGAGATCCTGGTAGATTGAAATCTGGGCATTGTCTGTGATCTCCCGGGCTTTTCTGGCCTCCTCCAGCACTTTGTCTTTTCCGTATAGTAATGGAACTGGACCAAAATTAACCGGGGGCCCCCTGCTCTTCCCCCTGCCCTGTGCACCCTGTTGAATGTGAGTTCCGTAGTCATCTCTTCTGCAAACAGAGGGTGATGATGTCTGTCACCTTTCGGGTAATGTCTCTCTCTGTTTCTCCTTCCGATTCAAGGACCCCAAAGATTCTGAGGTTGTTCCTCCTTTCCCTGTTTTCGAAATCGTCCATCCGTCTGGCCCGTTCCTCGTCCCTCTTCTCCAGGGCAGCTAGCCTCATACCTATTTGTATTTCTTGGGTTGGTGATGTCGATTTGTTGGTTTCCACCTGCAACAATCTGTCCTCGACCTTATCCACCCTTTGGTCTATTTTTTCGAATTTCTGGGCGATGTCGGAACGCATGTCCCTGATTTCTTGCAGGATTGAGGCAAAGCCCCTTTCCATTGCCTCTGTGGAAGGCGCTGAGGCCTCCGACTGTGCCATTTCTCTGTTGAGGCTTGCACCATTGTTGCTACTTCCTGCCCCCCTGATAGCGATATTCTTGCAGGGTCTTCTGCCAGTTCATCTGGGCACCCCCTGGGCCCCGCCGCCAAGTCTTCCACGGCCCCGGTGGGGTCGAGGGATCCCCTCCCGGACCGGCCAGTATTTTCCTTCCTGGGGTACCCAGAGAGGAATCGGGAGAGTGGGGGAGCCGGGACAAGACCACCACCCGCCCTTATTTGTTTGTGCTGCTGTTGGGGGGCCATTACTGAGCGGGCACACGCCCCACCTACTCCGGGCGGGGGCCTCACACCCAGTCCGGCATCCCCTTGGCTGTCGGGACTTCTTTTGCCCTCCTAGGGGAGGCTGGTGTTGTCAGCTGGGTCCGCTTGGCAAGGCCCGGGAAGCTTCTCCCCCAGGGCGGCGGGACAAAGTGCTGAGACCCTCGCCCCCACTTGATGTCGCTTGTCAACACTTCCACTCCGGGGGGGTCGTATCCGCGCGGGTACATGCCCCACCAACACCGGGCGGGGGCCTCGCACCCAGATTCCCCCCCCAAGACTGACAATATCTCTTTCGTGTCCCTGGGGGGGTGGAATGTTCAGCGAAGGTCGTAGGAACCAGCCCCTGAGGGCACTCACTCTGGGCGAGGGGCCTGGCGGTGCTGTCTCACCGGCCCTGCTAGATGCCTTCAGTCCCCTCCTGGGTAATGGATGGTGGGCTCACGACCCGGGAGTGAGTCTGGGGGTCTCCACCTGCCTGTGTCCCATACGGGGAGCCCCTGCCCCTCTGCCCGTTCTTCTGGTAATTGCGGCTCCTGTACTCTCCGGGGGCCCACTGTGACGGGCCGCGTTCCTTTCCTGGGGTATGTCGTGTTGCGGGCCCTGCTGCGTTGCGAGGTTCCTCCCGTCGGCTTGCACAACCTTCGCTGTGCCCCTCTGGCCTGCCCTGGGTAATGTCACGGGGGGCCTCCGCGCCCAGACCCGTCCTATCTCCGCTCACCCCTCGGCAGGCTTCGGGCTCTGGCGCCACTGCCTCGATCTCCTGAGTGCCGGCCTCAGGTCCGTGTGCTCTCTCTGTCCGCCGGTTCGGGCCTCTGGTGTGATACTCTCCAGCACAGTCGGGGCGGGGGCCCGCTTCCCTCGCAGGGGCCGCTCCCCCGCTCTATCGAGGCCACTGTCCCCGGTCAGTGCACTCCTCCGGCGGGGGCACGGGGCGGATCGGGTAGAGGGGCCGGCCCATCCAGCACCGTCTCACGGCTCTGGGATGCCGCGTCTCCTCCCCTGGCACTGCGGCCGTTGAGACCGCACACCTCTTTTCTTCCGGAGGCCGCGGGTTGCGTTCTCGACTCCCTGGGGTCCCGGAGCATCGTTCTGTGGAGCGGGTGAGGCTCGGGGGGGGTCACCACTCCAATCCAACCGGTTGGGCCGCCCGGGAGTGTCGGGGGGCTGAATCCCCTATATCAGTCTGGCTTCAGCGGGAGCAGTGCACTCAGGCAGCCATTGCCTGTGCACCCCTGGTGGCCTTCCAGCAAGATTGTCACATTTTTACAAAGTCCTGCTGC
This sequence comes from Ambystoma mexicanum, assembly GCF_040938575.1. Taxonomy (NCBI): domain Eukaryota; kingdom Metazoa; phylum Chordata; class Amphibia; order Caudata; family Ambystomatidae; genus Ambystoma; species Ambystoma mexicanum. The sequence continues at coordinate 1,293,987,240 of NC_090932.1, forward strand.
AGAGATAAAAGTCTTTATATTCTTTGGAGGCAAATGTTCAATCTGTTCCCCATGTGTGGGCTTGCCTTCCAAGGCTACCCCCTTCAGGGGCAGGGTCCACCTGGAGATTCCCTTGAAGCTTTCTGTAGAAATCATGAGGAAGTGTGACTTTCTTTTTACATGTCCTTGTCCTGCAATTTTCATTGTCAGAGTGTTCAGCCTAGACCAGATTCTGTCCAACTTAATAATTATCACTGGGGTGTCAGTATCTACTGAGAGACCCTTTTGTTTCAGTCATCCTCTCAGCAGAAACCTGAAAGTTTATGGTGGTTCCCTTTCTTTGGGGGAAGCCTTAGCTCTGCCAACTGAAATAACCTTTTTTTGGGAGCTTGCAAAATCCTGCCAAGGCAATTTAAAACCTTAATTTTCTTTTATTTGTTTCTGAATCAAAAAAACAAGCCTGTTCAATAAACAGCCCATATGTGTTTCCCAGCAGACAACCCCTTCACATTTCTAGGCACAGACAACCTTTCATTCAACATTTTACTTCTTACAATGGGGGTGAAAGCTGGCATTTCTTTTTAAATTCAGTTTTTGCATCTGCCTTTCCAATATGGTTCGGTAGCTGTAGCCAGCGTGTTATATGCAACAGTCTGTACAAGGCAAAGGTCTCCATGAAACTGACATGTGCACAGAAAGCTATGATTTCTTTTCAAACAGTGATTTTGACGCTTGGAAGCAAAAGTTAAGCGCTTTTTCCGTGCTGCTGATTTAAAGCCTTTGTGGATTTTTCTCAGATTTGGTTTAACAGGGCCTGTCATTCAGAAGTGATGCTTGTCTGCTCGAGCGCAGTGTGAATGTGGAGAAGCATAGCAGGGTCGTATCAGGGTCGGATTGGCCCCTCAGCCTTTCGGCCCGTGGCTGGGCCGAAATCGTATCTGGGGGGTGGGGGCTGGTTTATGGCCATGCCAGGGCCGTTTTGGAAGAAAATAAAATTGATAGTTTTTTTATTTTTTTCAATTTTTTAAAACATTTTTTTCAAAAAGCCTTTCATCCTTCTTATGTCGATAAATGAGTACCAACACAGGTTGGGTGATATTGTATGCATATTTGTTCTATAAAAAAGAGCTTGAGCGTAAGTGCTATACAATAATGTATTATCATTTGGCCTTGGACATCTGCTTGGATTCACAGTGATTTAGTGTACTTTGGAACAATGCTATTTGATGCCACTTCCTGTTCTGTCAACGGGTGAAAGGTTGTGTTTCATTGCTTCCTGTGATGTCATTTTGGGATGGGGTCAAATGACATCACTTCTGGTGATGTCAAAAGAGGTCAAGGGTCGTGAGACAAGGGATGGGCCACTTTTTTGAGCTGAGGGGTGGGCCAGTTTTTTTTTGGGTGACCGGTCCTATTTCTTATCCCAGTCCGACCCTTGGACTTATTAATAACGTGTTGTGATAAGGAATCAGTGGAAAAGTGGATCAGAGCGGCATCATTTTAAAATGTGAATAATTGCCTTTTTCCATAGAACTTTGGGCTGGCAGCCAAACAGTGCTGCTTTTTCACTCTATTTCCTTTGTATATGTAAGAACACACTGGCACGCTCCCTCAGTGTGCCCCCTTGTTCCACCCTGCCCAATGTGTGCTTGGCAAGACGATGCAGCCATCTTTTTGTCGCTGGAAAATGCAGTTTTGAGGCTATGGTGCGCACAGGAGCCAGCGCAGCCATTTTGCTGTTTCTGCTGAAATGCAGCTTTGTTATGGATGGGAGGAATTCTGTTCAGTGGGTCAATGTAGACCACACACTGCAGCTGGCTTCTCCGCTCTGCGCATCGGATCTTCAGCTGGCGTGCTGTGTGTGATGAATCCAATGGAATCATCACAGATTCCCCGGCAGTGACCTCCTCCCATGTGGCCAGGGGACATCAGCCGCTACCTGATCCTGACCCACAGGGTGGCTGTATGAGTGAGGATCTCATGGGAGGAGACCAGTATCAGGAGATGACATGACTTAATTGGATGAGACGCAGCATCCCCCGTTTCCCTTGAGGAAAATCCTCTAATGCCCAATACCTTAATGGCCTATTGTCAGCTGTTTGTTCCCCCTTGTAGAGGAAGTAAAGAGACCTCCGCCCAGATTCTTTAGGTCAAACCCCCATCTATGACCAAAACACACAAAGCTCCAACAAAACCCTTTTTGCTTCTGATATACCTTTTATATGAAACCATTCTCTCACCTAAAACCATTGAGAAAACTATTAAAATGCTATATGTCCAATGACACCCATGGACTCCAACTCTCATAATCACCTAATTGCTGACACAAGGAGGATGAAGGAGTTGGTACAAGGTAACAGGAGTCTGAAGTCCAATGTGCAGACTAACTGTTCTACAGAATCACCTGTGCGCGAGACAATGATGACAACCGCACTACTGAGTGTGGTTGCAGGAGAAGACGTTGGTTTCTATGCAAAGGCTTACAAGCACAGGAGATACATACTGGTGTGGCAGAGCAGAGGAGACCGCTGATACAGAAGTAAAAACACAGTGCATGAGCAGGACCTACTTTGCAGACGCCAGGAGCCATGTGAGAATTCCTGGGCGCTCTGCAGCTCGATGTAGCAGCGTTCTGCATACCGGGACCTAAAGGGAAGCAGGCGTGTGACCGGATGAGCTGTGAGTGAAGCCGGAAGGTTGTTTGTACAATCCAAAGTGGAAAGCAAGGAGCAGAGCTACACCGCAGAAGCACAAACAGGACCGGAGACATTGGAGAGAATGGGTGAGTCATCCTAAAGCAAGTGTGGACCCGGGGGCTTTCTGCCGATCTCACCAATGACAATTTGAATGTTATGAGATTGCTAATACAGAAACTACAAGATGATTGTTTGAATGCAAAAAAGACAAGGTACAGATCCAGACCCTAATAAGATTCAAATGCATAAGACGTGTGGGGAACAGTTTGAACGAATATTAAAGCAGAGAGTTATACCGAGCCAAGAACAGTATATGCAGTTTTGGTGATACAGACTAACTGTGAAAAGAAGTCCTGGCATGGGAAAGATACCAGGCATTTGATACACCAGAAAAGGCCTGGCAGGAGAGTACACCAGGCAGTTGGAATTGCATAAAGAGTCGTGGCAGGGGAGTATACCAGACGATTTGCAAAGCTACAAGAAATATTACAGAAGGACAGTGTTTGCTATATACAAAGGAGAAACATGTGTTAAAGAAAGACTGATACAGAACTTGCTGCCTAATTGGAACATTGTGAATAAAAGCGAGACCTTGTCATCCCATTTAAGAATCCAGGGGAAGGCAACCACCCTCTGGATCCAACGTCTTTCACCTTGGAGAACATTTTTCGTTGAAGCTATTCTGATTCTTTGTTATGAAACACTTTTTGCCAATATAAGGTTGAAGACATTTCCTTTCACACTTTTGTTTTGTTTGTAGTGTGAGGGTCAGGATAGAAGGTTTTGGAATAAAGGACGGTTTTTCAATTATTAACATCCTGACACAGACAGATCCTTAGTGTTTGTTTTTTAGGTAGAGAATTCCTCTTTAGAATAGGGCCAGAGAGGCATTATACCAATCCATTTGCATTTAAATTAAAGTCTTTAACCAAAATCATGACAACTTTGTGTCTGGCTTTCATTTCTGACCCCTCACATGTGCTTCGTCTCCATCCCTTCCTATTTGTCTCCTGTCAAGGGGCTTTGTCCCTTATACGTTTTTTGCTGTAATGAGAAGCATATTTAATTGGTCCTAGGATAGGGTTGGTAGGAGGGGTCAGCAGTACATTTAAACATAGATAAAGGTTTCATAGTGTTATCATTAACATCTAATCGCATATAGGCGGAAAACATTTTGGGTATTGGCTTTGAGGGAAATACAACCGACTTGTTTCACTGGAGGTCCCTTAAGAAGAAGATGCACCCGGTGATATCCCGCTTATCCCACCTATCCAAACCCCTAGGGAGGGTGTGATATGCAGATTTATTTCTCAAGTCTCAATTGGCTTGCCTTCCCCTTCGGAGTGTGGGGGGGAATACCCTGGCTCTGACACACCATCCGCAACATCTTCCTAAAGCCTCTTTCCGGTGTTGTTATACTCCCCTAGCTGTCAACAACCTCTCTCTAACCCTGTTATCGCCTAATGGTCCTGTAGAAGTAAAATGGCAAAGGAGGACCAACATGTCTGTATTTCTCCAGCATGGGGTCTGGCATGGATTCACATGCTCATGAATATTCCCCGTCGTCAGGCCGGGAATCCTCGGTATAGAAAAAAATCAGTATCAGTTTCGTTTCTGATCTGTCTTTCTTAGTAGTAATAGATTTTTACCGCACGTTCAAGTGTTGGGAGTCCTCATGCTGTAGCTCTCGAGCTTTTGCTGCGTTTTTGTGCTTTTTCAGGAGATTTTTCTCATTTTTCGGTTAAATAGAGCCTCAAGCTCCACCGTTTCTACATCCGATCAACGGGGATCCGTTTCAGAGTTTTCTACGCCCCTCAAGGGTGAAGATTTCATCGAGTTACGCTTTGGGAGGATTCCAGAAGTTCCGAGGCCTACCCAGGACATGGCCCAGGAGAAAGGAAGCTTGACGCCCGGGAAGCTGTTCAGGACCTGCCCTGGATGCCAGCTTCAGAATGTTTTCAAGGAGGACGAGCATTTGTTATGCCTCTACTGTCTCCATGAGGACAAGACACACACGGAGAAGGACTGTGCGTTTTGTGGGAATATGTCGGAGCGGACCATGAAGGATCGCCACTTCCTTCTCGCCAACTGGCTGGAAGGGAAGAGCCTGTCAGGCGAGAAGAAGAAAAAGAAGTCTGAGCGGTCTTCTAAGTCCTGTGAGGGCGCCCCGGCGACGGGGGCCCAACAAAAGGCCAAGCACCGCGAGTCCGCGGGCACCGGGAGCGCCGAACGGTCGGGCTCCTTGGCTGCCAGGCAGGGCGCATCCTCCCCGGCGCCATCAACCAGGAGCCAATGCTCTGGCTCGGGTAAGAGGAAGTCCGAGAACCCGGTGAAGCTTCTTGAGAGGCCCCGGTCGATCTCGAAGAATCCGGCAGAGGGGGAGCGAGGCTCAGACCCTCCCCCCAAGGTGAAGGCCCCAGGCGTACAGAAGGAGATGATGGCCTTAATGCACCCTGCTAAGACCTTGATTGAGGATGTCGCAGCGGCCCTGGCTCAGCCTGTGGAGGCGACCTCAGGACCCAGAGTCTCTCTGCCACCGCAGAGGGAGTCGTCTTTCAGGCCCATTGAGAAGACCCCCACAAAGTCCTCATTGGAAAAGGTGGGGAAGGGGCAGGTGACCATCGTGGACCTCTGAAGAAGACCTCATCGAAGTTGTAGAAGAGGCCACGCCCATCGGGAGGGATCCTGACGAGGGCGATAACGAGAGCGACGGTGTCGCCGCCGAGGTTCCTCAAGAGCCCTCGTGCCCGTCGTTTCCGGCGCCACAGGACACCTCAGCTGCCATTTTGTCAGCGATTCAGTTCTTATGCTCGGAGATAAGGACAAGGTTGCCCCTCCCCCCGATGGAGCTACCTGAGCCAGACCCGACGGGGGAACCGGAGCCCGGACCTTCGGAAAGTCCACCGCATAAGAAGAGGAGGACGCATCCTATGCCACCTCTCCCACATCTGCGGCCTGCTCTGCCTTCCCCCCGGTCTACTACCCATGGGGATGATACAGGCATGGACATGGCTACTACAGGTACAGATGACGACAGAGGCGACGACGGGACGTGTCCCCCGTCGCCTCCTGCTCGGGATTCCCTGCCCGACGAGATTGGATCCTTTCATGCCATGATTTCCAGGGCATCCAAGCTCTTCGAGCTCTGCCCAGAAGAGAAGAAGAAGGAAGGGTTCGTTTACCAACGGCGCGAGGCTAAAAGGAAGACGGTCCTCGCCGTACCACTTCTTGATGACATCTGGGATGAGGAGCTCGCCCTCCTCAAGAAACCTGCCACGGCGCCGGCAAAGAGGGACCGGTACGAGAAGAAGAACCCTGTCCCCGACGCTGCCCCCTTGTGCCTTCGGGCGCAACCTACCCCGGATTCGGTCGTCTTGGTGGCGGCAAAGAAGAAAGCTGGGGGGGCATTGGCCTCGACATCAACTTCCCGCCGGACGGCGAGGGCAGGAAGCTGGACACGATGGGACGACGGGTCATCTCATCCGCAGCGAGGACTATCAAGGCAGCCAACGCCCTGGCTATCGTAACCCGCTACGACAGGGAGTTGTGGTTCAAAATCTCCCCTCTGTTGGACTTCCTTCCGGACGCCAAAAGAGCTGAGGCCCTTGAATTCCTACAGGAAGGTGAGATTGCTTCGGACCACGCCATCACGGTGGCAACAGACATCGCCGACACCGGTTTCCGTCAGTTGGGCAACAGCGTTTACCTGAGACGACAAGGATGCTCAAGGCGACGGATTTCGCCAGGACGTACAAACCAAGGTTTTGGACATGCCCTTCGACGGGAACAACCTGTTTGGGAAGGCGGTTGATGAGTCCCTTCAGGCCATCCAGACAGACATGGAGACTGCCCGGGCACTGGGAGTGCTCCAACAACGACGGCCGTCCTTTCGGAGCTCCGGAGGCAGACAAGGTGCCTCCAAGGGATCCGGCAGTGGCTCCTCCACGTACCGCCAAGCGGCAAGATCTTCGTCCCAGGAAGCCTACAGGGGATGTGGCAAGTCAGGTGGTTCCCGTCGTCGTCAACAGGGAGGTCAAGGAGGCAAAGCGGACTCCAAACAAGATTGAACCGACCGTGGGGTCGGGCCCCTGCCGAAGCACCCGGTGGGAGGTCGGCTGGCGAGGTTCGTCAGCGTGTGGGAGTCCATCTCCACCGACCGTTGGGAGCTGGACACTCTGGCCCAAGGGCACGCCCTCGAGTTTCAGAAGAAGTGCCCTTGCGTTCCACCCGTGGCCAGGAAGGAAAATCACGTCCCTCAACTACTGTTGGAAGTAAGGGCGATGCTCAAGAAGGGTGCCATCGAGCTCGTCCCAAAGAGGCTTCGGGGCTCCGGAGTTTAATCAAGGTACTTCCTCGTAAAAAAGAAGACAAGAGGATGGCACCCCATCCTGGACCTGCGACGACTGAACAAGTACATCAAGGCACAGAAGTTCCGGATGGTCACCCTCCAGCACGTGCTGGGACAGCTGGAGGAGGGCGATTTCCTGTCGTTGTTGGACTTGGAGGATGCGTACTTCCACATCCCCATTCTAAAAAGACACCGAAAGTTCCTCAGGTTCGTGGTCCAAGGGCGGCACTACCAGTTCAAGGCCCTCCCGTTCGGATTGAAGTCGGCACCCAGGGTGTTCACCAAGTGCCTCGCACCGGTGGCGGCGCGGCTGCGCCTACAGGGGATCCACGTCTACCCCTACCTGGACGACTGGCTCATCCGGGCAAGGACAAGGGAGCTCGCCGTGGAGCACACTGCGAAGACCATCCAGCTGCTCACGGACCTGGGATTCTCCATCAACTGTCCAAAATCCCACCTGGTTACGTCGCAAGTCGCCCTGTTTCTGGGAGCCAAGCTCGACACAGTGGTGCGGCTAGCCTCGCCGTCGGAGGAAAGGACCAGGACCATTCTGGGCAAGGTGCAGCATCTGCTGGCCACGGACATGGCCAGGGTAAAATCTATCAAGTCCGTCCTCGGGATGATGTCCTCCTGCATTTATCTGGTGCGCCTTTGCAGGCTTTGGATGCGCCCCTTACAAGAGTTCCTCGACGCCCGCTGGGTCCAGTCGACAGGCAGCTTCGAGAACAGGATCCCTCTCAACGAGATGTTCCGTCAGGTGATCCGATGGTGGGGTACCCGCTCTCATCTGTCGGCGGGCACGGACTTTCAGACCCCAGCTCACCAGGTGACGGTGACGACGGATGCCTCCCTGGAAGGTTGGGGAGCGCACTCTGGAGATCTTCACGCAAGAGGCCTTTGGCTCCCGGAGGAGAAGTCACTCAACATCAACATTTTGGAGCTCCGCGCAGTGTTCTGGGCCCTCAGGTCTTTTCTTCCGTCCCTCAAGGGCAAGGTAGTGAGGATCTTCACCGACAACACCACTACGATGTTCTACATCCGGAAGCAGGGCGGAACCAGATCCCCTGCCCTATCCAAGGAAGCCCAGGATCTGTGGCATTGGGCCGTCGCCCAAGGGATGTTTCTGGTGCCTTTTCATCTGGCAGGAATAAAAAACACGATCGCCGACTCACTCAGCAGAGAGCTGCGCTCGTGCCACGAGTGGGAACTATGCCAGGATCAAGTGATTCGACTCTTCCGACGATGGGGCGAACCCCAAATCAATCTCTTCGCGACGGCGACGAATTCCAAGTGCCAGAGGTTCGCCAGCAGGTTCCCCCTGCCGAGGAGCATGTACGATGCTTTCTCGTTCCCCTGGTACGGCCTATTTCTTTATGTGTTCCCTCCGCTGCCGTTGCTGCTCCGGCTCATCAACCAGCTCAAGAGGTCCCGGTGCAGGATGATCCACGTCGCACCGGCGTGGCCGAGACAGATCTGGTTCCCGGACCTTCTGGACTTGTCAACGTCCACACCAGTCAAGCTGCCGACAGACGCAGATCTTCTCTCCAGAGAAGGAGGCGCCATTCTTCACCACAACGCCGGAGTCGCTGAACTTGCAGGCCTGGCTCCTGCAGCACTAGAGTTTGGAGGGTACGACATCCCGGACGACTGCAGAGATGTTCTTGCAAAGGCCAGGGCGTCCTCAACTCTCAAGTGCTACGGACATAAATGGAAGAGGTGCTCTTTCTGGTGCCGTGCACAGAAGATTAACCCTCTGCAGATTACGGCCCCTCAAGTATTGCCGTACCTACTGCCATTGGCCAAGGCTGGACTAGCTCACGCTTCCATCAAGATACATCTGGCTGCCATCTCACGATACACCAGAACTACGGGACGGGCGTCCTTGTGGTCTCATCGACTGGTGAAGGAATTTATGAAAGGATTGTTCCGATCATTCCTGCCGGTGAAGGCCCCTGCTCCGGCGTGGGAGCTCAATGTGGTGCTGACCAGGCTCATGAGGTCCCCATTTGACCCTATGCATTCGGCACCGTTGAAATTTCTGTCGTGGAAGACAGCATTTCTCGTGGCCATCACCTCCGCACGACGAGTGGGAGAGATCCAGGCCCTATCTTGCAAGCTGCCATACTTGACGTTTCACGACACGAGGGTGGTGCTGAGGACGCACCCCTCCTTCATGCCCAAGGTGCCGTCGGACTTCCACCTCAACGAACCCTTGGTGTTGCCAGTTTTCTTCCCGTCTTCTTCGTCGCCGGCTGAAAGGACTCTGCACTCGCTGGACGTAGCTAGAGCGCTGAAGTTCTACGTGGACCGCACAAAGAGTTTCCGGAAGACATCACAGCTGTTTGTGAACTTTGGGACTGTGAATCAAGGGAAGGCTCTCTCGAAGACTTCCATTTCCAGATGGCTCTCCGGCTGCATCATGCACTGTCACCGGTTGGCAAACCGACTGCTGCCCGGCCGTCCGAGAGCCCATTCGACCAGAGCGATCGCTGCTACCACGGTGTTCCTGTCTGGTGTGCCCCTGCTGGACATCTGCAGGGCTGCGACGTGGAGGTCGAGGCACACCTCCACAAAATTCTACTGCGTCGATCGGGACTCCAGGGAGGAGTCCAGGGTCAGCCAAGCACTGCTGCGCAACCTGTTCGCTTAAGGTGAGCCTGGTGAGGAGGTAAGATGCTTAATGTTGAGTTGGATGTACTGCTTAATGTTGAGCCTGTTGCCACCTCCCGTGGTTGTGCATGTGTGTACTGCTATGTATTCTCTTATTCATGAGCATGTGAATCCATGCCAGACCCCATGCTGGAGAAGGAACAAGTTACTTACCTGTAACTGTTGTTCTCCAGCATGGGTCTGGCATGGATTCACATGCGAACCCTCCCGCCTACCCCTCTGCGGCTTTTCACTTGGTCATACTGCCACTTTACGTGCTACCAAATCGGAGGATGACTGCCAGAGGCGGGGCTTAGGGAGAGGGAAGTCATTGGCTGGGGGCAGTATGAACCAGAGACCAGTGATTGGTTACTACTAAGAAAGACAGATCAGAAACGAAACTGATACTGATTCTTTTCTATACCAAGGATTCCCGGCCTGACGACGGGGAATATTGATGAGCATGTGAATCCATGCCAGACCCATGCTGGAGAACAACAGTTACAGGTAAGTAACTTGTTCCATATTTCTTGCCAGAAGATCATTGAATTGAAGATTGTCAGGTAAGCCAGCACATGCCTTGGAGAAGCCTTGGGAAGGGGAGGCCAAAATGTTACACCCTTAGTTTGGCAACTTTGGCAGATCGCGGTCCGAAGCCTATAGTCACACTTCACAGTCTGGGGAAAAGGACAAAAACCCATCTCACCAAGACAGAGCGGACCTTGGTACCCCCAACACCTCCCCCTCGGTCCTTCAGGCTCTGCGCCAACGTTGAGGGTTTGCCTGTGACATTTTTTAGTCTTTTTGGTTTCTACAATGTTATCGCTCTCGACATTAAGACTCGCAGTCAGACATCTCTGCGTTGAGACACTCAATAGCGATGTACTTTTCAAATACTTTTAAATTATTGAAGCACTCGTCGAAGTATTCTATTTAGGCCATTCCACATATGGACAGTCTTCTATCAATGTCTCCATAGACACTGACTCCAAAGGAACCTGTGCCTAGTTTAGTTTAGTTTATTTGTATAGCGCCGCCTGGCCCTGGGGCATCCAGGCGCTTGGCAAGGGATACAGAGTTACAAAAGAAATAGTGCAAACAAGCATTACAGATAATGGGACATATTGCATTAGAATAGATTGCTCGTAGAATGGACATTGTGAATTATATACATGGTTGGTGATTGTACCGATAGATGAGGTGCAACGGTAGATGAATATACAGGTGGTTGCACAAAGTTGAAATATACAGTTGTGTGGTAAGAGATTAGTAAGGAGTTGGCGTTTTAGACTTCTTTGGCAAGTAGCCAAGTTTTGGCTCTATGTCTGAAGTGGTGAAAGGAAGGTTCGGATCTGAGATCAAAGTTCCAAAATTTTGCAGCAAGTACAGTGAAGCCTGTGCCGCCTGGATTTTGGAGCTTGAATCTGGGGATGTTTAGACATTGTGTTTGGGCTGATCTAGTTAGGCGAGATGGGATGTGAAACGTGAAATTGTCAGTGAGGTATCTAGGTGCTTGGTTAGATAGGCATTTGTGTGTGAGAGAGAGTGTTTTGTACTCGATTCTCTGGGGTATGGATAGCCATTGATTGGAGCGTCTAGCGTCAGAGATGTGCTTGTGTTTGGTTATGTTCAATGCTGATCTTAATGCGTTATTTTGAATAACTTGGAGCTTGTTGATGTTCTTTTGGCTAGTGTTCAGGTAGAGAGCATTGCAATAGTCGACTTTTGAAAGTACTAGTGCTCTGGCTAGCGTAGTACAGTTGGAGGTTGAGAGGTAAGGTCTGCTGGCATTGATGAGCTTACATGTGTAAGCAGTGGTGGAAGAGATGGGATTGATTTGTCTAGTCAGTGTAAGTTAAGAGTCCAGGTAAATCCCCAAAGTTTTGACACTGTTGGAGACGGAGATATTGTTGCCGTCAATGGTGAAGGTCTGGTAGAGTTTGTCGAGGTTATTGAGTCTGGATTGGGAACCTAGTAGTAGAAGCTCAGTCTTGTTGTCATTGAGGCATAGTCTGTGTTTGGCCATCCATCTTGGATAATGGAATAAATGTTGTTGAGTACAGTATTGTCAGTGGAATAGTCGCCTGTTAGTGGGATGAGTATTTGAGTGTCAACTGTGTAATTTGTGTAGATGACACCCAAATGATCCAGTATGTCGAAGAGGGGTTTCGTAAACACATTGTATAATGTGGGGGAAACACAAGAGCCCTGGGGGATGCCGCAAATGACAGGGGCTGGTTCTGCGGCGGCCGTGGGAGCAAAGACTCTCATGGATCTATTGTTCAGGAAGGACTGTATCCAGGCATTGGCTTTGTCCGAGAATGTAGCTGCTGAAGTTAGATGTTTACAGAGAATATCGTGGTTTACCAAGTCAAAAGCGGCTGAAAGGTCGAGGAGGAGAAGAAGGGCTAGTTTGCCTTTGTCTTTGAGATTGTCCATTTGTGTCTTGAGATCTATCAAGGCTGTCTCTGTGCCGTGTTTAGGTTGGAAGCCTGATTGTCTTAGTCCTAACAAGTTATTTTTTTCTAGGTGGTTCTGAATCTGCAGGTAGGCAGCCCTGTCGAGTATTTTTAGCAGGAAGGGCACAGTAGTAATTGGCCTGTAATTGGTGGATACGCTAGGATCGAAAGTGGGTTTCTTGAGTAGAGGTAAAACCCAAGAATCCTTTAGGTTGTTGGGTACTACTCTGGATGTGAAGGATGAATTTATAAGAGAAGTGATGAAAGGGGCAAGACTTTGATAACTGTGGCTGGGCAGATGTCGCCTTGACATTTGGAGGGTTTAAGAGAGTTTATTATATCTTCAACCTCCTTGGTAGTGATGGCCTAGGCAAAAGGGAGAAGCTTCACAGATGGAGATAACGCCTAATGAATCACCTGAGCCCCGACATCCTTTTAAGATGCAGGATCAAATCTACTAACAAGGCACATGGATCTTATGACCAGTCACCAACCCGTAATTCCAGTCCCAAACACTCTAGATTGGATACACTTCCTGAAACTCCTCCAAGGCCGCCTAATCCCAAAGAATCAGATTGGTCTAATTTATCTGTCACCTACATTGTCACTGAAGTCCAATGTATACCTTCCGGGTCTTATTATTAGCTTCAACGAAGTACTCAATAGAGCTGTGAATATGCTTCATATCCCAATGTCAGTGACATCGAGAGAGGCTACTTTGATGATTTTTAAACCGATTATCTGTAAACCCTGTGGTAAACCAGAAGAAAGACTCAGATTAAAAGGTTCTATTTTAAAGGTGCCAAAAACACTTTCTGTTGTATAGGCACCAATCAAATGACCAATAAAATAAGGTGTTTTATTCAAATAAAAAGAAATTGTCATTCTAGCCCTACCGCTATGAGGGAATTTCCCGGCCTAACAAACTAAAAACGAATGGTGATCATCAAATGTCCCAAAAGAAACCATCCTAATTCTAAATCCTATTCAGCTAAGTGGCCCTACCACTTCAGAAAATGTTTTTTAAAAAAAGAAGGAAGCCGGAGCAATAGCGCCATCTTGGCTTCTGCCAGGCTCCATACACTTGTGTATAGGCGTGTTACAAATGCCATATCATATCATATCATATCGTACTTTGATTCCTTTTCCTCCGGAAGATCGTAAATGTTTGTCAAAGTTAATCAATTCATTGCAGTACAGTCCCCATCCTCTCTGCAGATTCTGTATGCCACATTTTTAAGTCTTTACATATATTTTATACGGTTCCCTTTTCCTCAGGATAGACCAGGATTTCTAAACACAACTCTACACCATTTCCTGGTTGATGCTTGATCGAGTCCTTGTCTCGTTTTCAGACACTTGAACCTCCTGGTTCTCTCTCTTCCAATTTCTGTTCAGTATGTTTCTTGTGTTCAGGATTCCCCAATGTCCTCTGGCCCCCTCTCAGGCTTGTTTTAGCAGGGCCTTGGTATAGCATCGGCCAGTTCGTGTTTTCCGGGCTCCCGTAACCCTTGTGGCTTCACCATCCTTGAATGTCAATGTCTTTCGGATTCCTAGGGCTCTCCAAAGCCCTCTGGCCCTCTGATAGGCTTGTATTCAGGTTTATCTGTCTCCCGTAACGCTTATGACCTTGGTTCATACTGTTAACCCCTCTCCACAGTGTTAACTCTTTGGGAGCATTCACTTTGCTCAGCTCGGCAGCTAAAGGACCTCTCATGCAGAGGTTGAGGATTTGCTCTCTCTGCTGCACTCTGGTTTCAGCATCAGTTAACGGTTCCCAGGCCCACCATAGCTTCAGGGTGGTCGCACTACCAGGTGAGACTGTTCCTTTACCGTCCCTGACTCCTCCTTGAACCATGCTTCTATGCTGGTAACGCCAACCTTCCGGTATCTTGCAAGCATCTAGTTTGCTCTCCACGCTTCCTCTGGCTCTGAAGTCTAGCGTGGCTCCGCCCCTGCAGGTGGTCTTCCCATCAGAGGCTCTCCTTTATGTATGTCATGACAAACAAAAGTGGTGTGTCGTTCTTCTTTGACTGTGGTGTTCAGGCGAGAGCCAGCATTGCCTGAAGCTAAAGCAACTGAAGAAATGTCACTATTTGATGAATCCAAACAAGATTAACAACAGTCTTTCTGATTCCAATGTAGGTTGATAATGTGTTCCAGACAGGGAGATCCTTGCAGGAATGGGAGTCATTGTCCCCGAGAGGGGAGTGTGATAAACCTGAGGGCGTTCTCCCGAGTGGAGCCCAGGAATCCCTTATTCAGGTGGCCAGGGCATGGCCATCGCTGTTGGATCCAGTTCCTGGGGTGGATCAGTGGGAGGATCACCTGGTTTTGTGAACTCTGGTTGTGCTCGGGGAATTGCCCCGGGTGAGACGCAGTACTATGCCGAGGTAGAGGAAGAGGTGGACTACACCCGTGAAGCCTTTGTAGGATATAATACCTCTCCCACACTTCCTCCGATTTAGATCTTGCTGGCCCAGATCCAACAACACCTCCTCACATAATCAATCATTTAAGGTCCCAAGCCCAGTTACACCAAAAAAGCATAACTCCCAGAATCATTGTTTCACTGGTCTCCATCCGGATACTCCCCATCCTTCTTCTTCACACCCCTCTGATTATCATTTTCCGCATTGCCAACCTGATCGCACAAAACACTACGATTTCCACAATCCTCTTTGTTCATAACACGAACCCAGCTATTTCTGCGTACCCTGCAAACCTGCCAATCCCATCCCTCTGATTGTCATCTTTTGAAACACCAGTCACCTATGACAGACTACTACCGGTCCCACGATTCCCTATGTTCTATTCTGCATCACGGTCACAATCGTCCATTTGGCAAACCTCCCCCATCATATCCTGTAGGACCATCTGACATGAACATGGTGTTGCCCCATGAAAGCCAACAGACTAATGCTAATGTTGTTTACCTAACATGTCCCATCCCACGGGTCAGACAGAGTCAGGCGATTGATGATAACCCAAATCACACACACACCTGACAGGCCTTTCCTGTCCCCACAGGGATAAAAGCTGGAGCCAGAGAGCACAGGAAGGCGAGTTCAGCAGACAGCACAATGAGACGGCTAGCACGCGGCAGTTCAAGAGAAGGAGAAAGGCAGCAGGAATCGAGAGGGTGGCAAGGAAAAAAGTAACCTTGTCCTTTTCATCCTAGGCCTGTGGAACCTTTGTGGAAGAGAGCCTAAGACCACGAACAATAGCTGAAGTGTCCTGCAGCAAATGTCAACAGTACACGAGGCAAGCCTATGCTGATAAGCAGGAGCAAGGGAAGCTCCCACGCCCATGGTACAGGCCTTGACTACAGAGAAGGTAAAAGCCAAGCGGTTCAACAGAGCCAGTGAGTCGAGCGGGAAACCGATAAGAACCGGGCTATTTTGAGTGAGAATCGCAGAGTGGCAAGTTTTTTTAACCAAAGCTTATGAACTATGAATAGACTGAAAAAGGTGTGAAGGGGAGACAAACTGCAGAGGGGAACCAGCACCACGTGTCGTGCTAACTCGAAAGACTCCGGTCGAGCCCCATATGAGATACACTACAAGTACCAGAAGGCCGTTTGCAGGGCAGTGAAATAGGCCAAAGTGGTCATACAGAGGGTCAAGCAAAATGGAAGTTAATCCCACAGCAAGAGTACATTGAAAGTAAAGAGGGGTGAGCCATCTTGGCTACCTTGCCCTCTCCTCCTTCCTCTTCTACACCTCTGCAAGGCGCACCTCGGATTTGTACCCCTCCCCGGAAGTCTTTCAAGGACAGCAACCTTCTCCTTATTGCCACTCTAACTCTCGCTCAACTGTCAAACACTCCTGTGACATCTGCCGCCTCCTGGAGGAACTTGACCTCAATGTCCTCGGTCTCACCGAGACATGGTTCACGGCCAGCTCTGTCACGAGCTTTGACACTCTCCTCCCTGACGGCTACAAGATCCTCTCTGCACCCAGATTTCAACCATTCCGGATTGGATATAGCCCTGATCTTCCCCGAGTGGGTTCAGGCCTCTGTCATTCCTATGTAGGCCTACTCCTCTTTCGAATGCCTCGCCTGCAGGCTCTTTCTCTCCCCTAGCCATTCTCTTACTGTGGCTATCTATCGGCCACCTGGTCAGATCTCCTCCTTCCTCTCTGAATGGGCAGACCTCTCTTCCCTCCTGATCTCGACCACTCAACTCCTTCTTCTTGTAGACTTTAACTTCCACCTGGATACTTCCTGTCCTTCCTCTGGACTCTTTCGTGACCTCTTCGACTCTCTCTGACTCTCTATTTTCCTCTCTGGCCCGACTCACTCTGCAGGACACACTCTGGATGTTCTGATCCCTTCAGACCTTCCCCTTTCTATCCCTCTGAACACGAGTGATCACTTTCTCCTTTCCTCCCAGCTCACCCTCTCTTCTCGCCAGGCTAAGCCAATTCCAGCACTGCCACCCACCTTCTCGGTTATCCGACCCATGAAGCGTGTGTCAGTTGAGGCTTTCGCTGCCACTTTGTCCCCCCGTCCCCCTTATGCTGACTCAGTCTTTTCCATGCTCCACTCTGCTATATCTGAGACTCTAGATGTTCTTCCCCCTGTTCATGAAGATCCGCTTGAAGCCCAAATCCAAGTGCAATTCCTGGTACGACTCAGACCTCATCACCATAAAACGCAAGTGCTGGGTTGCTGAGCGGAAATGGCGTGCTTTTGGTACATCCTCTGACAAACCGGCCTGCTGCCTGCTCCAAAGTCAATACCAGCTCTCAGTCCGCACCCAGAAGAGAGCTCACATCCAAGCTAGCGTACCTGCGGCATCTAACAACTCAGCCGAACTCTTTAAAATCTGCAAGCAATTGGCCAATCCTGCTGCAGTCTCTACCTCTCTTGTCCATTCCCAGACACTCTGCACGGCTCTGGCTTCTTATTTCATCTCTAAAACTCAGAACATCCTGCCCTCTCTCTCTTCCTTTACCCCTCCCCCTTCTTCTCCCTGCTCTCCCTCTTGCTCTTCTTCGGCCACCGCTCCTCCTTCTTTCTCTGCCTTTCCCCTGTTCTCCCCGGACGAGGTTTCTAGACAAGTCCGATCTATGAAAGTCTCATCAAAACAGGTTCATCCCTGTTCCTCCAAAACCATCAAGGACCACATTGACTCCCTGGCTTCTGATCTGGCTGACTTCTGCAACCACTCCTTCGCCACCAGAGTCTTCCCATCCCCCCTGAAGTGCTCCCTTGTGCACCCTCTTCTTAAGAAACCCTCTGCCGACCCGTCCTGCCCGGCTAACTATCGCCCAATCTCCATCACTCCCTTCCTGGGCAAACTACTGGAAAAGCTGGCCATCTCCCAGCTTAATCTTCACACTGAATCTGTTGATTGTCTTCATGACCATCAGTCTGGCTTCAGAGCTGCCAGAAGCATGGAAACTGCTCTCCTGAACATCCGTGAAGACCTGCTCGCAAACCTTGATTCCAACACCCCCTGTGTCCTCGTCTTACTTGATCTCCCTTCTGTCATGGGTATCAGGCAGGTAGTTAGGGGCAAGCTGGGTGGAGGCTTTGCAGGCCTGGCATAGGCACACAAAGAATCCATAGCAGATCCCTACTTTAATTCCTTCCTAGTGTTTGTAGTAACTTCCTGGTTACCACTTCCTGTTGCCAAACAGGAAGTGCATGACAATTCATGAGCTCTGTAGTGTTTGGGTGTGGCTGGCTCAATAAGCCACACCCAAGATTCGTCCAGTGCTTTGTGTTGCTTACTGTGAGCTGCATCAGCAACACACTTGCCGTACTCTGGATCAGCCAGCTCTGCTTACCTGCTCTGGATCATCCTACTTCTGCTTACCTGCTCTGGATCATCCTACTTCTGCTTACCTGCTCCAGATCATCCTGCTTCTGCTTACCTGCTCTGGATCATCCTACTTCTGCTTACCCGCTCCGGATAATTCTGCTTCTGTTTACCTGCTCCGGAGGATCCTCCGTTCTTACTCCACGCTGCAGCAATCTCGAGTGGAGAGGGGAATTCTACACCGGCACCTGTAAGAACAAAGAAGAACTGGGTTAACACGTGCACATCAGTAACGCTGCGCATACTCACCAAATCTTCCCGCAACGCTGGAATCCAGGTCAGTTGCACGAGCGCACAAACCCCTGCAAAAGAAAGAAGAGACACTATTCATTGCTTTCGCCCCAATAACGCGGACGCTTTTTTCACTGCGTGCTCTCTCTCAACGCGGTGCATACTTACCAAATCCTCCGTGCATTCTTATCAAACCACCAAGTCTCCAGTAGCGCTGAACCCGGACTCGAGGTGCTAATACCACATAATTTCTCCTGCAAGGGAAAGGGAGAGACATTACCAGGCGCGCTCAAATTGAAGGCGCTGCGCATACCTACCAGCAGCTAGCTTCTACATGCAGCGCTACTCACCCACAAAAACACGGGCAAACAAAGACAATACAGACAATTTTGGACACTCAACATTCTCCACGCAACATTCACTTGTGGGAAGGACTTTCTAGCCAGTGAAGAAACTGGCCCCTTGAACACTCGGCCTCGCTGTGAAGGCATAAAACAGCGTGTGGCATCTGAACTCAGCCTACAGACATTGGCATCAATCACATGAGTGAATCTCTCCCCTGCGAATGCAGGATGGAGTGCACACCCTACTAAAGATCAAGGTAAGCCCTTAGGGGACATCACAGCACACAGTTAAGAGAAGGGAAGGGCCCAGGGGAATCGGGTGAATTCAGGTCTGAGTGTACACCTTGTATTTGACAGGTATCCCTCCGGGTGAAACAGGGGAAGTGAGAACTCAGGGTCAAGGGAGGTTCATCCATTGCTCCTGCAGAGACACAGGTGAGTGTGACACCTTTTGCCTTTTACACGGTCAACTATGCCATCCTGCTCAACCGTCTGCGTGATAACCTGGGTATTACCAGTCAGGCCCTGGCGTGGATGACTTCTTTCCTCTATGATCGACCCTCCTAGTTCCAACCTGGGTCTTTCCTCTCCTCTATCTCTATCTATACCTGTGGTGTCCCCCAGGGGTCTAACCTCTCTCCCTGGCTGTTCAACCAATTTGGCAATTCTTGCCCACCACATTGGCGCTCTCTGCTCCAACTTTTAGTGCTAATTGGATGACACTCAGCTCATTTTCAGGCTACCTTCAGCCACCTCTTTTGCATCTCTCATCTCGGACTGTCCAGGGGTGTTATGCAGCCAATGATCTCTGCCTTAATGCCAGTAAGACTGAGATTCTCCTCATCAGCATACCCGCTCCCTCCTTTCCTGTCACTCTCTGGCCGGACTCCCTTTGCCCTCTTCCTGCTCCCACCTGGGAGGCTAAAAACCTCGGGATCATCTTCCACTCGACACTCTCCTTCTCTCCTCACATCTCTGACGTCTAAGAAGTCACACTACCAGCTGCACCTCATCAGAGGTATTCTTCCTTTCCTTCCCTCAGAAGCTCACTGTCTCCAGAGCTCTGGTTCTTTCTAGGCTGGACTACTGCAACAGCCTCTTTCTAAATCTGCCTGCTTCTACCCTCCGCCCCCTGCAACTCACCCAGAACAGGACTGCAAGACTTGTCCTGTGCCTCAACCCCAGGGATCGTATCTCCCCAGGACTGAAATCTCTGCACTGGCTCCCAGTGGCTGTGAGGATTAAGTTGAAAACACCCTGCATTGTCCACAAGGCCTTCTGGGGCCTGAAGCCCAAATACCTTGTGGGCTACATTGACCCACTGAACAGAATTTCACCAAAACCAAGCTGAAGCAGCAAAATGGTTGCGCTGGCTTATGTGAGCACCATGGCCTCAAAAATGCGTTTTGCAGAAACAAAAATATGCCTGTACCGTCTTGCCAAGCATACATTGGGCAGGATGGAACAAGGGGACACACTGAGGGACACACTGAGGGAGCATGCCAGTGTGCTCTGACACATACAGATGGAATAAAGTGAAAAAGCACTACTGCTTTGCTGAAAGCCCAAAAGCCCAAAATCCCTATTAAAAAGGAAACATTTTCACCTTTAAAAAAATGCTGCTCTGATGCTATTTCCATCTGTTTTTCTTTAAACCACTGTGATTAATAAGGCCCTGCAATTCCCAGTATCTCTCATTGTGCTTCAGCAAAACCGGGCATGATTTCTGAATTACAGGCCCTGCCATATCAACTCTGAGGAAAATCAACAAAGAGCTTTACTTTTCCTGCACAGTAAAACGCGTTAATTTTCTTTACAATTTATCATAGCTCACTAGTTCCAAGAAACTCCAGCTATCTGAGCCATGTCAATTTCAATACATCTGTGCTTCAAACAAAACTCCTGCATACAGAGAAACAACTATAGCTGCAAGACCGTGTGGGAATTCAGAAACTCAGAGAGAAAGGACTGTTTTAAAAGTAAACTGGAGAATGAAAGCCTGCCATTATCTAGCAATGTGAAGGGGTTTGTTGCTGGGGAATTTACACACATGGGTTATTTTATTCAACTGGCTTGTTTTAACTCGGGACCAAAATATAAGAAAGTAAAACTGTTAACCTATATTGGCTGGATTTTCAAGTTCCAAAAGAAAAATAGGTTACTGTTTGGGGGGATTCTACCCACAGGAGGGCCTCTCTCAGCAGATACTAACACCCCAGTGATAATTATTAGGTTGGACAGAATCAAGTCTGGGCGGAACCCACTGACAATGGGATTTCCAGGACAAGAAAGCGTGAAGGGGGCTAGGGACAATAAACCTTCAATCCAGAATGGAAACCCCCACCTTGCTCTGGAGGAAATGGCAGCTGAAGAAAGAAAAAAATAGGCCAGTGACAGACAAAGGACTGCCATTATCTTCCAAAGACTATTGAATAAAAATGTAAAGACATTTATCTCTGCAGCAAGACTTTGTAAAAATGTCACACTTTAAAAGCGATTTTTATTGGGCTTTCATTTAAGACATGGTAGAATTCACTGACCCTTTGGGAATGGAAATCGGGGATTACAAGGAAAGTATCCATGATGCCAATGCAAATTTGTATACTTACATCCGTTATGTTAATCCACATGTGTATAAAGTTTTAGAAGTTTAAGCCAAAGCGTTCATGCTCAAAATTACCAAAAAATCTTAGAAGGGCGAAACAATGTCTCACGGATTGCAGAGTTGGAGTGCTATGCTCTACGCAAAATATGTAACCTATGTATATAATTTGCTAAGGGATTTCAAATGTATAAATGTACCGTTTGCCGCAAAATCGGATTTTGGCTAAAATAGCTGTGAGAGGTTTTGGAACATTGTAAACTCACACCATAAATCTGCCCTCCTTCTTTGAAATCCAACCAGTTGAGAGCGAGGCGGAGACTAGCACCCCTGACCAATCCCATTAGTTGGAGGTGTGTTTAGCTAAGCCTGCCCAGCCATACACATTGATGGTGTCACGATGCATTATAAATAAGAGTCCCTGACAATATGCAGATAGAGACTCTTCCTGATTTTCCTGCGCCAGCGTTCCGTTCCTGTTTCATTCATCCTGCTGAGTCCAGATTCCAGCTACAAGGCCAAAGCATTGCTGGCCCGACTCCAGGGCCCACTGCAAAACCCAAGCAGTGCTGATCATATTCCAGCAAGGGCCTTTATCCAGAATCAACCCACTAATCTCCCATTAAAAAGTGGAAAGCTGTGGTATTCTTTGGGAAGCATCCCTAACCAGCCTGGCCTGCTGCCCACTAACTGCTTGCCCATTAACTGCATCCAGAGGTACCTGTAGCATCCAGTGACCAGAATAACCATCAAGTGACTCGACCTGCCCAGCTGTCTTGTGCCCAGCTGTCCTTTGCCAGGTGTGCTGCTGTGTAGTGACCAGAACCATTGACTCCAAAAATCCAAAAATAAAAGTGGACTGTAAGTATAATCCCCACCCCATAGAAATCCATAGTCTGCTTTGTTTTGCATTTGTCCTTATCCCACGCTCTAAGCCATCCTATCCTTATCCCGGTAACTTGTAAAAACTGTCAGAATTCTCTGTTTTCTTGCCCTTGATCTCCAAACCTTAGCGCCACTTTTCTCTTCATTCCTTTCTTGCATAGATCATAAATCATTAGCAATATTTTGATTCAATAAATTAATTTTCCCTCAAGAAAAGGGGTACACTGCGTGAAGGGTTACAACTGCAGCGTAACTTTGATATTTACGGGTGGCGTTCCTCTTTTATTAGCCATTAGATCTAGTTTAAGTAAACTTTGCCTTTCACTTTTAAAAAACGATTTCTTTTTCACTGCTATAATTTCCTAAAAACGAACCTCACTCTACCTTTCAAATCTCTCTTAATTCACCAGCTAGAGACCTATTTTCACCTCTATGTTGTACCTGTGATATATATCTATTCCCCAACCCAAAAAACCACAATCTAAAACAGAGTATTTCACCCGTTTTTATTAGAAATCGTTTGGGAGAAGTTATACGGCAATCAAAAGGAAATGCAACTTTTATACGTGTCATTTTGCTGCCATCCGTTTTAAACTTTCCACTCAATTTTCAAATTATATGCTCTTGGTAATCCATTGCTTGTGATTGATAGTGTCTATGCATTGTTGCTTTAGTGAGAAATTGTATTTACCTTAAAGTTTTAACTGCACATTAATTAATTATTTGTCCATTTCCGAGTGTCATTTCATAACATTGCAAGGGGTTTAAAATCCGTTTTCCACTCTTATTTGGTGACGGAAGGTCGTATTTGTCCGTTTTCTGCATCTTATTCCTGATTACCTGCTGTGTATTTCTATACATTCAGAATTGATTATTTGTGGGTTGAGGGAACATTGCAGGGGAAATCCTAACTTGGGTGCTATCTTTCCTAAATCAAAAAGTGCTCCTTTTCCCTGGTGTTTTGTATGTGTTCCACTAGAAGGTTAAACCAAGTGCATTGCTTCCATTCTCTTTGTAATTATTACCCCGTTGGTGATTGCTGCCCCATATTAAAAATTGTATGATTTATTTTGGAATTTTAAAATAAATAAATAAATATTGCATTTTACCAACCAGCCTAGTTCATGGTCCATTGTGAATTGGGGTATTTGAAAAGGAAGTGTGATACAAGTGGTGTACCATCTCAAATTGAATCTGCATAAAATAAGGAGAAAAGCATCTAAGTTGTGCGCTACATACTAGGCCGGAACCAAGGTGTGTGTCGCCTGATTGAAATCCTTAACAAATTTGGGGGCTCATCGCCAGGATTGAGTTTGGTTGCCACCCATGACAGTCTAACATAGCAGACTAACCTTCAAGGTAGTCATACTTTGTGTAGTTGGAATACTGGTTACACTGTACAAGCGCCACTGTACAAGCGCCTCCCAAAAACAAATACTGAGTACCAGGCCTGTTTCTAAAAGCAAAACTAAAATCAACCCCAAAATAGACAGAAAAGCAATAGAATACAGGTTACCCTTACATAAATAAATAAATTAATAAAGAAAGAACATGACTAAAATGACCGTAGTAGAAATCAATATGGCTAGGGAGCACCTTCTGCACAAACTATTTGTCAGAAGAGAGTGGCCAGAACAGGATGAAAAAGTCTGGCTACAAGAAATAACACAACATGTCACCACCATGAACCTGGCCACGTGGCAGGACGGTGGCCTATTACACCAAGCTTTGAGTGAATTATATAGGACCCCAAAAATTAAAGAAGAGCAAATCAAAATTGCCAGAATCACAGCTTACATGTATCTCCACATGGGAGTGATGCGGGAAAGGCGTGAGGAAAACACGACTATTGCGCAGAATCAAGTTGAACTATTAAATAAAATCCAGACTGATCTGAATTTACCAGAACAAAAATTACAGAAGGGCCAAGAGTTGGAGGTAGAATCTGGAAATTATGTCATAGAATTAAAAGAAGAGTTGGCTCTCCAACAGCAAAATAATGCATATCAAGAGACCCAATTTGAGGCATTGAAAGAGGAGTGTAGGGAAAAGGTTGACTCTCTAGAAGAGCGTCAACAGAAGTTAAACCAACAAATAAATTATCTCTCTACTCTCTCTACTACCGCTATTCTTTTGTGGGAGGACCCAGAAAACCCTGCCTCTGCGGCCGTGGAGCTGCTTGCAGAGGAAGTGGCAGTCTTTGGCAGGGTACACTCTGCATTGTGCTCCTGTTCCTGAGTCTCTCTACTACCGCTATTCTTTTGTGGGAGGACCCATAAAATGCTGCCTATGGCTGCAGAGCAACCGTGGAGCTGCTCGCAGAGGTAGTTGCAGTGTTTGGCAGTCCTTGGCTGGATTTGGAAGACTGGAAATGGAGCCGGAGGTATTCCATCAAGTGCCAAGCTCCATTCCAAAGTCGCAACATGAAGGGGACGACGAGAAAGGATGTCTACGCAGCTCTCGGCTAGCCCCTCCTAGACGAGAAGCACCTGTTTCCGACCGCCAGGCAGAGGCCGTCTCATGTCTGCTCCGGTCACGGCATCGAAGCGGCTGTCACACATGGATGCCTATGGGACCGCCCCGCCTTCACAAACACCCCGACTAACCTTGATCAACTCGCCCAGTGAGGACAGCATCACAGAGTCCCAAAGAGAGATGGCCCGCTTAGTTGGGCTAGAAAGTGGACTGGCAATGGAGAAGCATACTTAGACAACACTGACTCCACCACTAGAACCACAAATCTCGGCCACTATCCCGCCCTCCTTCTCTGCTGATGGCGACGTCCTAGTGCCGTCGGCCGGAGGGCTAACAGCTGGGACGACTGCTCCGGTGGGGCTAGCAGAAGCGAGTATGCAGTCTAGAGGCCAAGATAGACCGGGTGTGGTGGGGGCGATCCTGGGTGAGATACCGCTGGTGAGAAAGCTATGTTCGTTCCAAGGGCCTGATTTACCACTTACCGATAAGTGCAACCCGGTGAGGTCCTGCACGCCTGGAGGTGCGCAAGCCCCACTGACTTCAGAGCCTCTGCATCTATCGCCCGTCCAAGTGCTGCGCTGGAGGAGGAGTCGGTCGGAAGGAGCAGTCTTGTGACAACTCATGCGCTGGTGCATGCAGACAATGACAGTGACTGCAACCAACCCCCCTTGGGGGCGGGAGGTGCTGAAACGACCCGTAGGGGTCTGATTATAGAAGAACGTTGTGCTCAAAGCGACCCTGTTACAAACAAAAATGAGTCACCCCTTAACACTCGGTCTGAAGAAAGGAGCAAGGTGAGGGAAAAACCTGACGCCCTTACAAACACAACAAAAGAAAAGGGACAACTAATAAAAATAAAGACACCCAAAAGTAAGTGGAGGATTACTGCAAAAAGAAAAAAATCACCAACAGAAAAATGTCCTCAGGAATCAGTAATACCGCCAAGTCCCTCACCTGAAAGAAGGAATGTTAGGCGACCGACTGGCGCTAAAAATAAAAGAAACCACAGGTTGACATTAAAGAAACCCTTCTTAAAAACAGCTCACTGCAACTCATTAAAAGACTTTTTTTAAAGGCAAGGAAAACTGAAACATGACCTTTTAGAGGAACTATATGACGCAGAGATACTTGAAGAGATACAGGATCCTCTACCAGCCATTACAATCCTCGAAACAGGAGGAAACCTTGAAGCTAATTCACCAAAGAAACAGCCCAGACTGCTGGGAAGCTCTCCGCCCTCTACAGAAGATGACGACCCTTTAAACTACCTGGGGTTAAGGGGGAACGAGGAAAAAACTCAGAGCACCAAATCGCCTCTTTGTTTAAAGAGGAAACAAAATACAACTAAAAGTGCTCTCTCGACTTCAAGCTTGGAGATCCCTAGAACTCTGTCTATCCAACTCAACCTCGATACGACCCCAACTCATCTATCTCCACTTTGCAATGGCGGAGTGACACCTACTTCACTGTCCTCAGGTAAGCTGAGTGCAAATTCTATCATTAATCTCAGGCCGGAAAACAGACCGACGGCCCAAAATGTGTGCAGATGTCATGACCACTGCTTCCAAGGAGTCAGGACCTGCCCAACATCCTTGGAAGCAGGCTCATAACATATACTATCGGCACCAGCAAGTCCCAATAGGGACCTTTTGGACCTTGTCCTGGCACCGGTGGTGCCAGGCTCATAGCATGGACCCATCCCGGCACAGGAAGCGCCGGGCTCATAACAAGTGTGAGAGTGCTTGGGTGGACCTACCTGCAGCAGACCATGCTGCTTACTTACCAGCAAGGTGATGTTTCACTCTCTTCTGGCAGGGACTACTTTTCCTTCTGGGTGAGGCAGGCACCACTCCCTGGATCATTGATGCTGGACCTCTTCTGGAAGCAGGAACTCTTTTGTCTGGGCGAGGCTGTGGAAGAAGACACCTAAGCACTCCTATGGACTATTTAAACCACACCCGATTGATGCAAGGTGCTTCGCGTTATTCTGCATCTGCAGCAGGACGCTCACCGTGTCAGCTCCAGTGAATCTTCAGTTCCGGATCCTGTGAATACGAAAATTACCTGCTGGGAACCAATCCTCAGTCTTCAGCAGCTCCTGCAAAACAAAAGGCACAGGTTAGGCAAAGGCAAAGTTGGCGGTTCAACTTACCCGATCCATCGGCAGCATTCAAGGCGTTTTTTCTGCATATCTCTGTCATGATCTCTGCTTCCAAAAGGTCAGGGTTTTCCCAACTCCCTTGGAAGCAGATCCATAACCCAGATTCCGAGTGCCAACCAGTCCCAATTGGGACCTTTTGGACCTAGTCCTGGCGCCAGTGGCACCAGGCTCATAAATATGCCCAGTCCCAGCGCTGGAAGCGCCGGGCTCATAATGCTTGGGTGGACTTACCTGCAGCAGACCATGCTGCTTACTTGCCTGCCAGTTGAGCCTCTGATCCTCTTCTGTTTGGAACTACTTTTCCTGTTGGGTGGGGCAGGAGCCACTCCCTAGATTCAGAACACTGGAACTCTTCTGGAAAGCAGGAACTCTTTTCTTACCTAGGCGTGGCTGTGGAAGGAGACACCTAAGCACTACAGGAGGCTATTTAAACCACACCCGATGGATGAATCTTGCTTTGCGTTATTCTGCATCCTCTGCAGCAGAACGCTCAACGTGTCTTCTGCATCTGATCCTGGGCCTAAGGAAAAAGGCTTACCATCCTGAATCCAGTCTTCAGCAACACCTATAAAGACAAGAAAGAACAGGTTAGCATTACGGTCTTCAGTGACAGCTCTTCACTTACCTGGTCCATCGGCTGTCA
Source organism: Ambystoma mexicanum (assembly GCF_040938575.1). Classification (NCBI taxonomy): domain Eukaryota; kingdom Metazoa; phylum Chordata; class Amphibia; order Caudata; family Ambystomatidae; genus Ambystoma; species Ambystoma mexicanum. Next base: position 1,294,014,542 of record NC_090932.1, read on the forward strand.
CCAACGCCTCGCGCTGCATTCCGGCATCTGAAAGACAAAGGCTTACCTACTCTTCGTGCGCTCCGGAGGTCTTCACACTGCATTCCGGCATCTGAAAGACAAAAGCTTACCAACTCTTTGCACGCTCCGGAGGCCTTCGGCGCTGCATCCCGCATCTGAAAGACAAAACAAGGTGCGTTTAAAGACATTGGGGAACTTTAATACTCACGTGCCATTACTCCTTTCCACATCTAACCCAGTGGGTATTCCGGCACCCTGCAGCCGCTCCGAACTTGTACCTGCAAAATAAAAAGACAGTTAGAGCGCATCGTGAAGCAGGCAACAAGCGCTTACTTACGTGCTTCCAGGCGCTTCTATTCATCACACGGGCTCCATCTTCAACTCACTTCATCCCGTCATCCGCCATCGCCGGAACCCTGCAAAACAAGAGACATCATTACTAAAGACTTTAAAGACATTAGAATTACTCGAAACTTACCGTTAGTGCAGTAAACGACGGACAGCAGTCCTCTGAAGTCAAGAGGCCTGCTCCCCTTATCCAGTGAAGAAACTGGTTACAGCACCCTGCCCCGAGGCAGATGGAGAGCACAGCGTTCACTTACCTAAGGAAGGTGAGAGCGTTAACCTTCGGGGTTCTACAGGAGAAGAGAAAGGGAAGAAGAGAGAGACATTCAATAACCCAGTTCCTTAATCCCATATTTTCTATCTGCAGACATCTTACCCTTCGAGTCAGACATACAGTGCACAGAGGTCCAGCCCAAAGAGCCAGCCGTGTGTTACACATCACCTTTGAAGATACGGTATACGCCCAGTCAAGACCGGCGCCTCTACGGGAATCAGGTGAGCGTTACAGAACGCAAAGCCTACCACAAAACTCCCGTCCAGGCGCTATGGAAACCTCGGATACCGACCAGCTAGCCCAGTTACTTGGGGAACTAAGGGCAGAAGTGCATGCAGCCCGTCAGGAAACGAACGCTCTAAGAAGGGAACTGATTATTTCCAAGGAGCGAACAGATGATCTCGCTAGACAATTGCTACAGTCACAAGCCGGACGGACCCCGTTACCCGCATCTGGGGGAAATCTTCCTTCTACATCCTCTATGAATCCAGTGCAGATCAACCTACCTGGGAATGTACCTCTGGCTCCGCCCGAACGATTTTCTGGTGACCCAAAGAGGTTTGCAGTATTTATCAATCAGTGCCGGTTGCATTTCTTATGCCGGCCAGCAGCCTTTCCAACTGATCAAGCTAAAGTAGCTTTCGTGCTTTCGTACCTTAGTGGCAATGCGGCAGACTGGTCGATCCCTCTAGTAAATCAAGATGATCCGGTCCTCCATGATTTTCAAGCTTTTCAGCTCAGTATGGAAAAACTGTTCGCAAGACATTCACAGGGGCAGGCCTTGGACAATGAGCTTCTTTCGTTGCGACAAGGTAATCAAGACCTTTTGGCTTATATTGCGTCTTTCAACAGACTGATAGTGGAAACTCAATGGCCTGAGGACAAAAGGATTACGCTGTTTTATAGAGGTCTACGTGGAGAGCTCAAAGATGTGTTAGCCCAAGTAGTGAATCCCCCACAAGATTGTTCGGACTATATAGACTTAGTCGTTCAAATAGTTCACAGACTGCAGAACAGGAAGGCCGATCGTTCCAAGTTTGATGCTCGAGTATTTTCCAAACCGCCAACTCCTTCCAAAGGAGTAGACTCCGGGGAACCCATGCAAATAGGGGGTCTAAAAGGTCCTCTAACACAAAAGGAGCGGGAAAGGAGAAAACAGTTGCAATTATGCCTCTATTGCTGAAACTCAGGGCACTTTCTTCGAGACTGTCCGGTGAAACCTGCCAAGAAGGCAGTAGGAGCTGCAGTTACCAAAGTTACAAACTCTGAGCAGGGAAACGACCTCGCCCGACAAGAATAGAGGTCCTCTTGCCGAGCGTGAAAACCAGTTCCGTGACCTCGCATTTCGTGATACCTATGGTCCTCATTAGCCCTGATAATCCGGATCGATTACATGCAATTGAAGCTTACGTCGACAGCGGTGCCATCGGCAATTATGTGGATCATGAAATGGTTTTGAGGATGAATCTAACTCTTTGTCCCAAGGCTGTAAAGGACGTCATTACTACGGTGGATGGTACGGAGATAGCCTCCGGGCCAGTAACGCATACCACTCAAGAGGTGACGCTAGTAAGTCAAGATGGACACCATGAGAAGATCGTGTTCGATGTGATCAAGGCCCCTCAGTTTCAGATTATTCTAGGAATACCTTGGTTAGAGAAACACAATCCTCTGATCGATTGGCGAGCAAGAACGGTCCAGTTTCCAGAATGTGTCTCTACTTGTCACCCTCCACCTGGTGTTGCACTGGCAGCAATTTCTTCAGAGACTCCCCAGTTACCTCCCGAATACCTAGAATACCAAGATGTTTTCCGGAAGGATCAGGCTAACTCTCTACCTCCTCATAGGTCTTTTGACTGCCAGATAGACCTGATACCTGGATCTACTCCTCTTTGTAGTAGAATTTATGCCCTCACCGAGCCTGAGAACCTTCACCTTCGACACTACCTGGATCAATACCTGGCAAATGGGTTTATTCGTCCTTCCAAGTCCCCTGCTTCTTCAGCTTTGTTCTTCGTTCCAAAAAAGGAAGGAGACCTTAGAACTTGTATAGATTATCGCTCCCTGAACCAGATCACCGTTAAGAATAGATATCCGTTACCTTTGATCCCTGAACTCCTGGACCAAGTCAGAAAAGCATGCATATATACAAAGCTGGATCTTAGAGGAGCTTACCACTTGGTACGAGTAAAAGAGGGCGATGAATGGAAGACGGCCTTCCGCACCAAGTATGGGCTATTTGAATATCAGGTCATGCCCTTCGGACTTTGCAATGCCCCGGCCGCCTTTCAATATTTTATGAACGATGTCCTCAGAGAGCTCATAGATGTGTGTGTTGTTGTTTACATTGACGATATCCTCGTTTATTCTTCATCGGAATCTGAACATCGGAAACACGTGAAAATGGTCCTCGAAAGATTGCGTCAACACAAACTTTTCGCTAAGTTGGAAAAATGTGTTTTCAACGTGACTGAAGTTGAATTCTTGGGATTCATATTATCACCTGGCGGAGTGCGTATGGATTCAAAGAAGGTCGATGCAGTTCTCAAATGGCCATCACCATCCTCCGTAAAAGGTGTGCAAAGCATGTTAGGCTTCGCTAACTTTTACCGCAGGTTTATCCCCGAATTCTCTCGAATAGTCCAGCCCATCACTGCCTTGTTAAAGAAAAACAAACGTTTTGAATGGTCTACCGAGGCGGAACAAGCTTTCCAGGATTTGAAGACTAAATTTATCTCTGCACCAATCTTAAAACACCCTCGCCCCGAACTCCCCTATATCGTGGAAACTGATGCTTCAAGCCTTGCCATGGGGGCAGTTCTATCACAAAAGGACCCGGTAACCAATCAGTTGCATCCTGTGGCATTTTGGTCCCGCAAATTCTCGCCTCCTGAAATCAATTACATGATTACTGACAAGGAACTTCTGGCTATCAAGTCTGTCTTTAAGGCTTGGCGGCATTATCTGCTGGGGGCCAGACACACCGTTACTGTGATTACGGATCACCGAAACCTGCAATATTTGAAAACCGCAAAAGCCCAATCCTCTAGACAACTCCGTTGGGCATTATTCTTTGCCGAGTTTGACTTCATAATTACCTATCGACCTGGTACAAAGAACGGTAAAGCTGATGCCCTTTCTCGGATGGGAGTGGAAGAACACTTGATCAACCCTAAACCTGTACCAATCATTCCCGAACAAAGAATTCTGGGTGTAATCGCCACAGAATCCATAGAGGAAGTTAAGGATAAAGCCAGGCAACTTGTAACTCCAGCAGACATACAGAATTGGCATCTGCAGGGAAAGGACTTTGCAGTAAAGGACAACTTATTGTATTTCCTAGAACGATTATACCTACCCAGCACAGATTTACAGAAAAAAGTAATCTCTTGTTATCACGATTCTTTAATGGAAGGACATCCCGGTATGGCCAAGACCTCAGAAAAGATCAAGCGCTACTTCTGGTGGCCGTCTTGGAAAAAAGATATCAGAGACTTTATAATGTCCTGTGGAGTATGCGCCCAAAACAAGAGTCAAAAGGAAAGACCAGCAGGCCTCTTACGCCCTATTGACATCCCACCTCGCCCTTGGCATACGCTTTCTATGGACTTCATCACCGATCTACCTCCATGCTCCGGATACAATACGATTCTAGTAATCGTGGACTTATTCTCCAAGATGGCGCATTTCATTCCGCTCAAAGGCTTGCCAACAGCAGCAACTCTGGCCCGAGAATTTCTCGAAAACATCGTCCGACTGCACGGTTTTCTTTCGGTTCTAATTTCGGATCGAGGTAGTCAATTTATTTCTCATTTTTGGCGAAGTTGCTGTCGGTCGGCTCAAATTGATGTCAGACTATCGACCAGTCACCACCCTCGGACCGACGGACAAACCGAGAGGACCAATCAAACTCTGGAACAGTATTTACGCTGCATGCTGCAACAAACTGAAAAAACTTGGAAAGACATCCTTTGGATAGCCGAATATGCCTACAATAACTCTGTCCATTCGGGAACTGGGAAAACCCCGTTTTTTCTTTTGTACGGCAGTCACCCTCGAACCTCGGAGTTGGATCCCCTCCAAGATCTTGAAACACCAGCAGTAGACTACCTGCATTCTACAATCACCCAAGCCTTTAAGGAAGCTGTTTCTCACCTTCAAAGGGCTAAAGAACAATACAAGAAAGGAGCAAATCAACATCGGAAGGAAGCCCCTCAATATCAAGTAGGGGATCAAGTCTGGTTATCCACCAAATATCTACCTCTAAAAGGGCCACGCACATTCAACCCAAGATACCTTGGTCCCTATTCCATCACTACCATAGTAAACCCAGTAGCGGTCAAGTTGGACTTGCCCCCGCACATGAAGATACATCCGGTCTTCCACGTCTCTCTATTAAAACCTGTGCAACCTCAAACCCGACTAACTAAATCTCCAAAACCTATCCTAGTTGATGGAGAACTCGAGTTTGAAGTCAAAAGCATTCTGGACTCCAAGATCTCCAAATCTAAACTATTTTACCTAATTGACTGGAAAGGCTACGGCCCCCAAGAGAGATCCTGGGAACCTGCTGAATATGTCCACGCTCCTCGCCTAATCAAAAGATTTCACCGAACATTTCCTGACAAGCCAAAACCCCAGGAGAAGCCCGGTTTGGGAGGGGCCTTGAGGGGGGGTACTGTCATGATCTCTGCTTCCAAAAGGTCAGGGTTTTCCCAACTCCCTTGGAAGCAGATCCATAACCCAGGTTCCGAGTGCCAACCAGTCCCAATTGGGACCTTTTGGACCCAGTCCTGGCGCCAGTGGCACCAGGCTCATAAATATGCCCAGCGCTGGAAGCGCCGGGCTCATAATGCTTGGGTGGACTTACCTGCAGCAGACCATGCTGCTTACTTGCCTGCCAGTTGAGCCTCTGATCCTCTTCTCTTTGGAACTACTTTTCCTGTTGGGTGGGGCAGGAGCCACTCCCTAGATTCAGAACACTGGAACTCTTCTGGAAAGCAGGAACTCTTTTCTTACCTAGGCGTGGCTATGGAAGGAGACACCTAAGCACTACAGGAGGCTATTTAAACCACACCCGATGGATGAATCTTGCTTTGCGTTATTCTGCATCCTCTGCAGCAGAACGCTCATCGTGTCTTCTGCATCTGATCCTGGGCCTAAGGAAAAAGGCTTACCATCCTGAATCCAGTCTTCAGCAACACCTATAAAGACAAGAAAGAACAGGTTAGCATTTTTTTTAATTCTTTTATTTGCATTTGGTTCATAATACACAACAATTCATGCAGAACCTTTACAAAATTTAAAAATATTACAAATAATCATTTTACAATTACAAAAATAGCTCTAATTCATTCTCAATGTGTTTACAAAAACTTGCCAATTCATATATTAAGGGTTTGTGACATCCCTGCATCATTCTGGTCCACAAAACTTCAAGACAGTCCTCAAATTCAATTTCCGCAAATTTCCTCAATTTGAGTGTCCTTGTATTCTTAAAATGCGGACAGTACAGTATAAAATGTTTCAACGTTTCGTACGATTCATTACATTCAACAAATCGACATCCCACGCGATCATTTAATTTATTCATTTCCCAGTTTTTAGTCCGTTCCCGTGTATGGTATAGATTTAATCTAAAGCGAATATATACCTTTCGGATATTTTCGCAAGGGAATAACAAAACATGGTCATAACGTGGAATGCGCTGTTTTACATGCATACTGTATTCCTTATACAACACATAGGTTTTAATTAAATCAATGGTAATACACCAATCCATTTCAAAAAGTTTTTTCTTAACAAAACCGGGACGATATTGCATGTCCTCAACGGTTGTATTTATATTATCTAAAATTTGTTGCATTTTCAATTGATAATTAAAAAAGGATTTTGGAGTTTGCATGCCCAACATTTTATTTAAATCGATATACAATGAGTTAATAGGAGGATAATGAATTTTAACGTAATTGGACAATTGTCTCCATTTCCAACGAGTTGATAATGAAACCAGACCTAGTTCATGTCGAATAATGGCATTAGGAGTTGACATCGGGAGAAACATTGCAGATTTTAAAAGAGAACCCTGTATACTATCAAGCACGCTAGTCATGTCACACAGACAAATATCTAATGTGTACAATATGACACTTTCGACTTTTAATGTCATAAAGTCTATTAGCGGGATTAAAGAGAATTTGCAGTATTGGCTATAAATCCTTTTCATTTGGGACAACAGTGGTCGAGTTTTATTCCTAATAATATTTGACCATGCGTTAATAGAGTTAAGGGCTGATATGTAATACCCTAAATAGATAGCATTGTTCACACGGCAAATTTGTGTATTCAATATTTGCCATCTAAAATTCGCGTTTTTTGATTTCACTCCAAAGGTCATAATGGCAGTTTTTACTGGGTTAGGTGTCAAATTATGTGCTTTTGCAAAATTCTCAAATAATGAGAGTTTGGTTTGGAGCCCTACTGGAGTAGGGTCAAACAAAATAATATCATCAGCGAATGCAATCCATTTCAAATGAATACTCCCCACTTTAACAGAAAACAAATCGCCCTTTTCCCAATTTTCACTGAGATCGGATAGGTATAAATTAAATAAGGTAGCCGCGAGGTTACAGCCCTGTTTCACACCTATTGTTGTACGTATAGGGGCTGTGGTCCCACCTTCTGGGGAGATTCTTATTCTATACGAAGTGGTTGTGTGCAACTTAATAATCCAATACATCAACACAGCTGGAATCCCTAACTTCAACATTTTTTTCCACAGTAAGTTGCGGACCACCGTGTCAAAAGCAGAACTCATGTCAATCATTGCTATATATACAGGATTAGAGTTCCTTTCTTTTACTCCAGCAATAACATGCGACATGATAAAAGCATTTAGGGTTGTACTCATAGACTTCCTGAATCCAGTTTGATATTTCGAATACATATCATTCGCCCTGATTACTTTCTCCAATTCACTTAAGAGAAGGATAGAAAAGATCTTAGCCTCAGAATCAATTAACGATATTGGACGATAATTTTCTGGGAGAGATGGATCACCCTTTTTAAAAATAGGTACTATATTGGCAGTTAGCCAAGAGGGTGGAACTTCCCCAGATTTAATAATAGAATCAAACTTAAGGTTTATGATGTCAGCCCACAACACGGGATCTGCCTTATAAAGACAGGGGGGAAGGCCATCAGGTCCTGCGGCTTTTGAATAGGTCAATCTGGAGATTGCCCATATAATATCGTTGCAATCCCAGTTCAGCCTTGGGATATTGGAATATTCGAGAGAAACATCAGGGACAAAGTGAAATTTGCAAGGTAGTTGGTATTTAGCCTTTATGAAAGTTTGCCAAATGTGCTCAGGAATACAATTTAACGAAAACGTTGCCACGCGTCTATTATCAGCTTTCAGAGTGCGCCAGATTACTCGTGTGTCATGAGCTAAGATGGCACGAATTAATGTACAATTTGCATCGTTATAATTTGAAATACGAGCAGATCTCAAGTTATGTTTATAGGCTAATAGTATACCATTCCTCCTTGTCTTACTAACTTCGCTGCCCAAGTTGCCTCTCTTTAAATATCTCAATGCCCTGTTCTTCTCCCTTTTTAATAGTTTGCATGTATGATCATATGGATGTGGATGTTGCACATTGCTTTGTGTATTGCGGAATCGTTCAAGAGCTGTTGCAACTATATTTGGATAATGCATACACAATGTATAATCGTAATTTCCCCCTGCACTTCTAATCCTCTCAATCTCTGAGGAGATTTGTGTAACAACAAAGTTACATATTCCTTGGTTCCATCTGATGGAATGGAAAGGACGATCTATTTCAACCACTGCCAGAGTTATATTAGGTATAAGCGAATTAAATTTTAGTTGAAAAAAGGTAGAGAGTTGTGCATGATCACCTATCTCAATCCGTCCTATTTCTAGGGGTGCCATGTGCATAAACAGATTATGAGATACAAATATATAATCTATCATTGATTGCATTGTTCCTCTTGACCATGTATTACCAAGATTCATGTCGTTTCTGACCATTAAGTCCATGTCCCACTCCGTGAGGAGTTCTCTAAGTTTGCCTCCTCTGCTACGTGAAAGAGTGGATGATTTAAATTTATGGATTATAGTCAAATCTCTACAATCACAATTAAAGTCACCGCCTATAATGATTTCACAAGTGCGGTATCTGGTAGATATATCTAATAGACATGCATCTAATTCATCTAACATTTCATCGACTGAGAGGGCAGCTGGATTCCAATATAAGGAAATTATCATAAGAGATGAGTACCTAAATGAGGGTATTACAAGATGAATCGCCAATATACTGACAGATTCCCAAGCTAATTCTGATTGAGCCTGCAAGGAAATCTTAACTCCAACCAACAAACCCCCAGATGGACGACCTAACAAAGATCTCCTTGCAGGTGATGTAAAAGTTAAATATCCAGGAATCACAAATGGGTCAGTTTTCATCGTTTCTTGTATCATTATTATAGTAGGTTGTTCTGAGTAGGTTAGAGCAGAGTGCCATTTCATCAGGTTTACAAACCCACAAGAATTCCATGATAAAATTTGCATGCGCGTATCAATGCATAGCTATTTCGCCGGGATCGGGGGATTCGGACATAAGATTGCCGAAAGCATAGGTTCCAACCATGGTAGACCTTTTGTATTAGCTGCAAGTTTCAAAATTTCCAGCATTCCTCCCTCCAACCCTACTTCAGATTGCACGCAAGGACCACCTGCAGTTTGAATTTTTTCAATACCCTTGCCTGGTGTTTCTAGAAATATTAAAGCCTCCGACTCACAATCAAAAGTAAACAGCGTCAGACCCTCCTTTTCTATTTCCTCACGATTAAACCATATAAATTTCATTATAGCTTCAGAGGCAAGATAACAAATAGCCCTATGATTATTTGTACTTGCCAGAGAAACCCTTGTAATATCCTCAGATTTGATTATTGTCAATTGAGGTATTTTTGAAAATACGGAGAATGTATAGGATCGATTAATGCGATTATCCGCCAATATCTTTGCATCCCCCTCAAATCCAATGATGCACTGAGTTGCCAGTTCACTTCGATGAGGCCTAGTAGCAGGTGTACTTTTTTCTGTGTTCATTAAAGATACAACCTGTGTAGTTGTCGTAGAAACCGCACAGGGATTCGGCTCAAGTGAAAATGTACTCCCACTAACAGGTAAATCGTAATCCCTATTTGAGTTAGTGATGTTAATTTGATTCTCAAGTAGGGACTTACTCATTGCAGGACCATGGATGGAGATGTGGCTCGGGGCAAAAAGGGTACTCACGTTGTTTAGATCGTTTGTTGATAAATTCCCAAAATGCGTCGTAAAAGGTACTTCAGAGATCTCCACTTTTTTCCCCCGGCCATTTACCATCACTACATTTTCCTTTTTATCCGGTAAGCAATTATCCGACATTATTGCATCGGCACATCTTACGTTCATTTTGTTACTATTTCCAATTCCTACTCCTGATTCCATTACATTACTCAGTCTATGTGCATTATTTACATGTGTTTGGATATTCGAGGCACTAATACATATCTCACTATATGATTTCCTCAGAGGTATTTTTAGGGGGACACTAATTCCTCCATCCTGATGCTTGATCTGATTTTTTGACGTGCAGCATCTACCTACTGAGGGGAAATATTCATTTAAGGTGATTTTTGGTGAGTTTTGAATGATACAGTCCGAATTAGGCTTTACATTTCCCTTTCCGTGTATTAAATGGGCCTTTGGAATAATCGTAACTGCCTCTTGATGTATCACAGCTTTAGAAGTTAGGGTTTCCTGAGTGTTCAATTTTGCCAATTGCGTAGTATAGGTTTTGTTCTTTCCCATATTCGTATGCACATCCAACTTCAATAGTTCAGAGGTGCCAAGGCTTTCACCATCTTTTTCTACACTTGGTTCAGTAGCAGGTATAAGGGCATCCTGACTCACTTTGAACAACTGATCCAATTGTGTAGTATAAGTTTTGTTCTTTCTCGTATTCTTATGCACATCTACCTTCAATAATGCAGATGTGCCAAGGCTCCCACCCTCTTTTTCTACACTTGGTTCAGTTGCAGGTGTAAGGGCATCCTGACTCTCTTTGGACAGCTGATCCAAGTCAATGATCTCCTCATCTGCAATTTCTAGGATAGAAGTAGATTTTATGCACTTCTCCTCCCTCCTTCTTTTCGCAAGTCTTTTCACAGCACGCATATGCATCCTTCTAGCCCGACGAGACATAAAAGTTGAGGTTACCTCAGTGTGCAAATTTTCAATTTCTGCCTCTTTTTGCTTCTCAATTTCATCCAACAAAACTGAAGGACTATCAGGCTGATCCAATGTCAACACTTGGGGAATAGGACTACGCAGCATATCGCAAGGCTGTGGTTTATTAAGTAGTTGTGAAGCTATTGTGTTATTTAATGCAATTATTGAAGCCTTAATCTCACTCAAATCGTTCTCACAAGAGCACTTCAAAATCTCTGATGACACCCCATATATTTGCCCAGAGTTGTTACATTCTGGGTGATCAGGGAGCGAACATTGCGTGCTTCTCTCATGACAATCATTTGTAACCACTCTAGGTCTTTGTCCACCTATTTCATATTGCAAATATCTCATGGTATCAATTGCAGTTATAAAGCCCTCAATTTTATCCATCTTGGAACAAAGAAAATGCATAGTTGCCTTTAATTCCTTTAGTTCCAAGTGGGTAAGTTCATGGCCTTTATCCAGAAGATCTAATATTTTTGTGATCACAGGGAGGGGACTAGGAGATTGAAATTCGGCACTTCCCTTGTCGGATGTGCTACCCTCAGGATCGTCATTTATAGACCTACTATGGGCTTTGATTTGCTCAGGGGAATACGATAAAGCATGTGAAATCACTTCAGTGCCTCCATCACCCATTATTTCATTATGAGTTTGCACAGTACGATTTCTAGAGGTGGAGTTAAAAATCCCCTTATTGGAAGGCCTATAGACAAGTGGGGTCATCATATCAATAGATTGATTAACTTGTTCATCTAGTTCACCCATTTTCCTCATAATATTTCTAAACGGGTCTTCATTCAAAGTGCAAGGTAATGATGGGGTTATGCAGCTCGCCAAGCCCACCCTAGCAACATTATTATCTTCCTCTTTTATAAAATTGCAGATATTAGCAGTAGGGTTAGCATGAATCTGAGCGAAGTAGGTAGTTTGTGCTGGAGTATCAATACTATTTAAGTTACCATCTTTAGCTTCCTCCGCCAAAGTATTGGTAACCAATAGTTCATTATCAGGAATACTGCTTTTATGGCCTAGGAAGTCATTGTTGGTTTCATTACAAGCGTTTAGTATTGCTTCTGTACACCGCCCACTACGCAATCCATAAGCCATAGTTAATTTTAATATAAAAACAGAAATCACAACCTACTAAATAAAAGTTAGTAAGGTCCTGTAAAAGGTAGGGACTAATCCAACTTTACACCTCTAATTAAAGAGAAATATGAATTAGAACATTAGATGATGACAAGCATCTAGCACTTTATATAAAAATGTCATCAATGTAACCACACTTTCGCTCCTCAGCGCATATAAAACTTATGAAATCATTGAATTCTGACAATATATCAATGGGTTCACTACTTTTCACATAGAATTGAGCATTAACACTTTTAAAAATAGAACCTCCGTGGTTGACAGTAATTAATCTAGTCCCAGCGATCTACCTTCTATAAACGCCGCCAAACAGCCGCACAACAGCTAATGGTCTTTTCACCGTCGGGCTTAACGCCGCAAGGGTGGGTTGGGCGTAGTTTTCTGTTCACGGCGAGTCACGTGATCACACACGTGGTCCGGATGACTCCGCCCCCTCCAGGAAGCAGTCCGGGCCAGGCAAGAGCAACGCTCGCAGTGCCTGGATCCTGGCAGATGCAATACAGGTTTAGAAGCAGTACTTCGCTGCTCACACGCTCCTTGGTCCTTGGTCCAAAAGAAATGCATTACGGTCTTCAGTGACAGCTCTTCACTTACCTGGTCCATCGGCTGTCACCAACGCCTCGCGCTGCATTCCGGCATCTGAAAGACAAAGGTTTACCTACTCTTCGTGCGCTCCGGAGGTCTTCACACTGCATTCCGGCATCTGAAAGACAAAAGCTTACCAACTCTTCGCACGCTCCGGAGGCCTTCGGCGCTGCATCCCGCATCTGAAAGACAAAACAAGGTGCGTTTAAAGACATTGGGGAACTTTAATACTCACGTGCCATTACTCCTTTCCACATCTAACCCAGTGGGTATTCCGGCACCCTGCAGCCGCTCCAAACTTGTACCTGCAAAATAAAAAGACAGTTAGAGCGCATCGTGAAGCAGGCAACAAGCGCTTACTTACGTGCTTCCAGGCGCTTCTATTCATCACACGGGCTCCATCTTCAACTCACTTCAGCCCGTCATCTGCCATCGCCGGAACCCTGCAAAACAAGAGACATCATTACTAAAGACTTTAAAGACATTAGAATTACTCGAAACTTACCGTTCGTGCAGTAAACGACGGACAGCAGTCCTCTGAAGTCAAGAGGCCTGCTCCCCTTATCCAGTGAAGAAACTGGTGACAGCACCCTGCCCCGAGGCAGATGGAGAGCACAGCGTTCACTTACCTAAGGTGAGAGCGTTAACCTTTGGGGTTCTACAGGAGAAGAGAAAGGGAAGAAGAGAGAGACATTCAATAACCCAGTTCCTTAATCCCATATTTTCTATCTGCAGACATCTTACCCTTCGAGTCAGACATACAGTGCACAGAGGTCCAGCCCAAAGAGCCAGCCGTGTGTTACACATCACCTTTGAAGATACGGTATACGCCCAGTCAAGACCGGCGCCTCTACGGGAATCAGGTGAGCGTTACAATCTCGTACGGCATCGGGCCTGCAAAGACAAAGAACATTGGTTAGTAACGCTTAGTTACAAAACTGCTTACTTGTGTTACGCTCGCTCCAACTCTGCTCGCGCTGCATTCCGGCACCTGTAAAGACAAAAGAGACATTAAGGTGCATTCTACAGCCCTAGAGCAGCCTTTCTACTTACGTGCCTTCGTATGCCCCATCATCTTGTTACGCTCTCTGCCACGAACCTGTGGGGAGCATCTTCTTCGGCACCGACAGCATCTGAAAGGGAAAAGACAGACATTAAGGAGATAAGACATTTGAATAGAGCAATCTAAAGGGAACTTTTATACTTACAAGTCACGCTCGTGCAGCACACGGCAGCATCGCTCTCAACTTACCCTCTGCAATTAAGAGGCTGAACTCATATCCAGTGAAGTAACTGGACCCAGCGCCCCTGCATGAGACGCAGGATGGAGAGCCTAGCATTCACCTATTTAAGACACCTCACCCTTCAGGTTAAACTTTCGGTGAGAAAGGGGCCGAATCCGGGAGCCAAACGTATCCTACGCCTGACACTGAAGACGGTTGCATCGCCCAGTCAAGACCCACGCCTCCGAGGGAACCAGGTGAGCGTTACCGAACGCAAAGCCTTACCACATATTTCCCGCCCAGGCGCAATGGAAACTTCAGACACGGACCAATTGGCCCAGTTGCTCGGGGAGTTGAGGGCAGAAGTACACGCAGCGCGCCAGGAAACAAATGCCCTAAGGAGGGAGTTAGTGGTTTCTAAGGAACGAACAGACGATTTGGCTAGACAATTGTTGCAAGCCCAAGCGGGACAAACTCCTCTGCCTACCCCTGGGGGGAGCCATGCTCCAACGACTTCCTCTAATCCGGTGCAAATTAATCTACCAGGAAATGTACCTCTGGCCCCGCCCGAACGCTTTTCAGGTGATCCGAAAAGATATGCTGTGTTCATCAATCAGTGTCGTTTGCACTTTTTGTGTAGACCTGCCGCTTTCCCAACGGACCAGGCTAAGGTGGCCTTTGTGCTCTCATATCTTAGTGGCAGTGCCGCAGATTGGTCTATTCCTTTAGTGACTCAGGATCCTTTAGTGACTCAGGATAACCCAATTCTTTACAATTTCCAGGACTTCCAAGCTAGTATGGAAAGATTGTTCGCAAGACATTCTCAGGGACAGGCCCTGGACAATGAACTTCTTTCACTACGACAGGGCAATCAAGATCTTCTGGCCTACATTGCATCATTCAACAGACTAGTGGTTGAAACCGGATGGCCTGAGGATAAGAGGATCACCCTTTTCTACAGAGGCCTGCGTGGAGAACTCAAAGACGTTCTGGCTCAGGTGGTGAATCCTCCACAAGACTGTTCCGAATACATCGATCTGGTGGTTCAATTGGATCATAGAATACAAAATCGAAAAGCCGATCGTTCCAGAATTGAGACTCGAATTTTTTCAAGACCACAGAGTTCCGCTAAAGGAAATGATACCGTGGAACCCATGCAGATTGGGGTTGTGAAAGGACCTCTAACCCAAAAGGAAAGGGAAAGGAGAAGACAACTGCAATTGTGCCTCTATTGTGGAAACTTAGGGCATTTCCTTCAAGATTGCCCCGTGAAACCAAGGAAGAAGATAGTAGGAGCTTCCGATAAGGGTGCCAAAGGTTCAGAGTCGGAAAACGACCTCGCCCGACAAGTGTAGAGGTCCGCTTGCCGAGCGTTAAAACCAGTTCTTTGACCTCGCATTTCATCATGCCCATGGTCCTCATGTGTCCAGAACAACCCAATCGTATGCATGCCATTAAAGCATACATTGATAGTGGCGCAATCGGCAATTACGTGGACTGTGAATTGGCCGCCAGGATGAATCTATCTCTTTGTCTTAAGACGGTGAAAGACGTCATCACCACCGTGGATGGTACGGAAATAGCTTCCGGACCAGTAACTCACACCACCATGGAAGTGACGTTGGTAAGCCAAGATGGACATCAAGAGAAGATCGTGTTTGATGTGATCAAGGCTCCGCAGTTTCAAGTTATCCTGGGAATCCCTTGGTTGGAGAAACACAATCCCCAAATCGATTGGCGAGCAAAGACAATCCGGTTTCCAGAATGCGCTCCTACCTGTTATACTCAGCCTACCACTAAGCTAGTAGCAACTACTTCTGAGAGTCATCACCTGCCTCCTGAATACCGGGAATTTCAGGATGTCTTTCGAAAAGATCAAGCTAATTCGCTGCCCCCTCACAGATCATACGACTGCCAGATAGACTTGGTTCCGGGATCCACTCCTCTGTGCAGTCGAATTTATGCCCTCACAGAACCTGAAAATCTTCACCTGAGGCAGTATTTGGACCAGTACCTGGCTAATGGATTCATCCGTCCTTCGAAGTCCCCAGCCTCTTCAGCTTTGTTCTTCGTTCCAAAAAAGGAAGGAGACCTGAGAACATGTATAGATTACCGTGCCCTGAACCAGATTACGATTAAGAACAGATATCCGTTACCATTGATCCCTGAACTTCTTGACCAAGTTAAAAGTGCTTGTATCTACACAAAGCTGGACCTCAGAGGAGCTTACCATTTAGTACGAATAAAAGAGGGCGACGAATGGAAGACGGCCTTTCGTACTAAATATGGACTGTTCGAGTATCAAGTAATGCCCTTTGGGTTATGCAACGCACCGGCTGCTTTTCAGTATTTTATGAATGACGTCCTCAGAGAGCTCATCGACGTATGTGTAGTTGTCTATATTGATGACATTCTGGTCTACTCGTCCTCTGAGGCGGATCATCGAAAACACGTCACAGCAGTACTGGAGAGGCTCCGAAAACTGGCGGCATTATCTCCTGAGAGCCCGACACACAGTCACCGTCATCACGGATCATCGTAATTTACAGTACCTTAAATCAGCCAAAGCTCAATCATCTAGACAACTTCGCTGGGCATTATTTTTTGCCGAATTCGACTTTGTGATAACTTACCGACCAGGCAACAAGAATGGTAAAGCAGATGCTCTCTCCCGAATTGGAGTAGGTGAACTCACGACCAATCCTGAACCAGTACCCATAATTCCGGAGCAGAGAATCCTGGGTTTGATAAGTGCACAAACCATTGAAGACCTTGAAGCTAAAGTTAAAGAACTTCTGACTCCAGCAGAAGTGCAAGACTGGCAACTCAAGGGAAAAGATTTCACAATGGATAAGAACTTACTATACTTTCGAGGAAGATTATATCTACCATGCACCGATTTACAAAGACAGGTGATCTCTTGTTACCATGACTCCTTAATGGAAGGACATCCCGGCATTGCCAAAACGTCGGAAAAGATAAAAAGACATTTCTGGTGGCCGTCTTGGAGAAAGGACATTAAAAATTTCATAAATTCCTGTGGTGTGTGCGCTCAAAGCAAAAGCCAGAAGGAGAAGCCAGCAGGTCTCTTACATCCAATAGACATTCCTCCACACCCATGGCATACTCTCTCCATGGACTTCATCACGGATTTACCACCATGCTCCGGATTTAATACAATCTTAGTGATTGTGGACCTATTCTCGAAGATGGCCCATTTTATCCCATTGAAAGGGTTACCTACAGCTTCAATTCTGGCTCGAGAGTTCCTCGAAAACATCGTTCGGTTGCACGCCTTTCCTTCAGTTTTAATCTCAGATAGAGGAAGTCAATTTATTTCCCACTTCTGGCGGAGTTGTTGTCGCCTAGCCCAAATTGACGTAAGGCTTTCAACCAGCCACCATCCCCAGACCGACGGGCAGACCGAGAGGACCAACCAAACCCTGGAACAGTTTCTGCGCTGCATGTTACAACAGTCGGAGGACACTTGGAAAGACATTCTCTGGATTGCGGAGTATGCTTATAATAATTCAGTCCATGCCGGAACCGGAAAAACTCCTTTTTTTCTTTTATATGGACTCCACCCTCGCACTTCAAATCTTGATCCACCTCAAAATCTTGGGACACCCGCTGTAGATCATCTGCATTCTACAATCACTCAAGCCTTTAAAGAGGCCACGTCTCACCTTAAGCGGGCCAAGGAACAATACAAGAAGTGTGCGGACATACATCGAAAAGAAGCTCCTCAATATCTTGTGGGAGATCAAGTCTGGTTATCCACCAAACATCTACCGCTAAAAGGACCGCATACTTTCAATCCGCGATACCTGGGACCTTACCCAATCACTGCCATAATTAATCCAGTGGCAGTTAAATTGGGCCTACCTGCCCATATGAAAATACATCCAGTTTTCCACGTTTCTCTACTAAAACCCTTGCAACCTGGAACCCGTTTGACGAAATCTCCAGACCCTATTCTTGTGGACGGAGAACTGGAATTCGAAATACAAGACATCTTAGACTCCAAGATTTCCAAATCAAAATTATACTATCTAATTGACTGGAAAGGTTATGGCCCCCAGGAACGATCTTGGGAACCGTCAGAACATGTTCATGCACCCCGTCTGGTTAAGAAGTTTCATCGAACTTTTCCTGATAAACCGAAACCCCCGGAGAAGACAAATTTGGGAGGGGCCTTGAGGGGGGGTGCTGTCTTGACCACTGCTTCCAAGGAGTCAGGACCTGCCCAACATCCTTGGAAGCAGGCTCATAACATATACTATCGGCACCAGCAAGTCCCAATAGGGACCTTTTGGACCTTGTCCTGGCACAGGTGGTGCCAGGCTCATAGTATGGACCCGTCCCGGCACAGGAAGCGCCGGGCTCATAACAAGTGTGAGAGTGCTTGGGTGGACCTACCTGCAGAAGACCATGCTGCTTACTTACCAGCAAGGTGATGTTTCACTCTCTTCTGGCAGGGACTACTTTTCCTTCTGGGTGGGGCAGGCACCACTCCCTGGATCATTGATGCTGGACCTCTTCTGGAAGCTGGAACTCTTTTGTCTGGGCGAGGCTGTGGAAGAAGACACCTAAGCACTCCTATGGACTATTTAAACCACACCCGATTGATGCAAGGTGCTTCGCGTTATTCTGCACCTGCAGCAGGACGCTCACCGTGTCAGCTCCAGTGAATCTTCAGTTCCGGATCCTGTGAATACGAAAATTACCTGCTGGGAACCAATCCTCAGTCTTCAGCAGCTCCTGCAAAACAAAAGGCACAGGTTAGGCAAAGGCAAAGTTGGCGGTTCAACTTACCCGATCCATCGGCAGCATTCAAGGCGTTTTTTCTGCATATCTCGTACGGCATCGGGCCTGCAAAGACAAAGAACATTGGTTAGTAACGCTTAGTTACAAAACTGCTTACTTGTGTTACGCTCGCTACAACTCTGCTCGCGCTGCATTCCGGCACCTGTAAAGACAAAAGAGACATTAAGGTGCATTCTACAGCCCTAGAGCAGCCTTTCTACTTACGTGCCTTCGTGTGCCCCATCATCTTGTTACGCTCTCTGCCACGAACCTGTGGGGAGCATCTTCTTCGGCACCGACAGCATCTGAAAGGGAAAAGACAGACATTAAGGAGATAAGACATTTGAAGAGAGCAATCTAAAGGGAACTTTTATACTTACAAGTCACGCTCGTGCAGCACACGGCGGCATCGCTCTCAACTTACCCTCTGCAATTAAGAGGCTGAACTCATATCCAGTGAAGTAACTGGACCCAGCGCCCCTGCATGAGACGCAGGATGGAGAGCCTAGCATTCACCTATTTAAGACACCTCACCCTTCAGGTTAAACTTTCGGTGAGAAAGGGGCCGAATCCGGGAGCCAAACGTATCCTACGCCTGACACTGAAGACGGTTGCATCGCCCAGTCAAGACCCGCGCCTCCGAGGGAACCAGGTGAGCGTTACAGCAGAGACCAAGCAGCTTCTTTGCTCGTCCTCAGAGAAAGATGTTCTAACCAACTCACCGCCCTTGCCACGAAGCAATAGAGGCCCATTAATAAGCCAATCGCCTCCACGGCCTGGGACATCCGATTCCATCTTGAACACTCTCTTGAGGAGCCGGAGACCAAGTGAACAACCATTCACCGTTCCAAAAGAAACACCATCGAAGATACCAGACATGCTAACGATTATGTCAGCAGCAACTATCGCGTTGGCTCTGTTTGGAAAATTATACAAGTCATTAAATGCCACTTTGAAGGACCATTCCACCATATCTGCTATGATGCATACAAAGTTGATCTACTTAGGTTACATCACTGCAATGGAAAAAAACATAAAGGCCCAAAGTGTATTTTCCGACAGCGAGCACTTCTGTTATACAAGACCACCGAAACAAAAATCATCAGCAAAGCAGTAGGAAGTTGAGACAAAATGCGGCGACTCAAACATCTCAGCAGAACCACAGGGAGAACATATCTATAACTCACAGAGTGAGGGCTGATCTAAATGCAGGAAACTTCAGTGTATTCAATTCCCATCAAGGTTGTGCAAGAGGGGCGAAAAACATCCAGTCTGAAGTTTTCTTTTTCCCGCAGAACCACCAGTGCAAATCACCCAATAAAGAAGCAGAGAGACGTCAGTTACAGACAGAAGCTCATTTGTGCATTATTATAGGATCACCCTCTAAAGGAGACACAGAGGAAAAAAACGTAACCGCTGGTGAGGGTGCGAAACCAAAGGAAACCAAAGGAAAGTAAGAGCAATCAAGTACTCCTGAAACCTCAGGACTCTTCTACCTTTAAAAAAAGGCCTCGACTTCAGAGGCAAGCAAATACTCTGTGCAAACACAACCAAAGAAACCCCCAACTGTGAACGTGCCACAGTCAGCCTCTGTGAGCTAGGAGACATAACAATTCACAAACCAATGCGGCAGACGCTGCCTAAATCAGTGATTACTGTTGAAGATTTTCTGGCAGACACGAACTACATGAACATTACGCAACATCTTTCACCAGACATGGAAGTAAACAAGGAGGTTCGAACTAATGCAAAAGCTTCTGACTCAGAACAGAGAAGAGACCCAAGAGAAAAAAATCGCGGACCTGCGAGAGAGTTGTCCCCTTGCTACGATCATCACGTAACCCGAGGAAACATCATGGGGAGCAGAAGCATAGGCAAAATTCTATACCGCCGTCCCGCAATTCAAGAAGAACTGAAGGTTCATTTGAGCAAAATGACTTTGAAGGGCTGAACAATCAACGCGGAAACTAACTAACAAAAACTCTAGACCAAAACCCCTGAGCACCGATCTAAGGGCGCGACAAGCCAATCAACAGGTAATGCAGCTCACACACTTAGAAAGAACCATAAACCAGCTACGGGTAAAAATAGAAGGAACTTTACTCCAATGAAAATCTTCAAACTAGAGCAAATAGCAGAGAATTGTGAAGATCTTATTTTAAATAGAGGAACGGTGCTGAAAATATTCAGAAAAACTGTGTGTTCAAAACATTGAAATCAGATGACTATATTTTGGTGGAACCATACCACAAAGACTTTAAAGCTAAGACATACCTTCACATAAGATCATCTGCCTTAAGGTTATCATTTAAATACGGAGCAGAATAACTACTGCAACGCTGGTATCATTTGACAGATCTCTCTATCAACAAGCGAGAAGATCTAAACCAGACCCGCTCCACAAGGAAACTTCCCCCAAGACTGCACTATACGTCCAAAACAGAGGCTTTATACAGCAATAAAAGGATGCCCCGTAACATAGAATGGGATCCTGCCAGCAAAGCAACCGACAGAAGGGACATAACACAAGCAACCTCAAAAGAAGAACGGCGAGCAATAGAAAAAAGAGCTGATAAACCCAAGCTCCTTCTCCTGGATAAACTACAGCTCCAAAACTCTGAAACTCATGAACAAAGTAGACACTTGAGAGGCCCTGAACGTAAACCGGCATCTATAACTTCAATTAATCTCACAGACAGCAATCCAAAAGCCACACACCTGGCCCCAATGAAACAGCTTTGGGCTTGGCTCCCCAAAGCTTTGACAACCAATTCTAAGAAATAGCAACACGAGACCCATGCAAACGGGCCGAAACAGACGGACACTTTAATGATGAGAGATGCTCCCTCAACTACCATACAAATGGGATCCTGGAACACCCGCGGCCATCAACATATTACGAAAACTGGAGGTATAGACTTAGGCAACTTCGACATACTCTCCTTTCAAGAAACGTGGCCAACGGAAAAACCTTCCTTGGATGGCTTTGACATCGAAAGTTTGCCAGCAGCCAAAGGTCGGTTAGGGCGACCTTCCTCTGGACTTCTGTTTGGCTGTTCGCTTGGGGTGTGGGATCAATATCCAAAAAACACTGGCACTCTCGCAAATACATCAGATGGTTTTGACAACTTGGGCCCATCTTGATCCGAAGACGGGAGAAAAATGTGAACATTCCAATAGTAATAATCACGATATATTGGAACCCACAGTCAATCTCGGACAAAAAGTTCCTAAGGGCTATCGAAAAAGAAATCGATTAAATCTACGCTGAAAAGCAAATCGCGCACATTATTATCTGCGACGATGTAAACGCTAAATGCCCTAAATTAAATTCCCCTTGTCCACAACACCAGCGGAAAAGAGAGGTGGGCTCTGGCAAGAGCTTATGGATTCCCGGGGCTTCCATAACATCGACCAGGTCCTTCCCAATCCGGACTGGATTTTGACGTGGGAGAGAGAAAACTCTGGGGCGACCATTGATTACATCTTCGTGTCTGAAGAAATGCTGAAGTTAGGGACATCCTTTGAGGTCATTAGAACAGCAGCAAGTGATCATAACCTCCTGGAAGTATCATGGGAATCATTTGCTGCCTCCAAATTAACGTTGGCGCTGATAATCGAGTGCAACAACCAAGGAAATCAACTCAGGTTAACTGCTCAAACAATTGAAGAACTGACGTGTAACTACCAAAGGCAGCTGGACCCCAATAGAGCTATATCTGCTCTGGAGATAGACTATCAACCTTTGCTTATAGGATAGGGCCTGGAAAAAACCTTCCATTATGCCAATCAACAACTCAACCTATATGACAAACTGCAAAAAACACAGGTTAGCAAAGGCAAGACTTTGCAGCGCTGCGCATAGCGCTTACTGCATCATAGCGCTATTAATGCGCCATCATTTACCAGCGGGGCTCAACCAAGCCAGTTCACCGCGCTGAAGCTCCGCATACCTAAGGGAGAAAAAAGAGACATTTTAAACAAAGAAAGGCATGCAGGATAGCAACAAAACTAAAGAACAGCAATAAGACTTACCTGAACAATATCAACCGGGCCGCCGTCAGTGAAGTAACTGGACAGCACTCGACCATGAAAGACAACGCGCCCCTACAAAGAAGGCAGGACGGAGAGCACGCCTAATTCTACCACAAGGCAGAACCTTCCTCGCAGACCACATCAGGGCAAAGATGAGAAGCATACCAGCGAGTAACCCAGCTGGGTGGCATCCCTGTGGATAACAGGTGAGCGTAACAGAACACGAAGCCTATCATAACAAATCCACCTGGGCGCCATGGAGACATCAGAAATGGACCAATTGGCCCAATTACTAGGAGAGCTTCGTGCTGAGGTTAATCCTGCCCGACAAGAGACTAATGCCCTCCGGAGAGACCTAATAGTGACCGGAGAGACCTAATAGTGACCAAAGAACGCACTGAAGAGATTAGCAGGCAATACTTGCAATCACAGGCAGGACAGACGCCTCTACCTGGAGCAATCCAACGATGCAAAACCCTGCCATACCACCGACTCCGGTACAGATCACGTTACCTGGAACAGTACCCCTGGAACCACCAGAAAGGTTCTCAGGCGACCCACGGAAGTATGCAGCATTCATCAATCAGTGCCGCCTTCATTTTCTTTGTAGGCCTGGAGCATTTCGAAACGACAAAGCTCGGGTAGTTTTTGTCTTATCATACCTGAGTGGTAGTGCAGCAGATTGGTCGATGCCGTTGGTAACCCATGACAATCCTCTATTACAGGACTTTGGGGGGTTCCACAGAGAAATGGAAAAACTTTTTGCTCACCATACCCCGGAACAAGCAGTAGACAATGAACTCTTGTCCCTCCGACAGGGGAATCAGGACTTGTTAACGTACATTGCTACCTTCAACAGACTGGTTGCCGACGCTAGGTGGCCAGAAAACAAAAGAACCACGTTATTCCATCGAGGCTTACGAGGCTCACCATACCCCGGAACAAGCAGTAGACCATGAACTCTTGTCCCTCCGACAGGGGAATCAGGACTTGTTAACGTACATTGCTACCTTCAACAGACTGGTTGCCGAAGCTAGGTGGCCAGAAAACAAAAGAACCACGTTATTCCATCGAGGCTTACGAGGCGAATTAAAGGACGTCTTAGCCCAGGTGGTTAATCCACCCAGAGACTGTGCATAATTCATATATCTGGTCGTGCAGCTAGACCACCGGTTGCAGGACCGAAAGGCAGACCGGTCTAAGGTGGACCCTCGGACCGTGTATGTTCGACCAAGGGAAAACACACCCTGTGTACCTGAAAATGCTGTAGAACCCATGCAGATTGGAGGGATACGGCCTCCATTAACAAAACAAGAGCAGGACAAAAGAAGACAACAACAGCTTTGTTTGTATTGTGGTTAACCAGGACATTTCCTGAAGGACTGTCCAGTAAAACCCCCAAGAAGAACAGTCAGGGCCACAGAGAAGGATGACGCTAAGGAATCGGGAAACTACCAAGCTCAAAAAACGTAGAGGTCAGTTTGTCGAGTGAGAAGAAAGAGTTGCTGACCTGGCACTTTGCAATACCAGTGATCTTAATTAACCACCAACAGTCGTCAAGAATGCATGCCGTTGAAGCATACATTGATAGCGGAGCAGTTGGAAATTATATTGATCAAGAACTGGCAGCAGAGATGGGGCCTCCTTTGTGTTCTAAGCCAACTATGAACAAGGTAACCACCGTGGATGGGACAGAAATCGCTTCCGGACTAGTAACCCAGTACACAGCCAGGGTAACCTTGCTGTGTCAGGACGGACATCGGGAGTCTGTTTCATTCGATCTCATCAAGGCACCTCAGTTCGGGCTAATACTAGGGATGCCATGGTTGTTTGCTCACAACCCTTTGATAGACTGGCGGGCACGAAAATTAACCTTCCCTGGTGACTGCTCCCCTGCCTGCTAGTACCAAGAGGAGAAACCCGACGTCTGTATCCCCATGACTCCCGGAGAGACAGTATCAACCCTGGGAGCAACTAATACCTTGCCAAGTGAATACCATGATTTCCAGGATGTTTTCCGAAAGGACCAAGCCAATACATTGCCACCGCACATGCCCTATGACTGTCAGATTGACCTTGTTCCTGGTGCACAAATCCCTTGCGGCAGGATCTATGCTCTCACAGAACCAGAAAACCTTCATTTGAAATCCTATTTAGACCAGTACCTTGCAAACAGATTTATCCGTCCTTCGAAGTCAACTGCAGCCAGTCCGTTGTTCTTTGTACCGAAAAAGGAAGGAGACTTGAGAACCTGTATTGACTACCGCGCATTGAACCAGATCACCGTGAAGAACCGCTCCCCTTTGCCACTCATCCCTGAGATGCTAGACCAAGTTAAAGATGCCCAGATTTATACCAAATTGGACCTTAGAGGAGCGTACCACCTGGTCCGAGTCAGAAAAGGAGATGAATGGAAAACCACCTTCTGTACTAAGTACGGCTTGTTTGAATATCAAGTCAGGCCCTTCGGGTTATGCAATGCTCCTGCGGCATTCCAATATTTCATGAATGACGTCTTAAGGGAGTTAATTGATGTGTGCGCCTTAGTGTACATAGACGACATCTTAGTATACTCAGCCTCTGAACAAGATCATGTCAGACATGTTCGTTCAGTCCTCACCAAGCTCCGTCAACATCGCTTGTTTGCAAAGCTTGAAAAATGCTTTTTTCACGTCACCGAAGTAGAATTTCTTGGTTTTATCCTTACTCCAGGAGGCATCAGAATGGACGTGCACAAGGTAGATGCCATTCTGAAATGGCCTTCACCGATGTCTCTGAAAGGGGTACAAAGCATGCTGGGCTTTGCGAACTTCTACCGCCGGTTCATCCCAGAGTTCTCTCGGGTTGTGCACCCAATCACAGTACTATTAAGAAAAAACAATAAAATGTTTGCTTGGACCGAAGAAGCAGAAGAAGCCTTTCAGGAAGTTAAACAAAGATTTACCTCCGCTCCAATCCTGCAACATCCTCGTCCAGACCTCCCTTATGTCATTGAAACTGATGCGCCCAGTCGCACAATGGTGGCTGTCCTTTCCCAGAGAGACCTGGAAACCGGCAAGCTACATCCTGTGGCCTTCTGGTCGAAAAGTTTTTACCTCCAGAGATTAATTATGCCATCACGGACAAGGAACTCCTGGCTATCAAATCCGCCTTTAAAACCTGGAGGCACTACCTTCTGGGGGCCAGACACACCATTACAGTTATCACAGACCACCGAAACCTGCAATATCTCAAAACAGCCAATGCCCAGTCCTCGGGCCAATTACGGTGGGCCCTTTTCTTCGCCGAATATGATTATGTAATCACATTTCGTCCAGGAGTCAGAAACGGAAAGGCGGATGCCTTATCTCGCATGGGCATAGATGAAATAGTATATACAACTCCAGACCCAGTACCTATTATACCTGAAGACAAACTCTTGGGTATCACGACAGCCTTAACACAAGCAGAACTACGAAAGGAAATCCAACGTACAATGAATCCTGATGCCTACCTCGCATGGCAAACTCAAGGAGAACAATATACCATCAAGGACCACCTACCCTTTTTTAGGGATCGTCTATATGTACCCAAGAAGGAATTACAACAGCATATTATTTCAAACTATCACGATTCACTGATCGAAGGGCATCCTGGGATCGCGAAAACCCTAGCTAAGGGCAAAGAGAACTTTTGGTGGCCTACCTGGCGTAAGGACATCATTCAGTATATTCAGTCCTGCGGTGTCTGCGCACAAAATAAATCACAGAAACAAAAACCATCTGGTCTCCTACAACCATTGGACATTCCTCCAGTTCCATGGCACACTCTTTCCCTTGACTTCATCACTGATCTACCTCCAAGCCAAGGGTTCAACACCATCCTTGTAGTTGTAGACTTATTCTCGAAGATGGCCCATTTTATTCCTCTCAAAGGCCTCCCAGACGCAACCACTTTAGCAAAAGTGTTCCTGGAGGGCGTGGTTAAGCTACATGGCTTCCCTTTGGTTCTTGTCTCTGATCGAGGCAGCGAGTTTGTTTCAAACTTCTGGAAAAAATGCTGTGCAATGGCGTAGATCGACATTTGGCTATCTACCAGTCACCATCCCCAAACGGACTGCCAAACCGAGAGAACCAATCAGACACTCGAGCAATATTTACTGTGCATGCTGCACCACGAACAAAGGAATTGGAAAGACCTACTATGGATAGCCGAATATGCATATAACAATTCTTTGCATTCAAGCACGGGACAAACGCCCTTCTATACCCTTCATGGCAGACATCCACGTACCTCTGAACTAGACCTTCCAGCCAGCTTGGAAATGCCAGCGGTAAAAAGACTCTACACACAACCATTACTCAGGCTTTCAAAAGGGCAAAGGAACACCCTATTCATGCCAAAGAAAAACAAGAGATTCAATGACCAACACCGGAAAAAGGCCCCTGATTATCAAGTAGGAGACAAAGTTTGGTTAGCCGCTAAATTCGTACCCGTCAAGGGAACCCGGACCTTTCATCCCAGATTCTTAGGACCCTATACCATTAAGGCAATTATCAATGCAGCAGCCGTGAAACTGGATTTACCACCTAATCTACACATCCACCCGGTATTCCATGTGTCCCTCCTGAAACCAATGCAACCCGGCACACGGATTGGGACACCACCTAAGCCCATACTTGTTGACGGAGAACCAGAATTCGAAGTCAAAGATATCTTGGACTCTAAATACTCTAGGACCAAGCTATATCATCTCGTCGATTGGAAAGGATTTGGACCACAAGATCCTGGGAGCCCAGCGAAAATATCCACGCACCACGTCTAATCAGGAAATTCCATCAGAACTTCCCAACCAAACCTGGGCCAGACAGAAGGAACACCATGGGCGGGGTGATAGGGGGGAGTGCTGTCAAGACCCTCTCCCAAAGCCCCCTCTGGAGAACCCATTGGCCAGGTGGAGTCAGGACTCGGGCCTCTAGAGCCTGGCATCCTCTTCAAAAGCCCTCACCATGAACAGCAATGTACTTGGGAACTACTTTATTATATTGTCAGCCAACATGGAGGCATCCATATAGCTTGGTTCCCAAGAACCAAGCTATGCGGTATAGTGTTTTGGGTGTGGCAGGCCTGGCACTACTTTCCCTGGTACTACTTTACCTGGGCTATATAAACCACACCCTGACTGCAGAACATGCTTCGTGTTACTTTGCAGCTTGCAACGTGACGCTCACCGTGTCCAGCTATTAACCTCGGAAAAGCAGAATCTGCAAGGAGACAAAAGGAACATCATTAGCAGCAGCATCTTACCTGCAGTCTTCATCTTTAAACACTCGCAGCTACTGAGAACAGCTTCCTCGAATCTGCACGCCTCCCGGACCGAACGACCTGAAAGAGGAAGATCGAGGCAAGAGACATTTACAAATTACAAACTGCTCAAAAGGCTTACCTGGCACCACTCCGGACATTCCACTTGCTCTGAAGAACACTGCGACCTACAAGGAAGGAAAACACAGGTTACCAAAGGCAAGACTTCGCTGCGCATAACGCTTACTTACTGCATCATAGCGCTATTAATGTGCCATCATTTACCAGCGGGGCTCAACCAAGCAGGTTCGTCGCGTTGAATCTCCGCATACCTAAGGGAGAAAAAAAGAGACATTTTAAACAAAGAAAGGCATGCAGGATAGCAACAAAACTAAAGAACAGCAATAAGACCTACCTGAACAATATCAAACGGGCCGGCGTCAGTGAAGTAACTGGACAGCACTCGCCCATGAAAGACAACGCGCCCCTGCAAAGAAGGCAGGACGGAGAGCACGCCTAATTCTACCACAAGGCAGAACCTTCCCTGCAGACCACGTCAGGGCAAAGCTGAAAAGCATACCAGCGAGTAACCCAGCTGGGTGGCGTCCCTGTGGATACCAGGTGAGCGTAACACCCGCTACCCGAACCATGAGATGCAGATGAGTCCGGAATGGCTTGTCCGATAAAATATCAATTCCTGAAGGTCTGTGGCCTTACTGGAAGGTGGCTGATGACATTTTAAGAGCGATGAGCTTATGATGATAGGCAATCAAGTTATCCCGCCAGTTGGGATGAGGAAGATCATGTGATGGGCCCATGTGTGGCACTTGGGAAGCAACATGACGAGGCAACGCGTGAGAGAGTCCTACTGATGGTCCGGCATGGACCAGGATGTAGAGAAGCAGTTACATGCCTATGCAGGTAATCCCGCCCCGTACCTCCTATATGTTGTAAGCCTGAGATTGTGCCATGTTCGACACCAGCAGTTGTGCCAATACTGCAGCAAATATTCGAAAGAAGGTACCCACTGAGAAAACCCTATGGAATGTATTCCCGAAGAGATGACAATCTGAGGGAGGATCTCCTTGAAGGAATATGAAAAGGAGCAAAGAGATAAGATAGTGACATCACAAGAAAAATGTGTGACGCCCGGAGAATACTGGCTGAAGAAAATGTATGAACTTTACAGAAACTGATGACGAAGTTAAGAATGGAGTAAACTTTCATATGAGAGAAGACTGCACATGTGCGAAGTACTGCAGAAAATCAACCGTTCAATAATTGTTCAGACGCTGACATGCAAGGTAGATTAAGTCATTTTAGAAGCTGGATATAGGTAGTGAATAGACTGCAGGCAAAGCAGCCATTGTATAGAAGCTGGACATCGGGGTCATGAATTTAGTAAGCCAGGACCCATGGAGAGGAAAGGCCGAGAATTGTGTCGCAGCAAGAATAGGCTGAACATCATGGAGCTGCATGGCAGGGCTTTGTGGCCTGGTATCAAAACTGAAGCAGCCAAGGTCGGTTATCTATTCTTGAAAGCAGTGAATATGCAAGGGTGAATCATCCCTTGTTAAGGTGCAAAGAAGGAACACCAAAGGTGTCACGTTTTATTTATTTAAGACATTTAAAAGCTGCAAAAAGGACCAAATCGTGGTCTCCTGTCGCATGAGCCAAGGATGAAAACAGAGTTGAGCTTGGAGTCCTAGAACAATGATAGTGATTGTCTGCACTACCATATATTCATGGAGACAAAGATGCCTTGCAAGGCAAAGTTCAAAGACAATCTTCATGGCAGAAGGCATGGGTGTTGAGAGATGTTGGGCTAATTAGGTTGGGAGGTAAAGTTAAATCCACCTCCTGGCACCTGGGTCTGGGCTTACATGCTACTAAGTGAACCGAATGTTCCAGACATGGCACAAGCATGCCAACCAATTGTAGAGCGCTGTATAATGAAGGACCTTATCCTTTTGAGAACCAATGATACATTGTGTACTTAATAGTGTTGAAGATGACATGTTTTAGAGGTAGGCATAAGTTGTCCACCTGACAGTGGACAGCCAATCACAATCCTAGTCCCTATAGAAAGTATATTTAGATGTTTCCCTTAACCATTCCCAACCCCTGATAGGTTTTCTATTATTTGCCACGTAGTATAATGTCACCTCTGACATATTTTTTGCATATAAGGATGTTTTTATGAGAAAATCATTGCGAGGCTGAGCGAACGTCTTTTGATGTCTGTTGTAACTCCCTGTTTTAGATAATTATTGATAAAACAGTATCTTTGCCATCTTTCTGAGTTGGTTTGATTATTTGGACTCAGAATTACTCTGCTTTCCCATCCACGTTACTTAAGGGCCATAAGCTCAAGGACATAAGGGTCATGTGGGAAAGGTGTTATGAGTGCATAAATAATAACAAGAGGCTGAAGGTCAGACAAGATCTGTTGCGTCCAATGGAGATACCTGAAGTAGTGTGGCACAAGCTGGGGCTGGACTTCATCAGTCCAATGGAATTGATGTCATCCGAGCACAGGTACGGGATAGTGCTGGTTGACTATCTTTTGAAGTGGGTGGAAACTGAATTTGTGCCCAACATCACGATGACCACATTTTTCAGAGAGAGGGTCTGCCCAAAGAAATCGGCATGGACAGCAGTGTCCAACCTGACTCCACAGAGATGTAAATATTCATGAGAGATAACAATATTCACCAAGTGAAAGCTGCACTATATCATCCCCAGGCCAATGAGCTCGTAGGGAGGACCAATAGGTTCATTAAGGGGGCATTGCAACTTGCCACAGCGGCCGGCATGGATCCGCACAGGAAAGACAAGGAGGCAATAGCTGCCCATCGCTTGACCCCCAATGGGACACCAAATGTCTCCCTGTTTCGCATGTTGAGGGGGAGAATGGCATTTGTTACACAGGTGCCACCCTTGCAAGAGTGAGAGAAGACGATACTGTAGATATGGAGGATATCGTGTGGAGCATGAGGAAAAGCTAGTCACAGATGAAGGCCTGGAATGATAAAAGAAGAGCTGTCCAAAAGAAAGATGTCCAAGAGGGTGACTTGGTCAAAATAAAGTTGCCACATAAGGATTCTGTGACACAACAGACCCCTCAGAGTACTGCAAAGCGGGTCAAACCAAGATGGGAGAAGATGGAACATGGAGAGCGTGGCCTTGTTTGAGAGGGATGCCAAAGAGTCCCATGAACAGGAAGATTGTGAACAAGGGCACAAAGAGAGAGAGAGACTGGCCACAATGGGGCCTAGATAAATTGAACATGGACAACATAGAGCAAGTGAGGATTGACACTCCTGAGAGCCTGAGAGATCAGGAAGAGATGCATCTGGCACAAAGCAAGGTGCAGACGAAACCAAGTGAGGAGGTGGAGATGATGCCATAGAGTGAGGAGAGCAAAGAGAAGTGGCTTCAATGTGAGATGTTGTGTCAAGGATGTCCCTTGAAAGATTCTTTTACAACTTCTCTCTGGACTGGATATCTTGATCCAAAAAAGTCCAGTTGTGTCGCCCAGGATCCAGAAGAGTGTTTGTGACCGCTGGAAGCCAGATTGCCACGTATTGCCCAGAAGAGGAGGTACACTGGCATAGTGCTGCTTGACACCCTGAGCTGCGAAAGTTACACCTGATCAAAGAATCTTCCAAGGGCCATCCTTGACACGACATCTGACCACTTTTTCCTACTGAAGAAGATCCCAGTTTGCTGCGTGGAGAGCAAGGTCCGCTTGTGGGTTTCCCGCAACTAAAAACTGAAGAAGATGTCCCGAGGGTCCAGCCTTGTTGAGGGTCCGTAGTCCAGTCCAGTGGTCGAGTCCATGTCCATGTCCCTAGAAGCCAACCAGATTTCTGTGCTGCGGCTGCAGTACCCAAGATCCAAAGGTCGGTAAACCAGGAAATACTGAAACTCGACACCTACTTCTGCCACTGTACCAGTCGCCACCAAAAGGCATCCAAGGTCCCCAATGGTCTTATACTCTTGAGCCAGGCCTTTTCGGAGTCCACAGCAAGTTTCACCTTTGTGGGCCATCCACAGCTGGAGTAACGACCCGCCAACAGAGACCACTGCAAAGACTGAAAGTGCTGCTTTTCTGACACTCTCTGGTTCCTCTTTTTCTCTTGGCCTCGACATCCCAGCATCTCCTTCTTGCAAATGGGTCCATCCTCAAGGGATCCGGTTGAGTGAAGCCAAGAACCTCCACCTCTTCGCCTGCCAAGGCACCCAAGGTACTGTGACGAGTAAGAGCATCTTCCAGCCTCTGGAATCATCCAGGGATCCCAGTTTCATATTAAATACTGTTCTCCTGTGGCATCTCAGGTACTTTGGGGTCGTGGAACCTGTAGAAGTAAAGCAGAACATTTTCGGGCTGTGCTGTAATAGAGAAGATAAGCTACACACTAACTTTTCCCTTGCAGGTTGCCCAAGTGGGGGGATTTTCACACAGTATTACTATTTTAGTCTAAAGAGAGTATACTGCCTATGCTCTGTAACTAACATGCCTTTCATCCTTGATCTATGCAGTGTGAGAAACCTGAAGTTGTCTCCCTCTGTAGTCCCTGGGGGTCTGTCAGTCAGGTGGCCAGGACACGCCCATCGCTATTGGATCCAGTTCCTAGGGGTGGACTAGTGAGGGAGGATCACCTGGATGGGGGGGGGGTCCTCAGGGAGTGGAAGAGGGGACAGACTGGTGAGATGCGGTATCCCCCTTCTTGTAACACCTTTTTCCCAACCTACCACTTAGCAAACACTCTACCCCACCCCTTTTTCCAACACAAACACTTTCGCACACCACAAAAGACGACAGACAAACACCAAAGCCGTTTACCTGACATGTCCCAACACAAGGGTCAGGCAAAGGGTCAGGCAAAGCCAGGCAATTACCCAGGATCACACACACCTGGCGGCCCTTTCCCTTCCCCTCGGGGACAAAAGGTGGAGCATGAGAGCACAATACGAGCAAGGCAGACCACATGACGAGACAGCTATCCAGGCACAGCAGTACAAGAAGAGTAGAAAGGTGGCGAGAACTGAAAGGCTGACAAGGAGAGAAACGACCTTGCCATTTCCGACCCAGACCCGCGAGACCTCAGTGGACGGAATCGTAAGACAGTGGACCACAGCCCAAGTGTGTTGCAGCATATGTCAAATGAATGTGCCTATGCTGATAAACACCTTGGTGTCCCAATAAACACCTCGATGTGCAATTACTTCCGGATTATGTTTACTTTTGGGGGTTGGGTGGAGCTAGGCTTGATCATATCCACATATCTTCAAAGGCCATCTTGTATCCCTATAGGCGCAATCAGTTGGGTATAGTCTTACTGGTTTAGGGTTTCCAATGATCCCACTTTATAGGACCATGGGATCCAATGGTCTGATTACCTTTTTATTCCCCAGGTTATTCCCCTGCCAGATTTCGAGACTTCAGTATTGCTCTGGTCTCTGTGCCAACAACTCTTTCATGCCCAACTGTCTCCTTGGGAGTCAAAGGAGGAGAGGAACGACCATAACTATGGAGTGTAAGAGGCAGTCTGTCTACCACAGCTTACCTTAAAGAAATAATTGCAGGCAATAGGGATCCAACCAGATTATCGTTCCACTGGTTTCTGCTCTCCTTCTCACTCGCACCAAATTCCCTTATCTTTTAGGTTCTGGTGATGCGATCACCCTCTATTTCCTCCCAATACAGAGCCCTGATTTCAAATACCCATTTGTCTTCAGCCAGTGTGGACCATTATCCATTTCAGAGATGCTGAGAGCTCCAGCCCACCACCCGCTACCCCCACATGGGTCTTAGTAATGTCGCACAGATATTGCTTTCTCAGTCCATCATTTCCCCCGTTCAAGAAATTTCAAAAGAATAATGGTTAATCCTCTCCTCTGAATGTCAAGACACCTGAGGTACCTTTGCAATCCATGAAATATTGTGGCCCTGTACATGGCTTCCACCTTCAGTCCACACAGAGATCTACCATCACACTTTGGCCAACGGCAATGTGTCCACTTACAGAGATTTTTTTTTCTCCACAGTCCTGACTTTACAGGTCCACAATGGAGCGCAGTGTCTGCTTCCGAGTTGCTCCAGCTACTGTCGACATAGATCTTTAACTGGCTCTAGGCCATCTCATTTGCCACAGCCCTAAGCAATAGTAGCACTGTTCTTTGTCTGCCATTTCCCGGTCTGTGAAACTTCAAGGATGAATCAATAAGCCTTTTACCCCGAAAATGACAGTTGAGACATTCTTTTGATCTGCAATACCTTCGGTTAGCGAAGGCTATGTTTTTGGCACTATTTGAACTGTGAAAAAAGGGATATTTAGCAGAATGATTCAGGGGTCCAGACGAAGCTACTTAAAGCTGCATCCACATGGACTAACGGCTCTCTAGGGCCCCATAATTGCTCTTCTTGATGTTGTCGGTTAGAGTGCTGTTGGGCCCCAAGTACTGCTGTAATCTACACACTGTTCTTGGGCTGGTCCCTTAACTCAGGCTGGACAGAGGGGCGCTTCAGTAATGCCCCTGGGACAATGGCCCGTCAGACTCAGAGGCCCGCCCTAGTGGTGTTAAGCTTTCACTTCAGCTCAAAGTTTGAGTAAGAAAATGTCATAGAAAAGACATCAGAAATTGTTCTAATGACTGAATCACAAATAAGTTTGCATCGTATGTTGCAACATGGAAATGAATCACATTATTTGAGTGTTCTAATACTTAATTAATATGTTCTCAGTGATTACAATAAACATCCCCCAACTGTCCCTTCCCTCCAAACACCCCCTCGTCAGCCTTTACTTCTCACTGTCCTATACTTCCATATTCATTCCACTATGTCTCCTTGGTAGTGTCTTTTGCTCCTTCATCTCTTGCCAATTGGTCCAGTTCTTCCACCCGGGTCCTCTCTTGTGCTTTGGAGAAATGTTCTTGGAGTAATGATCTCCATAGTTATATATCTGAGTTTCCTCTGCACTGCCCCATTTGGGTAGCACTCTGCCACACCCCTGTCTCTGCTCATGACCATTTTTTAAGATCCTTCAACCATAACTGCGCTGCTAGACCTCCTTGTGCCTTCCATCCCATTGCTATTTTGCGTTTAGCTAGCACATACCCCAAGTCGTTTAGCTTGGTAATGTGCGCCTTGTGTTTTGGTTGTGGGAAGTTGCCTAATGAGCATGCCACGGGGGATTGTATGTCCAAAGTTATGGCTGCCTTTGCCAGCATCTGCGTGATTTCCTCCCAAAAGCGCTGCACTTCCCTGCAGGCCCAGAACATATGTACCATGTCTGCGTTAGCGGTACCGCATTTCGGGCAGAGTTGGTCAGTTACTTTTGCAAAGCCTGCGATTTTCTGGGGAGTTAAATATGCTGTATGGGTCACGTATAATTGGATGAGCTGCAATCACGCGTTCCTGGATACTTTTTCTTTGGTATGAGAGCACAAACTTCCATTTACTGTCAGCAGGACTCTGATGGTTTCCACCCCCTTGGCTTCCCAGTATTTCTGCACATGGAGTCTGCTTTGTGTATCATCTGGTCGCATTGCCACCAGAGGGATCTGGGGGAATAGGGTGCCGTGTTTCCCATTAAATGGCAGGCTCTTAACCACATGGTTTTTTCCAGTGATAGCAGGAGTGGGAGCTAAGGCATGTTCGATTTATGTATCCATTCTACCTCTTTCAGAAAGTATGGGGTGTTATCTGGTTGAAGAAGGGGGAGTATCTTGTGTCGTCTCATCTGATAGCCATCACGTTACAAACTGCAACTGACAGGCTACAAAGTACATCTCAAAGTTGGGCATGCTAATACCTCCCTGCTCGTATGATCTCTGTAACTTGGCCAAAGCTAGTCTACATCTCGTATTGTGCCAGAGGAACCCCCGGCATATCATGTCTAGCTTGGCAAAAAACGACCTGGGGAAATTGTATGGTACATTGGTAAAATAATGAAGGAACCTGGGGAGCACTATCATCCTAAATATTGCCGCCCTTCCCATCGGGGAGAGAAGCAGTCTAGACCAGAAACCTATGGATTGCACCACCCCGTCCATCGTTTTCTGTGTGTTTCGTGCATTCTCTGTTTTGGGATCATGATAAATATCTACACCAAGGTACCTAAATGTGTCTTCTGCCCATCTTAGTGGTAGTGCTGGGAGAATATTTGCCTCCTGTCCGCTATATCCCGAAAGCGGAAACAGGCATGATTTGTGTCTGCTAATCATGATGCCTGAGAGTTCAGCATACCATAATAACACTTCTAATATATACTGCAAATTGGTCAGTGGGTGTTGGATATATAAAAGCATGTCGTCGGCATATAAAGAAATCAGTTTCCATTCGCCGTGTATGAGTATGCCCGCTTCGTTGTACTACTTCCAAAGAGACATTGATAAGGGTTCTAGGGCTAATATGAACAGCATGGGGGACCACGGGCAACCTTGACTCGTCCCTTTCTTAAGTGTTCATTGTTTGGAGATCTGATTGCCTGTTCTAACTCTGGCTATTGGCTGGCTATACAGCAGTCATACCCATTTAGTGTATACAGGATCACATGCCAAATCTACGTAGCATAGCTAGAAGCCACGGCCATCTCACTGAATCGAATTCTTTGACCGCATCAAGCGATGCCACCACGTACGTTGCTGTGCTGTCTTTGGTGTGGTCTATCGTGTGGTGTAACCCGCGCAGGTTCCAAGTAATATTCCTTTCCAGTATGTAGCTCGTCTGGTCAGAGTGTATAAACTGAGCAGAGATAGTGGCCTATATTACCCACAATCCATTTCTGGTTTGTATGGCTTAAGTGGTGGTATTATTATGGATTCTCTTAATGTCAGTGGGAGGGCTCCCTTAACATGCACTTCATTCAGCTTCCCAAACAGTGGGGGTGCTACTTCCTACAGATATTCTTTATAACATTTGCTAGGAAGCCCGTCTGTGCCTGGTGTCTTGCCCGATGTTAACCCTCTGATGGTGGATTCCAGTTCCTCTAAAGTTTAAAAAAAAAAAAGATTTTTATTGCATTTTTTTTAAAACAGCAAACAAACCACACAATAAAACTTCACATTATATTATCATATCTGTTCCACAAGTTCCCCTAACACTATCCCAACTCCCCCCCCCAACTGTGCCTGTGCATGATGTCTCAAGGTATATTTCCTAATCACACTGCATCCGCCCCTACCAATGTGGCTTGCGAGGCAACCTCACCTCCATTGCATGTAAACAAAGTCACAGTTAGTGCTATCCATCGTTGAATATATATCCCCAAGTCAAGTCTTTGTTCTCACAGTGCCTTCTCCAGTTTATGCTTTAATCCATTTTTCCAAATCTCCACCATCTAGTGATACTCGGCTCCTTAGGGTCCTTTCACCTCATGGCTATGCTCTTTTGGCCATTATACACATCAAGTCTTTGGTTTTATTCAACAGTTTATCTTTTGCACTTCTCTTATACCGTCCTAGCATGCAAGCCTCTGGGATCTGAATATCCAGCTCTATACCTCCTTGGGACGCTTTATGTTCCACCCCCCTCCAGAACCTCTACACTACCAGGGATCCCCAAAACATGTGTATAAATCCAGTGTCTTGTACCCTAAATCTGGGACATTCCTGTTTGCTTGCTCCCTTGAAAAGTGTGATGGCAGCAAGTATGAGGTATGCCCTTTGTGTAATATACAATTGTATTAGCTGTAGTCTGGCATTTCTAGAGACCTTCTTATTGTACAATGTTATGTCCTTCCATTCTCTATCTTCAAACGACTTGCCCAGTTCCCTTTCCCATCTCTGCCTACACTTTGGTTCAGTTCTCGAGTTCCGTTCTATCAGTACCTCATAGATCCTTGAGATGGCATGTCCACCCTCTGCCACTGTAAGCAGCATCACTCTTTCATCACTTCCCATGAACTCCTCATTACTATTCGCAGACCTGTCTCTCTGCACCTTTACCACTGTGTTATGTAACAAAAACTGGCCCTTGTGTATACCCGTGGCCTCCTGCAACTCGACAAACGTCATCAGCCCCATTTAATTCCATAGGTCCCCAACTGTAGCTATGCCACATTCTTCCCATCTTGATCGTACCATTGCCCTACTGCCTGGCAAACACTCCAGCATTTCTGCTATAGGGATCTGCGCCGAGAACGGATCCACTAGTCCCATGCCTCTGCAGGTTCTCCTCCAAACCCAGATGCCCAATTCTACCAAATAAGGGTAACCCCCTTGTTCCTTGGCGGGAATCCAAAGTAGGTCTCTTAGGTACCTCTTTTTTATGACTGGTTCTCTGTCGTGAGATCGTCAGCCATCCATTGTACCACATATTGTAGTTGGCACGCCCGAAAGTACAGCTCAAAATTTGGTATCTTTAACCCGCCAGGTTCATGTGGTCTTTGCAGTATATTCAGAGTCACCCTGTTCCTCCCCTCTTGCCACAGGAAGCCCCTACATATTTTCTCTAAATTCCCCAAAAAACTGGCCTGGGATATTATACAAGACATTCCCAAAGCAATGCATGAGTCTCGGCAGTGCTACCATTTTTAGCAACGCTGCTCTGCCCATCACACAAAGAGGTATCTTACTCCAGAATTTCATTGATTTCACCAACCCATTTTTGGCCTGTAAATGTATTGAATTCGTGTTCCCGTTTAGGATCATGATATATGTTAACTCCCAAATATTTGAAGGAGTCCTTGCTCCAAGGCAGGGTAAGGACTGGTAAGTCCTCCTCAGTCGCTGTCACGGCTATTGGGAACAAACATGACTTACCTTTTATTTATTATAATTCCTGTCAATGCACTGGAGTTATCCAATACCTCCAGAATATATGGCAGATTTATCTCTGGGTTACACAGATACAGCAACATATTATCTGCATACATGGACACTACATGTTTCACCCCATCTATGTCTATACCCGCTTCTCTATATTCCTGTCTCAAGTATGCCGCCATCGGTTTAGCCGCTGTAATTTATAACATTGGGGACAGCAGGCAGCCCTGTCTCGTACCCCTATATAGTTGCCGTTTGTCTGAGTATGTGCTCACCGTTAGGACTCTGGCCATCGGTTTGGTGTATATCAGCTGTACCCACTTCATGTACTGCGGCCCAATCCCCATCTTTGTCATTGTGGCATACAACCAATTCCAGTGTACTGAGTCAAATGCCTTAGTTGCATCCAAGGAAGCTACCGCACACTCTGCAGCGTGATCGTTCGTGCTGTAAATCACGTGCTGTAGTCTCCTAAGGTTCTCCACAATATTTATCCCTGGCACATACCTGGTCTGATCCGGATTGATCAATAAATGTACCTTGCGGTCAAAATTGATGTAAGGATCTTGCTCTCTTGATTCAACAGCAACAGTGGTCTATAGGATCACCAGTCTGTGGTTATTTCATTCGGTTTTAATAACAGGATTATCAGGGCCTCCCTCATGCTCTCGGGTAGTATCTTTTATGTGTATGCCTCATTAAACACCTTTGCCAGTGACAGCACCAGCATATCAACGTAGGCCTTGTAAAATTCACCAGTGAGCCCATCTGTGCCTGGGGCCTTCCCCATAGGCAATGATCTAATAGTGGCCACAACTTCCTCCGGAGTTATGGGTACCTCCAGTAATTCCGCCTGATGTGCATCTAATTGTGGTAGGGTGATAAGGTCCAGGGCGTCTTGTAGGTCCCTTTCCTCGCCTACTCGGGGATCTGCGTATAATGCTCTGTAATACGCACAAAAGACAATTTATGCCAGCCTGCGTATTAACCTTGTCTTGGTCCCTGTTCTGGATGGAGCATATAGGGGATTTGGTGCCCCTACGTCTATATAACCAGGCCAACATTCTCCCAGGCTTATCTCCATGTGCATGACTCTTTTCCAGGTATTTAGCCTAATTGAACTTCCCAAACTTGCCCTATTGTACTAGACATGCTTGCTTCAGTTCAATCACTTCTTCTACATGATCCTTGTTTACCTTAGCCTCCCTCTCCAATACCACCAATTTCTCTTCCATGGTCTTTAGTTCATTAACAATGGGCCTCATTACACGGTATGCGGTAGGGATTACCGGCACCGGTAAGGGCACCTGTGCCGGTAATCCCTTACCGCCCTACTACGAGGTCCCTTAGCGGGTCCCTTCCTTAACGCCTGGTTTTACCAGGCGTTACGGAAGGGACCCGTTGAGGGACTTCAGAGACAAATAACGGGCCTGCTAACAGCAGGCCCGTTATTAGCTCCTTTCCCATTGAGCCCTATGGGGGCTCAAATGGGAATGGGGAATGGTTCCCGGAATGGGGACTTACCGGTCCCGCCAGGGTCGGAATGACCTGATAAGTCCCCATTCCGGGAACACGGACCCGGAATGCGGTAAGGGGGTAGCCATGACGCTAATGGCACCATGGCTACCACCTACCGTGTAATGATGCCCAATGACTTTTTGTATGCCACCCGACTCTATTATTTCACCCCTGATGACCACCTTGTACATTTCCCAGACTGTGCTCACTTTCTGCATACTCCCCTTGTTTATTGAAATAAATTCCACTGTACTTTTCCTGATGTGTTCTGCAAATGCTTTAACTATGATTCACTCCTCAACCTCCATGTAGGTACTGGTGGTCTCGGATCAATTACCCGCTATTTTGCTATGAGTGGGGAGTGGTCTGACAGGACCCTGGCCAAATATTCCACCTCCGAGAATTCGGTCTCGTATTCCTCACTAGCAAACACATAATCGATTCTCGTATAGACTCTGTGTGAGGCAGAGTAATGAGAATATTCCCTGTCCTCACTGTGTTTTACTCTCCATAGATCTCGTAACTGGAAGTGCAGCAGCAGGGAGTTTAACACCTTGGCTTGGGGAGACAGCCTTTTATGTTTATCATCAGATCTGTCTATGGTTGGGTCCAATGTACAACTAAAGTCCCCTCGCCTTATCAATATTCCATCCCTGTAGGGTCCCAGCCTTGCGTACAATGATTTGAAAAACACAATGGTATCATGGTTTGGTGCATAAGTTTCGCAATGCACATCTCCCGATTTTCTAACATACCATGTAACATTGCCATCTGCCTTCGTTGTCTGTCTTCGTGGTGAACACTTTAAATGGGATAGCAGGGTCCATCCAGATGAGCAACCCCCTTGCAAAGGTCGAGAAAGTGGAGCCCACCAGCACTCCTCCCCATGCACCCGCCAGGTTCTTCTGTTTTTGTGCATCTAAATGTGTTTCCTGTAACAGCGCTATCCCGACTTTATTCCTCTTGATATAAATGCCCGCTCTTCTACGTTTCACGTAATTATTTAACCCTCTGACATTCCATGTCATGATTTTAACAGCATCAGCCATTATATTCCATGTCTAGGGTATGAATGAGGCCACCAGCCAATTGCTAGCCTCAGATGTATTGTTTGACCCTATATGTCAGGCTCTCCTCTTCTGTACCACCCCCACCCCCCAAACCAACTCCAAACTAAACCCAAACATAACTTGTCCAGCTATGCTAAGCATCCATACTACTCGTTAGTTACTATTTCAGTGTAGCCAAAACACATCTCCCCTCTGACAAACACATCTCTTCATTTTTGGTTCTATTTTAACAGTCTGCACAGAATCTTCCCCCTCTCATCTAGGCATGTTAGGTCTGTTCCGTTGCATCTGATATCTGAGCACTGTCCATCCACTCCTGTGCTTCCATCAGCGCCTCGAAGAAAAGGACTTTTCCATTATATATC
Organism: Ambystoma mexicanum; assembly: GCF_040938575.1. NCBI lineage: Eukaryota > Metazoa > Chordata > Amphibia > Caudata > Ambystomatidae > Ambystoma > Ambystoma mexicanum. The sequence goes on from NC_090932.1 coordinate 1,294,056,286, forward strand.
ACTTTTAACTTTGCTTGATATATTAAAATGTACTTCAGGCCAGCCTTCCTGAGCCTGCCCTTCTTCATGATGTATTGGGCTCTCCTCTTCTGGACTTGAAAAGTGTAGTAGGGATATACTGAGATCTTCGCTGATGCCCTTTGTATTGTCCCTCCTAACCTTGAAACGGCCAGGATCTTCTCTCGGTCCTTGTAATTTAGCACCTTGGCTATCACGGGCCTGTGTGGAGCGCCTGGCGGTGGCCTTCTGATAAAGAAACGATGTGCTCTTTCTATTGTAAACATTTGTGTGAGTTCTCCGGCGCCTATTTCTTGTAGCAACAGGTTTTTGATGTAAGTGTTAAGATCGGACCCTCCCTCTGACAGCCCCACTATCCGTATGTTATTTCTGCTTGCCCAAACTTCCACATCCTCTGCTCTATCTTCCAGTAATTTAACTTTCTGCAGGCGGATGTCAGTGTCCTTTGTCGTTTGCTACCTGACTTCTGTGTTCTCTTTGACTTGCTCTTCCAATTTTCCAGTACGTTCCGCTATGGCTCTGACATCGTGTCGTAACATTCCTACGTCAATGCTCACCGCGTCGATCTTGACCTCCAACGTTGCTTGAAGTGATGCAATGGCCTCCAGGATCAGTTGATTTCCTGGGTCCGCCATGCTCGCTGGGGGTGCTGCATGGCCTTCTCTTTGTGTCCACTGTCTTCTTCTTGTCGATGAGCTTGTCCTTTTGTGAAGGTTTCTAATGTGGTCTGCTTGTTTTTAATCTTATTGCCCTTGGCTGCCATAGTGCTCCGCAAGTCTTGTGGTGCTCCCTGTTTTCACCTGTTCCTGGGGGGACTCCTCCTCCTACTGTCACCAGTGCTTAGGCTCCTGTTGTGCTTTGGGATAAGGGTGCTTGCTTTTCTAAGTGGCCCCAATCCCTTTCCGTCCTCTTGTTGAGTAAGGCTGCATCCATACAGCATGCTGTACCCTAGGTTCTCGCCCCATTGTGCGTTGTAGTTAGTAATACCTCGGAGTACTGAGACTTGCCCTGCTTGTCGCACCCCCTTTTGCCCCTGGCTTTGTTATACGATGCAAAACGTTGGATCCTTTGGCTATCCATTGCTATATTGTTCTTTGTAGATGATCAGGTCCTGCAGTGTCTAGCCCTCTTTAGCTTCCATGTGAGCACCTCTTGCCAGGACAGGGGGGGAGGGCAGGGCTTACCTGACCAGTCCACTCTGTCACTTCAGCCCTCTCTGCTTCCTTTTGTCATTTCCTCCCCGCAAGTTGTTTGAGACCCCTAATACCCCTTCTTCAGCAGTGTATTGCGGCCCATGTGCTTTTTCTGGGCCTGGTCTACTGTAACCATCCTTGCCACCTCTTAACCGTAGTGTTATGGTGTTGCTGTGAACTCTTCACAGTTTATAAGCGTATGGTCGTATTGCCCGCTGTTCGTCGAGCAACGCACAACTGCTCTTAGTGTTGCTCCGTTCTCTGGTTTCCCCTTAGTTGTACAGCACGAGTACATACTATTCAATGCCCTTCCGTGTGCCTAGCGTGCACGCTACTCGTGTTATGGCCCCTCACTTCTGAACTCTGGTCGTACAAAATATGGACCTTTCCGCTTGTCTCTTCGGCCCGGTTATTGTTGGGAAGGGGGAAGTTCCACCTCCCGGTGGGTGTTGTCCCTTCTGGAACCCTGTGATGGTGCCCTCTTCTCACAGCAATCCAATCCGCGTCTGTCCCCCACGGATTGCCAGTTTGGGGGTCTCTGCGTGTCACCCCCTCTTAAATCATCCTTGCTCGCAGCCTTCCTGAGCCTCACGTCTGCGCACTGTCCTCGTTCCACACTTCTCGCCATAAACGGGGCCTGCAAGCCTATTACTGCGGCACCCAGAGAGGAAATCAATCTTCGCCCTTATGCAGAGTTATCACTTTGGGTGCCCTTTGGATGTTCCTGGTACCCCTCTACGTTAATGTTCTAAGAGTGGGCGCCCTCTCTCCAGCTGATTGTAAAAGCGACTCTTGCGCTGGGCCCCTCATACCCCCACTCCTTACTGACTTCTTCTTGTTCGTGGCCCTCTGTTCCGACCTCTGCACAGCTGTCGCTCTGACCGCGGCTGCTGCAGCTGCACCCAGGGGGAAAGTCTGCCTTCACCTCTGCACTCCAGCCTGTTGTTCGTTCCACTGGTAGCGGTGCACTTATTACCAGCTTCTAGATGCTGGACTTCCAAGGTATCACCTCTGTACCTAAAGTGGCGTCCCCCGGTGTCCTCTGTGGTGCTGTTATCGTGACCCGGCCAGTCCACTGGTCGCTGCTCTTTCTTTGTTCTCGGCGCTGTGCTTGTTCTTCGGTCCGCCAGCCTTCTGTAGCAGCCCCCGAATACCGTTTTCTGCCTCAGCACGCTTCTTGTCACGTTCCTAGCTTCTGGGCAGCCGCTGCCCTCGTATTGCTGGTGTCTCGGCTTCTCGCCCTCAGCAGCGTTCCTCTACTCTCCAATTTCTCCACATTGCCCGGTCCTCTGCTGCCATCTTCTTTTCATTCACTGTGGCGCTTCAGCAGCACAATATTACTCCCTTTTGGTGGTTTTTCAGGACATCTCGCACGGCTCATAGCTTCTTAAATGTTTCCTGCTGCTGCATCCTTATTTTCAGTTGTTTCAGGCTTAGGTAAGTTATTTTATTGAGCTTTCCGATGCCAAATCTACAGGAGACTCAAGTGAGCATGTCTTCCTCACATGGCTGCTAGCCACGCCCCCCCAGTTCCTCTAAAGTTATGGGGACATCCAAACCCTCTGCTACTGTGAGGTCTAGTCTCAGGAGGTCTAGTTGATCTAATGCCTGTGTTATTTCAGAGGTTTGTACCTCCAATGAATCCGTATATAACTCTTTATAATATTCGCAGAACCTACTGTTTATCTCGTTTCAGTCGCACATAACGCACCTTCCCTATTATCGCCTGAACCATCTTGCGCTTTGCCTCGCTCTTGCATAGCCAGGCAAGCAGTCTGCCTAGTTCGTCCCCTTCCGCGTGGTGTCTTTCTACATATTTCGTGTAATTCCGCGCACCTAACCTTTGCCAGTGTTTTTCACATTCTAGTTTTAATCTCTTGGCCTCTTGCTTTTGGTTATTAGTCCCACTCTCAGCCTGTTCAATACGTTCTAGGGCAGATTCAGCCTTGGTTAGGTCCTCTTCTATCCCCTTCTGTATCCCTCCGGCCTTAGCTATTGCCATCCCTCTGATCACTACTTTACTACTTTAAAGGCTTCCCATAGTGTCACTGCAGACACTACGCTCCCTGTGTTGAGTTCGAAGTAGTCTTTGGTGCCTTATCTAAGGTGTTCCCTAAATATCTCATCTTTCAATGATTCACCTCTAAGCTTCCAGGTCGGTATGCATGCTCTTGGGGGTTGTGCTCTCCATGTAACGAGCACTGGTGCATGGTCTGACAGTATCTGAGCTTTATGCTCTGCTGTAGTAATTTCACTCAGTTATTCTCTACCTGTAAATATGTAATCCAGCCTTGTATGTAAGTCGTGCTGGGGTCTGTAGCATGTGTATCCCCGGGCGCATGGATAATGAGCGTAAATATGCTGCTGTGTCGCTATTCGGGGCATAGGTGTCGAGTATACACATTTTGGTTTATCTAAGAAACCATGTACTAGGACCATCCTGCCTTCTTTGTCTGTTACCGTGCTCAGTACCCTAAGTGGCACTGTCGGCACCACCGAAATAAGTACCCCTCTAGCAAATGCTGAATAAGGTGATCCTAATGTTTGCCGTTCTATTTTTTAGCAAGGGCGTTTTATTTCTCTTTAGTGAGGTGCATTTCTTGCAGGAGCGCTATATCTGCTTTTTTTCTCTGCAAATAGAAACTCAACCTCGGGCCCCGGGCGTGCGGCAGGTGGATACGTTAACATTAGTACCCAAACTTAACTGTGTCTTGCGGGAAAAACCTTCCATTCTCTTAACAAGTGCTTGTTCTCTTGAGTCTGCTTCTCGGGCGCTCCTGTTAGTGCTGCAAACTTTGTGATAACGAAGCTTCGGCTTGAGGTTATCTTGATCTACTTAGGTTGGTGTTTTGGTTTTGCTTGGCCATGTGGAAATAAATCTGTACTTATGTCCGCTGGACTCTCCTAAAAGCAATAATTGGACTCAGGTAGGCAAAGATTACACCAGAGACTGTTGTTATAATAATAGTAAATATGGCTCATTATAGGCCCTTTATTTACTCAGAACATATATTTATGTGTACAACTGGATAAACACATAATAGGTTATTACAGATAAACATAGAGAAAATACATCACTGTGGCAGTTGTTACAGAAGACACATTAATCTTGGCCAAGTCAACACTGCTTAGTCCCACAGCATGTAGGTCTAGAGATCGCTCATACACACAGGATCTGAAGTGGAGTGTCCTCCCTTTCAGCGAGACTGCATCATCCGGGGTCCAAATTCTAGCTAGCTATTCCCCAGAGACATCTCTCTTTTTTGGGGCTACTTTCGATCCCCACGCCTCATTGGTTACCAAACTGCTTCCGGCCGAAGAGCAGGCCACAAGCCAGAGGGGCCAAAGAGTGGAAAAATCCAGCTAGAAGTGGTAAAACCCAGCTTCTCTCTTTGCCTTTGTTCCCAGTGCCCTTTATCACTGCACCTGCAGAGCACTCCGACTCCCTTTCTCTGTTCGTCCTTCAGCAGACAATACAACAACTATTCTCCATAGCTTGTTCAGTTGACAGTTATATGTGATCTTGCCTTCGCTGCAGAAATACATGGCTGCCTGTGGAGCCAACGAAAACTTAGGCTTCCATTGCTAATTCATTGCAGTGAATGGAAATGAATGTCCAAGATGGCGGTGCACCAGCACCATATTTTCTGGTTTATTTTTGCACACGAACTACACTACACCCCTGGACATTTAATTGCCATACCCCAATGGGCGAAAAGGAGGCTCCCAAAACCTGTGAAATAAATGCCACTTATTCGGAATAAAAGAAATACAACAACAACAGCAAACCAAAACAGCAAAAATGCCAAAAACCCAAACCAAAGCCGAACGAAACGCTTCACGAATCCAGGAAAACATTTGACCCCACCAGTCCCCGTCCTTATCCTGTGTCACTTTAGCAACCAGATCTTTCATGTTCTTAATATGGTCTTGAAGGGAATGGGAATGATCTTCTAAATCAAAACAACACTTTCCCTCTACAGCGTTACACCCCAAATTGTGCTTCAATAACAGATAATCAATTGCTGCTCTATTTTTCAATATAGCTTTCCTAAAATGTACATTGTCTAACAGCAGTTCAGTTAAAGCCTGCAAGGTCTCATTAAGCCCGTTGACTACTAAACAAGCTAGTTTTAATCATGGTTTTATAACCCCCAGCTGCTAACCCCCAAATCCCCACCAAAGAAACAGCTAACGCCAACATTTCTGCCTCAGAGAACAAACGAACATCAGAATTACAGTCAGGCGATAGGGCAGAACAGGACTCAGAATGCGTGGATTTACGGATAGCAGGGCGTAGAGGAAATAGCATTAAGCCAAGACGTGTAAGCGTACAGGGACCACATGAAAGATTAGCAGGAATATATGAATACGTTTGATTCCCACATCAAAAACCAACCCGCAGGAAGTTTCACATGGCTCATGTGGCTGGCTGGCAGAATAGTAAAGTTACACCACATGGTATTGGAAACATCAATGCAAACAGAAGTCGGTCGAGCGTAAAGGCGCTGTTCGAAATCCGTCCTCTTCTCATCATGGTGTAAATTCAGCTGTTGGCATTTACTGACAACGTTCGGATCACAAGTCATTCGATAACAAACATCAGTGGGGAAATATTGTGAGTAATAATACTGGTTATATTTTTCCATTTGCCGTCTTTGTCTGCACAGAATTTACAATATTCATACACAGAAAAAGAGTTTTGCACATCCGAAGTTCTCAACCAGGGAATACTCATGTAAGACTCCAAATGGATTCCATAACACTGGGACAGGCATCGGTATTGCTATGAGGCATGTGGAAACCAAAGGAGTGGAGTCATGTACATTCGACAGACAGAAATGGGAAACATTCAACACCCGTTGAGCCAGGTATATCCAAATATTTTCGGACTGTCCGACAAGTGTAGGATAGTTATTTTCTACCAGGGATATTGAAAGAGCAGAGAGGTGCAAAGCATCACGTTTATGTCCACATCGTATCCTCAAAGCACTGCAGTACGCAGCAATGGATGCGTCATGTGGCTCAAGAGTAGTAACAGGCGTGTCAGTCTTGATCCAGATCCCCAAATCCATCGGTAGTATGGAGACATTTGGCACTTCCACTGGCACATCCCCGGACCCTCCCGAAGACACTCCACCTCGCATCACACATACACTTAGCATGCACAGGATCTATAAACAAAATTCAGAAACAAGATTAAGATATCAGCACAGTAAATTACTCACGTAAATAACATTTATCAGCGGGAATATGAGACCATTTCCTTTTCCCAATTTCCATCACCTGATCCTCCCCAGCAGCAATCGCATCCTCCGGAACAGGCGGACCAATAGGCTTTTCCACACATATCTTCGGACCGGGACCATAGTATCTGAAGAGCTAAAGCCCCTACCCCCATGTGTTGTCATTACAGTGAGTGGCAGTCCTTTTTTAACGGCAGTCAACTTCACAGGAACCACAATGAGCTGTGCCACCCTATCCCCTATATGAATAGGTAACACATTTTCACCACTATTCAGTAAAATCACCTTTATTTCACCTTCATAATCTGCACCCACTATGTCTCCAAATACCTGAACACCCTTCAAGGCTAATCTAGATCTGGGGGCAATCAGTCCCATATGTTCAAGAGGAATCTGTATACCAATTCCAGTGTCAATCCCCACAATGCCCCTGGGCTCCAACAGGATTTCTTCTCTTGCATGCAAATCCACCCCGGCAGACTCAGGAGTGGCTCAATAAGGAGTTATATTCCCAGGAGTTGTTTCCCAGTATGTCAAAGTTTCCATAGCTCTACTCGGTTGTATTTGCAAGGCTGGCGTCAACATGCGCATCAAGGGAGTTTCCCCATTAGCGATGAGGCGATATTCAAAACTTGAACCACCTCCAACACATGTTCACGCCACCCTTCAAGGTACCATCCCCAGTTTTACGCAACTGTTCTTTCAACAAACCATTCATTCTCTCAATTAACCCTGAAGCCTCAGGGTGATAAGGGACATGAACAATCCATTCAATGGGCCTCATTCCGAGTATGGAGGTAGTCATGGTGCGATTTGCATCATGACTACCTCCCATACCGGTACCGAGTCCGCCCTCGTTCAATGGGGACTTACCGGTCTAGTCTGAACTTTGCGGCACCGGTAAATCCCGATTGAAAAATTCATTCCCCATTCCCATTTGAACCCCCATAAGGCTCAATGGGAATGGGGAAGTAGCTAATAACAGTACTGCAAATTGCGGTACCGTTATTAGCTCCGAAGTCCCTTAACGGGTCCCGTCCACACCGCCTGGTAAAACCAAGCCTTAAAGGATGGACCTGCTAAGGGACCTCGGAATAGGGCGCAAAGGGATTACTGGCATCGATGTCCTTACCGGTGCCTGTAATCCGTTTGCACCCAACTCGGAATGAGGCCTAATTTCTCTTTCTTGACAATAATCAGAAATCAATTTTCCTTTGAAATGTGACCCATTGTCACTCTGAATTTGTACAGGAATTCCATAGTACAAAGCTACTTGATCCAATAATTTAATCCTATTAATTTGCATGGCTCGCTTGCATGGTAATACCATTAAGTAACGAGAATACGTGTCAACAGTGGTGAATGCATATTGCCACATTCTACTAATAGGTAGTGGACCAATATAATCAATTTGCCAAATTTGTCCAGGTAATTTGTCTCGTTTTACGGTCCCTCGAATTATATGAGCAATAGATCTCTGCTTATGATGTTGACACACAGGGCATTGTAATATCACTGTTTTTACAACCTCTAATGGGAGGCTAATTCCCCTATCTTGTGCCCACCTGATAGTAGCCTTTTCTCCCAGGTGCCCGTTTTTCTGGTGGGACCACTTAGCAGTCGCCTCCAGATCATCTTCCTCAGACCTCGTATCCAGGACCGCAATTTTGGCATGTTCATCTGCAACAGAATTGAACCATCATTCCAATGAGTCTGTCGCACAATGTGCGTCCACATGATACACAGTAACAGCTGTATGCACTAACATTTCCGCTATGTCTTGCCATAATTCTTTTCCCCATACTTCTTTGTTATTAATCTTCCATCCATTCTTTTGCCACATAGGCAACCAGACCGCCAACCCATTAGCAAAGGACCATGAATCCGGGTAAATAAAACACAAACCAGGCGCCTCTTGCTTCAGAGCCTGCGTCGCATCTAGATAGGATTGTGAATGTTAGAGTCTGCCGCACTTAGATGGAACTTGAATGTTACCATCTGCCACTCTTAGAATTGTGAACATTAGCCTAAGTTACATCTATCTAGGATTGTGAATATTGACATGTGCAAGACATAGATAATATGGTGAATGTTAGCAGGTGCCACACTTAGATGGAAGTATGAAGGCTAGCTAATGCCACACTTAGATGGCATTGTGAATGTTAGCATGTGCCACACTCAGATGGAACTGTGGATGTTAGCATATGCCACACTTATATGGAATTATGAAGATTACCAAGTGCAACACTTAAAAGGAATTGGGAATGTTAGCATGTCCCACACCTAGATAGAATTGTGAACATTAACCTGCGCCACATCTAGATAGGATTGTGAAGGTTGGTGCCACACTTTAACAGAACTGTGAATGTTAGCATGTTAAATGTCATATAATCCACTAACCAATATAAGCTCAAACTCTCTGCATACTTATCATACTCAAAAAGCTCACACAACCATCTCTCGCACAACAAGCTGCATGCACTTTACCACACCGCAACAACACAAGCCGCAACAACAGCACATGCGGACTGACATCGATCCAATACTCACACCAAAGCTCAGCAACCGGTGTATACCGAGTTGAAGCTGCAAACAGAATATCACTACTCCCACTATCCTACTCGCTCTTCACCTTACTAACCCATCCCACCTTATCGTTTACAGCTCCGCCAGAGCACCTGGGGACCAACTCCGTTGGTGACGGTACACGGTACAAATACCTTTAACATAACTCAGTGAATTGGCTACTTTTTCCTTTCCCCCGAAGTAGTTATCACTTTCTTAAGTTTAGGGTTGTATGCCATTGCCTCCCAACATCTCTCATTCCATACATATGTGGCTGTTCCATCTGTAAACCAGGCATGGTTAATTTGTCACTAGTTAATTCTCCATACAGGATTTCCCATTTTACCGGTGATTCACCGATATCTGTCTTCTCTATAAATTCTAAGCCTTCAAGTGGCTTTCAGCTTCAAGTGGCTTTCCAGCCACTTGTTCGTGCAGTTTTGCAATTCCTCCCCTTCCAGTCTTTGCACGGTCCATAATGTACCATTTCCATTTCATGATACTAGCCTCTTTTGCGTGCCCTATCCAATGTGTCTTGGGGGAGCTCAGTACCCATTGCATAATTGGGATTTCTGGTCATATCATTATATCATGTCCCACCGTCATCTGTTCAGTATTCACAAGTGCCCAATAGCAAGCTAATAACTGTTTTTCGAAGAGAGTGTATCTGTCTCCCGCTTCAGGTAGCTTCCAACTCCAGAATCCTAATGGCACGCGCTTCCTCACCTGTTTTTACCACAAGCTCCAATTAGCATAATCGTCTTGTACAGATACATTTAACTCTACCTCCCCTTCTCTTAAGGGTCATAAATCAAGCACTTTTTGGATAGTATCCTTCACTAACTGAATGCTTTCTCTTGCTCTTTCCCGTCACTCTGTATAGGGGCACTGAAATCTCCCTCAAATGTGGTATATGTTGTCTCCAGAATCCAAAATAGCCCAATAAACTGCTGGGCTTGTTGTTTAGTCTTTTGGGACGAAAACTCGAGGATCTTTTGTTTGGCTTTGGGCACCATTTCTCGATATACATTGTGCCATTGACTTCCCAGAAAGATAACTATCTGCCGGACCTTGGGTTTTAGTTTCATTAATCTCCCACCCTTCCTTCCATAAACCGTCCATGATAGGATCCAAATGCATTTGCACACTATGATCATCTTTCCCTTGGATCAATATGTCATCAATGTAATGTATATTCTCCAGCATGGGGTCTGGCATGGATTCACATGCTCATGAATTTTCCCCGTCGTCAGGCTGGGAATCCTCGGTAAAGAAAAATCAGTATCAGTTTCGTTTCTGATCTGTCTTTCGTAGTAGTAACCAATCACTGATCTCTGCGTCATACTGACCACAGCCAATGACTGCCCTCTCCCTAAGCCCCGCCTCTGGCAGCCATCTTCAGATTTGGTAGCACGTGAAGTGGCAGTATGACCAAGTGAAGAGCCGCAGAGGGGTAGGCGGGAGGGTTCGCATGTGAATCCATGCCAGACCCATGCTGGAGAACAACAGTTACAGGTAAGTAACTTGTTCCTTCTCCAGCATGGGGTCTGGCATGGATTCACATGCTCATGAATATAAGAATACATAGCAGTACACACATGCACAACCACGGGAGGTGGCAAAAGGCTCAACATTAAGCAATACAAAAACTCAACATTAAGCATCTCTTACCTCCTCACCAGGCTCACCTTAAGCGAACAGGTTGCACAGCACTGCTTAGCCGACCCTGAACTCCTCCCTGGAATCCCGATCGACGCAGTAGAATCTCGTGAAGGTGTGCGTCGACCTCCACATAGCAGCCCTGCAGATGTCCGGCAGGCGCACACCAGATAAGAACGCCGTAGTAGCAGCGATCGCTCTGGTCGAATGGGCTCTCAGACGGCCTGGCAGTGGTCGGTTTGCCAACCGGTGGCAGTGCATGATGCAGCCGGAGAGCCATCTGGAAATAGAAGACTTCGAGAGAGCCTTCCCTTGATTCACAGGTCCAAAGTTCACGAACAGCTGTGATGTCCTCCGAAAACTCTTCGTGCGGTCCACGTAGAACTTCAGCGCTCTAGCAACATCCAGCGAGTGCAAAGTCCTCTCGGCCGGCGACGAAGGAGACGGGAAGAAAACAGGTAACACCAGGGGCTCGTTAAGATGGAAGTCCGACGGCACCTTGGGCATAAAGGAGGGGTGCGTCCTAAGCACCACCCTCGAGGCATGGAAAGTCAAGTACGGTGCTTTGCAGGATAGGGTCTGGATCTCTCCCACTCGTCGTGCGGAGGTAATGGCCACCAGGAATGCAGTTTTCCACGACACAAACTTCATCGGTGCGGAGTGCATCGGCTCGAATGGGGGCCCCATGAGCCTGGTCAGCACCACCTTAAGTTCCCACGCCGGGGCCGGGGCCTTCACCGGCGGGAACGAACGGAACAGTCCTTTCATAAACTCTTTTACCAGTCGATGGGACCACAGGGACGTCCGTCCTGTGGTTCTGGTATATCTGGAGATCGCCGCCAGATGAATCTGAATGGAGGCATGGGCTAGCCCAGCCTTTGCCAGCGATAGCAGGTACGGCAGCACTTGAGGGGCCGTAATACGTAGGGGGTTGATCTTCTGTGCTCGGCACCAGATAGAGAACCTCTTCCACTTATGACCGTAGCATTTGAGAGTCGAGGACGCCCTGGCCTTTGCAAGAACCTCTCTGCAATCGGCCGGTATATCCTAGCCTCCAAACTCTAGCGCTGCAGGAGCCAAGTCTGCAGGTTCAGCGACGCCGGGTCGTGGTGGAAGATGGCGCCTCCTTCTCTGGAGAGAAGGTCCGCGTCCGCCGACAGCTTGATGGGAGGGGACGTTGACAAGTCCAGAAGGTCCGGGAACCAGATCTACCTCTTGAGCTGGTTGATGAGTCGAAGCAGCAACGGCAACGGAGGGAATGCATACAGGTATAGGCCGTCCCAGGGGAACGAGAACGCATCGCCCATGCTTCTCGGCTGGGGAAACCTGCTGGCGAACCTCTTGCACTTCGAGTTCGTCGCTGTTGCGAACAGGTCAATTTGGGGTTTGCCCCATCGTCGGAAGAGTTGATCCACCTGATCCTGGCGCAGTTCCCACTCGTGACACGCGCGCAGCTCCCTGCTGAGCGAGTCGGCGATGGTGTTTCTTTCTCCTGCCAGGTGGAAGGGAACCAGGAACATCCCCTGGGCGACCGCCCAGTGCCACAGATCCTGTGCCTCCTTGGATAGGGCTGGGGATCTGGTGCCTCCCTGCTTCCGTATGTAAAACATTGTCGTGGTGTTGTCCGTGAAGATCCGCACCACCTTGCCCTTGAGAGACGGGAGAAACGATTTGAGAGCCCAGAACACGGCTCGGAGTTCCAGGACGTTGATGTGCAGGAGCCTCTCCTCCGGGACACTGTCCCAATGTTTGCCTCACCGAGTCCAGTATCACCAATATATCAATGTGGCAGGGCTCTTTTGGCATCAATAACAGCACACACACCCTGCTCACAGTGCCAATTGTTTTGGTTTTGCTTGGCCATGTGGGGATAAATCTGTACTTATGTCCCCTGGACGCTCCTAAAAGCAATAATTGGACTCAGGTAGGCAGAGATTACACCAGAGACCATAGTTATAATAATAATTTATTTATGTACACAACAGGATAAACACATAATAGGTTATGCAGATAAACATAGAGAAAAATACATCACTGTGGCAGTTGTTACAGAAGACACCTTCATCTCGGCCAAGTCAACACTGCTTAGACCCAGGGCAGGTAGGCAGAGAGATCACCGATACACACGGGATCTGAAGTGGAGTGTCCTCCCTTTCAGCGAGACTGCATCACCGGGGGTCCAAATTCTAGCTAGCTATTGCCCAGCGAAATCTCCTCTCTTTATGAGGCTACTTTGGATCACCAGCCCTCATGGGTTACCAGGCTACTCCCGGGCGAAGAGCAGGCCACAAGCCAGAAGGGCCAAAGAGTGGAAATATCCAGCTAGAAGTGGAAAAACCCAGCTTCTCTCTTTGCCTTCGTTCCCAGTGTCCCTTATCACTGCCCCTGCAGAGCGCTCCGACAATACAACAACTATTCTCCATAGCTTGTTCAGCTGACATTAATATGTGATCTTGTCTTCGCTGCATAAAATACATGTTTGGCTGCAGAGCCCTCGAAAATATAGGTTTCCATTGCTAATTCATTGCAGTGAATGGAAATAATGTCCAAGATGGCGGTGCACCGGTGCCATGTTTTCTGGTTCATTTTTGCACATGTCCTACTGTTGGCGTCAGTTCCGCTATGCACTTTCCATCTTCTGTGCGGCGCCTGTTTCAATCGTTCACCATGTCGTTCAGCTGTGTCTCGGCATCTGATGGCAGGCTTGTCTCGTCCATCCACTTGTGAACGTCTTCAGGAGCATTGAAGAATATTGCCCGACCGTTGTGAAATACCTTCAACTTCGCTGGGTAAAACAGCATATATTTCAGGTTATATTCATGCAATCTTTTTTTCACTGAGTCATTGTGCATCCTTCGTTTTTGTACTTGTAGAGTGTAGTCTGGTTATGCCGTAATGTGGGCTGATGATCGTTGATCTTGCCCCCTTTTCTGAAGTATTCGAGGATATTTTCTCTGCCCTTATAATTCAGGATCCGAGCTGTAATGGGTTGTCTTGGGGCTCCTGGTAGTGCCTTTCTGGCAAGGGACCTATGTGCTTGTTCAACTGTGAATCGCTGGGTGAGAGAACCTGGGCCCACTTCCTGTAGGAACATGTTTTCTACAAAGTTTGTGGGATTAGCCCTTGTGCGCCCTCAAGAAGTCCCACTATACAAACATTATTTCTTCTTGATCGCCTTTCTGTGTCGTCCACCCTGCTTTCCAGATTCTTCATTTGCTGCTGTAAGATTGCTATATTCTGTGTGTCGTTTTTGAGGCTTCATGTATTTTATGCCACCTGTTTCTCTAGAGTTCATGTTCTTTCAGCGAACACCCTTATGTTTTAGCAGATTCACGTCTATACTGATGGCATTCATATTGGTTTCCAGGGCAATCTTCAGCGCTGCTATGGCTGTGAGTACTTGTTGGTCTCCCCTGTCTGCTCCATCTCACCACCATGTGACAGGTTGGCCTTACCTATAGTCTCCTGCTCCTGTCTGAGATACATATGTGATACATATGTGTCCTATGTGGCTTATTTGACGCTACTTTTGTGGGCTTTGGGAGGCATATGAATACTTGCAGTCCTCTTGCAGCTAATGTCCAATCAAAAGTGTTGTTTCCTAAGGCTCAGGGGTGGGGGGTCTCTTACAGCCAGGGACCCATTCTCATAAAATTTGACCAGTGCGGAGCTTTGACCTTTTTTGCTTGGTGAATCTGTTTCAGGCCCTGTTTCCCCAGCCCTTCGTGCTTCAGCTTAGATAGCTTAGATAGCATCTTTCGAAGGGATTGTGTCCTCCGACGTATTCCTTATCTTAGATATCTCCTTCCAGCTCTGCTGGCCTCAGAAAATGTTTCTCTAGAGGGCGCTGCGCGTCGACGTCCTCTGAGTCGATGTCCCTCGACAGCTGCCGTATCGACGTCATCCTGCCTATAAAGGCCGCGCGCAGCGTCCGTTGCTCAGTTCCGTTTTTCCGCGCTTACTCAGTGCCTCGGAATACCGTTGCTCAGTTTTGTCAGGTTAATCCGATTTACCTCGAGTTATTCGATCCGTACTTGATGGCTTCGTCGTCGGAACCGACAACTCCTCGGTCCGGCTTCAAAAAATGCCGAGATTGTGGGAAAAAGATGTCGCTGACTAACCCTCACAGAGTTTGTCTGTGGTGTTTGGGAGCTGAACACCATTGTTCGTAGTGCGAGGACTGTATGTCCATGACAGCTAAGGCCCTGAAGGAGCGTAGGGGGAAGCTGGAGAAAGGTAAGACTTTTAAAGCTTCTTCTTCCTCGACGAAGTCGAGACATTCGTCTCCTCGTCACCATTCGCGCTCCAGGTCTCGGAGTGGGTCCCATCACTCCTCGAGATCGAAGCACTCGAAGAGGAGACGTCGAAGATCCCCTTCTCCGTCTTCCTCTTCCTCTGTTTCTCCAAAGAGAATCCCTTGCCCCATGAAACATAGTTCCCGGGCTGAATGGGAGGAATTCCGCAAAAATATGATGTGCGTCTTCGAGAAAGCGGCCTCGACCCCCTCGAAGACTGCCGAGAGCGATGCTCTGGTCGAAAGACCCGAAGGTCAAAAACGCCGCGAGTCGCAGTACCCAGCAAAGGAAACTTCTCGAGCGCGTCTCGAACCCTCGAGTAGGACTATGACCTCAAAACCTTCTTCGAAGGTTCTGTCGACGCCGTCGACGAAGGTTCCGTCGACGCTGAGGTCGGTGTCTTCGACGCCGTTGTCGAAGGGACCTTCGACACACGGGTCTGTCGACTCGACGCCATCTTCGACACCGGCGTCGACGCCAAGAAAAGTCACGGTTACGACACACCCAGTGGCTATCCCCAGGTCCTCGATGACGATGGCGTCGAGATTGTCGAGCAGAATCCCAATTCTGTCGAGGTCATCGAGGCCTCCGCCTTTGTTTTCAACGCCACGATCGAAGCCTTCGACGTCGACGACATTGACGTTTTCGAGGCCGATTATGACAAGTTTGGCACCCTCTGCCTTGGAGATGGGGTTTACACCCTTTATGAGTTCAGAACAATTGAGAACTATGTCCTCAATTATGGAAGAGGGTGAATTGTCTGAACAGGAAGACACATTTGAATTGCAGGGACCTGTAACCCCAACTAGAGAGGAGTTTTCCTCTGAAGAACGCAGGTTAAAGGATCTTCATGATTCCTTACATGAGGCAAGTGGGTTAGACACTTCCCCTGAGATGGAGTTTGCTAGGCCAGACCCGGTGGAGCATGCTGAAACCCCCTATAGAGCCTTAATGGCCAGGATCACAGAGTTTATGGGGTGGTCTGCACCTTCACAGTCTTTCCAACAAGATGACCTCACGGATATTCTTGACAAAGGCCCACAGGAGGATCCTGTAGTGCCCTTTCATAAAGCTCTTCAGAGGAAGATTATGACGAACTGGAAACCCCAGATGTCGTCCCGGCAGTAAATAAAAAACTGTCTACAAAATACAGGGTATCTTCTACAGACCCGGAGTTTTTGTCAAAACACCCATCCCCAGAAAGTCTGGTGGTACAGGCAGCATCTTCTACTGATGTCAAGACTGCTTACCCTACCGTCCCACAGGACAGGGACGATATAAAATATGATGCTATGGCAAAGAAAGTTTTTTCGGCATGTAGCATGGCGTTAAAATCTGTTAATGCTACTTGCACCCTTGCTAGATTCAGCCATACACTTTGGGAGTGTGCTTCTACAGCGGCTGACTGCATCCCGGAGGGAGAAGAAAGGGAGGCATTCCTGAATATCATACAGGACGGTAAAGCCGCTATGTGCGAATCCCTCCAGACGGACATTGATTCGGCTGACAGTATCAGCAGAGCAATGGCGGCAAGTACAACAACCAGGAGATTCGCTTGGTTGAGAAAGTCTGGTTTTTCCCCAGATGTGCAAGCCAGGCTCTTGAACATGCCATTCGATGGCTCTTCTTTGTTCGGGAAAAAGGCGGATGACATTTTAGAGAAACTGCAAACTTCAAAAGCAGAAGCAAAATCCCTAGGCGCTGCAATCCGTCAGACACCTTTTCGTCCCACAGGAACCTCTGCGAGGGGCAAGTCCTTTCGCTTCTACTCCGCATTCGGAAGAGGTAGAGGACGACCGGCTCAAAGGGGACAAAGAAGAACTACCCGAGGTGGACGGGGTAGATATTCAAAAGCAGCAGCAACAGCAGGTGCCTCTTTACCATCGGCATCTGCATCAGCCGCCCCAAAACCACTCTGAGGACTTTCCTCACAGGACACCTGTAGGAGGCAGGTTGACTCAACATCTGGCGGAATGGCAGGCTATCACGTCAGCTGCTTGGGCATTGGAAACACTTGCCCGAGGTTTCTGCCTGCCTTTCCTACGCATACCTCAGAGTCATCCACCGGGGATCAGCTCTCAGAAAGCTCCAGATCTGCTCCTCTTGCAGGAAATTTTGGACCTGCTAGAGAAAGGTGCCATAGAACCGGTACCTGTAGCAGAGAGGAACAAGGGCTGGTACTCCCCTTACTTTCTCATTCCAAAGAAAGACGGAGGACTGAGACCCATCTTGGACTTGCGAGAATTGAACAAATTCCTCAGGAAAGACAAATTCAAGATGGTCACTCTTTCTCAGATCCTCCAGGCCCTTCAGTTCCAGGACTGGTTGGTATCTCTGGACCTTCAGGACGCTTATTTCCATGTGCCTATCCATCTCAAACACAGGAAATTCCTGAGGTTCGCAATTGGCAACTCTTATTATCAATTTCGAGTGCTGCCATTTGGGCTGACCTCCGCTTCGAGGGTCTTCACCAAGTTAATGTCGGTAGTGGCGGCAAGTCTAAGGAGGGAAGGGATTCACGTCTACCCCTACCTGGACGATTGGTTGATCAGGGCTGTATCTTCGGAACAAGCTCAGATCCAGCTAAATCACGTGTGCCACTCCCTTCACAAACTGGGCTTCTCCCTCAATTTAAAGAAGTCACAAATGATACCATCGCAGAGACTCCAGTTCATAGGAGCGATCCTGGACACTTCCCTGGGGAAAAGCCTCGCCACCAGAGGTGAGGGCTCAAGATATTCTACAGATGGTTACCAAGTTCCAAGATGCCCAACGTCTCCCAGCCTTCGACTTTTTGAGGTTGCTAGGCCTCATGGCATCCTGCATTTTCCTAGTGCCAGAGGCTCGCCTGAGAATGAGATCCCTCCAGTGGACACTGAGGACTCAGTGGTCACAATTCTCAGGGAGAATGACAGATCTTCTTCAGGTTCCCGACAGGGTGGCTCGAGACCTTCAGTGGTGGGCCTGTCAGGAGAACATTCTGAAAGGAGAACAGTTTTGGCAACCCTGGCCGGAGATAACAGTAGTCACGGATGCCTCACTCACGGGGTGGGGAGCCCACGCCAACGACTTGACCATCAGCGGTCGTTGGTCTCCATCGGAGTCCAGACTACATATCAACCTGTTAGAGCTGAGAGCCATCAGACTTGCGCTGAAGGCGTTCCTGCCAGCTGTACAAGGGAAAAATGTCCTGATAATGACGGACAACACGGTGGCCATGCATTACCTCAACAAAAGAGGAGGTGTAGGATCACTACCCCTGTGCAGAGAGGCGATGCAGCTCTGGTTTTGGGCCATCCAAGAAGGAATCTCTCTATCGGCAGTTCACCTAGCCGGAGAGAAGAACTTGACAGCGGACGCTCTGAGCAGGCAGAACACAGTCTCCCACGAGTGGGAACTAGCTCAGGAAGTCCTTTAAGAGATCTTTGCCCTTTGGGGAACCCCTCAGGTGGATCTGTTCGCCACCAGCGTCAACAGGAAATGCGATCTGTTCTGCTCAAGGGATTTTCCCCCGAGAGGAGCTCTGGGAGACGCGTTCATAGTGGACTGGGAGTTTCCGCTTCTGTACGCGTTCCCACCGGTCCCTGTCATTCCTCAAATGATCAGGAGGTTGAGAAGATCCCGGAGAACCATGATCCTAATTGCCCCGGATTGGGCCAGGAGAACGTGGTACCCGGACCTTCTAGACTTGTCCATCTGCCCTCCAATTCGACTTCCACTCAGAGAGAACCTACTCTCACAGAAGGGAGGTCAGGTTCTCCATCCAGATATCAAAACCCTCAACCTTCACGCTTGGCTTCTGAAAGGCTGAGGTACAAGGATAGGGACCTCCCTGATGATGTTATCGAGGTGTTGCTTTCGGCAAGGAGGCCAGCAACAAAGTCTCTATACCGCTGCCGTTGGAACAGATTTTGCAGCTGGTGTAGAGAACAGAATATCGACCCCTTTTCATGTGGTACACCAATGGTTTTGTCCTTCCTACTCTATTTGGCGAATTCAGGCCTTCAAGTTGGCACCATTAAGGGCTATCTCGCAGCGCTATCCATCTTTAAGCGCACTGCGGAAGAACCATCCTATTTCAAGTTACCCTTCGTAATACAGTTTCTAAAGGGGTTAACCAATGTTTATCCCTCAAGACCATTCCAAGTTCCCCTATGGGATTTAAACTTAGTCCTAACTTTCCTGATGGGCACACCTTTCGAACCACTCCATTCTTGTTCGTTAAGATTCCTTACCCTTAAAACTGTTTTATTAATAGCGCTTACATCTGCTAGAAGGGTGAGCGAATTACAAGCTCTTTCTTGTAAACCCCCTCATACAATCTTTCACAAAGACAAAGTTGTCCTGCAAGTGAAGCCTAATTTCCTCCCAAAGGTGGTTTCTGAATTCCATATCACTCAGAAAATTACCCTACCATCTTTCTATCCTCCTCCTCATCTGGGGAAAGAGGAAGAGAGGTTACACAGGCTGGACCCTAGAAGGGCTTTAAGTTTTTACATCAGTAGACTAGCCAGGATAAAACAGGCGGACCAGCTGTTTGTAGGTTACGCAGGCCACAAGCTGGGGTTACCAATAACCAAGCAGACCATTTCCAGATGGATCATTCTAGCCATTTTGGAATGTTATAAACTGGCAGGGAAAGAGCCCCCTCAAAACCTTAGGGCTCATTCGACCAGAAGTATTGCAGCTTCATCGGCCCTCAAAAGAGGTGTGCCGGTTAAAGACATCTGTGCGGCCGCTACATGGTCGTCTGTCCATACCTTTACACAATTTTACAACTTGGATTCCTCCTCCAGTCAAGAGACTAGGTTTGGAAGGGCTGTACTGCACTCTATTCATCAATAGAAGACAGCGTGAAGTCAGTACTCCCTCCTCCAATAATAGAATACTGCTATGGGAGCCTATCTAAGATAAGGAATACGTCGGAGGACACAATCCCTTCGAAGAACAAGTTACTTCTTACCTTGTAACGTTCTTTCGACGGGATGTTCCTCCGACGTATTCCTTATCGACCCTCCCATACATCCCCGCAGTTCTACTTCCCTTGTTGTTGCAGCTTACGCTCCTTCAGGGTGATTAGTCTAGTCCAGACAGAAATACTGTGGGCTACAAAACGGAACTGAGCAACGGACGCTGCGCGCAGCCTTTATAGGCAGGATGACGTCGACGTCGATACGGCAGCTGTCGAGAGACATCGACTCGGAGGACGTCGACGCGCAGCGCCCTCTAGAGACAAATTTTCCAAGGCCAGCAGAGCTGGAAGGAGATATCTAAGATAAGGAATACATCGGAGGAACATCCCGTCGAAAGAATGTTACAAGGTAAGAAGTAACTTGTTCATCTCTCTCACTTCTTCCTCTATAACTGTTCAGGCCTGTGGTGGATACAGTGTCTTGTGGCCAGCCTTACAGCAAAAGTATTGTGTCCTGTTTGCTCTGCTTTATTCAGTGTTCTTAGGTACAGGCCTTTCAGCAAATCCGCCAGTAGACGCGCTATTTGTTATTATGCCCCTACACGCATCATATCAATTCTTGTTGTTTATTGTGGGTGCGTTTCAGGGGGGCCCCTTTGTGATGACCTCCACCGCAAGCCAACATTCTCACCTTGTTTTCCTTCCTTCCCTTTTGCTGCCCTGCACCCAGTGCGTCCTTTACTTGGGATTTATAATGCACTACTTATGAAAGCGTATGATGCACTTCTCACCTGGCGTGGGCCTGCTTCACAGTGATCTTTAGTGATGCTCACTGTGCCTCATCTGTAACGCAGCGTTCCTTGGGCTTGCTGCGTGTTGTTGTCCGGAGGCAGGTCCGTAAGCCTGGGAGTTGTTGTACCGGCTGGCACTTCTTGTCCGGGATCCTCTTTCCTCACCGGTCTGTCTAATTCGCTTCCCGAGCACCTCCGGTACTCAGCTCACTTCCTCAGCATTTCGCTGGTGCCAGCTCTTCCTGGGTGCCTGTCCTGGTTTGGTTCCCCGCAGTGCTGCAGCGTGAGTGTGCTGTTCTACTCACATATGCATTTCTTCATTTCTGCTTTTCCGGCTCCGTTGTAATGTGTTCTTCCGGCCCGGGGCGCTTCAGCAGAGATTTCTGCAAATACTCACCATCCCTCGCCACGAAGGCAGGGAGGGGTGTCAGTGGCCTCACTCCTCTGGCACTCCTCCTGTGTCACTCACACAAGCTCTAGCATTGTGCGTGTTATTGTTTCTGTGCCCGATGCCATCTTGTTCAACGTTCCACCTCTCTGGGCTATTTTCTGCTGCAGGCCCTTTGTGGAATCTTGCATCATACGGCTCCCGGGGTGTATCTCTCGCATTATATGCATTGGCAGCATTCAGCGTTAGCAGTATACGCTTCTTTGTGATGTATTTTGAAGGATTGAGCAGGAGCACTGGAAAGTGCGTCTTCACTGCCTGGCCATTAGCCATGCCTGAGTGTTCTAATACTCAGCTTTAAAATAAGTTGTAAAAACAGATAGTAAATGATTATAGTACACTGCAAAATAATTTGAAAAATAATTAAATAAATGGTTTATTTCACAAATTCAAATAAGCAACCAAAAGACAAAAACATTTGTAAGTTCAGAACCTGAACAAATCACTTAAGAGGCAGTGTGCCTACATGTATAATGAATCAGCATAGATATGAATCGGATGCACGTTGAGAAAATACATAGATGAACATAAGGTATATGCAAAAAATGGCAGAGGTCTAAAATCATACATTGACAACCATAAGTAGTGGACAGAGATGTCTTGGGTCTACGCCAAGAACACAAAAATCACAGTGGCGTTTAAAGCCAATAACATGAAAATCTGTAACAAGACACAATGATTAGTGAAAAACCAATCACCGTTGAGAGAGGAGTAACACACTGTGCCCACTTCTCTAGATGCGCACATGCTCCATGAACCATTAATAAATACAAATAGATAGAAGGCACCAACCCGAGGCTCAAGGACAGTACCTGGATGCAGGTTGCCATTGGAAAAGCACTTAGCAATAGTGTAAGCCATAAGTGCTGCAGCAAAAGGCAAAGTAAAGGGACATGAGGGAAGACCCCTGGAGAAGTGGCCAGGCTGATTAAGGGTGGTAAGGGGAGGGGGAGCCTTGGCAAAATGGACAATCTTACCACTGGAGTGAGGCCCTGTTCACTGCATATGTGTCACGGCCCTCGCCCAAAACACCCTCTGGCAAACCCATTGGTCAGGTGGAGTCAGGATTCAGGCGTCTAGAGCCTGGCATCCTCTTCCAAAACCCTCTTGGGGCCACTGCTGGTGCCTATGGCGCCAGGCTCATACACCATGAAAAACATGTGCTTGGGAACTACTTAATGTGTTGTCAGCCAACATAGAGGCATCCACATAACTTGGTTCAAAGGAACCAAGCTATGCGGTCTAGTGTTTTGGGTGTGGTATAGACTATAGACTACTTTTCCTGGACTATTTTGTTGGGGCTATTTAAACCACACCCGAGCAAGACAACACGCTTTGCGTTACTTTGCATCTTGCAACGTGACGCTCACCGTGTCCAGCTATTCCCTCGAACCTCGGAGAAGCAGGACCTGCAAGGAGACAAAAGGAACATCATTTGCAGCAGCATCTTACCTGCAGTCTTCATCTTTAGCCACTCGCATCTACTGAGAACAGCTTCCTCGAATCTGCACGCCTCCCGGATAGAACGACCTGAAAGAGGAAGATAGAGGCAACATTAAAGAAAGCAATAGAGACATTTGCAAATTACGAACTGCTCAAAAGGCTTACCTGGCTGTTCGCCTCTCGGCTGGCAACACTCCGGACATTCCACTCGCGCTGAAGAACACCGTGACCTAGAAGGAAGGAAAACACAGGTTAGCAAAGGCAAGACTTTGCAGCGCTGCGCATAGTGCTTACTTACCGCATCATAGCGCTCTTAATGCGCCATCATTTACCAGTGGGGCTCAACCAAGCTAGTTCGCCGCGCTGAAGGTCCGCATACCCAAGGGAGAAAAAAAGAGACATTTTAAAGAAAGGCATGCAGGATAGCAACTAAACTAAAGAACAGCAATAAGACCTACCTGAACAATATCAAACGGGCCGGCGTCAGTGAAGTACTGGACCGCACACGCCCATGAAAGACAACGCGGCCCCGACGGAGAGCACGCCTAACTCTACCACAAGATGAGGAGAGGGCGCCAGAGAGACTGAAATCATACGGGGGGTGGAGGGAGGATGCTTACCCCAGTCGGTCAGTCTTGAACACAGTCCTCCTGTATTTTCAGGCAGAACCCTCCCCGCAGACCATGTCGGGGCAAAGCTGAGAAGCATACCAGCGAGTTACCCGGCTGGGTGGCTTCCCTGTGGATACCAGGTGAGCGTAACAATATGTCAGTATGCATCACTGCATATATCCAAGGGTGTGCAAGAGGGAGCCACTACCTATGTTTTGCCTTGCCCGTAGTTCCCAAAATCTACCAACCCATCAATCACAGAGAGACAACTCTCCTCACACCATTGGAGTCTCCAAGGGGAGCACCCATGCCATGGACAGGCCATCCACGATTTCTCTGCATAGCACGTCGTCTCCTGGATACTTTTATGGTTCCATCAAGGCCATTACAACCGATGCAGACACAGGACCCATCCCGTTGACACAGGAGACTAAAAATGCTGAAGCTCCAGAGGAAGCCCTCTTCACTAAGTTGGATTCTCTTGTAACAACCCCAGCAAGGATTACTTTTCTCATCCTAGTTATCATGCTCTCCATTCCTCAGCCCACTCCCCTACACTACTGCTGATCTCTATTCCTCTCCCCATGTTCTTCTCCATGCCCCAAGAAGACACCCTCAACGGGGGATCCGTTGCTTCCATTGGCTGTCCTCTATCTGGCAGCCGCTGAAGGATCTGAATGTGGTTCTCATTGGGGGGTCCGGCCGAGGAAAGGAATGGAGAATAGCTTTGTGGATCTGCCAGAGCTTTCCAGGAAAGGGTCCTTGCATCATGAAGCTTTTTGATCTTTTAAACCCTGAATCCCGACTTTTGGAGACAGAGTTTTGGCAGGGGACACGTCATGTATACAGAAAAAATGGACATCCCTGTAGTCAGATGTGCCAGAGTAGGCAAGCAGATGTAGGATATCCTGTCATCAAGAGGCTGGATGTGTAATTCAAAGCACAGAAGGATATTCTGTGCCTATCCTCAAACCCTCCCTCTCAAGCCAGTAGCAATTTCAGACACACTGGTTCGCTGGGCCTAGCCTCAGGGCAAGTAGGACATGGTTCTACTTGGTGGAGGGGAGGGCCATTTTGTAAAACAGTGCACTGCACTTAAATAAGGCCAACATAATGCCATCCGGGCAGCCACAAATATGCACCTGGCACGATGTTGTGGATTTTGCAGGATATCTGGCCCCAAACAGGAAGGAGAAATTATTGGATGGGATTGCTGTTGAAAAATCACATGCCCATGACATAATCTAGGCTACAGCAGCCTATGTGGATTCCACAGCAGGAGTTATGTGCTACAGAGCATAAAGCATATCCAGGAAATTCAGGATAAAGTGAGTGCCCTTCCATATGATGGTTTACAGCTATTTCATCCAACAACCAATGAACCGCTCACTAAAGAGGAAACTTGTTACATCACCCCTGTGGGCTCTCCATAGTGGGAAGGTGTTACAGACTCCACATTTCCCCTTGCCCCGTCCCCTTTACCTGCCGTTTTATCCCAACAACTTTCTTTGAAAATGGTGGGGGAAATACAGAAGCTGCTGGAAATGAAGGCTATAGAAGCAGTGCCAGACCTTTGGAAGGCTTCGACTGCCCTTCATAGCAATTAGAAAGAAGAACAGGTAGGCCTCGGAATAATCTTGGATTTTCAACAGGTTCCTTCCCATTGAGTTAGGATGGCTCCGCAGGCAAATATAATTTGCTCTCTTTAGTAGGGGAATTGGGTGTATGACCCAGTCCTCCGGGGTGCATATATAGACATCACCATGTAGCAAATACTTAAACACTTCTTGGGGTTTTAAGGCATGGGTGTTTTATAAGAATTTTGGCTATTATCTCTCCACTTCGCCAAAAAAGAGTCCAATTTTGTCCTTATCTGTTATCAAATTCAGACTTGCCTCAGTTTCTTGAAAGAGACACCGGCTTAGTTCTTAGTTGAACAGTGAAAATGTCATGGGCATCTTAACAGCCTGTAACATGTAGGGACTGTCCGGACTCGGGGATAGCTAGCCTTTTGGTTATAGCCCCTGACCTTCTATCCGGGGCTACAACCAAAAGACCTGGGGCTAAATCCCCCCCTCCTCTCCCAGGCCTTCCTAGCGACACCTCTGGGTCTTCAGAAGGTTCATCTAGTGTGTTACTGTCTCTTTCCCAGAATACTTACCCCTATGGCTTGGTACAGCATTTACTGTAATTGCTTCCAGACTGGGACAGTCCTAGTAGTATACAATGGTGTTTGAGTGAATGTTGGCTTGAGTTGTTGTGGGGTCATAGCAGCTCCCTTACAAGTTGCTTAGTACATTACGAGTGATTTATTCACTTGGTGTGCCAAGGCTTGATTTGTGTGAAGAGTACTTAAAATTCTCTTTAAATTTATTTAATTGAATTTTGGGTTGGATTTAGCTGAAATGATATTCCAGGGTCAGGTCAATCCCTCTCCACATACAGTTCTCAACTCTCTCCAATTGCCCACTGGCATGTCTCATGTACTGTGTGATGGGTCACTGTGAGTGGTATTTGCTAATACAGAGCTGGGGTGCATGGCATATAGTGTAGGGAGTCTTGCCTTTTGTCCCTTTGTATCTTGCAAAAGTGTGGGTTTGCACCTTTTTAGCAGGTCCTTTTTTACCCACCAGGTATGCAAGTTTACTTTGTGAGCGCTAGGTAGGTACTGGGACTATTGCTGGACCCTTTCAGCTCATTGCTCCTATTGTTCGTCAGTAGGTGGTAGCCATTTTGACTGATAGCCTCTTTAAACAGGTGTACCTGTTCAGCTGATCAAACACTTAGTGATAAGCAGGTACCCAAACTTACGAGGTGAGCAGGGGGCTATGTTGGAAGGGGCTGTGGGAAATGTATGGTGGGGGTATTATTGTAAGATGGGGAAGGTGTGGAGGTGGGCGGAAAGCATAGTTGGGTATAATTGTCAGGTGGAAGGGGTGGGGTAATGCATAGTAGGAGCATGGTGGTAATATGGGAATGGGTCTGGGGTGTTTGGGGTAGAATAACGGGGGGTATAGGTGGTGATTAATACAAGGGTGAAACAGGGCAGGGATGGTAGGGGTGGTGTAGCATAGGAGTAGTGGGTGTGATGTTGTGAGGCTGAGCCTCATTGCTAGCTGGGGCTCTGTGGGGTCTGTCACAGAGCAGGAACAACACAGACACAAAGGTGTGTTATCAACTCCCAGTAGTCAGTTCTTTTATTGTCTCACATTGCATCCTGACATTGTGACGTCAGGACGCTTCTGGGGCCTTTCCTTTGGATACCAGACCCCTCCCCAACTTACATGACAGATGAAACTAAAAACAGGTGGTGGGAATTGCTGTCACATCAGGTGGCATTGCCTCTCTGGCTTACTGTCCGGTGGTTGACACCACGGAGGACAACGCCTCTCAGTCTCGTGGATGCCTGCGGGGACTGGCCATGCTTGGGGGCTCCCTGGTTGGACTGCTGGTCTCTTCATCTCTGTCCTTGCTGTCAGTCTGCCGAGGCATCATCAGGGGTTCAGCTGGGTCTGCGGCGTGTGTTGCCACTGGCGATGGACTTTCTTCCCACGTGGTGGCTGGTACACGTCGGAAGTGGGATGCGTTTCACTTTACTGATTATTGTTCTCGCTGGGCTGTCACCATTCCGTGGTCATTTTATGTGACTACCCATGGGTTGGGTTTGTATGGAAGGGCTGGTTTCATCCGGGGGTCTCTGTTCTTCACCAGCAACCTATCTCCAGGGGCAATGTCACTGCTGATGGCTCCCCAGGTGCAGCTTTCCTTTTCGTTCGTGGCTCTCCTGTTCTCTTCTATGCGTTCCCAGTCTGCAACAGGGGCAGTCCAGCTGTTGTGCATTGGTAGTTCTACTTGTGCTGGAAAACCGAACATTAGGGCAACTAGGCTGGCCCAGGTGGATGAGTGGTGTGTCTGTCGGTACATTCGCAGGAACTGACAGACTGCTGTCAACCACGGGCCCTGTTGCTCTTTACGCAATGCGGATCACCTTGTTCAGAGATGCCACAAAGCGTTCCGCATCCCCATTTGCCTGGGGCCAATAGGGAGTGATGTGATGGTTTTGGACGTTTAGGTTGTCCAGAAAGTTCTGCAGTTCACGCCCTTTGAACGTGGGCCTGTTGTAGCTTTTCACTCTGTCAGGTATGCCATGAACCACAAACATTTTCTCAAAGGCTGTAATGACCGACACTGCGTCAGTTGATTGGACTTGTTCAACTTCGGGGTATCTGCTGAACTCATCGATAGCAACCAGCAAATATGCCTTGTTTGCAGAAATCCAGACTGATCGCATCCCACCGCTACTGGCTCTGAGCGGGGCAAGAAATGGGTTCCGGCGGGCTCATTCTCTGTGTTGCTTGGCAGGCTGCACACACGCTTACTAGTGCTATCATCTTTGCCTGAATGTTTGGCAGCCACACCCTCGATTTAAGAAAAGCTTGAGTCTTAGTGATGCCCTGTGTCCTTCGTGAGCTAGCCGCAGGGCTCTTTCCTCCAGTGCTGATGGCAAAAGTATCTATTTGGTGCCCTTACAATATGACGCCGTCGGTGGATACTGATAGTTTGTGTCGCACACCTAGTAGGTGTTGCAGGAGACTTGGGGCTGTTGCCATCCTGTTTGTTGCTGCCGCTAGTAGGTCCTTCCAGTTCCCTGATAGGATGGACTGTTTGACTCGATGAAGGCATGAATCTGGCTCTGATTCTTTAGTAATCTCTTCCAACTTAATTTGTTTTGGTCTGGCACATGCAATTACATGGCACATGTGTTCGTCTATCTCTTGGGTCTCGTCTTGGCCCGCCTGTGTTGCTTGCCGGGGGTGCCGGAAGAGGTAGTCTGCCGGGTTATCGCTTCCTGAGCGGTAAACAACGTCAGTGTCGAAAGGCTGAAGTTGTAACATCCAGCGCTCGAGCCTGGCCGGTGGATGTTGGGCGGAGCCCTTAAAGATGGGGACATGGGGTTTGTGATCGTGTATACGGTTGCACGGTTCCCCAGCAGGCACTCTTGGAAGTGGAAACACAACCACAGGATGGCTAGGGCTTCCCGCTCTATATGGGCATACCTCTGTTCCGTGCTAGTCAGCGCCCGGCTGGCGAATGATATGGGGTGTGTGTTCCCTTCTTGGTCCATTTGCGTGAGTACCGCCCCTAGTCCCACCAGTCTGGCGTCGACTAGCAGTTTTGTCTTGTGTGCCATGTTGAAAAACACCATTGTGGTGTTGGACAGTAGAGATGCTTTGATTTTCTGGAACGCCTTTTCTTGTTCTGGTCCCCAGGTCCAGGGGACGTCCTTCCGTGTCAGTTATCGGAGTGGGGCTTCAATGGTCACCAGGTCGGCGATGAAACGGCTACAGTATGACACCATTCCCATGAAGCTTCGCACTTCTGACACAGTGGCTGGCAGGCATGTGTTTTGTACGTCCGCAACTTTGGCTGGATCGGGGCTACTTCTCTCGCATTAAAAACATAGCCGAAGAAGGAGAGTTCTGTTTTGCCAAATTCACATTTGGCGCGCTAGAACAGCAGCTAGCCGTGCGTTGTGCTCTTGCTCGGAGGTTCCATAGACCAGGATGTCGTCACTTATGTTTGTCATCCCTGGCAGATCTTGCAGGACTTTCCAGATCTCGTGTTGAAAGACTTCTGCCGCTGATGAAATGCCAAAGTTTAATCGGCGGTACCGCCTGAGTCCCAGGTGCTATGAAAAAGTTGTTATATATCTGGACTCCTTCGCAAGTTGGATATGGTGGTAGCCAGAGCGACGATCCAGCTTGCTGAACATTGTCGCCCCGGTGAGGTGAACAATCAATTCATCAATCGTTGCCATAATGTGGTGATCCCGCCCGATGGCCAGGTTCGGGAGCCCCATATCAATACAAATACGGACCGCATTCGGCTGTTTAGGTTTTGCGCTGCAACACTAGTTTCAGGTGCATTGTCGAGAGTCTGGCGAGCATTAGGACGTTAACTGTTGCTTCAGTATCAATGATCACTCCGGTCAGCATGCCGTTCATGAGTACTGTGCAGGTTGGCTGGGACTTCTGTGTTGTCTTCTTTGACTTTTTGTGTGGCATTACTGCTGAAATGAGGTGTACCCTTTCGGAGTGCCCTCTCCGGTATCCTTTGCGTCGTCCCTGGGGCGAGTCATCTTCCGAACTTTCACTCGCTTCACTTTCACTGCTGCTATTTGTACACGTTCTGTGCTGGACTGTCCTTGCTTTGCCTTTGCGGTTTGCTTGCCGACTGGCTCTTGGACAGTGTCGCTCTTGTGAGGGGGGCTTCCGGGCCTTCTCTTTGGGGGCTAGCGCTAAGGCAGACTGAGGCAAAGTGGCTCTGATTGCTGGGCAGGGTTCATCGCAGTGGCATGCTCCTCCACTCCACTTGCATGCTCTTTGGCTGCGTGTTGACTGCGTTGGAAGAATGGGCTTTCCCTTTGGTGGGCGCTTCCTGGTGTCAACCGCTGCAACGGCCGCTGTTTCTGGCTCTGCATCTATCGGCAAACGACTAATGGCTGCTTCCATCACGGCCAGCTGAGTTTCCGTTCTCTCTCTCTGGCGCCCCATCTCGAGAATGCGGTCTAATGGGATGTTCCTTTTAGATAGAATGTCTCTTCGGAGTTTCTCTGATCGTAGTCCGTGGATTATTTGCTGTCTTACAGAGAACTCTTCATTAGGGAACTCGCAACCTATGGCCATTTCCCGAATTCTTGAGTGGAAGCGTAGATAGTTTCTGCCGGCTGTTGCCCTCAGTGGAAAACGTTAATGGTTGGGATTTTGTTGTCACCGAAATTTCCCATTCAATGCACTTTTTGGCGCTTGGTAGTCATCTTCCTGGCCCCTGGATGGTAATGTGTTGAAGAGCTGCAGTGCGAGCGTGCCTAGGTTTAGCATGAAGAGTGTGCGCTTCTCTTCTTCTGCGATGATTCGCTTGGACTTGATGTGTAGCTCAAATTGCTGGAGCCAGAGTTTGCACCGAATGGCTGCCCCTTCCGCATACAGGTCGAATGGCTTCATGACCGCTCCTTGGGTGGAGTCATGCCACGTGTTTCTCTCCGGTCGTGCAGCTTGTGGGTCGGAGGGTCCTCCCGAGCTTGCTGCTTGTTGCTCTTCTGACCTGGTGTCTCCTAATAGGTGCTCCTCTAAGTTACGGTGCGGGCTGGTATTGCTCACTTGGCTGTGGAGTGGCTTACAGCCATTCTTTCTGCTGGGCCAGGCAGTGAGCTTCTTGTCTTTGGTCAGTATGTGTGTCTCCTGAGGCTGCTGCCGAGCTTCCTTCTTTCCTTTTTAATTTTATTTTCTTTTAATCTGCTGGTTGCTTTCCGGGCATCCGTCACTATATTGCTGCAGTTCTCCTTCACCGCCACAGGCACTGGGCAAATTAACTGACTCCATATGTGTTAGTGTGCACACGCTTTCCGTGGACTCGTGCTCTCCTCGTCGCCAGTGTGATGCTGTGAAGCTGTGCCTCACTGCTAGCCTCACTGCTAGCTGGGGCTCTGTGGAGTCTGTCACAGAGCAGGAACAACACAGACACAAAGCTGTGTTATCAACTCCCGACTGTCCCGTTTTCACGGGCAGTCGGTTCTTTTATTGTCTCACATTGCCATACTTGCCAGCGTTCTGTGACCAAAGAGATGTAGGTTTTTTCAAGTTTGAAAAACAATAATCCCCATAACAATGACATCACAGAAAAATACAAAACATACAAAGACAACATGGAAAGATGTTGAAATATTAAAAACGTATCCTTCCGAATGTTAACTTATCACCAAATTGTCGGCAGATGCTGTGTGATGGGGTTACACTCTGCCACTTGATTTCACTGGTGATTCACCCAAGGGTTTTCCCGGCAAGAGTGCAGGACAGAATCAAGTAGCTGTCAGGTCAGTGGATTGGTTTGAGTCCAATCAAAGTAATCACTTACCAGTCCACTGTATAGACAAATTAATGTGTTGCATGCTTTGTCCTGGAGCCTACCTTAGAGACACAAACATCACTTGCCACTATAAAAAGCAATCTGTCACTGAAATCTGTAGGCGGTAGGACTGCTTCAAAAGCAGTAGCCTACTGCCTAAAGCTGTCCCTACAGTCTCCCCTTGGCAAGTATGATGGCGCAGACGCCTGCAGAGGGAGTTGTGGCGGGGCGGTGATACGAGTTTCCAGGGACTGGAATGAGTATGTTACAAGGTTGCTGACATGACCCTTGGGACCCTGCTACCGCAAGCATCAATGGCGCCGGGGCTGTGTGGCCACGTGCAGGCCCTCAAGTATACGATTGCACCGGACACAAAATGTCTGAGCAATTATATTGGACTGCATTAAATGAACATGTAGACACACGCTACTGGAAGCCGGATTATACGAGGGTGTATGCATGCATATTTTATACTTGACGGTCAAGGTATCACTTAAATTCATAATTATGCAATCGTTTTGGACCCATGAGGAATCTTTTTGCAAACGTGTTTGTGCACCATTAAGTTCTGGAATACAATTGTTTACAAAGATGGCACAATGGTCAGGTACATGATGCTTTATTATAAATCTGGTTGGATTAAATTTTCCATGAATTCAGAAATAAATATGGACTATAAAACTTCACAGATTAGTTATTATCAAACTTGAGAATCCTTTTAAAGAGATCCCACATTAATGCTAAGAAAGAGGGTAACAACGTGTCAGTAGAGAGCTTTCCGTGTGCTCATCTGGACACATCTTCAAAAGGTGCATTTTTCATGTGTTCGCCTTTTGATCTGGGCTACCTATTTTATTGTGTTGCTTGGTATGCATTTACAAACGAGAATACGTATATAATTACTGCACACCAACCAAGCATATTTCAAACAGTTAATAGCCAATTTATGCATGAATCTGGGGTGTGCCTTCAGTCTTGCACATGAAATGAATGCTTCACTGCTGACGTGAGGAGACAATCTCACTACTGTGCTGGACAGCAGACATCTCCCGGCTCTAAGAAAAATTGAACCACTCTTTAGTCTCTGTTCCTCCGATCCTAGAAAATAATCACATCAAACAGGCATCCATACGCTCGTGACATTTTACCCTCAAAAGCCACTCTGTGCGACTCTCATTGCACCACGTAGCACTGAGCAGAGTGTCGGTTATACCTAGTCTATAATACAGAGCACCTCTAATGCGTCCCCCTTTTCTTTGCCTCTTGAAAGGCCAGTCGTATCCTGATGTTAACCTGTCCTAGCTTCGGGCAAGTGCAGACCACATCATTGTTGTTGCGCATTGCCTGGCTACGTGCCTTGCCTTCACTGAATGAAGGATGAGTGGGAGCCGTCTGCACTTCAGCTTGCAGTCATGTTGCTGGGCACTTGGAGGATGGTCCAACAGGGGAACCTAAGTGAACCTCACCAACAGCTCATTGAAAAGGGCTGCAGATCAGCAGCAAAGTAACAATCTCACTTTCTGGTTGGGTGAGCAAATATTCCAGCTGTAAGGGATTTCAATCAGGCACACGCCTAGGTCTCGCCTAGCATGTAGTGCGCAATGAAACCCTTATTTATTTTTGGCTATAAGTTCACTATTCTGAATGATATACCACTCATATCACACCTGTCTCAAAATACCCCTTATGTCACACACAACCAGGAATCAGGCTAATTTGTAAAGGTAAATATTTATTTATTTATTTAATATTCACATCGGACGTAAGTTTAATATATATAGATATGGGGCAGCAATCACCTAACGATGACAATACAATTCAGAAAATAAGCAAGGCAATTGAATTCACTTATAATAATGCAGACTAGAAAACACAGGAAAAAGAACAGTTTTGTCTTGTGCACAGATAGCGTTTAAGTAAATAGTTCCCCCTACAAAGTACTGTAGTACAAATGAGCAATCCTACACAAATGTGAGTAATCAACAGGTATTCAAGAATGAAAGACAAGGTCTAGAGTTAGATGCAATCTTCTCTCCCCCAACTAGAGAGAAAACCGTGTTTTGCAAATGACACTTTTAAACTGATAGGTGAAAATTGCTTTGTAAAATAATGCAAAAGGGTGCAAAAATGCTTAAATGGAGAAAAATTCAGAGAAAAGCAACACTAAACAGGCCCTAACACACATGAGCTATAATATAAACAACAGTACACACTGTGGATCAGAATGGGCTGGAAGAAGCACTTTGAAATGGGACAAAGACACATGTAAACTTTTGAACTTTGCAAATTCGCGGCAAACTTTTACTATGTGATATTGGAGTAAAACGGGTCGAATACACTGTTCTGTGGTGTGGTTTTTAGTTGTGGCTATAGCTAAGGGTCTTAGGTATCAGTGAGAGTTGGAATTTTTTTTTATCTATAAAACTGAAGAAGTAATGGAGGTTTTAGTGAGAGGCGTTTTTGCAAAATAGGCGCAAATATGGAACAGGAATTTGGTTTTTAAAATGACAGATAAGTTTTATTACACTATATTAATGACTATGGTAGCAAGCCAAACTGAATCAGAATTATTCTTTTAAGTTTTGGATGTTTGAAATTGGGTCTAGCTAGCAAGAGTTCACCAATGCTAAAGTCTGGATTCTGCAATGAAATCTGGATCTTCAAAGAATTCTGGAGTCAGCTACAAGATGAAGAGTTCTGGAACAAGGTTCTGCGCAGACATCTGGATGGGTTCTGGAAGCCGTGTGTCTTATGTGTTGTGAAGTTCCTATATTTATACTATCAAATGCCATCCCCCAGTTTATGGTGTGGGCAGAATTTCAAAAACACACTCCCACGGCTGTGAGTGGCTGCAGGCACATGCTTTGTCCTGGTTGGTGGTCTGAACAGAGCTGTCATCTTTATGATGCGATTTAGGAACTCCCGCAATGATTTTTATCAAAACATAACGTTTGCACCAATGTACATTTCTAACATTATGTACCCTAATAAAATTGGACACCCATATTTCATATTTGATTGTCTATATTCACATTCAATCCCCATTTCTGTGCGAGCTGTCTTTCTCATTCTACAGATTTTTATCAATATCAACCATAACAGTTTGGATTACTCATTTCTAATTCGGTACATCTCTGGGCGCTTATCAGTGAACCATGTACATACAATCTTGGGTTTGCAACATTAATCGTTCTGCTATAATGTGAATTGTTCCATAACTTTGGTCCCTTAAATGGTACAAGTTTCATCAATGTCTTCAAATCAAGAGCCTGAAATTAGGTTAATGTCTAGCAATTTTCAGATGTATGCCTCTTTAGGTTGCTCAGTTTGTTACTCACCGGACGGAAAGTATAGGACTTCCGGCGGTGGCCGGAAGGCACAGGACTGGACGATTGATTGAAGAGCTAGGTCGGGGCCTCCAACCTAGCCTCCTCTCTGTGAGGGCACAAGACCTTTTTAACGATATGACTCTCTGCTGGGTAGGACCAGGCGGACACGCCGCCAAGAACCCAGCTGTAAAGGAAAAACAAGAGGTGAGCAATTGGAAATTTAAGAAAGATCCCTTTCCCTCGATACTTTTTTCTAGTAGTACCTGAACTATGGCCTCCCCTTGTTTAGTTTCAAGGCCACCGGAACCATCTACAAGTAAGAGAGGAAAATGTAACCTATCCTGACTATAGTTGTCAATTAGATAAGGAGAATGGGTAATCATACAA
The DNA here is from genome assembly GCF_040938575.1 of Ambystoma mexicanum. NCBI lineage: Eukaryota > Metazoa > Chordata > Amphibia > Caudata > Ambystomatidae > Ambystoma > Ambystoma mexicanum. Next base: position 1,294,091,088 of record NC_090932.1, read on the forward strand.
AAAGGAAACCCTTACCACTGATGTGCTGTTAAATCTGTAATGTCCAAAGAGTTCATGAAAACGGAAGTGCAAAATAACAAATGGGTAGGTTAGTTAGGGAAACTAAACCCGGGCGGAACGAGGGCCGCACTAGAGTCGGGTAGGTGCACTATCCGCAAAGCGTCCCTGTGCACTACTGAAGAATGTGCAATAGAAGTCTGATTGTGGAAAGAGGATGGTAACAGCAACAATAAAGGACACAATTGAGTTGGAGTTTTGCAGGTGATATAGTTCAGCGGCAAGGTACAAAGAGTACAGGAGATGTGCTTGTTAGCAAGTGGTGAAAAGAAGAGTCTTACTGATGCCGTGATCACAAGGTTCCAAAAGCGGCAGGCAAAGGCAATCCGTGAATGAGGAAACAGGTCTGGTACACGGGTAAGTAGTTTTCCAAAAGCGGCAGGCAAAGGCAGTCCGTGAATGAGGAAACAGGTCTGGTACACGGGTAAGTAAGTAGGATTGAAGACGGAACTTCTAAATACCGGGATGCAACTTTAATCAGAAGCAGCGTTCCGCCCGGTTCCGAGGTTTAAATCGGGAAGGAGAAGGCGGAACCGGACGAAACCGAGGCTCACGCATCATCGCCTCTGAGCTGACAGCGGGAGTCAGCTCAGAGGCGTAGTCCAAACTTGCCGCAGAGTGCTGCGGAGTGAGCCGAAGCCACTATTTTCCAAGGCAGTTGCCAGTGGGCGTAGAATGGGTTTGCAATATGACGCATACCCTTACGGAGGGCAATAACCTTCCTGCGGGCCTGCCGAGGCGTAACACAGTTAAAGAGTTTTAAACTTTAATAAGAAATAAGGATTTAACATCAAAGTTCTCCTTTGTAACCTCCCCTTCCCAGGCAGCAGCTGTCCAGTCCTTTGATCAGGGAGGTGTGTCCCCTTCCTGGAGGGAAGCTCCCCTGTAGAGATCAGTTGGGCAGCTTGCCATTGTTCTTGGCTCAGACGCAGGCGAAAGTCTACTGAGGTCCCATTGTGCTGCTTGTTGTCATTATGCGGGATCCATTAGGCTTCCTGTTTTCAAGGTAGTGTCAAGCTGAGATGTCAACTTTCCCTGGCCATGCACTGCCCAATCAGAATTTAGCAGTTATTTCCACTGGGTTACTGTAAGATTCACCTACAATCTTTTATTTAAAAGATATAACATGAATAGAGTTGATAATGGATTTTGACCTTTTAAAGGAATTAAGCCCTTCACAGAAAAATGCTTTAAACAGGCAGATCTTTCACTTCTTCAGGAAAAAGAAAACACATTTAAACTGAATGTGACAGCTAATTTCTTTAAGCAGCTGTCGGGCATTGATGCCAGGATTCCTCTCACTGCTGGAGAATCTTTGATTTCAGCACACTTTTCCTTCCAATAATTCACTGTAAAGATTACAGAATTTAGCGCCAAAACAGCACTTTGATGGTTGCCATTGATTAGAGAGCTGTATTTAAAGGCATTTTCGGATTTTTAGCCCTTCTGTGGCCTTGTGACAGGGGACTCCTGTTTTTACACCAACTATGCCTGTGTGGCAGGGTGTGCAGCTCTTTTGTGGTTCATGAACCATGCTCAGTCTTGAAGATTCGGCACGCATGGGGTTATTGCCTCCATTTATAGCAGTTTTCTCATTGGCAAAGGGGTGTAGTAGGGTGCATGGGTTGAAATAACCCCCCCCAACTCCGGCGTGACATCCAGTCGTGGGGGAGTCAGGTACGTGGGATTTATTTTCCTTCTGTCCATGTGAAGAAATCCGGTTGCTTCTCCCATCAGCGATTGATGCGACACGCTCTCTTTGCTGGTTCTGGTTGGAAGTGTGGAGCGACACTCAGGGCTCTTGTTTTTTTTTCTCCTTGTCCCCGGGGAGGTCCTCCCTGGTGCTTAGGTGGATTTAGTTCCAGTACTAGAAAACAGAACATAGCAGGGTTATGGAAATTTCCCCACTACTGTTCCCCAAAGGGTGTAGTGGGGCGGATGCATGCATTGAATACAATTTACACTATTCCCTGCCTATATTTAATAATGGTCTTAAAACTCTCCTCGCACGTACACAATGAACATTTAATACTTCTCTTTAGATCTCTGGATTTTCCACCTCTGGGTTTCCGGTAGGCTCCTCTATTTGTCGCAAAGTATTCCTGGGATGGCAACTCTTTAGCTGGTTTATGTGGACCCAATTGTCTTCCCCTTCTGTCAAATTTCCTTTGGGGATGCAGATTCTGTAGGTGACTGGTGAAATTCTGTCCACAATTTCAAAAGGACCCCACCAACTTGGGATGAATTTGCGCTCTTTGGCTTGGTTCCTTTGGAAATTGTACAAGTAGACCCGGTCTCCTACTTGATATTCCTTTTTAGTTGTCTTAAGGTCATAGTGGGTCTTCATACTGTCTGCAGATCTCTCTAGATTCCGCTGAGCATACGCAAAAGCATGTTGAAGGTGTTTTCTCTGATTCACAGCATACTAATGAGTTGTGGAGGCATTTATCAGGTCTGCTCTTGGGTTCTGCAGAGCATATGCTGGGGTAGCACCATCCTTCGTCCAGTCATCAACTCAAATGTAGACATTTTTGTTGCAGAAGAAGGGGTAGATCTGATGGCCATCAGGACAAGCGGTATTCGAATATCCCAACTTGCCCAGAATCTGCCACAAACTTTTTTAATATGCTCATGCAATGTGTAATTTCCTTTTTACCCCAAGTATCTCCCACATCTTTGTCATCACTTCGCTAGTGAAGTGACTACCTCAGTGATTCAATCCTTTGGGGTAGTCCAAAACACGAGAAGATGTGATTGATCATCAGGTCAGCTGTGGTTTCTGCCTTGCAATTTGGGGTTAGGAGACATTCCACCCATTCAGTAAACAAGCATGTTACTGTTAACATGTATTTGTTCCCCCTAGAAGAGCGAATCACAGGCCTGATGAAATTGACTTGCAAATCTGACCTTGGCAGTGTCATCCCCCTCTTTTGTAGGGGATCACAGTGTCACAACTGTCACAACTTTCACTGTCACGACTATCATGACCTGTTTGTGGACTCACCTGTTGAGACTTGGAGTGTTTCTTCTTTGTTGACTCAAGCTGCCTGCCTTTCTTAGAGGTGTGGGTTTCGTGGCGGTAAGGATGGGCTTCTTCCGACGCCACTCTGTCGGTAGTAGTTCAAATGTCCAATAATGTAGACAGTGTTCCCAGGGAGCAGAGGTAGCGGTCTGAGGAGCCGCGTAAATTCGTGGATGGATGAGCCCAGGGAGGAATAGCAGCGGTTCAGAGTCACTGCTGCAACAGGAAGTCGAGGAAGGAAGAGGTACAGCGATCCGAAGATTACCGTGAGGTTTGAAGTCCAGGAAGGAGGAACCGTGGCAAGGGGCAATCGCGGTCAAACAGTCCAGGAAAGGTACAGGATGGAATCACTGGGAAGAGATTCCAAGGTAAGCGAGCACTAGGAGCAGCAACCGGAACTCGGAACTGCGAGCGTTTACACGTGCTGAACTGCAGGGCTGGGGCGCTTATGTAGCCGAGTTGGTATACCCAGAAGCTAGACCGCGGATCTGGGAGTAGTGTCCGCCATGTTGGGGATTATGTGAAGTCATTCTGGTACGTTGCCGTATAGACCAGGATGTCCAGAGGGAGCAGTAGCGTGGTTTCATGACACACGGTGTGTGAGTGATGTTGGCTGAAATTGTGCACACACAAGACACCCCTTCAAGTATTGGTCGAGGTCCTGCCCCATGTGTGGCCAGTATGCAACCTCTCGCAAGATTTATAATGTCGTATGACACCCCCGATGACCAGCTGTGGCCGCATCATGTGCGTGCCTTAGCATCAGGCTTCGGAATGAGGTAGGGACCACCCACTAGTCATGGCCAGATATGGATCTCCTCACCAACAAACCGTCTTGGATTCGGAAAATGTTTGGACATTTCATCAACACTCTGAGGTCCTCTTTCCCAATGCAATCGGTATCTGTCAGGGGAAAGTTCTCAGGGTCCTCAATGTGTTGATAAAAATTACCAATTATTGGATACCCTTTTTGAGCCATAATCAAATCAGCATCTGGGGTCTCCTTACTACATTGGGCACTTGAGAGTTCATTGTGAGCATTTGTCTGGGACCTAGTGATAGCTGTGACCAGGATTTCCCCCCAACAGGGACTCGATCTCAAGTAGCTGCACTTGTATGGAAGACAGGACGAATTCTGTTCCAAGCTGTGGGTAGACGTAGTTGGTAGGCCACCGGGTTGATGATCTTGGATACAACGAAGGGTCCGTTATACCAGGGTGCGAGCCTGTTTGGTCTTAAATGTCTTTGTAAATACCGGGAGGATAGCCAGACCTTGTCCTCTACAGTATACAATGGGGTAGAATGTCTTTTGTCATCTGCAAATCTCTTTACGTCTTCCCTAGCCTTGGATAGATGGTTCTTTGCCTCCTGGTGGTCTGAAACTAACTGAGCAGTCCAGGAATCAACAGAAGGAACAGGACTTGGTGAAGGTTATACAGAAGGAAGCACTGATGGGTGAAAGCCTTGGTTACAAAAAAGTGCTGGATTTTATCGGTGAATGCTCAGAATTGTTGTAGGCAAATTCTGCAACCAGCATCAAAACAGACCAGTCGTCCTGAACCTTGGTGGCGAAACATTGCAGATATCGTTCAAGGGTTTGGTTGACTCTTTCGGTAATGCCATTGGTCTGGGGATGGAATCCTGATGACAGGGCGTGCTGGATTCCTAACACCTTGCAGAGGTGTTTCCAAAACCTTGAGATATACTGGGGTCCACGGTCAGAGATAATCTTAGAGATGAAAGCCCCTTGTAGACGAAAAATGTGTTTCAAAAAAAGGCCAGCCATCTCAGGTGCAGAAGGCAATTTCACTAACGGTGTAAAATGGGCCATGTGAGAAAAAAGATCAATGGTCACCATTATGGCCATATGTCCCCTGGAGGGAGGGAGATCTACTATGAAATCCGTTGCTATGACTTCCCAGGGTTGAGAAGGTGGATCCGGTTAGAAGTGCAGTCCTACTTGCTTTCTGCTGTCTGTCTTGTTCTGGTGAGATACAGTACATGCCTGGATATATGCTTGAACATCCTTAAGCATCTTAGGCCACCAGAAGTTTCTTTGAATGGAGAGAAGGGTACAACTGACTCCACAGTGTCCAGAGTGGAAGGTATCATGGCATAGATGTATTATCCATTCCTTCAAAGTCTGGGTAGGAACTACTAGTTGGGAACCTCGGAAAAGGAACCCATCTTTATACTTCAGGGCCCACGAGTTGCGTCCCTGGAAATTCTTCCATAAGTCTGAGGTTGTGGTTTCACTCTTAATAGTATCCAGGATATCACAGGCCTGGGCGATGAACACGGTGTTGGGAAACATCGTGGGTAGGTCGTGCATATCATGTGAAGGATAGTCAGGACGTCTGGATAAGACATCTGCAATGACATTCGAGGTTCCTGGAATGTGTAGGATTTGGATCTGGTATTGAGCAAGGAAGAAAGCCCATCGTGCTTGTCGACTGTTTCTGCACTCCATGGAATGGACGACTTGTAGATTTATGTGATCCGTCCGCACCTGCAGAGGATAGGTGGCGCCCAGGCGGTGATGACGCCACTCCTTAAAGGCTTGACGATAGGTAAGCCACAGGATGTTCAAGCCCATCTTTGGCTTCTTGTTTCAAAACCGCACCCATAGCATATTCTGAGGCGTCTGTTTCCACCAGAAAGAGTCTTGAAATGTCAGGTTGTATCAGAACGGGTCCTTGATTGAACATCTTCTACAGTCTTTGAAAGGCAGTTTCTTGGGAAGAAGTCCATAGGAAGAGAACGTTCTTTTTGAGTAAGGATACAATCGGTTTAACAATAGCTAAAAAAGAGGGAATTAATTTCCTGTAGAAATTCGCATGGCCCAGGAAGGATTGAATTTCTTTAACAGAGCATGGAACTGGCCAGGAAGTGATCGCTTCAATCTTGGTTGGATCCATAGCCACCCCTTGAGGGTTCAAGACAAATCCCAGGTAACGTACCGTAGAAACCTGAAATATGCACTTTTCAGGTTTGGCTAGCAAGTGATGTTCCCTTAGTCTTTGTAATACAGCAGAGACGTGTTCTTGATGCTGTGTCGGGTCACTGGAATACACCAGGGTGTCATCCAGATATACAATACCAAAGAGGAACAGCATGTCCGAGAAAACCCTATCCATAAAACGTTGGAAGACAGCTGGGGCATTGGCAAGACCAAATGGCATGGCCAGATACTCAAAGTGCCCAAAGGGTGTTCGGAAGGCGTTCTTCCATTTGTTGCCCTCTTTTATTCGGACCAAATGATAGGCTCCTCTTAAGTCTAACTTGTTAAATATCACGGCACCTCAAAGTGCTTCCAGAATGTCTGATATCAGAGGTAAGAGATATCAGTCGTTCCCGGTACATTGATTTAGACCCCTATAGTCCAAACAGGGTCGTAGCTCCTTGGTGTCTTTTTTGGGTACAAAAAATAAGGATGCCCCTGCGGGGGACTTGGAAGGACAGATGGTACCAATAGCAAGGCTGGTATTCAAGTAGTCTCGTAGGGCCCTCTTTTCGGGCTCTGACAGAATAAGCATCCTGCCGAAGGAAATTATCGCGTTCTCCTCAATATCAATGGTGTAGTCTTCTGGTCTATGTAGAGGCAGGGTTTTTACAATAGCTGAGGAGAAGACATCCGAGAACCGCTGATAGATATCTGGTACTTGATTGACATTGGAAACGGTAAGAGAATGATTCACTTTTCTGCTTTCCATGGATATGACTGGTCTGGTGTCTGGTGCAAGGCAATGCAATAAACAAAACTCTGATCCCAAAAACAAAGAACCAGCGGTCCAATTAATGTATGGATTGTGTTTTTTTAACCATGGCATGTCCAGGACCACTGGATAGTGCGCGGCTTTTAGGATGTCAAACTGTATAATTTTTTGATGGTTGTGGATCGAGAGTACGATGTTCCTGGTTTGTTGGGTGACTGGTCCAGAAGACAGGGGGGAGCCATCGATTCCTTCGACTGTCTGTATGAAATCCTTGGATTCTCTTGGAAAGTTGTGCTTTATAGCCCACTCTTCATCCATAAACATACCCATGGCGCCACAGTCTTCCAGGGCTAGGACCGAATGTGATGCTCCGATGGAAGGGGTCGGGGTAACCTGAAGGACCACCATGTTACATCTTGATGAAGGATCCAGGATTGGAGGTGTGGAGCGGTCTTTGGTCTCCCGAAGCTGTGCTCCATTCAGGATCGGGAGCTGGCGTTTCCCGAACGCCTCGGCGGTGCTATGGGACAGTTCCTGACTAAGTGTCCGAAGCACAATACATGCACAAACCACTTTCAAATATGCAGTTTCTTTTTTGGGCGATATAGGGCCTCTTATAGCCCCCAGTTGCATAGGTTCTGGCTCAGCAGGAGGCGTTTTCCCTGGAAGTAGGAGCGAATAGGGATATCTTGAGAGGAAAGCTTTGTGTCTTTTTCTTTTCTGCCTTTCTTTCTTGCATTCTGAAATCAGTTTGCAGGGATAAATCCATAAGAGCCTATAATGAACCTGGACGTGCCATTCTGGCCAGCTTGTCTTTTACTTCTTCATTCAGGCCACGACAGAACAAAGTAAAACATGCCTCTGTAGACCAGTCGGCTTCTTTAGCGAGCTGCTTAAATCGGGTAACATAGGATAACATATCCTGGGAACCTTGTTGGAATTCCAGCAACCTTTCTTGAGCAGAATAAACCTGGTCTGGGCAGTCAAACATCTCCTTAAAGGCTTTAATGAATCCATTATAATTGTCCAACAAGGCATCTCCTGCAGAAACCAATGGTGTAGCCCAGGCTAGGGCATTGCCAGTAAGATTGGCTATGACAAATCCCACCTTGAAAAATAATATGGCTTAAAGGTGAAGTGTACCAGACACGAATCCAGGAAAGAGCGAAGCATCTTAGGGGAACCATCATATTTATCCACTACACCACCCGTTGAGGCACTGTCCAGATAGGCAGAGTCCTGGGATACAACCAGTTGTTTCAGGGCTGCGTTTTCTGTCTTAAGGTTTTGTACCTCTGTAGAGAGTTCTTGCATTCCTCGTAAAAGATACTGAACAGTAGGATCCATCTCTGATCTTTTGTCAAGAAGTGGGCATGTCAAACTGTGGGCTCACCTGTTTAGACTTGGAGTGCTTCTTCTTTGTTGACTCAAGCTGCCTGTGTTTCTTGGAGGTGCGGGTCTCGTGGAGGTAAGGACGGGCTTCTTCCAACGCCACTCTGTCGGTAGTAGTTCAAATGTCCAGTAATGTAGACAGTGTCCCCAGGGAGGAGAGGTAGCGGTCTGAGGAGCTGCGTAAGTTCGTGGATGGATGAGCCTAGGTGGGAATAGCAGCGGTTCAGAGTCACTGCTGCAACAGGAAGTCCAGAAAGGAAGAGGTACAGCGATCCGAAGATGACCGCGAGGTGGGAAGTCCAGGAAGGAGGAACCACGGAAGGCAGCAAGGCACGGCCGCGGTCGAACAGTCCAGGAAAGGCACAGGATGGAATCGCTGGGAAGAGATTCCAAGGTAGGCGAGCACTAGGAGCAGCAGCCGGAACTCAGAACTGCGAGCGTTGACACGTGCCGAACCTCAGGGGCGGGGCGCTTATCTAGCCGAGTTGGTATACTCAGAAGCTAGACCGCGGATCCGGGAGCGGTGTCCGCCATGTTGGCGGGCATGTGAAGTCATTCTGGTACGTTACCATATAGACCAGGATGTCGGGAGGGGGCTGTAGCATGGTTTTATGACACACGGTGTGTGAGTGATGTTGGCTGAAATTGTGCACACACAAGACACCCCTTCAAGTATTGGTCGAGGTCATGCCCCATGTGTGGCCAGTATGCAACTTTTCACAAGATTTATAATGTCATATGACACCCCGATGAAGGGCTGTGGCCGCATCATGGGCGTGCCTTAGCATCAGGCTTCAGAATCAGGTAAGGACCACCCACTGGTGATGGCCAGGTATGGATCTCCTCACCAACAAACCGTCTTGGATTCGGAAATTTTTTTTGGGACATTTCATCAACACTCTGAGGTCCTCTGTCCCAATGCAATCGGTATCCGTCAGGGGAAAGTTCTCAGGGTCCTCAATGTGTTGATAAAACTTACCAATTATTGGATCCCCTTTTTGAGCCGTAATCAAATCGGCATCTGGGGTCTCCTTACTCCATTGGGCAGTTGAGAGATCATTGTGAGCATTTGTCTGGGACCTAGTGATAGCAGTGACCTGGATTTCCCCCCAACAGGGACTCAATCTCAAGTAGCTCCCTTTGGATGGCTCCGGGTTTGGCCAGAAGATCAGCTAAGTCATTTCCAGTTTTGTCTGGTCCCTCTACTTTAGAATGACCCTTGATCTTTTTCCAGTAGATGGTCATCCCGCTAGAGGTGACCAGATCATCAATCTTCTGTATTAGTTTTCCATGTTTTCGTGGTTTATTTTTAGCACATAGCATGCCTCTGGTTTTCCAATTAACCAGGTGCTCCACAAACCTGTTCCGTACATAATCGGAATCAGTGATTATGACAAGTTTGTGGAGTAATTGTTGGACAGCAGTGAGGATGGCTTGATGCACAGCCATCAGCTCTGCCACTTGACTACTACGGGGACCGGTTTTGTACCCAGCGGAGGGTTCTGGGGCATCATTCACCCATGCATTCCCCACGCCGGCCACAAGTTCCTTTTCCCCGTTGTCAACATTGTAGGAGCACCCATCCACATAGACAGTGGACATGCCCTCACACTTGTCTTCTTCATAGACCTTGTGTGGGGAATTAAGGTATGCCTCCATGTTGTCCTTGGTTTTAAGACTTTTGCCCCCGAGACAGTTTTCTCTGGCACAATCATGCAAGTCAGCCAGACCATGCGCGAGGGGACTCTTCTTGTTTTGGCTGTATCTGACCTCCACAGGAAAGCCTTGTATTGACAGAATCCAGGAAGTAATTCGGGAATTACTCACATTTCCGGCCCGGATTCTGTCACTTTGAAGATATTGCAGAGGCTGGTGTGGAGTCTCCACTATGATGTGTTCCCCCTGGATGAATGGGCGGTAATTCTTCAATGCCCAAACCGTTGCCAGGAGTGCCTTCTCACAATCGTTGAATTTTTCCTCCACAGAGGATAAAGTCTTACTCGCATAGGAGATGACTTTATTGACCTTGGCATGCTTTTTGTATAATACTGCAGTCAAGCATGTATTTCAAGACCCTGTCTCCAAGAAGAACTCCTTGTTTTTGACAGGGTAAGCTAGGCAAGGCGCTTGTGAGGGCTTCTTTTGAGTTGTCTTACTGCCTCAGCTTGTTCTGGACCCCACTTCCACTTGACCCCCCCTTCAACAGATGGATCAGAGGTCTTGTGATCTCTGCTTAATCCTCAATGAACTTTTGGCTGTAATTAGTCAGTCCAAGGAGGCTCCTTAGCTCCTGCAGAGTTGTGGGGTCTTTTAGTTTCTGGAGCGCTTCACTTTCTTTTCCTGGGGACAGAGACCCTCAGGAGTTATCTCATGCCCCAGGAAGTTGTCACGGGTCCTGCACCACAGTGCCTTTTGGAAAGTTTTGCGCTGGCAGCCCTCAACTGTGTCAGAACATAACAGATCTCTGCTATGTGTTCCTCCACATTTGAGCTTTTGATTAAGACATCATCTACATAGGCCAGGTTACACCTTTCACCCAAGTCGGGCATGGCCTTATGCAAGAAGATATTAAATTCTTTGCCGGTGTTGATGTATCCGAAGGGAGTCCGGGTCCAAGTGTACTGCTACCCCCCGAAGGTAAAGGCCAGCTTGTATTGGTCCTCCCTACTGACAGGTACAGTCCAGTACCCATTGTTCAGGTCAATGGCAGTGTATACCTTTGACCTCTGGATCTGGGCCAGCCCTTAGTCAATGTAGGGAAGAGGCAATCGGGAAGTATGGACCCTTTTGTTCCGCTCCCTTAGGTCAGCACAGAGTCTCCACTGGCCGTTTGGTTTCAAAATCCCCCGCACCGGATTATTGAAGGTGCTATGGAATGGACGAATTATCCCACGGGACTCAAGGTTTTTAATTATTTCTTTAAGGTACAAGAGGCAAGCGGTGTTGCTTCACAAACACTGGAGTCATGCTAGGGTATGTGGGAATTGTTGTATGGATTTCAGGGCGACCACAGTCATATAAGTCCACTGCAAAGATATCTTGAAAAACGAAGAAAACTTGTTTCAATTTTTGCGTTTGCTCCAGATTCTCACAGGCATCAGCTAGGTAGACTCTCTCTTCAACCATTTGCCTGAAGCCTGGAAAGACTTCTGGTTTGGCTATCTCAGCGGCCTCCTCCAGCTCGGTGGAGGAGTCCCAGGTTGAAGTACTGACTTGGACTGATGGCTTCAGGTGGGGAAGGCAGTCCTGGTGGACTTGAAAACTCACCTCATCCCTCCTGAAGTCACAGGTCACCTCTTCCTTACCATAAGTGCAGGAAGAGTACACCAGGAAATTCCCCCCATGCTGGGTGAAGATCCTGTCTGCTGGTGTTTCATTGTCGCTATCATTGCCACAACAGTCATTGGGGATTGGTCCTATCAGTTCATTACCTAAATCTATGGAAAAATGTTGGTCATCAACCGCCATTCCAATAATGGTGCCTGCGCCCAGAGTGATACTCCTAAGGTTGCTGTTATTAGAATGGTGGTGTGTTCTGTATTGACTAGTGGTGTTGGGTTTAACCCCAACCCTTGCTGTTGAAAATGGGTATTGAAGTGAACATATTCGTCAGGATTTAGCAGTTTATGTCCTCTTTTAAATTTTACTTCCAGTGGGAATTGTCGGGTCCGTTCTGGGATGGTGACTTCCTCTCCAATCTGAACTTCAACTGCATATGGCAACAATTGAGCTGACCGAAATGCTTTCTCTGGGTCATCAAAGTACATGCGATTACCCGCTAATCAGTACCATGCTTTATTAGTTACAAACTAATGGCAAAGCGATTGAGAATGCCACTGCCTAAATAAAATGCAGCAGGGACATCTCACACGACCCAAAAATTATCAACTATGCTCTTGTTGCCTATGGAAATTTAGAGCTAGGCAGGAGCTGTTTGGATTTGATTGTTTCCAGGTCCATTTTCCCATTTGTCTATCAATTTAAATGTGGGAATGGCTGGATCTTTTGGGAGTTTTCGGAACATGGCCTCGCTGATGAAGCTCTTACCATTGTTCACGCACACTCGGGCGCGTACAGAGTCCTTCCCCCCATTTAACTGAATAGGGATGAACAACTGTTCTCCAATTTTCTGAATGTCAGCCAAGCTTTGAGCTTGTTCCTCATCATTTTGGACTATAGAAGTGGGATTTTCTGATTGTGAATTGGTATAGAATTTGAGTATTTCCTTCCAGTGTGCAGTGCCACTTGAGACTGGAAGGAAGGTTGATTTTCAGAACTAGAGGACTTTCCATCACCAGTTTGTTGTCCTACTGCAATTACTGTCACTTCGGGGTTTTAGTTGTTTTGAAAATGGAATTCAATTTGGTCAGGTTTTTGTTCAACCATGTGCCATGTGCCATTCAGACTAACATGGTTGATGCTATGTTTTAGTTTTATTGGTTGGTTAGTCTGGGTCCAGAGGGCCTTGTTTACAGAATCTATTAGGGGGGACAATCTACACAGGATGTCATTCCCCAGTAAACATGGTGTGCCCTCTGGAGTCACAACTATGACTGGGTGTTTCACCTTGTCACCCAATTTTAATGTTTTAATCCGCAGTCCCCTTAGCAGGAATTTCATTCCCATCGAAGTTCTGAAGTTGTCCAGGAAGATGGGTGAGAGGGATCTGGTATCTCTCCCCCCTTCCTGAATTCAGCTGATCAAAGGCCTTTTTTGACAGAAGGGTGGCTTGGGATCCATTGTCCACCAGTGCCAAAAATGTACATTGCCCCTGTATTTGGACCGGGGCTTAAAATCTTCCCTCCTTTTCCTCAAGGGGGCAAAGATAATGTGCATTTTGGGTCAATTGGTGGGTTTATTTCTTTACTCTTGATTCTGACAGAGGGGTTGTTTGGGCAGGATTCTGTTTGGGAGCTGAGGAATCTGTAAGAAAAAGGTGACAGTTGCATATTGGGGAAGTTTTGGGCTCCCCTAGTTCTGATTCTGGGTTGCCCCCCCCCCCCTTTTGGAGGCAGTCACCAGAATTGGTTTGGGCAAGGTGAGTTTCTGGCTGGTCATTCTAGGGTTCAATGATGGGCAGACCTAACTCAGTCCCCACATCTACCCAGTCTTTTATTAGGAGCTCTTGGGACCCATTTTTCTTTGGGAGGAGTTGCCCCATCCCTGAAGGAGAAGATCCTTTTCCCAGAGTCCTCTGAGGACCCCTCTCCTTCAAATTGGAAGACTGTAACCTCCTCCACAAAATGGGTCTTTTTAGGCCCTTTATTTCTCCTACCTGCCCTCTGTTCCTTAGGTTGCAGACTTTGGGCGGCAGAAGATTTTGGTTCCGGTTCCTGGGTTTCCAGGGGCTTTTCACAAGTGGCGAAGGAAGCTTCCTCTAAGGCTTTACACCCCCCCCTTCCCTCTGTGTCTCCTCCTTTGGAACCGGTGGGTTGTCTGGGTTCTCTCCCTGTCATTGTTCTGCAATACCAGACCCTAGATTTGAGGGGTTCTGGGCCACCATGTTCATCTGAGGGTTCTGCTGAGCCCTCAACATGTGACCCAGATCCTGTGACAGGTTCTGGACCTGGTGCTCCAGTTGGGACACCCGCTCTGGCTGGTACGGGGGTCTCTGGTCCATCCTAGGTGGATCACAAGAAGGGTAACTATCCCTTCTCCCATAATACCCTTGGTTGGGATAGTTCTGGTAACCCTCCACCCTTGGCCTCCCCTCTCCTGGATTGGGCTGTCTGGGCTCAGGAAAGTGGGGAAAGAAAGGAGGGTTGTTTTGGGGGTTCAAGTTTGGCGGGTACCGGGGAAAGTGACATGACCACTGGCCAAGGGTCCAGTCCTTCCTCGCCCCAGGGTCCAAATGGACCCAGTCCTGGCTCCTCTGGCGCCAGGCTCGTGAAAAAGTGTGCCATAGAGCATCATTGGAAGGCACGTGCAGGAGTCCCTGGGAGGGGCAAGGTGGAGCCACTGGGCGGGGCTAAAGGGAGGGGCCAGGGCCAGCCTATATAAGGCCAACCCATCCAAATGCCTCCACTTCGCGTTATTCTGCTTTCTGCAGCGCAACGCTTACCGCTGTCCTTACCTGTGCATCCACTTGATTCCAGCTGCTCATCTCTGAAGACATTTTACTGGATTCCAGCAAATCCATCGCTGAAGATGCCTTTTACCTGAACCCACCTACTCCACTGCTGAAGGCATATCTTACCTGATTCCAGCTACTCCAACGCTGAAGGCGCCTCTTACCTGAATCCAGCTACTCCACCGCTTAAAGGCGTATTTTAGCTGATGCTAGCTACTCCATCGCTGTAGGCACACCTTACCTTCATCCAGCCTCTCCATCGCTGTGCGCGCCTCTTACCTGCATTCCATCACTGTCGAAGTCGGAGCCTTCTGATCACCTGATCCGGGCGCCCAGCTACTCGGAGCTCCACTTCTTTTCTTCTCCTTCACGGTACCTTCATTCTGCAACTGCGGAGCTGCGCCGAACATCCAAGCTTCGCTCTACGCCACCGGCCTTCTCCTGCAAGGGAAAAAGAACACAACAGGTTAGAAATCATATAGGTAACGAATGCTTGGCCGCGCCATACTTGAAACTAGAGTTCCATCATAAAGGCCTACTTACCAGCTATTTTGGGAGCTCCATCATCCTCAAGGGAATCCCCGGATTCGCTCCACGACTCCGATCTGCATCTTCACACCTATTGGGAAGAGATAAGACATTGCAAGAATTACTATTTATGATCAAGACAAAAGACATTATAATAAACAAACTATAATTATGACCAAAAGACTTACCTTCTAAGTGGATTGGTTGCAGCCTATCTGGATCAACACTTCCATGGACCAGTGAAGCAACTAGGTCCACTCTACGCGTCGCTGCTATAAGAAGCAGGACGGATAGCTCAACATTACAACACAACAGGTGAGCTTGCATGGCAAAACGCTTGCGCACTTCATTTTGGCATGAGAGGGTCAAGGGACGTCACAACACCACCACACCATTCCCATTGCCTCTCATCTTCTCTCAGGGGCAATTCCAGCATCCAGAACAGCAGGTTCTGCAGCAACAAGGAGAGAGAGGCGATCCAGGGGAGCCAAGTCTTGGGAGGGCTCAACCGTGCCCCAACGCCCCCCAGAGACCAGGTGAGCGTAGCAGAAAGAAGTTCAACCCGGCATTTGGGGGATTACTGCCTTCCTGGGGAAAGTTATGAGGGAAGTTTCCTAGGTTGGCAGCTACCTGGTTGGATCCCTCCCTTGGGCTGGGGGAGTCCACACATAGCCCAGGATGGGTCTGTTGCCCTTGTAGCGGGCTCTTATATAATCAGGGAGTTAGGGGTCCCATTTGTGGGGTTACCTCCATGGCTACCTGTCTGGGATTGGCCTGAGGGCCTTCTGGGTCTTTGGTTAGAAGGATTTTGCGTAGCAATATTTTTAGGCCCCCCCCATCTCCAGATCTAAAATGGGGGCAACCTTCACCACCGCCACCTTAGCAGCAGCAGGGGTGTTGGCTCGTTTGGGGTTTTTATTTTTATTTTTATTCTCTACCGGTTTCTGCTGTTCAGTCGCCTGTTCAATGACCCAGTCTAGTGATCTCTTCTCGTGAAAGTCCCTCACTAGCTTTGTCATGATGTATTGAGGGAGTGCATGAAAGAAGGTATTAATGAACTCCCTGCTGTCTGTGCGCACCCTCCTGGTGGTCTGCGCAAAGGCACATTTTAATTCTTGCACAAATTCTTGTGGGGCCTGGTTTTCCCCGCACTGCACGTTGTAGGCCGCCTTATGGGCCTCTTGGGGGTTCCTATGTACCGAAAAATGTTTTAAGATGGCCACCCTATAGGTGGAACCACAAAGGGACCAGTCGTGGTTAAAATGATAAATATCAGATTTAATAGAATTAAGACCTAAAAAGTGATTAAATAGTGCGGTCCACAATACATACAATTCATAAACATTTTGACACAAAGCAAACAATCGTTACGTGACAAGCTAGGATTAGCTGATTGACAGTGTATCAAAACATGGACACACTCAACATCAGGAGGTACGTTTTACAAATAGTGCAACGTACCCTACAGTAATTAGAATTAGTATGTCAACAAATTGGTGACTCTGGTGACAGTACAGAGTATTAGCTCGACATGTTTCAGTTCCTACAGTTATTATGGAACATTCATCAGGAGGTATACAGGTGACCACGTAACCAAGACAACATTCAAAAGAAAAATAATGACATTTGAGGTATTCGTAGCATCTGCAGAGTAAAAGACAAAAAAAGCGCAAAACATAAGCTTAAAATTAGCCATTATTGTTGCATGTTCAAAATACATGAACCAAGGTATCTAAATAGAGGGGAATAAATACCTCCACTGATGCCTGTGGGTGCTCTCTACTCGAAAGGTAGTAGGCGGTGTAGGACCGAAGGTCGTCCCTACCTAGGATATAGAAAAAACATCCACATGAGCGCTGAGTAGTAGCTCACTACAAAAGCAGGATCTGTGCTTGGGCTTAGCAACTAGTGAGACTAGTGTAGCATGAAAAACCATATGAAGAGGAGTCTGGGTGAAGGAAGCCCAGTGCTGAGAGCCGAAACGAAATATCCACAGTGTGCCCCATATATTGCCAGAAGCTACGATAAAGTGGGTAACTAAAACCTAAAGAGGTTATTCGTGGCATAGTCTCTAGTCTCGTGCGACCCCAGTAACAAGATACCCCAGTGTGGAGGGATCTCAAAAACCGAGAGGCGAGGTGACCAAGGTATGTAGCTACACAGAACAGAGCGTACCGTCCATAGAAGGCGGCTAGTGACACTCAACAGTAAACAACTGATCATCAGGCAATACCTTCGATTTGGTAGTAAGAGCGTCGGTCGTGACCGAATCCAGCGGATGGCCCCAGGATATGATCCTGCTACCAGCGCTAATGCTGTGTAGTCCGTACGGAGAGCGCCGTCTGCTACCGAGGCAGCAATGCAGCAGGACAGGACGACCGATGCTCGAATGGTAGTCACGGAAATCCAGTAGTCCTACAACTATGTCGGGTGAGAAAAGAGATGCAGAGCAATGTGGTTCGACACAGCAGCCATCATGGCATGGCTCAAACCGAACAGGGAATTGATAATAAACCACTGGGAAAAGATAAGTACTGAAACAAGCTAACAAAGGAGACACAAAAGCTGTGACAATAGGATCGGTACTCCTCGTGTAGATCAGGAACCATATAAAACGTAAACATTTTTTTGTAAATTGAAACGTAAAAAAGATATATTTACTCGCTAGAAGCAGTAAAGGAAAGCAATTAAATCGTCCTGCCGGCCTGTAGGGGGATAAAGGTAGACAGTATGCCTTACAGGTGTAAAAGACATAGTAGGGAGGACAGCGAGTGTCACGAACACAAGTTCCACTCTGCTAGACTACAAACTAAGTAGCACACAGAATACACAAACCGATGGTAAGGAATCAGGTGAGTGTGAGCGATTAGATGTTGTACCATTCAATAGAGTCATTAAGACCCCTGATGTCACTCTGCAGAGTATATATCATCTTTTGTTCCATATGAAGCAATTTTTTCTCCCGGGTGGCATAATTAGATCCTTTAAGTGATAACAGTATTGTCCATTTGAAATCCTCGTAATGATGCTTCAGAAGGTTGAAATGTTTCACCATGGGGGAATTTTCAGTTCTGTTCTTAAGACAGCTCCGGTGTTCCATGATACGAGTTTTGGCTTTGCGGGTTGTTTTCCCTACATAGTGCAGTCCACATTTACAAGTGATCAGGTACACCACAAATTCGGTGTTACAATTAGTCAGATTTTTCTGTGTCCAGAGCTTTGAGAGGCCAACATCTACATTTTTAGTTATAGAGGTCAGTTTACGGACCCCGCACGAGCCACAAGGATAGTGACCGGTAGGTTCAGGTAGACCCCATAGGGTGGTTAATCTGGGTTCCTGGGTAGAAATAGATTTAAGTTTGCTAACTTGTACGTAGAGACCTTTGAGAAAAGGAACATCTATAGCAACCTCAATCCCTACAGTAACAACATCGTGAAGTGGAGTCGTTACATTGACGACATCTTGGTCATATGGAGAGGCACTCTGACTGAAGCTAACAATTTTTTCAACTGGCTTAACAACCTAAATCCTCACCTTCAGTTCACAATGACGTCTAGCAATGAGTCCACTAATTTTCTTGACCTTACCATTTTTGCAACTAATGGAGTCCTGAAAATTAAGCCTTATCATAAACCCACCGATAAAAATTCCCTTCTGGATTACTCCAGCCATCACATTAAACATCTTCGTGATAACCTTTCCTTTGGCCAGTTTCTACGCCTTAAAAGGAATAGTTCTACTAAAGAAATATACGAGGCTGAGGCTAACATTCTCGTGAAAAAACTGAGACAGAGAGGGTACCCTAAAAAATTGGTGAAAAAATCAGCCAAAAGGGCTTTCAACAACAATCGAGAAGCACTATTGGAACCAAAACCAGTTTAACCTAAAGATGATCGTATTGTGTGTGTGAATACCTTTTCTAACCAGAGCTTTGATATCAGCAACATCATCAAGAAGAATTGGAAAATCTTTCAAACTACCTCTCCTACTATGAAAGTGCCGATTTTTGCTTATAAAAGGAGCACGACGATAGGCAACAGGGTTAGCAACAGCAAACTTAAATCTATTTCTACCCAGGAACCCAGATTAACCACCCTATGGGGTCTACCTGAACCTACCGGTCACTATCCTTGTGGCTCGTGCGGGGTTTGTAAACTGACCTCTATAACTAAAAATGTAGATGTTGGCCTCTCAAAGCTCTGGACACAGAAAAATCTGACTAATTGTAACACCGAATTTGTGGTGTACCTGATCACTTGTAAATGTGGACTGCACTATGTAGGGAAAACAACCCGCAAAGCCAAAACTCGTATCATGGAACACCGGAGCTGTCTTAAGAACAGAACTGAAAATGCCCCCATGGTGAAACATTTCAACCTTCTGAAGCATCATTACGAGGATTTCAAATGGACAATACTGTTATCACTTAAAGGATCTAATTATGCCACCCGGGAGAAAAAATTGCTTCATATGGAACAAAAGATGATATATACTCTGCAGAGTGACATCAGGGGTCTTAATGACTCTATTGAATGGTACAACATCTAATCGCTCACACTCACCTGATTCCTTACCATCGGTTTGTGTATTCTGTGTGCTACTTGGTTTGTAGTCTAGCAGAGTGGAACTTGTGTTCGTGACACTCGCTGTCCTCCCTACTATGTCTTTTACACCTGTAAGGCATACTGTCTACCTTTATCCCCCTACAGGCCGGCAGGACGATTTAATTGCTTTCCTTTACTGCTTCTAGCGAGTAAATATATCTTTTTTACGTTTCAATTTTAAAAAATTTTTTTACGTTTTATATGGTTCCTGATCTACACGAGGAGTACCGATCCTATTGTCACAGCTTTTGTGTCTCCTTTGTTAGCTTGTTTCAGTACTTATCTTTTCCCAGTGGTTTATTATCAATTCCCTGTTCGGTTTGAGCCATGCCATGATGGCTGCTGTGTCGAACCACATTGCTCTGCATCTCTTTTCTCACCCGACATAGTTGTAGGACTACTGGATTTCCGTGACTACCATTCGAGCATCGGTCGTCCTGTCCTGCTGCATTGCTGCCTCCGTAGCAGACGGCGCTCTCCGTACGGACTACACAGCATTAGCGCTGGTAGCAGGATCATATCCTGGGGCCATCCGCTGGATTCGGTCACGACCGACGCTCTTACTACCAAATCAAAGGTATTGCCTGATGATCAGTTGTTTACTGTTGAGTGTCACTAGCCGCCTTCTATGGACGGTACGCTCTGTTCTGTGTAGCTACATACCTTGGTCACCTCGCCTCTCGGTTTTTGAGATCCCTCCACACTGGGGTATCTTGTTACTGGGGTCGCACGAGACTAGAGACTATGCCACGAATAACCTCTTTAGGTTTTAGTTACCCACTTTATCGTAGCTTCTGGCAATATATGGGGCACACTGTGGATAGTTCGTTTCGGCTCTCAGCACTGGGCTTCCTTCACCCAGACTCCTCTTCATATGGTTTTTCATGCTACACTAGTCTCACTAGATGCTAAGCCCAAGCACAGATCCTGCTTTTGTAGTGAGCTACTACTCAGCGCTCATGTGGATGTTTTTTCTATATCCTAGGTAGGGACGACCTTCGGTCCTACACCGCCTACTACCTTTCGAGTAGAGAGCACCCACAGGCATCAGTGGAGGTATTTATTCCCCTCTATTTAGATACCTTGGTTCATGTTTTTTGAACATGCAACAATAATGGCTAATTTTAAGCTTATGTTTTGTGCTTTTTTTGTCTTTTACTCTGCAGATGCTACGAATACCTCAAATGTCATTATTTTTCTTTTGAATGTTGTCTTGGTTACGTGGTCACCTGTATACCTCCTGATGAATGTTCCATAATAACTGTAGGAACTGAAACATGTCGAGCTAATACTCTGTACTGTCACCAGAGTCACCAATTTGTTGACATACTAATTCTAATTACTGTAGGGTACGTTGCACTATTTGTAAAACGTACCGCCTGATGTTGAGTGTGTCCATGTTTTGATACACTGTCAATCAGCTAATCCTAGCTTGTCACGTAACGATTGTTTGCTTTGTGTCAAAATGTTTATGAATTGTATGTATTGTGGACCGCACTATTTAATCACTTTTGAGGTCTTAATTCTATTAAATCTGATGTTTATCATTTTAACCACGACTGGTCCCTTTGTGGTTCCCCTACTCTGGGAGTCCTTTATATGTGTGGCATCTACATTATAGCTCTGTCTCCTCTTTAAACACGGATCTTTGTCCTCCCGGACTTAGACAGAGTATACGTTGCTAACCTATTCCAGTCAACCGTATACCGGGCTTCCTCCCTATTTAAGTTGTTCACCCTATAGGTGGACCATCTTCAGTGGTTCTGATCCTCCAGCCCCGCAAAGAAGCTGGAGTATTCAGGGGAAAATGTCCATTTGACATATTGAATGCAACTCTGGCTATCTTTCAAATGGAAAGTATCTATCATTTGCTCGTATAACTCGAGGTGCTCCCAAACTGAATACATGGCATTTTTATGATAGGGAGTTATGACACTTCTAATGGCCTTGATCTGTTTCAGGGGATCTTTCAGTAGGGCCCTCTTAATTTTGTTGGCCTTTAGTTTTAGTCACCCGTGTCCACTCATCCTCTGACTCAGAGGCTCTGCTACAGGAGGTGGCTATCTGATCCTCTAGGCTCTCCCTGATTTGCGAGCTTGGGAATGGCTTGCAGAATGTGGGGGCCTAGTTTCCTGAGACCTGTGGTGCTCAGAAGAGCCTTCTGACTCTCCCTTGTTCCCATTATTGGCTGAGTACCCCCCTACTGCCCGTGCTGGGAGGAGGTCTTTAAGATACTCTTTGTGGGCCTAGTTTCATTAAGTTCCCCACCAAATTTTACAGACTGATCCTTTGGTAGGCGGTATTTTTGAGGATCCAGTTCCCTGATTCTCGCCTTACTGGAGTCTTCCTAATCAGAGAGGCAAGCCCTAACAGTTGGGAATCTGTACAGCGATGCCCGCCCATCCATTTCTGGGAGGTGCTGATCTGTCAGTCCCATGTTGCTAGTGCTAATGAAGTCTACCATCCCCGTGGCCCTTGGTTCTTATGAGCGAGTGAACATGAGGGCGGCAGAGTCCATGCTACTGAAGGGGTTAAAGTCCTTGATGACGGGGGTTCTGATATTATGCTCAGGGGTTTTTCTGTCCCTTCCTACCTCATCTCTTTCACCCCCTATTCCCTGGTGACGTGCCAAAATCTAACTCTTGCTCCTTGTTAGGCAGAACCCTGTGCAGTTCCCTCTGGGACCACTGCAAAAGATTTAAGACTACAGGTGTTTGGCAGTAAACCCACTTGGTAGCAGTCTGTACCACACAGATTCACTTGGTAGCTGTGGGTGAGCAGT
This sequence comes from Ambystoma mexicanum, assembly GCF_040938575.1. Taxonomy (NCBI): domain Eukaryota; kingdom Metazoa; phylum Chordata; class Amphibia; order Caudata; family Ambystomatidae; genus Ambystoma; species Ambystoma mexicanum. The sequence continues at coordinate 1,294,113,260 of NC_090932.1, forward strand.
CAGACTTCCCTCAAGAAGAGTTAGGCAGTATACAGAGTATTCACAATAGGTCAAGAGAACACAGTAGAACAAGTAAACACTGACCAGGGCTTGGTGTAAAAGAGATATAATTATTTATTTAAAACCACATCTAGAAAAACACACAGGCACTAATAGTAAGCAATTCAAAAACACAGTCACTAAAAAGATATACACTCCCTTAAAAGAATATGAGACACGTCTTAAGTAAAGCCCCACTTATTTTCAGACAGCGGTGAGCGCTTAACGTAGATGGCACTCTAATAGTTCGTTTTTTTAAAAGGGAGAGAAAAGCAGAGAATAAGTTGCAACAGATCCCAACACTTTTACAAGAACATAACAAGAGAGGAAGGCAAAGTAAAACAGTGAAGTTAGAGTTCAATAGGCCGGATCCACTTTAAGAGGATCAAACGAAATGTGTCCAAGGTCACATGGTTGCAGTGCACAAAAGTCTTGTAACGGTTCAAAAAGGAGTTGGACCAAAGAAAGGGACCAGTTAGAGAGTCAAGGCGGCCAGCCCAGTCCAGAAGGTTAAGGGGTTATTATTACCTTGTAGCAATCTTTAGAAAGGGAGGCCTGGCGGACACGATACCTTAAGTGATGAGAATACTCCAGCGGGGGCAGTTGTTCCTGGCAGCGGATGCAAGTCGGTGCTTCATCCGAGGGAAGAGAGGATCTCGTCGTGGAGGAAGACAGGAGTCTGTTGCACTGCCAGGGAAGAAACCAGCCGCAGAGTTTCTCAGGTACAAGGAGTGGTCCGTTGATTCGCGGTTCAGTGGTGAGCTGCTATCCGGCCGCCGGGGTGCTTGGCACGGGCAGTTCGACCACAAACCGGTCTGGGGTGTGAAGAAAGAAGGTAAAACTGGTTGTGCCCACCAGTCAGGGGAAGAAGCCTCTCCAGCCGGGAGATCTTCTCTGTCGTCGGGAAGTGGTGAGTCGGTTCCGCAGGGCTCCACCGGTGGTGTCGTCGTGGTAGGTCGGCTCAGCTTCTCCCTCGTCGGATTCTCAGGTCCTGTGGCGACTTCCGAAGTTCCAGTCCCCAAAGCCCTGCTTTTATGCAGCACACCCTCATTCACTCAACCTAGCTGTCAATCAAACATGCTAAGTGGTGAGCCGGCCGGCTCACCACTTGGGCCAATCACACAAGAGTGCGACTTGAGTTACCAAGGTAACTCAGTCCAGGGTGCCTAAACCCCCTCCCACACCCCCTGTGGTACCCAGTCAGAGTGGCACCACTTTTGGAGGCTTCTGTGGAGAAGCCCGCCAAAAAGTGGAACAAAAGGCTCGACTTGGTTTGGAGTCACAGAAGAGAACACAAACGCCATTTTAGAATCGAGTCCTGGCAAAAAATACCAACCGGCGAATTAATAATAATTAAATAAACCAGCGGTATGTTCGAGGCTATGAGAATTAAATAATTAAAGTTGGTAGCCTCGAAAATCCCATAGGGAAATATTCGCGGTCGAATATAAAAAGTAGTTTCCACTGCCACCAGCCAAAACTCGATCAGGGGGGACGGAGACGTGCCCCCTCGATTAACAGACCCCGGGGCAATCGAATTGCCCGGACCAGTACGTCCACAATATGATGGTTTGTACTGGGTTCTGTTAATAATTTGGGACTAGTAAAGCCAATGGTGACTTTACATGCCCTGGGAGACAGTAGTCAGTCCCAGGGTATGGAGTCTATGGTGGGGTGTCACTATGACACCCCTGTGTTACTGCACGGAGGGTGCTATGTAACACACATAGTAAAAACACGAGACCCTATGGAGTAAAGGACCCCATAGCCCATAAAACACATTAACAGTCAAAGGAACACCATAAACATGTCCAAGAGTGGGAGAAAAAGAGTCTCACTCTTGGCAGGAGAAAAAAACAAACTCCAGGAATCCAGCAAAGCTGCTGGGGAACTCACTAGGTTAGGAAATTCAGCCTAAAGAGAGAATTCTCCCTAACACTCCTCTATTAAGGCCTTACTGGTCTCAATGATTTGCTCTTGCATGGCTATTGTTTGTGGAGCCTATCATTCTTTTCACAGAGAGCCTCATTGTCTTTCTGTGCTTCCTGTCTGGATTGGATATACTGGGCGAATTTTTGCTGCAGGAGACTCAATTCCTGAGTTTTGTCATTATTGGTCTGAGTGTTCTTTACCAGCGCATCCTCCACCCGCCTGGTGTGCTTTAGTAGCTTCTCATATTCAGTTTTACCTTCACTAAACTCCTGAAGGGCCAGCTTTCTTTCTTCTAACTTAGTTTTTAATTGGCTGACTTCCTGGCCTAAGGCGTCCCTCTCCTAACTTAGAGTGCCCCTCTATTTAGCCAGGCCGTCCCTCTGTTTTTTAAATGCACTAGATTTTTGACGATCCTCATCAAATTTCTCTTGAGAGTGGATTTCTTTAATAATTAGTTTTCCTCTTGTAATTTGTCTATCTGGTCCTGTATGATGACCACCTGTTCTGCACAAACTCTATCACAAGTTAATTGTTGCGCTAGTTTCTGTTGACTCTGTTGTAAAGAGTCAACTCTTTCCTGTTACTCATGTTGCAGTGTCTGTAATTTGGTACCTTGTTCCATATTCTTTTGCTGTAAGAGAGCCAGATCTTCCTTTAATTTGGTAATATACTGCTTAGCCTCTGTTTCTGATTCTTGGCTCTGCTCTTCTGGAGCCTTTGCTCTGCAGAATCCAGATTAGTTTGGATTTTCTGCAGTGCTTCCCCTTGCTTCGTTGCCAGAACTATATTGTCTGCATGCTTTTCCTGTCTTATTCCTATGTGGAGGTACAGGTATGCTACTATTTTGGCAATTTTACACTGCTCCTCTTTTATTTTTGGGGCCATGTATAGTTCGCTAAGCGCTTGGTGTAATGGACCCTTGTCCTGCCATGTATCTATGTCTATTGCAGTGATTTGTTGTTTTATTTCCTGTAGCCATACCCGTTCATCCTGTTTGGGCCATTCACCCCTGACAAACAGTTTGTGCAGGAAGTGTTCCCTAGCAATATTAATTTCGGGGTAGCCATTTCAGAAATATCAATTTCCTTCTGACTTATTTCAGGGTTAATTTACTTTTGCAAACAGGCCCAATTTTGGGGGTATTTCTTTTGAGAGGTGCTTGTACAGTGTAGCACAGTACCTCAACCCAGCAAGGTGTCTGTACCCTGCAGGCTTGTATGCTGTGTTAGACTGTCACGGGTGGTATTTCAAATTCAAAATCACGGCAAGAGCCCCAAAGCTGCAAGGGATTTCAATCAGGCACACACCAAGGTCTCGCCTAGCATGTAGTGCGCAATGAAACCCTTAATTATTTTTGTCTATAAGTTCAATATTCCGAATGATATACCACTCATATTACACCCATCTCAAAATACCCCCTAGGTCACACTGAACCAGGAATCAGGCTAATTTGTAAAGGTAAATATTTATTTATTTATTTAATATTCACATCGGACGTAAGTTTAATATATATAGATATGGGGCAGCAATCACCTAACGATGACAATACAATTCAGAAAATAAGCAAGGCAATTGAATTCACTTATAATAATGCAGACTAGAAAACACAGGAAAAAGAAGAGTTTTGTGTTGTGCACAGATAGCATTTAAGTTAATAGTTTCCCCTGCAAAGTACTGAAGTACAAATGAGCAATCCTACACAAATGTGAGTAATCAGCAGGTATTCAGAAGTGAAAGACAAGATCTGGAGTTAGATGCAATCTTCCCTCCCCCAACAAGAGAGAAAACCGTTTTTAGCAAATGACACTTTTAAACTGACAGGTGAAAATTGCTTAGTAAAATAATGCAAAAGGGTGCAAAAATGCTTAAATTGAGAAAAATTCTGAGGAAAGCAACACTAAACAGGTCCTAACACGCATGAGCTATAATATAAACAACAGTACACAATTTCTTTTCTATCTATAAAACTGAAGAAGTTACAGAGGTTTTAGTGAGAGGTGTTTTTGCAAAATAGTCACAAACATGGAACAGGAATTCGGTTTTAAAAATGACAGATACGTTTTATTACACTATATTAATGACTATGGTAGCAAGGCAAGCTGAATCAGAATTATTCTTTTAAGTTTGGGATGTTTGAAATTGGGTCTAGCTAGCAAGAGTTCAGCAGTGCTAAAGTCTGGATTCTGCAAAGAAATCTGGATCTTCAAAGAATTCTGGAGTCAGTTACAAGATGAAGAGTTCTGGAACAAGGTGCTGCGTGGACATCTGGATGGGTTCTGGAAGCCGTGTGTCTTATGTGTTGTGACGTTCCTATATTCATACTGTCAAATGCCATTCCCCAGTTTATGGTGTGGGCAGAAGTTCAAAAACACACCCCCACGGCTGTGAGTGGCTGCAGGCACATGCTTTGTCCTGGCTGGCGGTCTGAACAGAGCTGTCATCTTTATGATGCGATTTAGGAACTCCCACATTGAATTTTATCAAAACATAACTTTTGCACCAATGTACAACATTATGTACCCTATGTAACGCTCACCTGACTCCTACGGAGGCGCTGGCCTGGTTTGGATTGCTGTGGTCTCTTCTAGGGTGATGCGCAGGACTCGGAAGATGGAATGGACCGGACCCCCAAATCTGGCTTGTCTGGCTCGTAGAAATATCCTTCTGCGTGTGAAAAGGGAGTATTAACAATCTGCGGGATAATGCGTAGGCCTCCCACTCCCCTTCTCACCCTCCACAAAACCCTTCTGCGATTCCCCGTGAAGTCTCACCTTAGGGTCTGAAAGGACGAGCTCTCCATCCTGCTTCTGATGCAGGGTCGCATTGTTATCCAGTTACTTCACTGGATCTCGGATTGGTGAGAGTTCAAGTTCGCTTGACTTTTCCGGTAAGGTATCGTAAGAATTCTGTTGCAAGTTCAAGCTTTAAATAACCATTGTCTGTTTTCTCTATTTCAGGTGCTGAATGAAGATTCCGAGTTAGGGAATGGATCCGTCGAAGGAAAATTCTTGTGATTTTTTGATGAGTGGTTCCTCTAGTGTTCTTGCATTAATGCACTAATGCTTGTGTCTTTTTCCCCTTGGGGGCCGGGGTTCGGAAATGCCGAAGATACGGCGCCGACCCAAAGTGAGAAGAGATGTCCCAATAAATATCAGGTAAGTCTTTGATGAGCGTTCCGCTAATGTCCTTGCATTCGCTCACTAATGCTAATGTCTTTTTCCCCTTAGGGGCCGGGGTTCGGAAATGCCGAAGAAACGGCACCGACCCGAAGTGAAGAGGGATTGACCCAACAGGTAAGTCTTATGGTGGAAATTAAGCCTTTCTTATTCTCTTCCCTAGCTCACCTTTGTTCTTGTCTTTTTCTTCTTTAGGCGCTGAAATGCGGCGGAAGATCCAGATGGTCGCTGATGGGCAAGAAGGCGTCTAGTAAAGGTGAGTGGAATGCTGCGCTGCAGCGAGCTATGCGATGTGCTTTTAAAAATGAATGTCTTCCCTTTAGGATCATCGGCGAGATGACTCTGGAATGTGGATTAAGCAGTTAATGTCTCTTCTTTCTCCTGTTCTCCTCTCTTCTCCCTTTACAGGTGTTCCAGGATGCTGTCGGGCGTGGCTGGAGTCCGGATGCAGGAGCAGACACGGTGAGCGTCCAGCTGCTAGGTGCAGAACAACGCGAAGCGTGAGTTGCTGCTTGGGCGTGGCTTAAATAGCCTTCAAAGTAGTTCCAGGTATGTATTCTTCCTCTAAGGTATGTATTCTTCCTCCGGCCACACCCGTGTGGTAAAGTAGTCCCATAGGTAAAATAGTCCCATTCAGGCCTCTAGGTGGCCTGGATGTTGCAGCACGGTCTGCATCAGGTAAGTTCACACCAATCACTTCTTAACACAAAGTCATCCTTTATGAGCCTGGCGTCTATGGCGCCTGGACTGTTGTCCAACATGAGCCTGGCGCCAAAGGCGCCAGGACTGAGTCCAAAGGGCCCCTACCTGGGGCCGCTGGAACTTCCCTCAGGAACATGATGTCTGCCTCTGGGGTTGCTGGGCCCGGTCTGGCTCTTTGGGGGTAGGCATCATGACAGTACCTCCTCCCAAGGCCCCTCCCAAGGTTGTTCTCTCCGGAGGTTTCGGTTTGTTTGGGAATTTCCGGTGGAATTTCTGTATTAACCGAGGTGCATGTACCTGGTCGCTTGGTTCCCAAGACCTTTCCTGAGGCCCATATCCTTTCCAATCAATTAAATAGAAGAGTTTTGACTTTGACACCTTGGAATCTAATATGTCTTTAACTTCGAATTCCAGCTCCCCATCTACTTGAATTGGTTGTGGTGGTTTAATTAGTCTGGTTCCAGGTTGTACTGGTTTCAACAGTGATACGTGAAAAACAGGATGGATTTGCATGTTAGCTGGTAGATCGAGTTTGAAGGACACCGGGTTGATTATAGCTTTGATTGGGTAGGGCCCTACATATCTTGGATTGAAAGTTTGCGGTCCTTTGAGTGGTAAATGTCTAGTCGCTAGCCAGACTTGGTCCCCTATTTTGTACGGCGGTGCTTCTCTACGATGTAAATCAGCATTTTCTTTGTACTTTTTCTTGGCTTGCTGTAAATGAGTCGTTGCTTCTTTGAAGGCTCGAGTTATCGTGGCATGCAAATGATCTACAGCGGGCATTTCAAGACTTTGAGGGGAGTCAAGTTCAGAGGTTCGGGGGTGATGGCCATATAAGGTATAAAAAGGGGTTTGTCCCGTTCCAGAATGTACAGAATTGTTATATGCATATTCTGCGATCCAAAGAATGTCTTTCCAATTACATTCAGATTGGTGCAACATACACCGAAGATACTGTTCAAGGGTCTGGTTTGTTCTCTCGGTTTGACCATCGGTCTGGGGATGGTGACTAGTGGATAGTCGTACATCGATTTGTGCCAGTTGACAACACTTTCTCCAAAAATGGGAAATAAATTGGCTTCCTCGATCAGAGACCACTATGGATGGAAAACCATGTAAACGAACGACATTCTCAAGAAATTCCTTGGCCAGGATGGAGGCTGAAGATAACCCCTTTAATGGGATAAAATGGGCCATTTTGGAGAAGAGGTCCAAAATCACCAGGATAGTGTTGTATCCATAGCAAGGAGGAGGTCTGTAATAAAGTCCAGCGACAAGGTGTGCCAAGGTGCCGGTGGGATGTCCAAGGGTTGTAAAAGGCCGCCTGGTCTTTTCTTTTGACCTTTATTTTGGGCGCAAACTCCACAGGACATCACAAAGGATTTTATATCCTTTCGTCAGGAGGGCCACCAGAATTGCCTTTTGATCTTTTCTTCAGTTTTAGCAATACCAGGATGTCCTTCCATTAATGTATCATGATAATAGGCAATAACGAGTTCTTGCAATTCCTTATGAGGCAGAAATAATCGCCCCTGGAAGTAGGGTAGATCATTATTGACGGAAAAGTGTGAACCCTTTTGACTCCATTCTTGCAAGGCTGTAGGGTCTAAAAGTTGTTTAACTCTAGTTTTAATGTCCTCAATAGTTTGTAAAGAGGTCAACCCCAAAATTCTCTGTTCAGGTATAATCGGTACTGGTTCTAAGCTTGAATTTGTTTCTCCCATCCCAATCCGGGATAAAGCGTCCGCTTTGCCATTCTTGCAGCCAGGGCGGTATGTGATTACAAAATCAAACTCCGCAAAGAATAAAGCACATCGGAGTTGACGTGATGATTGAGCTTTGGCCGTTTTTAAATATTGCAAATTTCTGTGATCTGTAATCACTGTGATGGTGTGTCTTGCGCCGAGAAGGTAATGACGCCAAGCCTTGAAGGCGGACTTAATAGCTAATAACTCCTTGTCGGTGATTGCATAATTAACTTCAGGAGCCGAGAATTTTCTGGACCAAAAGGCTACAGGGTGCAATTGGTTAGTTACAGGATCCCTTTGAGACAGGACAGCTCCCATGGCTAAGCTGGATGCGTCGGTTTCAACAATGTAAGGGAGATCTGGGCGCGGATGTTTCAGTACAGGTGCGGAGGTGAATTTAGTTTTTAGTTCTTGAAAGGCCTGTTCTGCCTCATTAGTCCATTCGAAGCGTTTATTTTTCCGTAAGAGTGCAGTGATGGGTTGAACCACCCGAGAAAATTCTGGGATAAATCTTCGATAAAAATTGGCAAAACCAAGCATGCTCTGAACACCCTTCACAGAGCTAGGAGATGGCCATTTGAGGATGGCGTCCACTTTTTGTGAGTCCATTCGGACTCCCCTTGGTGTCAGGATGAATCCAAGAAACTCGACTTCTGTGGCATGAAAAACACATTTTTCGAGTTTTGAAAACAGTTTGTGCTGGTGCAATTTCTCAAGAACTGCCTTGACATGTTTTCTGTGATCGGATTCCGAAGAGGAGTACACCAGAATGTCGTCGATATATACGATGACACAAACATCGATAAGTTCCCGAAGAACATCATTCATAAAGTATTGAAAGGCAGCAGGTGCGTTGCACAATCCGAAAGGCATCACCTGGTATTCGAAGAGTCCATATTTGGTGCGGAAAGCAGTCTTCCATTCGTCGCCTTCTTTTACACGCACCAGGTGATAAGCTCCCCGAAGATCTAACTTGGTGTATATACAAGCATCTTTTACCTGGTCGAGAAGTTCAGGGATCAGGGGCAGAGGATAACGATTCTTAATCGTTATTTGATTTAGGGCGCGGTAGTCAATACAAGTTCTAAGGTCGCCTTCTTTTTTCGGCACGAAGAACAGAGCTGAGGAAACAGGATACTTTGACGGGCGAATAAAACCATTGGCAAGGTACTGATCTAAATACTGTCGCAAATGAAGATTCTCAGGTTCAGTAAGGGCATAGATCCTACTACAAGGCAGTTGAGCATTGGGTACCAGATCGATTTGACAATCGTACGACCGGTGGGGAGGTAACGTGTTGGCCTGCTCTTTTTGGAAAACGTCTTGGAATTCTTGGTACTCAGGGGCAGTGTTATTGTGGCGGAGGTTACTGTGGCCAGGCCCATGTTTGGATTTCTTGGATAGCAAGTTTGTGTACAATCAGGAAAGGTTATTCTCTTTGCTCGCCAGTCAATTCGAGGATTATGTGTTTCTAACCAAGGAATTCCTAGAATTACTTGAAACTGTGGGGGCTTGATTACGTCAAACACAATAGCTTCCCGATGTCCATCCTGACCCACTAGTGTCATTTCTGTAGTAGAATGTGTTACCGGCCCTGAGGCAATTTCGGTTCCATCAACTGTGGTAATGACATCCTTGTTGGTTTTCAGACGGAGAGGGAGATTAATCCTGGAGGCCAATTCACGATCAACATAGTTTCCGATAGCTCCACTGTCGATGTATGCCTTTATAGCATGCAACCGCCGAGGCTGTCTCGGATCCACGAGGACCATTGGCATGATGAAATGTGAGGTTAAAGAGTTTGTTTTCAAGCTCGGCAAGCGGACCTCTACGCTTGTCGGGCTTGGTCGTTTCCCGAATCAGGTTCCGTTAGATTGTTGTCAGTGGCTCCAACCACGTTCTTGGGTGGTTTTACCAGACAATCTCGTAAAAAGTGGCCAGAAGCCCCGCAATAAAGACATAATTGCTTCTGCCGCCTTCTTTCTCGTTCCTTCTGAGTTAACGGTCCTTTAACTCCACCGATTTGCATAGGTTCTGAAACGCCGGTACCCTTGGGGTTAGCGTGAGTTTTGATCAACACTCGGGTTTCAAACTTAGACCGATCTGCTTTTCTATTCTGAAGTCTGTGATCAAGTTGGACCACTAAGTCTATGTATTCCGCGCAGGCTTGGGGCGGATTTACAATTTGAGCTAGAACGTCTTTAAGTTCTCCGCGCAGGCCTCGATGAAATAATGTGATCCTTTTATTTTCTGGCCACCCTGTTTCCACAATCAACCTATTAAAGGTGGCGATGTAGGATAAGAGATCCTGGTTACTTTGTCGTAAGGATAGCAGTTCGTTGTCCAGGGCCTGTCCCTGGGAGTGTCGAGCAAATAATCTTTCCATGCTTGCTTGGAAGCCTTGAAAATCCTGGAGAATTGGGTCATCTTGACTTACCAAAGGAACTGACCAATCGGCAGCACAGCCGCTGAGATAAGATAATACAAAAGCTACCTTGGCTTGGTCATTAGGGAAGGCCCCAGGTCTGCATAGAAAGTGTAAGCGACATTGGTTCATGAAAACGGCATATTTCTTGGGGTCCCCAGCAAAGCAATCAGGCGGGGCCAGTGACATATTTCCAGGTAGATTGATTTGTACCAGGTTATTCGAAACCACAGGAGTGGGATTACCCCAGGAACCAGGTAACGGAGTTTGTCCTGCCTGACCTTGCAACAGCTGTTTGGCCAGGTCATCAGTTCGTTCCTTGGATAGGATCAGTTCTCTCCTGAGAGCGTTAGTCTCCTGGCGGGCGGAATGTACTTCTGCCCGTAATTCCCCCAAAAGTTGGGCCAGCTGGTCTGTCTCGGAAGTATCCATAGCGCCCGGGTAGGAAATTGTAGGTAGGCTTTGCGTTCTGTAACGCTCACCTGACTCCCACGGAGGCGCTGGCCTGGTTAGGATTGCTGTGGCCTCTTCTAGGGTGATGCGCAGGACTCAGAAGATGGAATGGACCGGACCCCCAAATCTGGCTTGTCTGGCTCATAGAAATATCCTTCTGCGTGTGAAAAGGGAGTATTAACAATCTGCGGGATAATGCGTAGGCCTCCCACTCCCCTTCTCAACCTCCACGAAACCCTTCTGCGATTCCCCGTGAAGTCTCACCTTAGGGTCATAAAGGACGAGCTCTCCATCCTGCCTCTGATGCAGGGGCGCGTTGTTATCCAGTTACTTCACTGGATCTCGGATTGGTGAGAGTTCAAGTTCGCTTGACTTTTCCGGTAAGGTATCGTAAGAATTCTGTTGCAAGTTCAAGCTTTAAATAACCATTGTCTGTTTTCTCTATTTCAGGTGCTGAATGAAGATTCCGAGTTAGAGAATGGATCCGTCGAAGGAACATTCTGGTGAGTTTTTGATGAGTGGTTCCTCTAGTGTTCTTGCATTAATGCACTAATGCTTGTGTCTTTTTCCCCTTAGGGGCCGGGGTTCGGAAATGCCGAAGATACGGCGCCGACCCGAAGTGAGAAGAGATGTCCCAATAAATATCAGGTAAGTCTTTGATGAGCGTTCCGCTAATGTCCTTGCATTCGCTCACTAATGCTAATGTCTTTTTCCCATTAGGGGATGGGGTTCGGAAATGCCGAAGAAACGGCGCCGACCCGAAGTGAAGAGGGATTGACCCAACAGGTAAGTCTTATGGTGGAAATTAAGCCTTTCTTATTCTCTTCCCTAGCTCACCTTTGTTCTTGTCTTTTTCTCCTTTAGGCGCTGAAATGCGGCGGAAGATCCAGATGGTCGCTGATGGGCAAGAAGGCGCCTAGTAACGGTGAGTGGAATGCTGCGCTGCAGCGAGCTATGCGATGTGCTTTTAAAAATGAATGTCTTCCCTTTAAGATCGTCGGCGAGATGACTCTGGAATGTGGAATAAGCAGGTAATGTCTCTTCTTTCTCCTGTTCTCCTCTCTTCTCCCTTTACAGGTGTTCCAGGATGCTGTCGGGCGTGGCTGGAGTCCGGATGCAGGAGCAGACACGGTGAGCGTCCAGCTGCTAGGTGCAGAACAACGCGAAGCGTGAGTTGCTGCTTGGGTGTGGCATAAATAGCCTTCAAAGTAGTTCCAGGTAAGTATTCTTCCTCTAAGGTATGTATTCTTCCTCCGGCCACACCCGTGTGGTAAAGTAGTCCCATAGGTAAAATAGTCCCATTCAGGCCTCTAGGTGGCCTGGATGTTGCAGCACGGTCTGAATCAGGTAAGTTCACACCAAGCACTTCTTAACACAAAGTCATCCTTTATGAGCCTGGCGCCTATGGCGCCTGGACTGTTGTCCAACATGAGCCTGGCGCCAAAGGCGCCAGGACTGAGTCCAAAGGGCCCCTACCTGGGGCCGCTGGGACTTCCCTCTGGAACATGATGTCTGCCTCTGGGTTTCTGGGCCCGGTCAGGCTCCTTGGGGGTAGGCATCATGACACCCTAATAAAATCGGACACGCACATTTCATATTTTATTTTCTATATTCACATTCAATCCCCATCTCTGTGCGAGCTGTCTTTCTCATTCTACGGATTTTTATCAATATTAACCATAACAGTTTGGATTAATCATTTCTAATCAGGTATTTCTCTGGGCGCTTATCAGTGGACCATGTACATACAATCTTGGTTTTGCAACATTAATCGTTCTGCTATCATGAGACTTTTTCATAACTTTGGTGCCTTAAATGGTACAAGTTTCATCAATGTCTTCAAATCAAGAGCCTGAAATTAGGTTAATGTCTACCAATTTTCAGATTTATGCCTCTTTAGGTTGCTCAGTTAAAGAGTTTTAAACTTTAATCATAAATAAGGATTTAACATCAAACTTCTCCTTTGTAACCTCCCCTTCCCGGGCAGCAGCTGTCCAGTCCTTTGATCAGGGAGGTGTGGCCCCTTTCTGGAGGGAAGCTCCCCTTTAGAGATCAGTTGGGCAGCTTGCCATTGTTCTTGGCTCAGCCCCAGACAAAAGTCTACTGAGGTCCCATTGTGCTGCTTGTTGTCATTATGCGGGAACCATTAGGCTTCCTGTTTTCAAGGGAGTGTCAAGCTGAGATGTCAACTTTCCCAGGCCATGCACTGCCCAATCATAATTTAGCAGTTACTTCCACTGGGTTACTGTAAGATTCACCTACAATCTTTTATTTAAAAGATATAGAGAGCTGTAATTAAGGGCATTTCTGGATTTTTAGCCCTTCTGTGGCCTTGTGACAGGTGTCAGGTGACTCCTGTTTTTACACCAACTTTGCCTGCTTGGCAGGGTGTGCAGCTCTTTTGTGGTTCTTGAACCATGCGCAGTCTTGCAGATTTGGCACGCACAGGGTTATTGCCTCCATTTATAGCAGTTTTCTTTCCCCATTGGCAAAGGTGTTGTTAGGGAGAATTCTCATTTTATGGCCAATTTCCCTTACCTATAGAGCCCCCCAGCAGCTTTGCTGGATTTGAAGGGTTTGTTTCTTTTTACCTGCTAAGAGTGAGACTCTTTTTTCCACTCTTGGGCATTTTTGCTAAGTGTGTTCTAGGCTATTTTTGTGTTTAATGCCTATGGGATCATTCTCAACCCCATAGGAACCATCTTTATTCACATATGTAACACAGCACCCTCCGTGCAGTGACACAGGGGTGTCGTAGCGACCCCCAAACATAGACTCCATACCCTGTCACTGACTGCTGTCTCCCAGGGCATTTAAAATCCCCATTGACTTTACTAGTCAAATCCTATGAACTAAACCAGTACAACCCATCTTACTATGGAGGTACTGGAAGGGGTTAATAGTTTTTCCCCTATGTTCATTTTCGAGAGTGTACCCTACAGTACCTCTCTCAAAAGTTTATGGCTGGTGGCAGTGGTTACTACCATAAATATTCGACCGCAAATATTTCTCTATGGGATTTTCCCATTGTTCGAGGCTACCACATTTTCTGACAGCCTCTAAGATACCGCCGGTGCATTTTAATATGAACTTTGCTCCAGTCGGTTTTATTTGCCAGAACTTTAATATAACTTCTTTCTCGTGTCTTTCTCTACAATCCAAACCCAGGTCGGGGATCCTTTGTTCGTCCGTTTGGCAGGCTTCCTCCAAGAAGCCCTCCTTTTGGCTCCACTGAGTCTGGGGTGGGTCCATTGTGTGGGAGGGGGAGTAGGACCCCTTGACAGGGTTGCCTCAGCAACCCACGTCGCTCTCTATCCTGATAGGCTGGAGGGTCTCCCGCCAAGATGACCACTCCACTGTGTGAGTGACAGCTAGGCTGTATGAATGGGGATCTTTTTGCATAAAAGCAGGGTCCTCAGGACTGGAAGAGCAAGACGTCGCCACTGGAACTAAGAAGCCGAACAGGAGAGAAGCCAAAGACATCTGCAACGACTGAACCACCGGTGAAGCCCTGCTGCAGCATCTCACCACTTTTCTCCACACAACGAGAGAAGATCTTCACCTGCAAGAGCCTTCTTCCCTTGAGCTGCTGGGGCCAACCAGTTTGCCAATCGCCTTCCCGGACCTGCGTTGGTCGATTCTCCCGTACCAGTACTCAGAGGCCGGATAGCCAGGCACCAGTCCCCCTGGACCACGATTTAAAGGAGCGTACCTTTTATTTGTCGGGCAGCACCACGGCTGGTTTCATCCCTGGGTAGTGCAGTAACTCTAACCTTCCTCCACGATGAGAGCCTCTCTTCCTCTGCTGGATCACCGGAACTGCAGAAACTACCAGGAACAACCGCTTCCGCAGGAGCCACTTCTTCATTTAAGGTACATTGTTCTGCCAGGCTGCCCTTTCTTCACGGTAGTGCTAAAGGTGTTTTAAATCCTTTACCTACCTGTTGGGTTGGCCGCCCCTCTCTCTTAAAATTGTCTTTTAACCCTTTGCAACCACCTTTTCAAATATCGTTAACCAAAGACTTGACTGCAGCTACAAGAACATTTTTGCTCCTGGGCCCTTGCCCTGTACCACTAACTCTGGCACAGGCCTACTGACTCTGGGCACATCTGTTAGATCTGCCTTCTCGAGATTGATTCTCCATTCGAACTGTGCGGTGCACCCCTTTCTTATAACTACTCTTCCTTCCCACTGCATACTCATTGTGAAATGCCATTTTGCTTAGTTTTCATTCTAAGTATTGCTTATCTTGATGCACTGTCTTGCTGAACTGGGTCAAAACTGATGGGAAGTGTTGATAGGGTGTATACGAATCTATTTCTGAATAACTTGTGTTTTCCCTCCCTTGTGAGGAATTGTTAGAGGATCCCTTGTGTGTAGTTTTCATTGTGCAGTTTTGCTGTATATATGTGTGTATATTTTTCCTTGACTTAATTTAACTTGCTTGATACTTGTGATACATGTGTTTGATTAGTAGTGTATAAAATAAATATATATCTACTTTTTAACTACAAAGCTTTGGTCGGTGTTTCCTTGTGCCTTAGTCTAATAGACCTATTGTGTAAACCCTGAATACTGCTCTGACACAGCTACCAACTAAATCTTTGTGGTACAGACTGATACCAAAGGGGATTTATTGCTCTCACCTGTAGTCCTAATCTGGTGTAGTGCTCCCTAAGGGAACTGCACTGGATTCTGCCTAACAGGGGTGTAGTATGGTGCATTGTCATGGGTAAATATCCCACACACCAGTCCTACATTCATATCAAAACATGCATCCTTTCCCCCTACAGAGGACGAATGCATAATTCCAGTCTGGAATACTGCACCAGTCTTTTTAGGAGCCTTCCCACAAACATGTTCAGAAGGCTAAGAGCACAGATGTCTTGGTAATGCAAGGCTTAAAGCAACGTGTTCGTGTTGCCCAGTCCAAAGTGATCTCTCCACTCCCCCCTTGACAGCTGCACAGATGCAATTGAGCGTAGCACGCTTCACTCAAAATGACAGTTTGGCACCTGCCCAGGTTATCTCAGACAGGCTTAAGCGGCACATCCTAAAGAGACCGATTTGTTATCCTGCCGGAGCAACACAGTTTTGAATCGGGTCCGTGCTTAGAAACCTCTGGGTAAGCGCGTTATAAATAACCAAATACAAAGGTATGGTACTTTGCCAGAAGGATTTAGCTGCCCAACATGGGGCTGGGTCATTTTTAAATGAGGACGCCATTTACCTGAATGAGCCTCCAAAACAACTGAGGCGTAAAGGCTAGCAAAACAAAGCAAGGGGAATTCTTACAGGCTCAGGCTTGTGGGTGCATGGAGCTGCTGGTGCCCGGTGCCCCTTCAGGCAAGTTCGTTATTTGTGCGCTCTGACACTAGACCAGGGGTGCACAGGGCAGAGTTGGTGTGTCTGTTTCACGCAGGCCTGGCCAGGCACTCAGGTTATGGCCCATCTCATAATAAATCAAAATTATGAGATGGGCCATAAACACGCCCCTTGGATGCTGCAGTGCTCTGACTCTGGGCCTCAGGCAGACAGGCCTGAAAATCCGTAGTGCTGTCAGGAAAGTCGGTAGGTGGTACGACTGCTTAAAAAGCGGTATCCTACCGCCTAAATCGGTAAGGTTGGCAAGTATGCATTGCATCCTGACATTGTGACGTCAGGACACCTCTGGGGCCTTTCCATAAAATACCACAGTGGGTGACTGAGTTGGGGTGGAGTGATGGGCAGGAAAGAAAGAGGGGCAGCGTGTGGAAGGATGAGAACAAGGAGGGTATTGGGGAGAGGGAAAGGTGCATAAGGGGAGGTGTAGGGATTAGTTTAAGTAAAGAGGGTTTATTAGTTGCAACTGCTTTTAGGCAGTAATAGGGGGCAAGCAGATGGAGGGTGGGGGAACGAGCATTTGTGGTGAAGTAGAAAGGCCAACCACTAGGTTGTCTATAAAAAGACTTATAACCCTTCAGTACGGTAGCTGCAACTTGCTCCTCCATCATCGCTGATAGAGCTCAGTCGGTGCAAATGCCACTGTTTTTTTGTAAACCATGACTATTACAGTGTACCATTCCACAGTACTGCACTTTCCCCTCCTCCTAGGTCTTTTCTACTTCATGGGTGGCTTCTGACGTCCCAACTCCGATATGAATGAAGGAGGCAAGCTTCCATGGCATAGTCTGTTGGTTGCCATAGAATCTGTTGCTCTTGATGTGGGAGATCGGTGCAGTTGAATTTTATCTACTTGACCCTGGAGGAAGGGTTTCATTGAAATAAAGCAGGCAACCTCTGGATGCGTGTGTAGTGTGTGGTACATACAACATATCCCATGAACTCTCTGATGGTAAAAACAGACATGCATATGTGAGCCTGCATCTCATAAAAACAAGAAATAATAAATGCACTAATAGCAATATGTACTGTAAAATCTGCAGGGAATACACAAAAAAATAAATAGTGCATAAAGCTTGGGATAAAATTAAACAATGAACAAATTATAACAAAGTTGTGAAATAGATTGTTTATTCTGCTCTTTCAAATTAACAACAGTGGAGTGGCTCGAAACCTGGAACCCAGTGGATTGAGGGGTTGTCCAAGTTTGAACCCTGGTCACCAATCTAACAAGGTTACAGTAGGTAGGGGCTCAACCCCATATCCAGTGCTGTTAGAGAGAAGGACGGGTGCTTAATTGGCTGAAAGAACACCTTCATCTCTCTCCTCTCCCCAACCCCGTTCCAGTGCAATTGTGTCTGGGGCCATCACATGAAGGTGCAGGTGCTTCAAACCCCTTGCGCCACTACTTAAATGACAAGGCTCTGTCAAGCGTTTATTTGATATAATTTGGGCCCAAAATAGTGCACAGGGTATTGGTGAGTTGGCAGATTCAGCAGATTTATAAAAACATGTGACCAGTTCAAATGAAAGATACCAACTCTGGAGACCAAACGTTTCCGGTGACTCATTTATTCTCATCAAATACTGTATCTTTAATTATGCCTTTATTAAATGATCATACCATTGCTCTACAAAGAGTGCTTGTGTGTGTAAATGGTTCTGTGTCTGTGTTGGCTGTCTTCTGCACTGCCATTTGTGATTGTGGTGGTGGTCTGTGGTCTTGTGTTTTAGGTTTAGGCTGAGTTTCATATAATATTTTGATCTTTTTGTGTACTGTTTTCACAGAACTGCATATTTTTAGTAAATGTTTCCTTTTTTTCAGGGAATGGTACTATTTCCCGATAAAATTTCCTGTGGAGAAGATTCTCTGGTGCTGGTAAAGAGACTTTTTGCTATTTCTATATCCTGTGTAACATATCTACGTGGTCTCTTTCCTGAGAGCTCCTATGGAACACGTTACCTCGATGGTAAGAAAATATTTGTATTTCCAAGCGGATCTGAAACTGAAAATTAAAATGTTCTCTCCTCGGCATGAAATCCTGTGTAGGGTCACATGCAGATACAGGCCTCCAGTAGTACTAATGGTTTGGCTTCATCTGCTATCAAAACAGAACTTTTGAAACGTTTGAGGCATCTTTTCTAACATAATTTCAGTCTTTTTTCACTCTTAAGGTGAAGTGTTTTAGCGAGGTAAGATTTTCTTTATGCACTTTTTTCAAGATGCCTATTTTTATTTTTTGATGGACTTTCCTCTTTTTTTAATGTATCTTCTTTCAGTTTGCATTGTGCCATCCAGTATGCATTCCTTAACACACCAGAAGCAATATCTTGACGGTGTGTTGTCAATTTAAATTGTTAATCTGTCAGAAATCACATTAAAATAAAAACAGAAATCCAATACTGTATCAACCCAACATACACCATTAAAATCAGAAGAGTGCTCAGATGTATGGGTGTATGGATTAAAAAAACAAACATCCCTCAACTGCATGACAAGGCCGAAGGTGAGTATTGTGCTTCTTTCTTTATTAGAAGCTCAAACATCTTGTTTGCCTATCCCTGTGCACTATCCCTCAGGGGGATCTGTTTGCAACCAGTATCAACAGGAAGTACGAAATGTTCCGCTCAAGGGAATTTCCCCCAAGAAGAGCTCTAGGGAACATGTTCGTAGGACACTGGGAGTTTCCACTCCTATACGTGTTTTCTCCAGTCCCCATCATTTCTCAAGTAATCAGGAGGTTGAGAAAGTTCAGGAAATTCATGAGCCTAATTGCTCCAAATTGGGCCAGGAGGACGTGGTAGCCGGACCTTCTAGACATGTTCATCTGCCCTCCAATGCGTCTTCCTTGTGAGAGGAGGGTCAGGTTCTCCATGCATAGGTCAAGACACTCAACCTTCGCACATGGTTTCTGAGAGGTTGAGATATAAGGATTGGGAGCTCCCGGATGATGTAATGGAGATTTTGCTTTTGGCCAGAAGGCCAGCAATGAAATCCTTGTACCAATTCTGTTGGAACAAATTCTGCAGCTGGTGTAGGGAAATTAATGTGGACTCTTTTCAGTGCAATCTACTAATGGTGTTGTCTTTCTTATTACACCTGGCAAATCTTGGGCTCCAGAATGGAACCATCAAAGAGTACTTGTCAGCACTTTCAATCTTCAAGCGCACGTCAGAGGAGGTGTCATATTTCAAAATGCCATTGGTTAAACAATTTCTAAAGGGGCTCCCAAATTTTTTACCCCTACACCATTTCAAGTTCCAGTTTGGGATCTGAATTTTGTATTAACATTTCTGTTGTGTGCTCCGTTTGAGCCGCTCTGTTCGTGTCCATTGAGACTGCTGACTTTTAAGACCATCTTATTAGTCGCTTTAACGTCAGCCCGCGTGATGAGTGATTTACAGGCCTTATCGCGTACATTTCTTCCGAAAATTGTGTCGGATTTTCACATCTCTCAGAAGACTGTTTTGCCAACATTTTATCTACCTCCACATCCTGGCAAGGAGGAGGAAAGGCTACACAGGCTAAATCCAAAAGGGCACTTAGTTTTTACATTTCACGTATGGTAAAATACATAAAGATGACCAACTCTTTTATACAAAGCAAACATTATCCAGATGGATTATACTATGCATTACAGAATGCTAAAGGCTTGAAGGAAAAGATCCCCCAAAAAAGGCCTGAGAGCTCACTCCAAAAGGGGCATGGCTATGCCTTCTGCTTTTCAAAAAGGGGTATCGATAAATTATATCTGTGCAGCAGCCACCTGGTCTACTATTCACACATTCACAAAACATTACTGCCTGGATTCGTCTTCAGGCCAGGAAGGAGGATTTTGAAAGGCAGTTTTACCTTCTGTCCATGACAAACCTTGAGAATGAATCCAAAAATGCGTACTCCCTCCTCCAAAACTGACACTGCTTTGGGAGTCTATCTAAAGATGAGGAATACGTGGGAGGACACAATCCATTCGAAGAACAAGTTACTTACCCCTGCTAACAATCTTTTGACTGGGTGTTCTTCCCACGTATTCCTCATCGCCCCTCCCAACCTACCCCGCAGTAGAATTTTCATGCATTACACCTTATGCGCCTTCATTGTCTGATGCTGTTTTGGACACACTAATGCCGATAATCCTGTGAGAAGACAGCGTGAAAACAGAACTGAAGCTAACGGGCCCTGCAAGTTTTATATATACCTGTGATGACATCGACCTCGAGACGGAGGCCTTCGAGGTACATCGAGTCTACCGCATCGACTACATTATTTTCTAAAGCAGCTAAGGCTGGAAGGGAAGATATCTAAAGATGAGGACTACGTGGGAGGAACATCCAGTCAAAAGAACTTTACCATGGGTGAGTGACTTGTTCTTGTACAGCATTGTGAATATTCTGTGAATATTCCCTGTTGTCCGGCTGGGAATCCTCGCTTAACCCTTTTTCCATTGTAATAAAAAGGAAAAGTAGGTGTCTATATGTAGCCT
This sequence comes from Ambystoma mexicanum, assembly GCF_040938575.1. Lineage (NCBI taxonomy): Eukaryota > Metazoa > Chordata > Amphibia > Caudata > Ambystomatidae > Ambystoma > Ambystoma mexicanum. The sequence continues at coordinate 1,294,133,602 of NC_090932.1, forward strand.
ATTACCCTCCTTATTGGTGATTTTGGTCCCCACCAATGGGATCTCGAGTATGTAGTCCCTCCCCTTCAGCCTCTCTTCAGATTCTAACCGCATTTGATGCTGGAAGGAGTCCTCATGTTTTTCTCCTCAGTGATATCTTCAAATCCCATGGCATTAGGATTTCTTTCTTCAGATGAACATCTTATTCAGGAAAAAAGAACATTTACCTCTTTCCATAGATAAGTTCTGGTGGGTGATAAGGGATGGAAGGGAAGAAGTCCCTGCTCAGGACCTGTTCCACATGCAGCCTAAAACCGTTTTTGAGGGTGACAGACATGCTGATTGTATTTACCATCTGTACCCAAATCACTCCTCTGAGGAGTGCGACATGTGTCAAGCATTCAACACCAAAACGCCGAAAGACAGGCGTAGATGTCTCGTATGCTGGCTGAATGAGGGTAATTACTCCTCATCAGAAGCTGAGTCATGAAGTCTGGGGGTGCCCAGATGACCAGAAAAAAGGGTACCTGCACCAAAAAGGGCAAGGTTTGAGGAAAGGCTGACCAAAAGACCTAGGCTACAAGTGAAAAAAGGCTTTGTCGCGCCATCTACGAGCCAAGCCACAAAAAGCCAGAGACTGCCGACCACAATTATGGATGTGGGCAGAGAAACCCCACTGCCGTCTGTAAAGGAAATCAAAATAAAAGCGTTGGCACCCTTGTCCACGACTCACAGTTCGACAAAGTAAGCATCATACATTACCCCACGCTCATCGTTGCACGCGCCGATTGGACAGTCGTCAACAGGATAGTTGAAGCACTCAATGAAAGACAAAGAATCGTTGATGGTGAAATGTTCGGCGACGGAACGCTTGTCAACAGAGAACCCCTCGTCCATGGAAAAACGCTTGTCGACGGAGGAAGAACGCTCATAAACGGAGGAGAAATGCTTGTCGGCGGAGAAATGGACGGCGGGAAGACCACAGTCATTCTACACTAGGATGTTGTTGTCGGCCATGATGATAACCATAACAGCAAAGAAGACGCGAATCACACCTGCACTTGCACGAGAAATCCATGAATGTGGTGCACGAGGCATCCAAGGAATCATCCACAACCATGCTAGCGTCATCAACAATCACACCGGTACATGGTACACTGCCTGCAGCACCCCAGCAAGGGTCCCTCACGTAACAGGAGGCCAATATACAAAGACTTCAACTTGTCACTACACCATTTTCTCCTATTACCTACTTGCATGTCGTGCCTGAAGACATTTTGCAATACGAGATAGATTCAGAATTTGAGGCACAACAAAGGGAGTGCCCAGGTTTTTCAGACTCCGATGATTCCATCACAATGAAAGAAGCATTGCGCAGACAGCCGCTGCCACCATTGCGGTCCCCACGCCTCCCACAGCAGGCCTGCAAGCCGCCTAGGCCAACATTGGGGCCAGCCCTGTCGGGGCACCCACAGGAACTGCGACTTAATCCACAGACTCCTCTCACTTTAGTTGTTATTGTCTTAACAAAGCCTGCTCTCCCAATTAGATACAAGTCTGAGTGCAATTCTGCAGGTCCAAGCTCCATCAGTCCCTGGACAGTCAACGGAAGCAGTATTTCCAAGAAGACCAGCATTGCCTGCAAGATTAAGGGTCTTGTTCGCCAGAAGTTGTCACCTCCCTGCAAAGTGGCGGCAAAACAAAAGCACTCGTCTGCTACCCCCTCAAAAGGGCCTTGGGGATCCCTCTTTCCCCAGCGCCATGTCATTCATTGGAAATTGGTATCGAAACGTTTGCAACCCTCGGCAATGCAAGAGCTAACCACAGGGACCTCCTTAACACCACGAGCAAAGGAACCAGAAGAGGGTAAAATCACCAATACAGATACAGACCAGGATCCACAGGATACAACATCCACTGCTACCACAGGGTCTCCGCTCAGGGATTACCAGTGGAAAACAGACGATGACCATATAGATGACCCGCCAGGCAGTCCCCAGACAATCACTACCAGACGAGATTGGGGCTTGTTAGGCAGAAACCTGTGCAGTTCCCTTAGGGACCACTGCAAAAGGCTTAGGACTACAGGTGTTGGCAGTAAACCCAATTGGTAGCAGTCTGTACCACCCAGATTTACCTGGTAGCTGTGGCTGAGCAGCCAGACTTCTCTCAAGAAGAGTTAGACAGTATATAGAGTATACAAGATAGGTACCAAAATACAGTAGCACAAGCAAACACTGACCAGAGCTTGGGTATAAAAGTATATAATTATTTATTTAAAAACACACTTTGTAAAATACTCTAACACTAATATGGCAAGCAAGTTCCAACACAGTCACTATTAATATATATACATCCCTGATTACTTATTGAACAAGTCTTAGTTAAAACACCACTTATTTGCAGACAGAGGTGAGCGCTTAACCTAAAATGGCACTCCAATAAGTTAGTTAAAAAGGGAGGGAAAAAGGTAGAATTAGGAATGTACACAATACCAACACTTTAAGAGAACCAGAGCAAGTTAGAAAAGGCAGGGTCTACTGAGGAGCAAGAAAGTCATAGGCCAGGCCCACTCTTGGAGAGAGCAAGGCGGAATGTGTCTAAAATCACACAGTTGAAAGCACTTTAAAGAGTCTTTGCAGATAGTTCAAAAAAGGGTTGGATCAGTTCAGGAAAAGTTAATTAACAGGTCCCAGGTCATCCCAGGATAGAGAGTCAAGGATTTACGGGACACCTTGAACAGTCTGTTGCAAGGGAGACCAGGCGGGAGACAGTACCTGAAGTGGTGAGAAAGCTCCAGCGGGGGCAGTTGTTCCTGGCAGTGGGTGCAAGTCAGTGCTTCGTCCAGGGGAAGAGGAGATCTCGACGTGGAGGGAAGCCGGAGGTCGTTGCACTGCCAGGGAAGAAACCAGCCGCAGAGTTTCCTGGTTAAAAGGTACTACCCTTTTATTTGCGGTAGTGGTGAAGCGTGGCTATCCGGCCGCCGCGGTGCTTGGCACGGGCGATTCGACGACGAGACGATCCAGGAAGGCGAAAAAGGAAGGTGAACTGGTTATCCCCACCAATTCAGAGGAAGAAGCTTCTCCGGGATGAAGATCTTCTCTGTCGTCAGGAAGTGGTGAGACGGTTCAGCAGGGCTCCACCAGTGGTGTTGTCGTTGCAGGTAGGCTCAGCTTCTCCCTCTTCGGATTCTTTGGTCCTGTGGCGACTTCTGAAGTTCCAGTCCCCAAAGCCCTGCTTTTATGCAGAAAACCCCCATTCATCAGTCCTAGCTGTCACTCAAACATGCTAAGTGGTGAACCGGGTGGCTCACCACTGGGCCAATCACACAAGAGTGCGACTTGAGTTGCCGAGGCAACGCAGTCCAGGGTGCCTAAACCCCCCTCCCACACATCCTGTAGACCCAGACAGAGTGGCACCACTTTTGGAAGCTTCTGTGTAGAAGCCCGCCAAAAAGTGGAACAAAGGGCTCGACTTGGGTTAGAGTTACAAAAGCGAACACAGACGCCATTTTGGCACCGAGTTCTGGCAAAAAATCCCAACCGGTGAATTAATATTAATTTAATAAACCGGCGGTATGTTTGAGGCTATGTTAAAAAGTGGTAGCCTCGAACAATGGGAAAATCCCATAGGAATATATTTGCGGTTGAATATAAAAAGTAGTATCCACTGCCGCCAGCCAAAACTCGATCAAATTGCCCCTACCAGTACGTCCACAATATGATGGTTTTTACTGGTTCTGTTCACAATTTGAGACTAGTAAAGCCAATGGTGACTTTACATGCCCTGGGAGACAGTAGTCATTCCCAGGGTATGGAGTCTATGTTTGGGGGTCACTATGACACCCCTCTGTTACTGCACGGAGGGTGCTGGGTAACACACATAATAAAAACACATGAGGCCCTATGGAGTAAAAGACCCCATAGCCCATAAACACATGGCAAAGTCAAAGGATATCTCAAATCATGTATAAGAGTGGGAGAAAAAGAGTCTCACTCTTAGCAGGAGAAAAAAATAAACCCCAAAAATCCAGCAAAGCTGCTGGGGGACTCACTAGGTTGGGGAAATTAGCCTCTACAGAGGATTCTCCCTAACAGGGCTTTCCACTCGATGATAACGAAAGTGTGCCAAGAATTCGGTGTCACACATCAGCGAAGAACAAAATAGTGTTTTCTCTTTGATCACATGAATAAGAGACGGATGTCGGTAGTGGCCATCCCTATCCTCGACCATGTATGCGAGGAAGGGCTCCGCACCGTGAGGGATCCCTTCACAGAGCCAACCATCAAAGGCAGACTAGAAAAGAAATGTAAGGCCCCAAAAGCCACACCAAAGTGTCTCACAGCACACCTGCACCAGAATCTCTGATCTTGTCCGCTGCAAGCAGGAAAGCCCACTCACATGTGCAAAAATGCACAGTACCACCGGAGAGTGGGGCTGAAACCTGGATGCCCCTGCAAAAAAGGTGCTAACGGAAGGGGACAATGCTGTAAAAGCTGCCAACGCATTAGCGATCATGGCCCGGTATGATCGCAAGATTCGAAAGATTAGCTCCCATCCTAGAGTACTTGCCTGAACTGAAGCATAGCAAAGCCACCCTCAACCATATATAGGAGGAAGGGCTCCGCACCATGAGGGATCCCTTCACAGAGCCAGCCATCAAAAGGCAGACTAGAAAAGCAGTGTAAGGCCCCTTAGGCTACACCAAAGGGTCTCACAGCACAACCTGGACAGGAATCTGTGAACTCGGCCGCTGCAAGCAAGAAAGCTCACTCACACTTGCAAAAATGCACATTACCACCAGAGAGTGAGAGCTGGAAGCTGGACGCCTTTGGAAAAAATCTGCTAAGAGTAGGGCCCACTACAGTAAAAGCAGCCAACGCATTAGCAATCATAGCCAGGTAGGATCGTGAAATTGCCACCAATTACCTCCCATCCTAGAGTACTTGCCTGAAGAGAAGCATAACAAAGCCATTGCTATTCTGAAGGAGGGTGAGGTAGACTCAAATCATAACATTATTATTGCTGTTGATTTGGTCGAAATGGGTTTTAAATGGATAGGCAACTGACTGGTGGTACATAGTCAGGGATGGCTGCATTGCTTGGACTTCAGGCAAGAAGTCCAACATAAAGCGGTTGCCATGCCTTTCGAAAGCTACAGTCTATTTGGCCCCAAGATTGACGAGGCGTTAAAAGCTTTGAAAGCTGATAGCGACACAGTTCGGTCACTAACAGCATTGCAGGGCAGATGGACTTTTCGTCCCTTCAGGGGAACATCATTAAGGACAAGCCCCTCCGCGATAATAGAGGCTCCAGAATGTATGGTAAAACATCATACCACTCACAGGGCTACAAAAGACATTTTCAGGGCTACCAGCACCCAAAAGAATCCAGGCAGCCACAACACTGAAGAGGATCCCAAAGGGGTACAGCAAAACCTCAAGTGTGACTGCAACAGCGATATAATACAAAGGGGAGGGAAGGTGGCACGTCACATCCATCAGTCGCGCAACATAACAACAGATGAATGGGTGCTACAAGTCATTCAGCAGGGGCACCTGCTAGAACACACCATGCAGCTACAAAATATCCCTTTATTGAAATGTTCAACACCGCACCTAAGGGTACTCAGGCAAGAAGTGAAGCAAATGCTAGCAAAAAACACTATTGAAAAGGTGCCAAAGCATCTTCAGGGCAAGGGAGTTTACTACCGGCACTTTCTTGCAAAAAAGCCAGATAGTAAGTGGCGCCCCAGAAGGGACGCGCAAATTAAGTTAATTCATCAAAAAACAGCGATTCAAGATGGTAACGCTGCAGCAGGTCATACGAGTGGTACAACAACATGACTACCTGGCGTCCTTTGACTTAAAAGACACATACTTCCATATCCCAATACATCAGAAACACTGGAAGCACCTACGTTTTGTGGTAGACAACCAGCACTATCAGTTCAAGGTGCTCCTGTTCGGATTGAAGTCAGTGCCTCGAACGTTCACCAAATGCCTAGCGCCAGTTGCCACAGCCCTCATGCTATCACGGCACAAGGCTATCATGGCTATCCATATTCATACGTTTGGCTGGTTTGGACGCCAAGCATCACAGGAGCGCAGCACTCAATTTCGAAAACCTGAAGCCTACTTCAGCAGCTCGGCTTTGCAATAAACTTCAAGAAGTCTTCATTACAGCCATTGTGTTTCTTGGTACAAAACAAAGGGGGGGTATCTTACCACTGGGTAAATTCATGACAATACATTATTAGGAGTATGTCTGGTTTAATTTACGAAAAAAGTCACAACATTGCTTCAAAAAGTAAGCTAGACGTTCCCTAACGTGATTGCTAGTGGGAGGACTCAATCCATACTTTTAGTTTCAAGCAACAGTTTAACTCATATTTCAGCTTTATTAAATTTACTGATCTCTTTGTCTGTTTGGTAGACAAGCATATTTGATCTCAATGCATGGTTTGTAGCAGCAATAATAAACAACATAGTACAAAAACAGGTAAAATATCAAACAAGACACACATTATTCCAAAAGCATGCGTGTTATTGCGAATAAACAGGCAAATATTACAGCATATTTGTCATTCACATATAAATTCAAACAGAAATTCAATTGTAACAAAAACAGGTCTCTGATATTTCCTATGCACTTTGAATGAATCAGTGCATTGGTCCAACGTGCAGTAAGAAAAAACAGCTATGAATAGATAGATGACCACTAAATAGGTCAGTTCCAGTAACTGTTTGCTACCTAGGAGGACCAAACCATAGGTCAGCTAGATGCTGAGTAGAGGACCAAACCGTGTTTCGTAGAGCACACTTTTCCACAGTTGTAGCTCTAGTCAGACCCTCCCAAGACCGAGTGAAAATGCTTACATCACTGGTAGCCACCTTTTAGCCTGGAAGATGGATGTTGATCAGGAAGTGCATGGGGCTGCTGGGGGCCATGTCCTCTTGCATCCCCCTTATACCACGTTGCAGCCTGCTTTTGAGGCCCTTGCAGATGTTTCTCGCCAACAACCGGTCCCAAGTCACAGGATCCTGGGAAGAGAATGTGCAAATCATGCCGCAGCTCACGCACAAGCTGCAGTGGTGGCCACATATACGAAACATAACCATAGGTTACCTGCTCCAGCAGCCAGTACCACACAAATGCCTTGTTATCTGGCTGGGGAACACACGTGGGGTGGCTCCACATCAAAGGACAGCGGACAACCGACAAAACTACCCTGCACATAAATATCCTTGAGCTCAGGGCAGTCGGATGGGCTTTCAAATTGTTTCTGCCAGTACTCCACAGTTCCCCGGTCTGGCTCCTCACCGTCAACAACACAATAATGTTTGACCTCAGGAAGCAGGGAGGAACAAGGTTACCTACCCTGTCCCAAGAGGCGCTCCAGATGCAGATACAGGGCTGTGCCATCTCCAGCGGAATTATGCTACACAAGTTTCACCTCCCGGGGGTTAACAATTCAGTGGTGGATGGCCTCAGCAGGGTGGACACTCAGTGCCACGAGTGGAAGTTAACATCAGCCAGCTCAACCAGGTGTTCACTCAGTGGACCTGTTTGCAACCAAACAAAATGCAAAATGCACAGTTTTTCTAGCAGAATACAGCACCAAGCGTTGATGGGAGATGCCTTCTGCTTCGCATGGATGGACCTATTAGCCTATGCCTTCCTGCCGATACCAGTCTTTGCAAAAAAATCCAAATGATACGGGCTTAATCCTGCACAATAATCCTAATAGCACCCAACTGCCCACGCCAAACATGATATCCTGACCTCCTAAAACTCTCTCAATGCCATCTAATACATCACTCCACGCCAACATAATCTCACAGAACCAAGTCAAAGTACTACTCCGCGATCCTCAGTCACTGAAATTGACCACGTGGCTCCAGACTTTGCAGAATTTGGCCACTTGACCATATCGCAAGAGTGTATGAACATCCTTCGAACGGCAATGGCAACATCCACCAATCGCTCCTATCAGAGCAAGTGGAGAAGATTCTGCTGATAGTGTGCATAGCAGCCCGATATACAACCTCTCTCAGTACGCCCAGAGAGTGTCCTGCTGTATCTTCTAATGTTAGCACAAGGAAGCCTCTCCCATACTTCAGTCAAGGTATGCCTGGCGGCCATCTCCAGATAAACCAGGAGAAGGGCTAAGCCCCCCTTCAGTGACAGGTTAATTAAACACATCCTGTAAGAGTTATTTCGATCATTCCCTCCATCAAAGAAAGTACCTCCACAATGGAGTCTCAATATAGTTCTCGCGGGACTTATGAAGCCACCATTTGAGCCGTTGGCTAGGACTCGGAAGTCGCTTTCTTAATAGCCATTACATCGGCAAGAACAGTCTCAGACTTGCGGGCACTTGCGATAACGGAGCCATATCTCCAGTTCTACAAAGATTAGGTAGTCCTTGGAACCAACTTTCACTTTATACCTATAAAGTGCCCTCCAATTTTCATAAACATTCGTCCACATTATACTGCCTACGTGCTTCCAATGTGCAAAACCCCACAGAAGTTGCGCTGCAATCCCTTACATTAGGAGAGCACTGAAGTCCTGGACAGAACCAAGTCCTGCAGTCACAGTGGACGCAGCTGTTTCTCACTTATGGACCTCCAAACAAGGGGAAAGCAATTTCGAAATAAGGCATTGCTAGATGGATTTCCAACACCAATTCTCTGTTTGTCACACAAAGGAAAACAAGCCCATAAGGGGAGAAGCTCATTCCCATGCAACAAGGGCGCCAGCGGCATCTGCAGCGATGTGGTGTAGGATTACTGTACCAGACATTTGCCAGGCTGCCACCTGGCCGCCCGCACCCATTTACCAAGCATTACTGCCTTGCTGCAGACTCAATACATGAAGAGCAGTCCTTCAGCGTCTACTTCAGTGAGGTAGGCTTTTTCTACATATCTACAGCCAGCTAAGTGTATACTGCTATATATTCTATTAACAGCACGTGAATCTTTGAAAGATCCAATGCTGTAACTCCATTTCTCCAGCATAGGCATCTTTCATAGATTCACATGCGCCCTCCAGTAAAAGCCTACTTCAAACAGATCAGGGTCCAGCAATCACTGGTTAGAATCGGAAGGGAGGCTGCAGGGGAGGGGCTACTTACGCAATGTCCCATTGGTGGGACCAAAAGCACCCATAAGGAGGGTAATAGGTTAGATAACAGGCGCCTACCTTTTCTTTTTCTTACTATGGAGAAAGGGTTAACCGAGGATTCCCAGCTTGACGACGGGGAATATTCACAGCATGTGAATCTATGAAAGATGCCAGTGCTGGTGAAATGGAGTTACAGGTAAGAAACTGTCTGTCAGTCTGCTGGGCCACAACGGTGAATGCTCTCAACTCATGGATGCCTGATGCTTCATGCCCTTGAACTAGTTTGCGGGTTCGAGGGCCCCAGTTAAGTGCATGTTCGATTTGGGGAGCAATGAATGTTTGATGGTTGTTGCAAGGTGTTATGACATATTTGGTTTTGTTTCAGAGCGATTCTTTATCATTGAGGGCCATGCTATTCCCGTTGAAAAAAAGGTAAAGACTGTTGGAGTGACCTTTGATGCATCCCAGGTGGAGAGCATTGGCAAAAAAAAACTCAGTACCATCTGATGTTACTGAGGCTTGTGTATCCATGTGTGTCTTCCAATAATTCGGAGACCCTTGTAAGAGCGATGATTATGCCCATGACTCGATTATTGTAATGCTGTCCTTAGTGGGGTTGGTAAACTATGGAGTACAGAGTTTCAAAAATGGCTCATAAAGTGACCACATTTCGGACCACAGGAGAGCCCTCCATTGGCTATCTATTTCATCCAGAATTCAGTTTAAGATAAACATCATGGTCCACAAATGTCTATTTGGCACTGCTTCTTCTTATCTCAAGCTGAGTCTTATCCAGCAACTGGAGACCAGATCCACTCAGTCTTCTAATACCTTCAGATTAATCTGTCCTAGATATAAAAAATCAAGAGGTAGGGACCACTCTTTTCCAGCGCATGCCTCTACAGCCTGGAATTTTCTCCCTGTGCAACTTTGCTTGGAAAAGACTCTTTCTGTGTACCTTAAGAGACTGAAGACTCTTTTGTTCACTTGAGTCCTTGGTTTGTTTTGACCTACCACTCAGACCCCTTCTTCCTTTGTACTTGTCCCGTCATTTCTGTTGTCTAAATTGCTTTTGGAGCGCTTTGACGTCTGTGGGCTTGGGCACATTACAAATCGAAATAGAAGTAGATATATTCAATGTGGACTGCTACAGATTATTTTTTGACACTCAAGGGGTGTGGAATTGAATGCATTGTTAAGTTGGAGCTTTCAATACTGAGCAACCAAGAGGAGACCATGAATCGAAGCATGCAGGACTTATAGACAGATTGTATAAAACATGTTCTGTGCCAGGAGCGAGGTTAGGGTCAATGGAAGCATGCACTCAATTTGTGTACAAATGTCTAAGAAGTTAATTGGTTTGGTATTATGTTTAGCAGGAGTTTATGTTCAGGCAGTGTGCGATACAAAGGTACATGACAGGTGAAGGTGTGCTGGGACAGTAGCAGTGCGATATAGGCTATAAGGAGTTATGGAAAGAGTTAGATTACAGGTTGTTGGTATGTGTACTTTCCCTTTGACCCCTTTCCCATCCATTATCTCTTCCTAAACCTGTTTCCATTAACCCGAATTCCCTTTACCTATCCACAACCTCTACCTAACCCTCTTTCCCCATTGGATGTCTTAAGGTGGCCTGTGTGTCAAAGTGGGCATTTCTTGCCAACCAAGGTTGGAGGGTCGTGTACATGTAGCTTCCGTGGTTAGGTTGACGGTGCGAATAGCACATTTGACAAAATCACAAGCTCATGATTTTTACACCTTGGCAGGTATGATGAAGTTGTTACAAGATATGCAGAGGGAGTTGGATAAATCTTGGACTAAGATCGCAGCATTGCAGGCTCAAGTACAAACATTGACAGCACAGGCTCCTCCATTACAGGCTCAGAATGGTGCGACTATGGCTTCCTCATCATCATCAGGAGGGGAAGGAGCACCCACAGTGGTAGTGGCTCCTTCAGATACTTTGGCAGCTCCTGAAAGGTTTTCAAATGTTCATGACGCAGTATCAGCCTCATTTCTTGTGCAAGCCATTGGCTTATCAGACCACGCAAGCACGGAAGTTGTTTCTTTTTTTCCACTTAGTTTTTATTAAACATTTTACTTAAACAAAAAAACACAATCTATGAATACTCACAACCATAAACCCTCCCATCCCCCCTCCCTAGCCCACCTCCCGCACATAATTAACCAGTCCCAAATGGGCATTGGAGATTCAAGGGAAAAAATAAAAAACTATTGGGCCTCACAGAGCGAATAGGCTGACACTCGGGGTTCATTCGTGATAATACAGCTCAAGCAGTCAGTGATAACATATCCTGAAGGCGCTAGAGAGGGCGCTACTGGGCAGGAAGCCTCAAAGTCTCATTGTACCACAATCCTCATGCAAAAGCACCAGTGTCCAATCACTCAAGAAGGTGTTCATTGAATTGTGCACTAGGGCTGTCAACTTCTCTTAAAAAGAAAAATAACACACATCTTAGCCAGCCATACTGCTCTGGATGGAACAAATGTGCTTCTCCATTTCTGGCTAGGGCCAGCCTCCCTGCCCTCAGCATAGCCTGAACCACCCTGGGATAAGCAATTGACTCCGAGGCAGGAGAGGGGAACCCAAACAGGAGGTCAATAGCACTCAAGGGGAGTGAGATACCCACTATGTCTTTAATTCAGCTCAGTAGTTTCGACCAAAAGATCTGAGTAGAAGCACAATCCCACAACAAAAGAAACCAAGAACCCTTTTGGCCACACTCCCAGGGGCAAAGGGGCGAAGTGCCACGATACATTTTAGATAATCTCTCCGGGGGGAGGTGCCATGTATGGAGGATTTAAAAATTATGTTTCATGGCCGGCGTATAAAGGTAGCCCGATAGGAGCCCACTAAAGAGCCTAGACCAGGTGTTCTCCTCCAGGGCCTCTCCCCACTTCTCCTCCCAAAACTGCTTAAATCCCTGTCTACCCTCAATCTGGGCCATGATTAAGATCTTGTATAGCTTTGAAAGGATTCCTCTTCTCGAAGTTGCCTCAACTAAGAGTTTCTCCAGGGGCGTGAGAGGATGAGACAAGTTAACGCCCCACCTAGGGCTAGTCAGGAGTCACTTTATTATAAGAAAGTTAAAGATGGGCATCGGACGTTCCCCCATACCCTCTGCTAAGGTAGAGTACTCAATAAAGGAGCCATTCTGGAATAGCTGGGCGCTCGCTCCAAACCCCTATCAGATCAACTCTGGGTATCTCTAAAACCTCTCTTCTCCAGATCCAGAGGGGGGGGCCCATAAAGAGGACAGAGGAGAAGGCCAAGAAGAAAGGGGGGCATTGGATTTGTCCTGCCTCCACAAGGACCACAAAACCGTTAAAGTTGGATGATTTCTGACCCCAGCCGGGATATCCTTGGATGGAGCCCATAGGAGATCTCTCACTTTCGTAGGGTGTGTGTGAATGTCTTCTATATAAGACCAGTATGTGAGTATTTCATCCTTCATGTGCTCTAGCATGACCCTAAGCTGCAAAGCCTTATAATACTGGCAAAAGTCTGGGAGCCCAAAGCCCCCGTGGGCCTTCGGGAGAGCCTGGGTGGCAAATTTAACTCTTGTTTTTTTTCCCGTTCTATACAAAACGCATCGCCATAGATTGCAGAGACTTATAAACTGAGTCTGGCACTATGATGGGGAGGGCAGAAAAAGGGTACAGAAGGCGAGGCAGGATATTCATTTTTAGGGACACAATGCGTCCAAACCAGGAGAGCGTCAACGGACCCCAACGCTGGAGATCCGAACGAATCTTGGCAAGAGTGGGGGAGAAGTTAAGTTCAAAGAGGTCTTCAAGTTCCCTCGGGATCCGCACTCCCAAATATGGAGTAGCCATGCCCTCAACCCGCCCATCCCCCTACCCCATTGGCAGGAGAGAAGATTTCGATGGATACATTTTAAGAGCGGAGAATGCACAAAAGGATTGGATCAGGCTCAAGAGATTCGGAAGAGACTGACTCAGATTGGTTATATACACCAGGATTTCATCCGCAAACAATGATAACTTAAACTCAAAATCTCTGCATCTGATCCCAGATGTTGTGCCCTGGGGAAGCCCTGTGGTGGTGCGCGGGCCTCCCAGGGTCGGGACACCAGAGCGCGTAGGCAGCGCGCAAGGACACACGCCGGAGACGTCTGCTCGTTCCGGTGCTCCGGCGCGAACTGGCCGGGGACCGCCTTTATTAACTAGCGCGCATGCGCCGGCCCGCTGGGCCGCGCATGCGCGCTTCGTGTACACAACATCCCTCCTTTTCCCCCAAACAACAAACACATTAAACAGGGGAGCCAACGTGGCTCAAATCAAACTGTACTTAACAGGCTTCGTTACTCAGGCTGCCGAGTCCATGATGAAATCGTGGAACCTTTGCGGTGGACGGCGTCCTTCCCTGCGCGGGTACCTGGGCGAGCCTCTCTCGAGTTCTTCTGGCCCCCCAGGGTCCCCGGGCGGTTCACCGCCTTCCTGCGGTGCCTCTGCTGCTTGTCCTTCGGCAGGACTGGTTTCTTCCTCCGCGGCCACGCGTCCTATGCGCTTGAAGAAGGACACGTTTCTGGTTACCGTCCCTCGCGCATTCGCAGCTGTGACCATTGACCCTTTGACATGAGTTACTCCCATTGGCTGGGTTTCGTAAGTCATCGAGAGTTTCCCTTCCGGTTTCCTGTTCCGGACTAGGACGGTATCTCCTACTGCTATCTCTTTTCCTGGCAGCCTCCGCCTTGTTGTCTCGCTCTCGTTTCTCGCTGCTCTGTCTGCTGTCACCCATGCGCTATCGATCACACCTGGGCGTCGGTCTCCAGCCTCGGGTATCAGCCCTCTGGGTATTCGCTTGAACAGTGCCTGAGCGGGTGCGATTCCGGTGGATCGATGTGGGGTGGACCGGTACTCACGGAGAAAGTCGATTAGGTTGTGTCGCAGGTCCTCCCCTCCATCGACAGAAATACGAAAAATGTTGTTTAGTGTCCGCATGAAACGCTCAACCTCTCCATTGGCCTTTGGCCATAGCGGGGTTACCTTCCGGTGCTTGATGCCTCGTTCCGCGCAGTATCTAGCAAACCGCTGTCCTTGGAACGGCGCTCCATTGTCTGAGCAAATCTCAAATGGGAACCCATGGGTGGCGAAGATTTTGTCCATCGCCAGGATGGTGTGATCGCTGGCGGTGGATTCCACGAGTTCCACTTCCGGATACCTCGACCACTGGTCTGTGACCACCAGGAAATATAGGCCTCTTCCTGTCGAGCCGAAATCTGCATGCACCGTTCCCCATGGCACGTTGCTCCGTTCCATGGCCTGAATGGGTGGGCCTCTTTCCACAGGACTCGTGGCCTGGCAGGGGATGCAGGTCCTCACAAACTCGGCTACCCTGTGCTCCAGATCGGGGAACCAGACCTTCAGCCTGAGGCGTGCCTTCATCTTGGCCATGCCCTGGTGCCCTGTGTGGGCCAACTGGAGGACTCTCATGACCAACGACCTGGGGATCACGATCTGGTTCCCTCACAGCAACAGGCCGTCCGTGGACACCGAGAGCTCGTGTCGAGCTTTCCATAGCAGTTGTAGGTCCCTTTGTACCTCGGGGTTCCTCCTGGCGTTGTTTAGAAGGATGTCCCACCACTCTCCTGTGGCCACCGCCCTTTTCACTCTTAGGAACGCCTCGTCGGAGTTCGAGTCGTCCGCAATGTCCTCTCTCGACAAGGCCACTGGCAGGGCTGATTCAATGACGAGATGCACGGCGTTTCCAGCGTCTGCTACCTCTACGGGATTCTGGGTGTCCCTCGTGCCTGGGTGGCGAGAAAGGTAGTCGGCTGGGTTATGGGTGCCTGGGCGGTAAACTAGCTTGACGCCGTATTCAATGAGGGACAACATCCATCTTTCGATGCGGGGAGGCGGTTTGGATGACGTTCCCGACAGGATAGGAATCAGGGGTTTGTGGTCCGTAATCACGACGACGGGTTTGCCGAGGATGTAAATTCTAAAGTGTTTGCACCCCCACAGGATGGCGAGGGCTTCCTTTTCTATCTGGGAGTACCGCTTTTCCGTGTCGGTGAGGGCTTTGCTGGCATATGCTATGGGCCTCATGACCCCTAGTTCGTCTGCCTGCATGAGTACTGCCCCCAGTCCCACCGGGCTGGCATCGACCACAATCTCCGATTCCCGGCTGGGGTTGAAATAGGCCATTGTCTCCTGCTCTGACAGGGCTTCTTTGATGGCTTTGATGGATCGTTGTTCAATCTCCGTCCACTGCCAAGTCACGTCATTCCTCGTAAGTGCCCTCAGTGGTTCCGACAGAGAGGCTACGTCTTTGATGAAACGGCCGCAGTAGTTGACCATCCCCAAGAAGCTCCGAACCTCCGCCGGTGATGTGGGTGGAGGCGCATCCCTTATGTCCCTCACTTTTCCAGGGTCTGGGGATATGCCCCCCGCATGGAAGGTGAACCCAAAGAATTCCAGTCGGTCTTTGAGGAATTCGCACTTTTCTTGGTGCAGGGTCAGGCCCACCGCCTGTAGTCTCTCAAAAGTTTTTTCTAGCCGTTTAAGGGGTTCAATTTCCGACTTTGCGAAGACTAAGATGTCGTCGGACATGTTAATGACACCTTTCAGTCCGGACAGGGCTCCTCTGATGGCATTCTGGAAGACCTCTGCCGCGGACGAGATTCCAAAGTTTAGTCTCTTGTACTGGTACAACCCCTCGTGAGTAGTGAATGTCGTAATGTACCTCTACTCGGGGTGTAGCTCCGGTACCCAGATCTGAGGTCCAGTTTGGAGAAGACTTTGGCACCTTGGAGTTCTCCGACGATGTCGTCTAGAGTGGGTGTGAGGTGACGCTCCCTTTTGATGGCGGCATTTGGGAGCCTCATGTCCACGCAGATGCGTACCGCCCCCGGCTGTTTCGGCTTTGGGGCTACCACAATGGGCGACACCCAAGGGGTGGGGCCTTCCACTCTTTCAATGATGTCCCGGTCGACCAGCTGTTGCAACTCCTCTTCCACTTGGGCTCTTAAGTGAAAGGGAATCCGGCGATGTTTGAGGGCTGTCGGCCTTAAGGACTTGTCGATGTGTAAGCGAACGGGCTCTGCTTTCAGTTTGCCAATGCCCTTGAAGAGAGTTTCGAACCTGTGCAGCATGCTTTTCAGATCGGCGTGGTATACCCCAAACGTGAAGTGGACAATGTCGAGTGCTTCTGACGCCGCACAGCTCAGCAGGGAATGTGGGCTGACGCTGGTAACAAAGAATCTTGCTTTGATGGTGTTTTGTCCATGAGAAACCGGGGCAATGAACACGCCTTGGATGGGAAGAAGCGTATCCCCACCTAATGCATATATTCGTGCCATGGACGCTGACAGCTCCGGTGGGCCAGGCAGGGCCTCATAATGTTTGGTGGCTAGCACGCAGACCGAAGCCCCAGTGTCAATGAGAATGGGGGTGGGGACGTCATCGATGTTGACAGTGCATGTGGGTTGGCGCCTCGTCCCAGGGCCTTCTACGATGCTGGAGATGAAGAAAACCTCTTCCTCCTCCTCTTCTTCTTCCGCGATGTCCAGGTCCTGCAGGCCCTGATCGATCGAAGAGATGCCTCTCACTCTGCGAGCGCCTCCCCGTCCAACTCTCTCCGGTCCTCTTCCTGCCGCAACAGGGGAGGCAGCCCGGCACATCCTGGCGTAGTGTCCCGGTGTGCCACACCGGCCGCACGTTCTCGACTTCGCCGGGCATTCGCCGCTGTGGGGGAGGTCATACCCACAGTAGGAGCACGATGAGGCGTTGCCTGGCGTGGGCGGGGTATTAGGCCTTCTCGACGCCCACCTTGACCTTCCTGCTGCTGACCGCCCCACAACAAATGCGTCTTCGTCGTTCTTCGGTCGCGTGGCAGCGTCCATTTTCGCACCTCTGGCTTCCGCTAGCTCATGTGCTCTTCCCAGGTCTAAAATTTGCTGGAGGGTCAAGCCAGGTTCTCTCAGTACCTGCCTTCGAAGTTTGCCGGAGCTGCACCCCTGCAGTAGTTGGTTGCGGACCATTTCTTCCTCATCGACCCATCTGCAGGAGGTCGCCAGGTGTCTCAGACAGGCACAAAATTTGTCTAGGGGCTCGTCGTCTAGTTGCCTTTCGGCACCCATGACAAATCTATCAAAATCCACGTTAGCCATGGGGAGGAAATGGTCTTTGAGTGCCTGCTTGACTGCGTCATACGTGACTACGGGGATGACGAGGGAGTCGTAGATCTTGTGGACTTCTGCGCCTGCCGAGTAGATCATAGTCGCGATTTTGGTGTCATCATCGTTCACCCCCGATGCCCTGAAGAACATATCTAGTCTCTTGACCCACAATAGCCACTTTGGGCCCAACTTGGAAGGGGGGCCAGTAGTATCGAATTCAGGCATGGGGGCTAGGGAGCTGCGAGATCTGCGGGGGATTGGGGCAGCGGCACCCTCATCGTCGGTCTCTTCTCCCATTTCTGCGTCACGTACTCACAGTTGTCTTTCTTGAGAGAAGGGCGATTTGTCCTGGTCTCGTGGTAGTATTGGGGTGTAGAAACCCACTTCTTTCTTCTTAAATGCCACAGCCCTGCGCCTGCAGGACTGTGGGTTTTCCAAAAATTGTCTGTGACCTCCAACACAGCTGGTATGTGGCGCACGAGCACCCTTTCGGGCCGCAACCACTGCCGCCACGTGTGAAGAGGGGAGGAGTGAACTCAAAATGGCCGCCGGCGCGCCGCGGGTCCGTAATACGGAAGACTTTCCGTATCTCCGAAGCTGTCGGAGCACGGAAGCAGTCCGTACCTCCTCGTCGCCAGTGTTGTGCCCTGGGGAAGCCCTGTGGTGGTGCGCGGGCCTCCCAGGGTCGGGACACCAGCGCGCGTAGGCAGCGCTGGGCCGCGCATGCGCGCTTCGTGTACACAACACCAGAGATCCCCTGGTCCTGCCTAATGGCTATAGCAAGCAAATCCATTGCAAGAGCATATAAGAGAGGAGACAAGGGGCATCCCTGCCGGGTACTGCGAAAAAGGGAGAAGTGGTGGAAACTACCTCATTAACCACCACCGTGGCAGACGTAGCATTATACAAAGCAGACACCCACTCACGGAACTCTCCCCCAAACCCATCTTCTGGAGGACCTTGCCTACGTAGGGCCACCCCACACGGTCGAAGGCCTTTTCATAGTCCAGCAACAAAAGGTACGCCTGGGTGTTGGTCCTACTCGCTTCAAACGTCAAATCAAGGGTCTTCCTAAAGTTATCGCAGCCTTGCCTCCCAGGGATAAACCCAACTTGGTCACCATGGACGAGCGAGGGGAGGAATTGGGCTAATTTGTTTGCAAGTAGCTTCGCCAGGATTTTCACGTCAGTGTTTAGTAACGAAATGGGGCGATTTGATTGGCAATTCAACAGATCCTTCCCCTCTTTTGGAATGACAACTATTCGAGCCGATAACATTGACTGCGAGAGAGTCCCTGAGTCTAGGAAATTATTGAATAATCTGACCAAGAATGGAGCCACAGTGAAGCCAAATGTCTTGTAAAAAGAGAGTGTGAAACCATCGTCACCGGGAGTAGTACCCCCCTTCATGGAGCCTATTGTATCCATCATCTCTTGGGGCGTGATGGGCCTCTCTAGAAGGCCTGCCTTCTCTGGTGGAAGACAAGGGATCGGTAGAGAGTCAAAGTTCTCAGCCTCTGGACCCTTTCCTGAGCACTCTGATGTGTATAAGAGTTTGTAGAATGATCGAAATCGCTCTGCTTTTCCTAGGTCATCAAGGCATCTCTCACCCCCTGGGGGATGTACTGCGTCCACTCTTCTACTGCTCTTCAGCTCTCGAAGTCCCCACACGAATCAAGACCCCTCGAATTGTAGCCTTAAAGGCTTCTCACACTCCTGCCTCTCCAACCTCCCCGTTATCGTTGAGCTCAAAGAACTCCTTAATACTCGTGAGGAGGGACGGAGCAATCAAGTTATGAATCCCCGGAGCCGTAGAATCGAAAGAGCGCCTGGACCCTTGTGCACCTTAAAGGCCCCTTGAGAACGCGGGTGCCTGGCGGAGACTGCTGCCGGGCTCTCCCCTGCCTAATCAGCTGAGTGGAGTAATCCTGTATACGCTCCGAGCGAGGCTGTAAGGCTGTCTGCTGCTGAGGCAGCAAGCAATGCGCTGCTCGAGCTTTCTCGCCACATTTGCTTACCATCCCTCATATCATCTGCCTCATCCCTCGCAGAGCTGCTGTGCCACCTGACCTTCTGCTGTGCTCCTCACAGCACTAGCCCCCTGCAGAGATTGCCATCATCCTGCCCAGCTGTGGCAACGAAATCGGAGGCAACTCTGAATTCCCTGCCTAGCGTCGTGTCTGGGAGACTGCGGGGGCTCGCATCTTTTTGATCCTGACTGACGCGAGATCTACAACCATCTTTAGTGTTCGTATGCCTTGCTGAGCCTGACTTTACCACCACCTTGGAGCACTGCGCCAGATCGACCCATCTGTTTTAGTGTTGTGTTCAGGAGACTTCGGGGCTCGCCCCTTTGACTCTGACCGACGTGTGACCCATACCCCTCCCACCCCCGCTTACCCAGTGTGAGGCCATCTGCTCAAGACTGTTCCTCAACTTGTGAGTACTCCAAAGTACTGTTTTACTGGTGTGGCGGGCTGAGCTCGAGTGGACTCGGAGCTTCATTGCGCTGGACCTGGGAACTACTTATTGCTGTTCCTTCATTGTGGTGCAAGCGAACGTCTGCCGGGAGGACGTCTTTTTATGTTACACCGACCTGTCTGGTCAATTGAAAGCAAAGAACGTCCTGGCACACGTTGACTACGCCCCCTGGGAACCTACGCCCCCTTCTGACTAAGATATAATCCCAGAAAGCAGCGCATCTACAAGTACTCCAAAGTACTGTTAACTAGTGCGGTGGTCTGAGCTCGAGTGGACTAAGTGCTTCACTGCACCGGAGCTGGGAACCTCTCATTGCTGTTCCTTCATTGTGGTGCAAGCGAATGTCCGCCGTGAGGATGTTTTTTTCATGCTACACCGACTTGCCTGGTCAACTGAATGCAAAGAAGGTGACTGTTTTGTGCACGTCTGTGCATGTTGTGCTCGTTGTGCACGTTGTGATCATTCTGCCGTCATATAGTGGACCTCTTTATTATTGTGATTGTGCGCCGAAATATATGTTGCTTTAATTTACCTTAAGGTCTTGGCACACGCTGACTCCGCCCCCTGGTATTGGTACCTTGGTAATTATATCTGAGCAGTAAGGTGTCTCTTGTTGTGTGGAGTGTGCCCTCAATACTCCTGGCTGAGCAAGAACAGTTACTGGCTGCTTTGCTGGAGCATGGTCGGCACGCTTCGCAATGGAATATCTGTTCGACCTATTCAGGTAGTGAAAAAAAACATACTCCTTGGCCAAACCTGTTTTTGTGTTTAATATGGATGGCCCTTCGAATGAAGGTCATCTAACTGACCCCTCATTGAAAGAGTCAGCAAACGGCCACAGCAAAATAAGGGAACACCTGCCTCTGGTTAATTGTATGGAGAACACTACAGGTGCTGCTTATCCACCACAGGTGGAGGAGAATACAGGGGATAGAAATGTAAATTTAGGTCAAATTACTGTCCCTACTCAAAATAGCTTGTTAAGTGTACATGAAAATCTGGGCAGATATTCAGTGGGGCAAATAGAGGAGGGAGCCAAACCGAAAATGGGGGCTGACACTTCCCTCCTGGCACCCGTGGTACGGGCAGAACTAGACAGAAGGGTACGCTTGTTGAAAGGGCCGTCAACCCCTGCGAGGCCCTGAGCAGGGGTAGTTGCATGAAGTCCCTGATGGGGCTCCATTTTCCCCCCGCCTATACCTATGTCTGTTGTGAAATCTTTTTGGTACTAACTGTGGGGATGAGGTTAAAGGGTCATATAATAGGGATAAAGAGGGGCTTGGTAGCCAGGATGCAACTTTATAAAATCTTCAAGCCCCACTTCCCCCACTTCCCCTATACAAAATCAGTCATTTGGCATAACTGACCCTCTCATAGGACCGCTTTTCTAAGGCATTAATCCTGAAGACACGGCCTCAACATATGCCACATTTCCGGTCTTAACAAGGATCTTAAATCTTTTGGATAAGGGTCATGAGCAGACCCACCTGGACATCCAAGAACTCAGATCCTTGATATTAGTCAATACCGAGAAGACCTGTAAAATGGAGGGCTATCTTTTGGCTATGGAAAGATGTGTACTGATGGGGGGGCATGTCAAAGCTCAAAGTCGAATATTCTGCATTGATCAGAACGTGCAAACAGAATGTGAGAGTGTGGCGTGCCCAAAATCTTATGCAGAGGTTCTTTCAAAGGGGAACAATGACACATTGCCTGCCCTACTGAGCAGCTTGGCAGAACTTAAAGCTCTGGTGTCTTCAAACGGTACCCAGATTAAAAACCTGGAGGAGAACATTGGTGTAATGCACACAAATTTCACAAGACTAGAAGAGAAGTCGGTAACTGGCGACAGCTACTATGAAGCCAAGCAGATAGCCACTACTACAGATAGTCCCTCGGCTCTCCTAAGGGTAATGGGGGATGGAGGGGATCCAGACGGGGATGAAAGGGGATCCAGGGATAGGGATTCCTCCGCCGAATGTGCAATTGTCAACAATCACCACCCATCCTGCAGGGCGAAGAAAATGAGGGCTAGGGCTATTAGGCGCAGGGCAGCCAGGGCTCACACTTCTGTGATAAATCCTGGAGAAAAAAAACAGGAACTTGCCTGCCCTCAAAATTGCCAACTCCAATGCCAATTTAAAAGACATATGTGAACTTTCTGTAGAAGGTGACATTGACTTTTCACAACTAGATGAGGAAAGTAAAAAAGCGTTAGAACTGAAAGAATTGGGGACTCGAAAAAAAAATCAATCTAGCTGTAATTGATGACCATGTCCTGTGTTCATCGGACCCTATAGAACCGGAGGAGGGCGACTATGGAGATGCATCGGATACTCTAATTGAGGCCATGAGTCACAAGGGTCATACTCAGATATGCAAACAAATAAAAAAGAAAATGTAAAAAAAAGATGTACAAATAATGGAAAAGGGACAGCTGGGAAGAAAGACCCCCCAGGGCCTCAAATGCAGTGATGATGCACAGTCCTCTCTAAAAATAACAATAAACAAAACAAAAAATAATACAAAAAATACTGGCCTCGAATGACAATAGGGACATTAAGCTCTTTTTCACACCATAAACTAAAAATAGTCTTTGCAGTGGTGAGGAGAATAAGGTTACATTTCCTGTCACACAGTCTATACTTCCAATAAATGTACTGAGAAATCCTACCCCTGTATCCCAAGAGAAGGCTGAGGTCGGGGAATCATCAACGAGAGGGTTAAGGGGTGCGTGGTCCCCCCTAATGCAGGGGATGTTAATAATTTAGGGGAACCCCTTGCCCTAGGAGTCCCAATTGTAAGGACTGGGGGGGGGACCTGCCGCGGCCACCGGCACCCTCCCTGGTTCCTAGTGAGGATATTAAATTCTTGGTAGAACAGGCCTTAAAAAATTTGCTAGAAGATTCTAGCAGGCAGGGTGTAAGACTTCCGGTCACCCATAATTGGATTGAAGCAAGGCTTTATTCTACTGAAAAAAAGGCCAATATAGAAGGACCCCCCCCCCAACCATAAGAAAGTATTGGGACCTCATCAAGAGCATGTTGTGACAGGAAAGAACCAAATTGAGCCATTGTCCACGACTGGGCGGGGCCTGGAACGAATAAATTCAACCAATAGTTCTGTTATTTCATTGGTGCAAGGCGGTGCTAGCGAACCCCAGCATGTTTCGCTCAATTATGTTACACATCAAAATGAGGGACATGAGGCACAGATAATCCAAGCTTGCCCAGATTCCTCCAAATTACAGCATAACTACACGGTGAGCAACAAGAAATGAGAGACATTTCAGAAAGAAATAAGAATGTCCACCCGCATAAAGATTGGGCGAACCTGGTACAAGCTGCGTACTCTGCAGAGGGGATAAACAGTAAGTCTCAGTGGACCGACGTACGGGCATCTGGTAATGATCTACAGAAAGAAGGAGAAAACCTGTCAGGGCCCAAATGCCCTATAGGGGGGTATAAACACAGTCCCTATAGGTCCAATAACCAAGCTTTAAATAACGAGATGCCCAAGAGAATGCACTGGAGAGCCCCCCTTTTTACGGATTGCCCTAGCATTATGTTAAATTTTATGTTTTCGCAGGGCGGTGCAGGTTCATTAAATCGCCATAGAGTTTTAGCCCTTTTCAGCGAAATACCTAGACTTTCCATGATTTCATCTGGCAATATTAAATTGGTTGATTTTATTCACCCATTGAGGTTTGATTGTGTAAGACTGGTATTCTACTCCCAGGCTATCATGGAACTAGTGGCTTCGGAAATTGAATCCCTCCACTGCTTCGGCTTTGACCTCGAACCATTCAATAGTAGATTGATTAGTCGTGGGGTTGAGGTAGAGGGAGGCTGTCTTTCGGAAGCTGCTCTACATATACACTCTAAAGAGACTGAGGGGGTAACTGCACAAAGTCAAACTTCAGAAAGCGAACTTAAACGACTGGTACAAACACTGAGCGAATCATTAGCTAAAATTCAAGCCCTAAATGGGATACCATAGACTCCATTAGTATACACAGTTGTATCTTGGAATACACGGGGCAATAAAGTTCTGAGGATGGTGTCTGACAGCATTTGTCATCTAATCGAAGCAAGTATTTTTTGGCTCCAAGAGACTTGGGCACTTTCTCCTCTGGTGCTGGATGGGTACTGTTTGAATCAAGTACCAGCAGTAAAAACAATCTTAAGGAAGACCGGCGGGGGGCGTGCTTATTGCAGTAAGAAATTCACTGCCCTTCAAGTGTCTTAAACTCTTTTCACCTTATAAGGGTTGTATTGCTATGTTGTTGCATTTCTCTCCCCCCATTCCCTTCGGCGAACTGCTGATAATTAATGTTTGCTGGAGTCCTGAGCTCGATTTAAAGAAATTTATCAACCTGCTCGATGGTATTATACAGGAGTGTCAAATGTTATGTAAAATTTTGAATATCATTGTCATGGGTGATTTTAATTCTGAAGCAGGTTTGCAATCAAAGGGGGCACTTGGGGAGTCTACTCTGTGCCCCAAGAATATTTGTCCTCCAGAAAACAAAGACAGGGTTTGTTCTGGAATTATTTTTTGATGAGTTGGGGCTTAACCCCTTAAGTGGCATGGGTATTTCTCCCCAGTGTCAGGGCCTTTTTTGGTGATTTCGGTATGTGGCCATTCAATGGCTTGTAACTTTTCTGGTACATGAGATATGTCGGCCAAATTTGGCTCCTTTTTTTCCCACATGTAGGCGGTCGTAACGCCACCGAGGAATCCTAGGTTGCTGTAGGGGAGTGAGAGAAAATAAGCAAAAAGGGCGAACATTTTGGGTTTTTTCAAAATATGCCAATAAAATGATGTACAAAGAAGCCTGTGGTTTTTTCCTTGTAAGAGCTAGGAACAAATGGTTTGCTGTGCTGGATTCCCCAATTTCCTGGCTTTCAAGAACAGGTTGAGTGGAAACGGCAAAACATTATATTGATGTGGTTATCAACTGTTTTGTGAGAGGTAGGCGATTTTGGCCATTTTTGCCGATTGGACATGCATGGACGGAATGGGAGAAAAGGGTAGGAAAGCCGAATTGGAGGACGGAAAGGCATATATTTCTGAAAAGTAGACGAAATTCCAAGTTTAGGAAGGGGTGATTTGCATAGGTCAGGCAAACATTAGGTAGGGGAAAATGCCATAGATTGGGGGAAAAGCGGGAAAATGACTGAAAAAAAGGTATGTGTTGGACATGGTTGGCTTGATACTGCAATGGCTTCTATGAATTTTGAGAAAAGCAATGCTCTGCTACATTCCCCTGACTCTTGCAGTTAGGAAAGCACACATTTTTTGTAGTGTTTTACAAAACAAGCAATACTGCAAGCCAAACACTGAGCCATTGTATACAGGAGTTTTACGCTCACGGCCTGATCAGACGCACTTAGCATGTGTAAATCAGGAAAACCAATGTGGTGAGGAACGGCAAGCATACATTTTTTGAAAGAGCACAGGCAGACCTTTTCAAGGGTAGGTGACTTGTGCAGGTTACAAAAGAGTATGGTGCCTAAAGCAGCGACTAAATGTAGGTTACATTTGGGAAATGAAAGGGTTGTGTGACAAAGGGCACCAGCAAATGGGTGTAAACGTTATGAAAACCACACAAACACAACACATGGCCTACCGTCCCGCGTTCCCACAGGTGTCCCGATGAAAACGGTACCTCCACATGTGTGGGTGCACCTACCTGGCCGCCAAGGGGGAAGCCTAAAACACAAGTAACCCCAAGTCTGTTTTCAGACCGGAATTTCAGACGCTCTGCCGACCGGCACAGCATACACATATGGGCCTCGGGTGTCCAAGCCAACAAGGAAAACAGGGAACCCCATGCATTTCCGAAAAGAGGACACCTGTGGGAATCCGAAGAGGTATGATTTGGGCAAATCGCCCCAGAATGTATTACCCAGACACCCCCGCAATTTCCTAAATGTGGGGAAAAAAACACATTTGCCACACATTTCGCTCGGCTCACCCATGGAAACACGCCCCCAACAAGACATGGCCTACTGTCCTGCGTTCCCACAGGTGTCCCGATGAAAACGGTACCTCACGTGTGGGTGCACCTACCTGGCCGCCAAGGGGAAAGCCTAAAACACAAGTAACCCCAAGTCTGTTTTCAGACCGGAATTTCAGACGCTCTGCCGACCGGCACAACATACAGATATGGGCCTCGGGTGTCCAAGCCACCAAGGAAAACAGGCAACCCCATGCATTTCCGAAAAGAGGACACCCGTGGGAAGCCGCAGAGGTATGATTTGGGCAAATCGCCCAGGAATCTATTACCCAGACACCGCTGCAAAGTCTGAAATGTGAGGAAAAAAAACACATTTCGCTCGGCTCACCCATCGAAACACGCCCCCAACAACACATGGCCTACCGTCCCGCGTTCCCACAGGTGTCCCGATGAAATCAGTACCTCACATGTGTGGGTGCACCTACCTGGCCGCCAATGGGAAAGCCTAAAACACAAGTAATCCCAAGTCTGTTTTCAGACGGGAATTTCAGACGCTCTGCCGACCGGCACAGCATACAGATATGGGCCTCGGTGTCCAAGCCACCAAGGAAAACAGGGAACCCCATGCATTTCCGAAAAGAGGACACCCGTGGGAATCCGCAGAGGTATGATTTGGGCAAATCGCCCCAGAATTTATTACCCAGACACCCCCGCAAAGTCTGAAATGTGGGAAAAAAATGCATTTTCCACACATTTTGCTCAGCTCACCCATCGAAACACCCCCCAACAACACATGGCCTACCGTCCCGCGTTCCCACAGGTGTCCCGATGAAAACGGTACCTCAGATGTGTGGGTGCACCTACCGGGGTGCAAAAGGAAAAGGGTAACCCACAGGGAATACCAAGCCTTTCGCCACTGCCCATTTTGTTCATGTGGGCAACCTACAGATTTCGGCCTAGGGTGTCAAAGCCAGCAAGGGAAACAGGGAACCCCATGCATTTCCCAAAAGAGGACACCCAGGGGAATCGACAGAGGTCTGCCTTGCACAAATTGCCCCAGTTTTTATTAGCCACAATCCCAGGCAAAGTGTGATATTTGGTTGGAAGAAAAACACTATGTACACTTTGTCTGGGGTTAGGGGTAATGAATTCTGGGCTACTTCGCGCAAGTCAGACCTCTGTGCATTCCCACGGGTGTCCTCTTTTGGGAAATGCATGGGGTTCCCTGTTTTCTTTGCTGGCTTCGACACCCTAGGCCCAAATCTGTAGGTTGCCCACATGAACAAATTGTGCTGTGGCGAAAAACTTGGGGTTACCAGCGGGTTAGCCATTTTCCTTTTGCGCCCCCAGTAGGTGCACCCACACATGTGAGGTCCCTTTTTCGTCAGGACACCTGTGGGAGCGCGAGAAGGTATGACATCTGTTGTAGGCGACGTGTTTCGGTGAGTGGACACAGGGAAATGTCTCTGAAATTGGCTGGAAATTAAGACAATTCTCAGACATTTCGCTCTGGCCACCCACCGAAACACACCGCCAACAACAACTGGCCTACCTTCCCGCGTCCCCACACGTGTCCCGATGAAAACGGTACCTCACATGTGTGGGTGCACCTACCGGGGGCGCAAAAGGAAAAGGGTAACCCACTGGTAACCCCAAGCCTTTCGCCACTGACCATTTTGTTCATACGGTCAACCTACAGATTTGGGCCTAGGGTGTCGAAGCCAGCAAGGGAAACAGGGAACACCATGCATTTCCCAAAAGAGGACACCCGTGGGAATCCACAGAGGTCTGCCTTGCACAAATTGCCCCAGTTTTTATTAGCCACAATCCCCGACAAAGTGTGATATTTTGTTACGCTCACCTGATTCCCACGGGGGCGTCGATCTGGACTGGCCCGCTGTTGCTTCCACCAGAGTAACACGTAGAGCCGAGATGACAGACTGGACAGACCCACTTAGCTTCGTTTGTTGGACTCGTACGAATATCTTTCTGCAATGGAGAAAGGGAATTAACCTCCCGTAATCTAAGCGTTAACCCGCCTTCCCACTCCCCTTGTCTGCCCACTGAACACTCCTGAAGTTCCCTCTTAATCTCACCTGAAGATTTGGAAAGGTGAGCTCTCCATCCTGCGTCGAGCGCAGGGGCGCGTAGACGACCATTTACTTCACTGGCGTGGAGGAATTGGTGAGTTCCAGTATTGACTCTAAGTCCAATTGTTCGTAAGAGTTCAAAAGTCTGATCTTCACTCTGCCAGATTCCTTGCAGGTTGCGGATTTAAACCACCAGAAGAGTTCCAAGTGGCAATTGGTAAGATCCTGGTAAGTCTATTGTGGTTCTCCCCTTTGGGGCCGGGGTACAGCGATGATGCAGAATTAACTGCGCCGACCCGAAATGAGGTGAGTTCCCCCCTGTGGTAAATCAGGTAAGTCTTTGGGGTTAGGTTGTATTGTCCTTGTTTTTCCCCTTAGGGGCCGGGGTGCGGCGGTGATGCGGAATTGACTGCGCCGACCCGAGATGAGGTGAGTACCCCCCTGTGGTAATCAGGTAAGTCTTTGGGGGTGGTTTGTATTGCCCTTTTATCACCTATCTGTTCTTGTCTCCCCCAGGTGTTGAAGAATGGCCTGGAGATGCTGGATTCGCGAAGGAGTAAAGGAATGCAGCCTCGGTTGGTGAGTTCAGCGCAGCTCTGCGAGATGCGTGGCAATGCACCTGAGAAGGCTTCGCTCTTCCAGATCGACGATGTGCTGGATCAAGGATTCAGGTAAGGGTTTTGTTCTGACCTCTTCTCCTTCTCCTTTTCTTGTTCCAGGTGTTCCAGCACTGAAGCGGGCGTGGCTGAAGACTGGAGCTGCTGAAGACACGGTGAGCGTTACGCTGCAGCAAGCAGAATAACGCAAAGCACGTGTGGCTGTCCGGGTGTGGCTTAAATAGCCTTGGAAGAAGTCCCAGGTAAGTATTCTTCCACAGCCCCACCCGAGAGGAAAGGCGTCCCTGAGGTAAAGTAGTCCCTTTAAGCCTTATTTGGCTTGTGGCTTCGTGCAGCATGGTCTGCATCAGGTAGGTATGCAGCATGGTCTGCAACAGGTAAGATTTCTGTAATGAGCCTGGCGCCCATGGCGCCAGGACTGACTTTATTCTTATGAGCCTGGCGCCATAGGCGCCAGGACTGTAGCCAAAGACCCCCTAACTGGGGATTTTGGCATGCTTCAAGTGGCATGATGCCTGCTTCCGGGGTTGCTGGGCCTGGTCTGGCTTTCCGGGGGCAGGCATTGTGACAGCACTCCCCCTCAAGGCCCCTCCTAAAGCTGTTCTCCCTCTCTGCCTTGGTTTGTCTGGAAATTCTTGGTGGAACCTTTTCACTAATTGAGGTGCATGCACATGGTCACTAGGCTCCCAAGATCTTTCTTGTGAACCATGCCCTTTCCAATCAATGAGAAGAGTTTTGATCTCACCCTTTTAGAGTCCAAAATATTCTTGACTTCGAATTCGGGTTCCCCGTCTATGAGGATAGGTTTAGGTGGGGTGGTTAGTCTAGTTCCTGGTTGCACAGGCTTTAAAAGAGACACGTGAAAAACAGGATGAACACGCATATGACCAGGCAGGTCCAACTTGACGGCCACTGGGTTAATAATAGCCTTAATAGAATAAGGTCCCAAGTACCTGGGGTTAAAAGTCTGTGTTCCCTTGAGTGGTAAGTACTTGGTGGCTAACCATACTTGGTCCCCTACTTGGTATTGCGGTGCTTCACTCCTGTGTTGATCAGCATCCTTCTTGTATTTATCCTTAGCCTTTTGTAAATGTGCAGTCGCTTCTTTAAAGGCTTGTGTGATAACAGCGTGGAGATGGTCCACCGCAGGCATCTCTAAATGCTGGGGAGAATCTAAGTCAGAGGTTCGAGGATGGTGACCATATATGGTAGAAAAAGGGCTTTGTTTAGTTCCTGAGTGTACAGAATTATTGTATGCATACTCGGCGATCCAAAGAATGTCTTTCCAATCCTCCTCAGATTGATATAGCATACAACGTAGGTATTGCTCAAGAGTCTGGTTGGTTCTCTCAGTTTGACCGTCGGTCTGGGGATGGTGGCTGGTTGAAAGCCTAACATCAATTTGTGCCAACTGGCAGCAATTCCTCCAAAAATGTGAAATAAATTGACTTCCCCGGTCTGAAAATAACACGGAAGGAAAACCATGTAGATGAACAACATTTTCAAGGAACTCCTTGGCCAGGATTGAAGCTGAAGGCATTCCTTTTAAAGGAATGAAATGGGCCATTTTAGAAAAAAAGATCTACAATAACTAGAATGGTGTTATAACCTTTGCATGGGGGTAAATCCGTGATAAAGTCTAATGACAAGGTATACCAAGGGGTAGGTGGTATGTCTAACGGTTGTAATAATCCAGCAGGTTTTTTCTTTTCCCCTTTATTTTGAGCGCAAATGCCACAAGACATGACAAACAAATTGACATCTTTTCGCCAGGTGGGCCACCAAAACTGTTTCTTGATTTTGGCTACAGTTTTAGCAATGCCAGGATGTCCTGTCATCAAGGTGTCGTGGTAATGAGAAATGACACGTTTCTGTAGTTCCTCTAGTGGCAAAAATAGACGGCCTTGGTAATAAAGTAGATTGTTGGTGACAGAATACTCTGGACCTTTCCTTGCCCAGCCCTGTAAGGCATCGGAATCAAAGAGTTGATGGACCTTTTCTTGAATGTCCTCCAGAGAGTGTATGGATGTCAGACCAAGGGTCCTCTGTTCAGGAATTATGGGTACAGGTTCTAAAGCTCTTTCTGTTTCTCCCATTCCTATTCGGGACAGGGCATCAGCTTTTCCATTTTTACAACCTGGTCGATAGGTTATTACAAAATCAAACTCGGCGAAGAACAATGCCCAACGGAGTTGGCGTGAAGATTGGGCCTTGGCTACCTTTAGGTATTGTAAGTTGCGGTGATCAGTGATGACTGTAATGGTATGCCTGGCGCCCAGCAGATAGTGCTGCCAAGCCTTGAAGGCAGACTTGATGGCCAACAGTTCCTTGTTGGTTATAGCATAATTTAATTCGGGAGCCGAAAACTTTCTTGACCAAAACGCCACTGGGTGCAGCTGGTTAGTTTCGGGATCCTTTTGGGAGAGCACTGCTCCCATAGCTTAACTGGATGCATCTGTTTCTACTATGTAGGGAAGCTCTGGGCGTGGGTGTCGTAATACAGGAGCGGACGTGAATTTCTTTTTTAACTCTTGGAAGGCGTTCTCGGCTTCTTCTGTCCATGTAAAGCGTTTATTCTTTCGCAATAGTGTTGTAATGGGATGTACAATGTGTGAGAAGTCCGGGATAAACCTCCGGTAGAAATTGGCAAAGCCGAGCATGCTTTGCACTCCTTTGACTGAGCTTGGCGAAGGCCAATTAAGAATTGCGTCCACCTTCCGTGTATCCATCCGGATTCCTTTCGGGGTCAGAATAAATCCAAGAAACTCTACTTCCGTAGTGTGAAAGATGCACTTTTCCAGTTTAGCGTATAACTTATACTGGCGTAACTTTTCTAGGACTGCTCGGACGTGCTTTACATGATCGGATTCTGATAGGGAGTATACTAAGATATCGTCGATGTAAACGACTACACAAACATCGATGAGCTCTCGGAAGACATCGTTCATGAAGAACTGGAAGGCTGCTGGTGCGTTACACAGTCCGAAAGGCATCACCTGGTACTCAAATAATCCGTACTTGGTGCGAAAAGCAGTCTTCCATTCGTCACCCTCTTTGACGCGTACCAGATGATATGCCCCCCGAAGGTCTAGTTTTGTGTATATACAAGCGTTCTTTACCTGGTCTAGTAGTTCAGGGATCAAAGGCAATGGGTACCGATTCTTGATAGTTATCTGATTCAGCGCGCGGTAGTCAATGCATGTTCTAAGGTCGCCTTCCTTTTTTGGCACGAAGAACAAAGCGGAAGATGCAGGGGACTTGGACGGGCGGATGAAACCATTAGCAAGATACTGGTCTAGGTACTGGCGCAAGTGGCGATTTTCAGGTTCCGTGAGGGCATAGATTCTGCTGCAAGGTGGTTGTGCTCCTGGTATGAGATCTATTTGACAATCATACGATCTGTGCGGTGGTAAGGTGTTTGCCTGCTCCTTTTGAAAGACATCCTGAAAGTCTTGGTATTCAGCAGGTAATTGTATGGCAGCTGGGATTATTGGGGCCAGTACTGAATTTAGAGTTCTCTTTGGGTAACAGGTGTTAGCACATTCTGGGAAGGTTAGTCTCTTCTCTCGCCAATCAATACAGGGATTGTGTTTTTCCAACCAAGGGATTCCCAGTATCAGTTGAAACTGTGGAGCCTTGATTAAATCAAACACCATAACCTCTTGGTGTCCATCCTGACCCAGCAAAGTCGTCTCTGCAGTGGAATGAGTTACGGGCCCAGAGGCAATTTCAGTTCCATCAACAGTGGTGACGACATCAGTAGTGGTCTTTCGGGTGAGAGGTAGATTCATCCTGGAAGCCAATCCGTAGTCCAAATAGTTTCCTATGGCTCCACTATCTACGTACGCCTTTACCGCCTGCATGCGTGATGGCTGCTCTGGATCTATAAGGACCATGGGTATGGTGAAATGCGAGGTCAGAGTGTCCTTCTTTAAGCTCGGCAAGCTGACCTCTACGCTTGCCGGGCATGATCGTTTCCCGAGTCAGGTTTCAAGTGGTTTTCGTCAGCTGCTACTATTCTTGGGTGGTTTTACAGGGCAGTTCCGAAGGAAATTACCAGTATCTCCGCAATATAAACATAATTGCTGTTGCCGTCTTCTTTCCCTTTCATTCTGGGTTAAGGGTCCTCTAACCCCCCCCGATTTGCATGGGTCCTGAGGCATATACCCCCTTCGAGGGTACGTATGTTTTAACCAAGACCTTGTTTTCAAACTTGGTTCGATCAGCCTTTCTGGTTTGAAGTCTGTGATCTAACTGGACCACAAAATCTATATATTCAGCACAGTCTAAAGGCGGGTTCACGACTTGGGCTAAAACATCCTTGAGTTCTCCCCGAAGCCCTCGATGGAATAATGTAATTCGCTTGGCTTCAGGCCATTCGGTTTCCACAACTAATCTATTGAAAGTTACAATGTAAGATAAAAGATCCTGATTACCTTGCCGTAAGGATAAAAGTTTGTTATCCAAAGCCTGTCCTTGGGATTGTCGGGTGAACAGTCTTTCCATGCTAGTTCGAAAACCTTGGAAATCTCGAAGAATCGGGTCATCCTGATTTAGTAGCGGAATGGACCAGTCCGCTGCACTGCCGCTGAGATATGACAGTACAAAAGCTACCTTGGCTTCATCGTTGGGGAAAGCTCCAGGTCTACATAAAAAGTGTAAGCGACATTGATTCATGAATATCGCAAACCTTTTAGGGTCTCCGGCAAAGCGTTCAGGCGGAGCCAAGGGAACGGCTCCAGGAAGGTTTATCTGCATAGGGTTACTCGGTGGCACCGGAGCTGGGCTGGCCCCGAGTCCAGGTAGAGGTGTTTGTCCAGCCTGGCTTTGTAATAGCTGTCTGGCCAAATCATCAGTTCGTTCTTTTGACACTATCAATTCCCTCCTGAGGGCATTGGTTTCCTGGCGGGCGGAATGCACTTCGGCCCTTAGTTCCCCTAATAATTGGGCCAACTGATCGGTTTCCGAGGTCTCCATGACGCCCAGGTGGGTATTTGTGGGTAGGCTTCGCATTCTGTTACGCTCACCTGATTCCCACGGGGGCGTCGATCTGGACTTGCCCGCTGTTGCTTCCACCAGAGTAACACGTAGAGCCGAGATGACAGACTGGACAGACCCACTTAGCTTCGTTTGTTGGACTCGTACGAATATCTTTCTGCAATGGAGAAAGGGAATTAACCTCCCGTAATCTGAGCGTTAACCCGCCTTCCCACTCCCCTTGTCTGCCCACTGAACACTCCTGAAGTTCCCTCTTAATCTCACCTGAAGATTTGGAAAGATGCGCTCTCCATCCTGCGTCGAGCGCAGGGGCGCGTAGACGACCAGTTACTTCACTGGCGTGGAGGAATTGGTGAGTTCCAGTATTGACTCTAAGTCCAATTGTTCATAAGAGTTCAAAAGTCTGATCTTCACTCTGCCAGAATCCTTGCAGGTTGCGTATTTAAACCACCAGAAGAGTTCCAAGTGGCAATTGGTAAGATCCTGGTAAGTCTATTGTGGTTCTCCCCTTTGGGGCCGGGGTACAGTGATGATGCAGAATTAACTGCGCCGACCCGAAATGAGGTGAGTTCCCCCCTGTGGTAAATCAGGTAAGTCTTTGGGGTTAGGTTGTAGTGTCCTAGTTTTTTCCCCTTAGGGGCCGGGGTGCGGCGGTGATGCGGAATTGACTGCGCCGACCCGAGATGAGGTGAGTACCCCCCTGTGGTAATCAGGTAAGTCTTTGGGGGTGATTTGTATTGTCCCTTGTTTTTCCCCTTAGGGGCCGGGGTGCAGCGGTGATGCGGAATTGACTGCGCCGACCCGAGATGAGGTGAGTACCCCCCTGTGGTAATCAGGTAAGTCTTTGGGGGTGATTTGTATTGTCCCTTGTTTTTCCCCTTAGGGGCCGGGGTGCAGCGGTGATGCGGAATTGACTGCGCCGACCCGAGATGAGGCGAGTTCCCCCCTGTGGTAATCAGGTAAGTCTTTGGGGGTGGTTTGTATTGCCCTTGCTCACCTATCTGTTCTTGTCTCCCCCAGGTGTTGAAGAATGGCCTGGAGATGCAGGATTCGCGAAGGAGTAAAGGAATGCAGCCTCGGTTGGTGAGTTCAGCGCGGCTCTGCGAGGTGCGTGGCAATGCACCTGAGAAGGCTTCTCTCTTCCAGATCGACGATGTGCTGGATCAAGGATTCAGGTAAGGGTTTTGTTCTGACCTCTTCTCCTGCTCCTTTTCTTGTTCCAGGTGTTCCAGGACTGAAGCGGGCGTGGCTGAAGACTGGAGCTGCTGAAGACACGGTGAGCGTTACGCTGCAGCAAGCAGAATAACGCGAAGCACGTGTGGCTGTCCGGGTGTGGCTTAAATAGCCTTGGAAGAAGTCCCAGGTAAGTATTCTTCCACAGCCCCACCCGAGAGGAAAGGAGTCCCTGAGGTAAAGTAGTCCCTTTAAGCCTCATTTGGCTTGTGGCTTCGTGCAGCATGGTCTGCATCAGGTAGGTATGCAGCATGGTCTGCAACAGGTAAGATTTCTGTAATGAGCCTGGCGCCCATGGCGCCAGGACTGACTTTATTCTTATGAGCCTGGCGCCATAGGCGCCAGGACTGTAGCCAAAGAGCCCCTAACTGGGGTTTTTGGGCATGCTTCAAGTGGCATGATGCCTGCTTCCGGGGTTGCTAGGCTTGGTCTGGCTTTCCGGGGGCAGGCATCGTGACATATTTGGTGGGAAGAAAAACACAATGTTCACTTTGTCTGGGGTTGGGGTAATACATTCTGGGCTGCTTCACGCAAGTCAGACCTCTGTGCATTCCCACGGGTGTCCTCTTTTGGGAAATACATGGGGTTCCCTGTTTTCCTTGGTGGCTTCGACACCCTAGGCCCAAATCTGTTGGTTGCCCACATGAACAAATTGTGCTGTGGCGAAAGGCTTGGGGTTACCAGCGGGTTACCCTTTTCCTTTTGCACCCCCAGTAGGTGCACCCACACATGTGAGGTACCTTTTTCATCGGGACACCTGTGGGAACGCGAGAAGGTATGACATCTGTTGTTGGCGACGTGTTTCGGTGAGTGGACACAGGGAAATGTCTCTGAAATTGGCTGGAAATGAAGACAATCCTCAGACATTTCGCTCTGGCCACCCACCGAAGCACACCACCAACAACACATGACCTACCTTCCCGCGTCCCCACACGTGTCCCGATTAAAACGGTACCTCACATGTGTAGCTGCACCTACCGGGGGCGCAAAAGGAAAAGGGTAACCCACTGGTAACCCGAAGCCTTTCACCACTGACCATTTTGTTCACGTGGGCAACCTACAGATTTCGGCCTAGGCTGTCGAAGCCAGCAAGGAAAACAGGGAACCCCATGCATTTCCCAAAAGAGGACACCCCTGGGAATCCACAGAGATGATCAGCCATCTGCCCCCAGGGGGGCCCTAACCTGCAGGCCCCATCCTTTGGGGGGCCTGCACACTTCTTCCTGGTGGCCCTCCCCCCAACCCCAAATGGATGGGGGCCACCTCATGTACTCCTGCCTGGGGGCAGAAATCTGCCCCCAGGGAGGGCTACAAGGGGTGGCCCCCCTTTCCACTTGGTGTGGGAGGGCCACCACCCTTTCAGGTGTGGGGAAAATAATCCTGTGTGCCCCCACCCCACCCCCCATCCCCGTTCGATTTCTTTCTTTGTTTTTATACCCCCTCCCCTGGGGGCAGATGGTCTCCTGTCTGCCCCCAGGGGTCTTTATATCTGTGCCCCCATGCTTTGGGTGCTGGGGGGGCGAGGGCTTCTTACTGTAAGCAGCCCCCACCTCCCCCCCACATTCAAAGACATCCCTGGTGTCTAGTGGGCATTGCTAGACGCGGATCGAGCGCCCTGCGCCCGATCCGCACCCAGCAATGCTGTCACAAAGGGTATCGTTGGAAAGGGGAGGATCTCCCCTTTCCAACGATACCCACCCTGATCTCCGGCTTTAAATACAGCCGGAGATCGAGGGGGAGAAAGGTGAACACTCACCTTGTATTTTCACTGCAGCAGCCCGAAATGGCTGCTGCAGTGAAAATTACTTTCGGTTTCACGCCGACATGCTTTACGCACGCCGACGGGAAACTGAAGGTAATACAGCCCCCTCGCAGTGAGGGGGGACCTCCCCCTCACATAGCCCGGAAGTTGGATTAAAATTTTGCTCGATCCCTGCAGTGCAGGGATCGAGCAAAACAGAGTGCCAGAACCGACGAGCCGGCTCGCCGGTGCCAACCTGGAGCGGTTTACACCAACAAGCCGGCTCGTCGGTGGCACTTAAAGGGTTAAATTGTGTTAATGATTGCTTGAGTAAGGATGTGACCTCTTACACCTGGACAAATGGATTTGAGTTCTCCACTATAGACTATATTTTTTTAAACACGCAGCTAATCAATTTTATAACCGATTTTACAATATTTCCCTCCATGGTTAGTAACCACAGTGGGCGGGCGCAAACTGAGGTTGCTCATAAGGATGCATTACCACTAATGATGGAGCACAACACTCCAGGGAATAGAATTAATTGGCACTGTGAGAACATTGAGAAAGTAAATAAGATAGTCTTTCAGGACTTTATTAATTTTATTTGCTATATTAAGGGTGTCATCCATGGGCCCCAAGGGATAAGGAAACTCAAGAAACAAGGTCCTCCCTATACACATGTTTTTGATCCCACTACGTACCTACTTAAAAAAGAAAGGAATCGTGAGATTCGTAATTTAGTAAAGCTCCCATTTACTCCCAAATTGGGGGAAGTGATAAAAAAAGGCAAAAAATAAATGTAAAACCAAAGCACGTACCCTAAAAGCTAAAATCTTCCAGAAGGACGCAGAAAGTATACTAGCAGCACTATTCACACCCAATACAAGAAACTGCTGGACTCTGGTCAACAGGAGAGGTGAAATTCAACCTAGAGAACAAGGAGTTTGTTTCTCTTCTGCAATATGGGAAGGGCACTTTGGCTCCCTATACTTTCCACCAACCTCTGTTTGGCTGGTGCCTGCGACTATTCTCACATGTCAATGGGATATCCCTTTTACACTGCAAGATATACAAAGACTTATCGCAAGATGCTCGTCTTCACAGGCCCCCGGGCCAAACATGCTTGCTAATATCTTGTTTAAGGGCAATCTGAATCTGTGGGCAAAGATTTTTTTCTATTGTTTAAGGACATTGTTATATCCAGTGTATTTCCAATCAGTTGGCACATGTCGTATGTGCTACCCATCTATAAAAATAGGTCTGTACCATCTAGTTATAGACCTATCGCCCTGTTGCATGCGGATTCCAAAATGTTTGCGTCCTTAGTCTTGGAACACATCCATTCCTGGATGGATGAAGAGGCAATACTATCACCCCAGCAATTTGGGTTTAGGAAAGCAGTGAGTACGGATGCTGGGGGCCTTCTCTTGTCAATTATGCAGCATCAGACTAGGTTAAGAGGCAGCCAACCAATATACTTGGCACCAATTGATTTGTGCTCTGCCTTTGATTTGGCAAATAGAGGAACATTGTGGCGCAAATTATTTGCTCTTGATATGCCCACACAGTTGCTAACTATTATTTATCATCTCCATCTTGAAACCAAAATTAGGATCCGTCTTAATACTGAGGGTACCCTTTCGGAGTAAATCTCTACGAGCAATGGTCTTAGGCAGGGTTGTATATTTCCGCCTACTATTTTTAATCTTTATCTATCTGATGTTGGCCCGTTTTCGGAAGGTGCATCCTTCGCTGCTCCTAAAGTGGAAGGTACCAAGATTGTCTGGACCGCCTATGCCGACGTTCTTCTTTTTGATCTGACGCCTATAGGCTTGCAACGTGTGCTGTCCTCTTTTAGGAAATATACGGTTGAAAATTCATTAGCCATTAATCGAACAAAAACTCTCATCATGCGACTAAGTTACAGGAAATGTGCAATTAGATTTGCTTGGTTCCTAGATCATGTCAAACTCTCAGTATGCCATGCCTTTCGTTATCTGGGCTGTCACATATTTGAGTTTGTAACTAGGGCAAATCTATGTACCTATTTGGATAAGAAAATATCTCCAATGAACTCCCAACTACGCAAAATCAATAATAAATATGGAAAATTTTCGATGTTGCCCTGTTTAAAAGTGTACCGTAGCAAATCTATTGCACAGTTCTGCTATGGGATGGAATTGCTCCCCTCCTGGTTTAGAAGCGAATTCAATAAATATGAGGCCCACCTACTGAGGTCATTAGTCTGGTGCCTTCCGAAGTGCGTCCCACTTGTGGCGATACGCTACGAACTTGGGCTGTTCTCATTATTAAGTATAATTGTCTGGCGTAGAGTATCGCTGTACAGGAAATTGCTTGTGGGTAAGGTCTCCACTATGTACCGAATCCTGGAACGGTGCTTGGTGGCGGGCGAGGAATCGTCCTCAGTATTGCGGGAATTGGAAAGGGAGGTACAGGAAGCCCTCACTGAAGATGAGGTATCTAACAAACTACTTATCATGAACCCCATGAAGGTAAAGAGACTCTTGCAACATGTGGACTGGAATTTGACGGTTAGTCTAATTCACAGCAAAAAGCTATATGCGCATCTTGCATACAACAACAAAAAAATGGGTACCACGGAACTTTATCTCATAACATTCCCCAACAATGCGCTTAGACAGGAAGTTATGAGATTCTGTTTCAATGTTTTGGGAAGTGGCCCAATCATGAGTATAAGGCGAGGGTTGCTTGTTCCATCGGCAGAATGCCGATTTTGTAATTTAGATGTCTGGGAAGTAACACTGGAACACTTGCTGATACAATGTGTGGGACTTAGACAAGCACACATTGAATATTTTCTTAAATACGTGCCCAACCCTGAACGTGTTAACCTCGATGCACTTTGGATGGATATGCTACACGGCTCCAGGGTCAAACTGCAATTGGCGATGTTACGCTTTTTAAAAACTAAATGCGAACTGCAAGGATGATTGTGGGTCATTGATTCAGAGTGCAAGGGTAGAACGTTGTTTTTCCAATTGGTCTGAGTACTAAGAAAGTTACGATCTTAGCATGATGTTGTTCTCAACTAGGAAGATATGGATTATTTCAATGTTAAAGCTGCTAAATCTATTAGATTCTTAAAATAAAACGTCATGGAAGAAAAGTGATGTTTACGTGTCAACTGTAAATATTCCGTGGAATGACATGTTGGCCTATTTTTAGATATATTTAATGTGTATTAGATTTTAATCACTGAAATTGTATGCAACTTTAATTGAGATTTCTATTTTTGTAAAGGTTACTGTGTAGCCAAAACAAATTAAAAAAAAAAAAGCAATCTCTCTATCTTTCAGCAAGAGATCGTTGCACACCCATCTCCCAGATACGGTGGGGGGCCAGAGAAAGACCCACCTGCACGCAAACCAGATCGTGGTCGGACCATGGAATCAAATCCACTCCAAAACCCATAATACTCTCATGCAAGGAGTTATCAAGCAAAACATAGTCAATCCTAGAGAAGGACGAGTGCGGATTAGAAAAGAAACTAAAGAGTGGGTTTTGCCCCTGACGTGTCGTATGGGATTCCAGCAGGCCCAACGCATCATTTGTCGCCTGGAAGGATGCAGCCAACCTCCTTTGGGCCTGCAGGTCCGAGCTAGGGCAGAGAGACTTCCTATACACTTCAGACTGGAGAACCATATTAAAATCCCCACCCACCAGGAGTAGGCCCTCTGCGAATCCCATGATCTCTGTTTTTGTTTCATCCCAAAACTGGTCCTGGGCCTCATTCAGAGCATAAATAGGCACAAGGGTCACTTTCCTCCCCCTAATCTCCCCTTCACCATCGCAAACCTACCATTTGGCTCCGCACAATGGGCTTTCACAGTGAAGTGGGCCTTGGAGGTCACTACTATTGCTACCCCTCTTCTCTGGGATGAGGCTGAGGCCTGGAAGACCACCTGATTGAACCTGGATCTGAGTGCCATCTCCCTCCCTCTTGCCCAGTGGGTTTCTTGCAAAAAGAAAAAGTGCAACTTCAACCTATTGAACTCCTTAATTACTAGGGATCTCTTAGTCGGAGAATTCAACCCCCGTACATTAAGCGAACCCAGTGTCAGCAAGGTAAAGCATCAGCCATTGAACCAACGGACAACTCTGCAAGTCTCTGTGAGGCGGGCTGTACGCCCCATTTGACTCCCGTGGGCCATCCACTTCGATAGGTTCCCAGGGAATTCGGTTTTCCATGACTTCAATCTCCTGTCAGGTCTTTTCAAGCCACAATAACCGCAATTTAACACGGAATACCCTCAGTTAACCGAGAGAACTGAGTATCTCGCTGGGGCCTCCAAAATGTACTAGGGGTCCACTAAAGCTCGTAATAGATAAGTTACCAGTAGTAGTCCAAAAAAGAGCACACCCCAGGCAAGAAGTAATGCTGTTTATTACAGCTGGGTAAGCACAAATCAAACAACAAAGCGGAACTGAACTGATTGATGAGAGCTGACAAACTGGCTCACAGCAGACAACACTTGTATATTACTAATGCTTTGTGTATACAGTTAGAAACAGTTGCATTTCAAACTTCACGTCTTCTATAGTTAGACATACGTTAGTTAGACATGATTGGAGCAAACAGACCTACCCCCTCCTGCCTCATCTCCCCCATTGTGACGCCACATTGCTTGATGCTCCACCCCGCAAACAGTTTGCAATTAGTAATGACATAATTGTGTTGATCTCTGGATTTTTATTCGGCTTCCATTGGCCAGCAAAAGAAAGAAAGGAACACAAGACATCCTGAACTTGTGGGAAGGGAGACATTCACACGGCACCTAACTGATGATAACCTTCACAAACATTATTGTGGACACTATGTGAGCTGGTTATGTTCCAGGGACACCAAGACCTACCATCTGAGTGGCTCTTCTTGGAGCGCCCCTCCATTCCATATCCTTGTTCGATTACCCGCTGGCCAAGGGGGCAATTTGAAACTGCTTTGGTACCATGTGAGTGCATCTCTGAATCAGGTTGATTTCCCCAGCTCCCATGAATAGCCATGGGACTGGCTCGCCAGCTATGATTGTATCGCCCGGTGCTGTTCCCAGCGGCTGCGGTTTGCTAGAGATGAGCAGGCTGAATTCAGCTTCTCCCCGCCATCCGCCGCAGTGTACAGACTGTGTGTTCTGAGCTGGCCTACGGGTTGAAGCCTTCCTGTGGCGCACCGAGGTCTGGTGCTGAATAAGCACCTTCATTGCAATAGCCATGCCTTATACTCCCCCCCCCTTATACACTGGGGCAGGACGTCTCTTGACATCAGCATATTTCACTTCCTTCGCCCTCTCCAAATTTTGATGAGCCTCTGCGAACCCAATTGGATTTCTTGACTATGGTCTTGTACTGCAGGTACTGTATTTACTATTAGCACTTTATCAGACAACACCCATGGATGATAACCATTAAGTAAAAGAAAGGTGACATCTGCAAGGAAACATGATGAGAGTTGTTATAACACCCATCCGCTAGCCATAAAGCCTCCAACCAATTACTTTCCTGTTGAGCCACCAAACAGCACAGACACTGCTCCACTGATTGATTAACTTGCATTGTCTGCCCATCTGTCTGCAGGTGATAACTTGTTGACAATGTAATATGAATGCCCAATTGTTAGGGAGAATTATCTGTTTAGGCTGAATTTCC
Source organism: Ambystoma mexicanum (assembly GCF_040938575.1). Taxonomy (NCBI): domain Eukaryota; kingdom Metazoa; phylum Chordata; class Amphibia; order Caudata; family Ambystomatidae; genus Ambystoma; species Ambystoma mexicanum. Next base: position 1,294,175,681 of record NC_090932.1, read on the forward strand.
TAACCTAGTGAGTCCCCCAGCAGCTTTGCTGGATTTTTTGGGGTTTATTTCTTTCTCCTGCCAAGAGTGAGACTCTTTTACCCTCACTCTTGGACATGATTTGAGGGTGTCTCTGATTCTAGATGTGTTTAATGGGCTATGGGGTCTTTTACTCCATAGGGCTGCATGTGTTTTTGTGATGTGTGTTACACAGCACCCTCAGTGCAGTAACACAGGGGTGCCATAGTGACCCCCCAGTATAGACTCCACACCCTGGGACTGACTACTGTCTCCCAGGGCATGTAAAGTCACCATTGACTTTACTAGTCTCAAATTCTGAACAGAACCAGTACAAACCATCATATTGTGGACGTACTGGCCGGGGCAATTCGATTGCCCCGGGTCTGTTAGTCGAGGGGGCACGTCTCCGTCCCCCCTGATCGAGTTTTGGCTGGTGGCAGTGGATACTACTTTTTATATTCGACCGCGAATATATCCCTATGGGATTTCCCATTGTTCGAGGCTACCAACTTTAATTATTTAATTCCTATAGCCTCGAACATAACGCCGGTTTATTTATTTAATATTAATTCTCCGGTTGGTATTTTTTGCCAGAACTCGGTTCTAAAATGGCGTTTGTGTTCGCTTCTGTGACTCCAACCCAAGTTGTGCCCTTTGTTCCAATATTTTGGCGGGCTTCTCGACAGAAGCCCCCCAAAGTGGTGCCACTCTGTCTGGGGTACTTAGGAGGGGTGGAGGGGAATTTAGGCACCCTGGACTGAGTTGCCTAGGCAACTCAAGTCGCACTCCGTCCTGATTGGACCAAGTGGTGAGCCGCCCGGCTCACCACTTAGCATGTTTGAGTGACAGCTAGGCTGAGTGAATGGGGGTTTTCTGCATAAAAGCAGGGCTTTGGGGACTGGAACTTCAGAAGTCGCCACAGGACCTAAGAATCCGACGAGGGAGAAGCTGAGCCGACCTGCTACGACGATACCACCGGTGGAGCCCTGCTGACCGTCTCACCACTTTTCTCAACAACAGAGGAGATCTCCAGCCCGGAGAGTCTTCTTCCTTCGACTGGTGGGGATAACCAGTCTGCTTCCTTTTTTGCTTCCTGGAGCATCTCGTGGCCGCCTTGCCCGTGCCAAGCACCCCGGCAACCGGGATACCATGTTTTACCACTACCGCGAATCAAAGGGTAGTACCTTTAACCGAAAAACTCCGTGGCTGGCTTCTTCCCTGGCAGTGCAACAACCTTCATCTTTCCTCCACGTCGAGATCTTCTCTTCCTCTGGACGACGCCGCGACTTGCAACCGCTGCCAGGAACACCTGCCCCCGCTGGAGGTTCCTTTTCACATAAGGTACCGTGTTCCGCCTGGCTTCCCTTGCAACCGACTGTACGGGGTAGACTTAGCCCCCGGCTTTCGACCCTGGGTTAGCCTGGGACACCCTGGCTAAACCTTTCTGAGCCTAACTAAAACCTTTCTGAACTCCCTGCAAGACTTTTTAAGCCTGTTGTCATTGTGTGATCTTGGGTGCATTTGTGCCCTGCTCTCTCCAAGAGTGGGCCCGGCCTATGGACTTTGGCTCACAAGTAACTTTTGACTTTCCTGCCTTGCTTAAGAGTTCCTAAGTATTAGTGTGGTGTATTTTCCTACATTCTGCCTTTTTCCCTCCCTTGTTCGTTAACTTATTGGAGTGCCATCTATAGTTAAGCGCTCACCTCGGTCTGGAAATAAGTGGTGTTAACTAAGACTTGTCTGGTAAGGAATAAGGAGGGTATATATAATAATAGTAACTGTGTTTAGAGTGAATTACAATAATAGTGCTGGAGTGTTTCAATAAGTGTGGCTTTAAATAAATAATGATATACCTTTATACCAAAGCTCTGGTCAGTGTTTGCTTGTGCTATTGTATCTGAGTGCCTATTGTGTACACTTTGCATACTGCCTAACTCTTCTTGAGGGAAGTCTGACTGCTCAGCCACAGCTACCAGGTAAATCTGGGTGGTACAGACTTCTACCAAGTGGGTTTACTGCCAACACCTGTAGTCCTAAATCTTTTGCAGTGGTCCCCAAGGGAACTGCACAGGTTTCTGCCTAACACTGGTGTACAGCGGTGGGATTTGTATTGAGTATACACTTTAGAGTGCTTTAAGAGACCTTAGTGCAACTAACCACAAAGCTTAGCACTGAAAAAGTAATCTTTCTAACATGTCAACTATGGAAAATTATAGTCAAGAGTCCCTTGCTACAAAAACTTCTGATTGTTTAAGAGTTCTCTGTAAGCATAAGAATCTCCTGACTAAAGGCAAGGAAATGGAATTGACAGAAAGGTTGTTAGCTAACCAAAGTCTGGATGATGGCGCAGAGGAACCTACCATGCCAAAACACTAGATAACAGTATAGAGATTGATGTTGATCAAAATGTTGATAATCTTGAGGAAGAGTCAGAAGAGGAGGGTGAGGCTGCTGTGACTGTCCCCCCTAGGCCTCTGTCTGCTCTGCTCACATTCCAGAGAGCCTTTGGCTCTTGTTATGTTTGTAAGGCCACTGACCATGTGAAAGGAGATCCCAGATGTAAGGGTAAACCTTCAGGGATCCAACTTGCCTCCTTAGCCTTCGCTCAAGAAGAGGAAGTCCCAATGGCAAGTGGAAACTTTCTACTGCTGGCTGATGAACCCATGGGAGTCTCAGCCAGTGTTTCTTTAGTCTCTCTCGGGTTGTGGGAACAACAGAATTTAGATGTACATAATTATATCCCAGATAATACTAAAGAGTATTATAAGGACAGTGTCCAAGTGAATGGTCAGGAGACTCCTGCCATTAGGGACACTGGGGCCAGCATAACTGTGGTGGATGAATCATTTTTCAAGGCAGAGGATGTTGCTAAGGCACCCAAATGCCTCACCAAGTTAGCTGGAGGGCCTGTGCAGATGTGTCCCCAGTTACCAGTTCTCATCCAGTGCAATGATATGACTGTAAAAATACCTGTCAGTGTACAATGCGAGGTGCCAGGAAGGGTTCTGTTGGGTAATGACCTGAAAGCTCTTGGAGTGGTGTCACATACCCCCAGACCTCCTAGTAAAAGGTTACAGGAGCTCACTAAACCTGCAAGAGAGAAAACCTTGAGAGGTTCTTCTCAGGAGATGATGACGAAAGATATCACTCCTCCTCCACTGGAGCAAACTACTGCAGTCTCAACCAGATCAGGAGCCAAGGGGCAACCCAAGACTCCAAGGAAAAAGCCAGCAGCAAGCACTCCAGTGCTTCCAACGAGGACTTCCCCTAGGATGTCCAAAGTTACACCAGTATCTCCCCCTCCAGCTGAGGCTGAGAAGGCGGTTGAACCCTGTGTGGTTGAACTAGACTCGGAAGAAGAGCTAGTAGGAGGCCAAGACCTTATTGGAGATTTAGATCCAGCTGACCATCCTGAGCTGCAGTTTTTACTGGCAGAAGGTGGACCCAGCAGTCAGCTTTCCGTAAGGGCCAAAGAGAATGTCCAACTCTGGAAGGTCTCCACCAACAGGCAACCTCTCAGGCTGATGGGCAAGAGCCTGGGCAGTACAGGTTACACTGGGAAGATGGCCTCTTCTACAGTGAACCAACTGAGTCTGAACCTAGAGACTACAAGCGCCTTGTAGTACCTCAAGAAAACAGACAACAGTTCTTACAACTAGCCCATGAGATACCTTTGGCTGGGCACTTGAGTTTCAAGAAGACCAAGGAAAGGCTCTCTCTCTCTACTTTTATTGGCCAAAGATGGGGGCTGAAGTAGATAAGTACTGTAAGAGCTGACATACCTGCCAGACTTCTGGTAAGGTTGGTTCCAAGAATGTGGCACCTTTAGTGCCTCTCCCAGTTGTGGGAGTCCCATTTTAGAGGGTAGGGATTGACATTGTTGGTCCCCGTGATCCCCCAACCTCCTCAGGCAACAGGTCTATCCTTGTTGTAGTAGACCATGCTACTAGGTACCCTGAGGCAATTCCTATGAGGATTGTTATAGCTCCGGCCGTGGCTAAGGCCCTCCTTGGTATTTTTACCAGGGTTGGGTTTCCTAAGGAAGTAATCTCTGACAGGGGGTCAAATTTTATGTCCCACTACATGAAAGCCATGTGGAAAACCTGCAGAGTTACTTACAAGTTCTCAACAGCATACCACCCTCAGATAAATGGGTTGGTAGAAAGGTTTAACAGAACCATGAAGAGCATGATTGGTGCTTTAGAGGAACCCCTTAAACGAAAGTGGGACCTTCTACTGCCATGCCTTCTATTTGCTTATAGAGAAGTCTCTCAGGAGGGAGTAGGTATTCTCCCTTTGAGCTTCTTTATGGCCATCTGGTCAGAGGTCCATTGGCCCTGATCAAGGAGGGGTTGGAGAGTGCTCCTTCCCCCAAGCCAGTCAGAGTGACTGACTATGTGATAGGTCTCCGGCGGAGAATGTCCCACATGATGGCAGAAGCAAGTGACAACTTGAAAGCTGGACAAGCTCTGGTCAAGCATTGGCATGATCAGAAGGCTAACATGGTTGAGTTCACTCAAGACCAGCTAGTTCTCGTTATGCTCCCAACAAGGCGGAGGGCCTTGCAAGACAAATGGATGGGACCCTTCAAGGTTGTGGGAAAACTTGGAGAGGTCAACAATCTGGTGGATCTGGGCAAACCCAGGGAAGCTCCCAGAGTCTTCCACACCAACCGCCTCAAAGCCTATGTCTCTAGACCTGAAGTAGGAGCCTTGCTTCTAGCTTCTTCGGAAGAGGAGGAGGAGAGTGAAGCTCTACCTGACCTCCTTAGAGGCTTACCTTTGGACGAAAAGGTTGAAGGAGTTAATCTCTCTTCAGATCTGACACCTGAGCAACAAGAGGAGTGCAAATCTATGTTAAATCAGTTTGCCTCCCTGTTCTCTCTTTCCCCAGGCTTGACCCCTTGGGGCCAGCATGATATTCTCACTGGTGACTGTTGCCAGTCAAAAGCAGAGGCTACAGAATGTCAGAACATTTCAGAACCCACATCAAAGGTGAGGTCAAGAAGATGCTTGATCTCGGGGTAATAGAGCCCTCTACTACCCCATGGTCTAGCCCAGTTGTGTTAGTACCAAAGGCAGGATCCAAAGAGTTGAGATTCTGTGTGGACTATAGAGCTCTTAATGCAGTCACCAAGACTGATGCCCACCCTTTGCCAGGGACAGATGAGTTGGTGGATAGGCTTGGCGCAGCCAAGTACCTCAGCACATTTGACCTTACGTCAGGCTATTGGCAAATAGCCCTGACAGACCATGCCAAGGAGAAAACTGCATTTTCTACCGCAGTTGGCTTATACCAATTCAAGGTTATGCCTTTTGGACTGAAAAATGCACCTGCTACATTTCAAAGGATGGTAAACCAAGTTCTAGCTGGGATGGAGGACTTCTGCATGGCATACTTGGATGACATTGCAGTCTTCAGCCACTCCTGGGAGGAACATGTGAACCACCTGGGACATGTTTTGCATACTCCTGAGCAGGCCCATCTGACCATAAAGGCCAGTAAATGCCAAATTGGACAGAGTAAAGTGGTCTACCTTGGGCATGAGGTAGGAGGTGGAGAAATAAGGCCTCTGCTCAGCAAGATTGAAGCTGTGCAGAATTGGACAGCGCCTACTACTCAAACCCAGGTGAGAGCCTTCCTAGGCCTCACTGGGTATTACAGGAATTTCATAGAGAACTATGGGACCATAGCTTCTCCACTGAATGTAATCTCCTCTCCAAAATTCCCTAAAAAGGTAAAATGGAATGAGAAGTGCAATCAGGCATTTGAAAACCTGAAGAAAGCTCTGTGCCAAGCTCCATTACTAAGAGCTCATGACTACCACCAAACTTTCATTGTACAGACTGATGCTTCCAATGTAGGTATAGGTGCAGTCCTTAGCCAACTGGATGAGAAGGGTAGGGAGCACCCCATTTGCTTCATCAGCCGTAAACTGAAGGATCCTGAGACAAGGCGGGCAACAATCGAAAGAAAATGCTTTGCTATTGTGTGGGCACTGAAGAAGTTTAGGCCATACTTGTATGGTTCTACTTTTGTCATTCAGACTGACCACCAACCCTTGAGATGGTTGATGCAAATGAAAGGGGAAAATCCAAAACTATTGAGATGGTCAATCTGCCTTCAAGGGTTTGATTTCACCATTGAGCACAGGTCAGGGTGTCACCATCAAAATGCTGATGGACTCTCTAGGATGTATGTCATCGACTAGAGGTATGAGGTTCATCCAGGAGTGGATTAAATCCTCCTGTCCCTTAGTCTGGGGGGGCGAGTGTTAGGGAGAATTCTCTGTTTAGGCTGAATTTCCTAACCTAGTGAGTCCCCCAGCAGCTTTGAAGTTTATTTTTTTCTCCTGCCAAGAGTGAGACTCTTTTACCCTCACTCTTGGACATGATTTGAGGGTGTCTCTTTGATTCTAGATGTGTTTAATTGGGCTATGGTGTCTTTTACTCCATAGGGTTTCATGTGTTTTTGTGATGTGTGTTACACAGCACCCTCAGTGCAGTAACACAGGGGTGTCATAGTGACCCCCCAGCATAGACTCCATACCCTGGGACTGACTACTGTCTCCCAGGGCATGTAAAGTCACCATTGACTTTACTAGTCTCAAATTCTGAACAGAACCAGTACAAACCATCATATTGTGGACGTACTGGCCGGGGCAATTCGATTGCCCCGGGGTCTGTTAGTCGAGGGGGCACGTCTCCGTCCCCCCTGATCTAGTTTTGGCTGTTGGCAGTGGATACTACTTTTTATATTCGACCGCGAATATATCCCTATGGGATTTCCCATTGTTCGAGGCTACCAACTTTAATTATTTAATTCCTATAGCCTCGAACATAACGCTGGTTTATTTATTTAATATGAATTCTCCGGTTGGTATTTTTTGCCAGAACTCGGTTCTAAAATGGCGTTTGTGTTCGCTTCTGTGACTCCAACCCAAGTTGTGCCCTTTGTTCCAATATTTTGGCGGGCTTCTCGACAGAAGCCCCCCAAAGTGGTGCCACTCTGTCTGGGGTACTTAGGAGGGGTGGAGGGGAATTTAGGCACCCTGGACTGAGTTGCCTAGGCAACTCAAGTCGCACTCCGTCCTGATTGGACCAAGTGGTGAGCCGCCCGGCTCACCACTTAGCATGTTTGAGTGACAGCTAGGCTGAGTGAATGGGGGTTTTCTGTATAAAAGCAGGGCTTTGGGGACTGGAACTTCAGAAGTCGCCACAGGACCTAAGAATCCGACGAGGGAGAAGCTGAGCCGACCTGCTACGACGATACCACCGGTGGAGCCCTGCTGACCGTCTCACCATTTTTCTCAACAACAGAGGAGATCTCCAGCCCGGAGAGTCTTCTTCCTTCGACTGGTGGGGATAACCAGTCTGCTTCCTTTTTTGCTTCCTGGAGCATCTCGTGGCCGCCTTGCCCGTGCCAAGCACCCCGGCAACCGGGATACCATGTTTTACCACTACCGCGAATCAAAGGGTAGTACCTTTAACCGAAAAACTCCATGGCTGGCTTCTTCCCTGGCAGTGCAACGACCTTCATCTTTCCTCCACGTCGAGATCTTCTCTTCCTCTGGACGACGCCGCGACTTGCAACCGCTGCCAGGAACACCTGCCCCCGCTGGAGGTTCCTTTTCACATAAGGTACCGTGTTCCGCCTGGCTTCCCTTGCAACCGACTGTACGGGGTAGACTTAGCCCCCGGCTTTCGACCCTGGGTTAGCCTGGGACACCCTGGCTAAACCTTTCTGAGCCTAACTAAAACCTTTCTGAACTCCCTGCAAGACTTTTTAAGCCTGTTGTCATTGTGTGATCTTGGGTGCATTTGTGCCCTGCTCTCTCCAAGAGTGGGCCCGGCCTATGCACTTTGGCTCACAAGTAACTTTTGACTTTCCTGCCTTGCTTAAGAGTTCCTATGTATTAGTGTGGTGTATTTTCCTACATTCTGCCCTTTTCCCTCCCTTGTTCGTTAACTTATTGGAGTGCCATCTATAGTTAAGCGCTCACCTCTGTCTGGAAATAAGTGGTGTTAACTAAGACTTGTCTGATAAGGAATAAGGAGGGTATATATAATAATAGTAACTGTGTTTAGAGTGAATTACAATAATAGTGCTGGAGTGTTTCAATAAGTGTGGTTTTAAATAAATAATTATATACCTTGATACCAAAGCTCTGGTCAGGGTTTGCTTGTGCTATTGTATCTGAGTGCCTATTGTGTATACTTTGCATACTGCCTAACTCTTCTTGAGGGAAGTCTGACTGCTCAGCCACAGCTACCAGGTAAATCTGGGTGGTACAGACTGCTACCAAGTGGGTTTACTGCCAACACCTGTAGTTCTAAATCTTTTGCAGTGGTCCCCAAGGGAACTGTACAGGTTTCTGCCTAACACCAATTGATTGCAGAAGGCTTTCCTAAACTTTGAAGTAAATTGTGGCTCCCTGTCCGAAACCACTGAAGATGATAAACCATGTGCTTCACCACATTTTGCACAAACAACTCTGCAAAACACCCTGTCATCGGCACTCCCCTACAAGGTACAAAATTATCCATCTTCATCAAATAATCTATCACCACCCAGATGGCATCCTGTCCCTTAATCTTAGGCAATTCCATCACAAAGTCCATGGAAATATCATCCCATGGCCTAATCAAAATCTGTAATGTTTCAAGTAATCCATTCTAGGCTTGATGTGATGCCTTATTCCGTGAACACACCTCACACTTCCCCACTCAATGTTGCACCATTTGTGACAGCTCGGGCCACCAAAAGTGTCCTTGTATCTGCTCTACTGTTTTACCAATTCCTGGATGTCCTGCTAAGGGTCCCTCATGTAACCATTGCATGATTTGGTTTTGCAGTTCCACAGGCACATATATTTGGGTTCCTTGATACGGCAAACCCTCCCAAATAAACCTATGTGGAACGTGTGTACACCACTTCTCTTTCTTCTCCCGAGTCAAATTCTGTTTGATTTCAGTCAACCCCCAGTCTTCCAAAGCACCTACTACTTGCTCAGACAGGATAATAGCTTGTATCTCCCTCTACACCTGTTCATCCTCCTGATATCTAGACAATGGGCCTCATTACAAGTGTGGCGGTCCGGAAACAAGGGTGTCGGTAAGCTTACTGGCACCCTTGTTTCTGTACCGCCACACTATGAGTCTGCCTGCCAGGACCACTGCGCCCAACAAGTCTGACCCTGGTGGGTGCAGCAGTTAGCAACGGTGCCAGCACTTCTGTCTCCCCACTCCCATAGTGTCTTATGGGAATGGGGTCTTCAAAAATCCAGCACATGGTGGCACCGGAAGTCAGGCGCCGGATTCAGTGTTACGGATTTGGCGGCAACCCACCAGTGGCACTGGCGGGTTACTGCCAACCTCGTAATGAAGCCCAATGCATCAGCTTTACCATTTCTTTTCCCTGGATGATATGTGATAAAGTATTCAAACAAAGCAAAATACTGCACCCAATGCAATGGCCTCGCACTCAACATTTTTGCAGTTTTCAGATATTAAAAATTCTTATGATCTGTGAAAATGGTTATGGTTTGTCTTGCACCCAAAAATAATGCCTCCACTCCCCCAAAACTTCCTTAATTGATAACAGTTCTCTGTCTGCTACTGTATAATTGCGCTTGCTAGAGGTCAATTTTCATGAGAAGGCGGCCACGGGATGCATCATACCCTCCTCATCTTGTTTGGATAGTATAGCTCCTACTATTTCCCGCCCTACACACGGAGAGGGCAGGAGCCCTTCTCCACCTCGCCGGGACGATCTGAAGCTGCAGGAGCACCCTTCAACCCCCCAGCAGCCATCCACATGCCAGACGGCTTTCCACAGCGACTCTGGCCCTGCACTGAAGTAGGTTAGAAACCCGACCGCAGATGCTGAACTGTTAAGCACGTTTCCTTCCGCGCATCACATTGCTGCAGTTCCAGCAACCGAAAACGCCTCACTCCGAAATGGCCGCCCACAACCCGCTTGCGGCAACAATTAGCATTGCCTAGCAACCCTTGTGTACTACTGTGTACGTTTCCGCCGGCAGGCGGAAGGAGCCGGCCGCAGCCGTTCCGGCGAAGGGCCGCGGCTAAGGGCCCTGTTTTGCGCCTGATCCAGCATTCCCGCCCTACACACGGAGAGGGCAGGAGCCCTTCTCCACCTCACCGGGATGATATGAAGCTGCAGGAGCAGCCTTCAACCCCCCAGCAGCCATCCAGATGCCAGACGGCTTTCCACAGCGAGTCTGGCCCTGCACTGAAGTAGGTTAGAAACCCGACCGCAGATGCTGAACTGTTAAGCACGTTTCCTTCCGTGCATCACATTGCTGCAGTTCCAGCAACCGAAAACGCCTCACTCCGAAGTGGCTGCCCACAACCCGCTCGCGGCAACAATTAGTGTTGCCTAGCAACCCTTGTGTACTTCTGTGTACGTTTCTGCCGGCAGGCGTAAGGAGCCGGCTTCAGCCCTTCCGGCAAAGGGCCCCGGCTAAGGGCCCTGTTTTGCGCCTGATCCAGCATTCCCACCCTACACACGGAGAGGGCAGGAGCCCTTCTCCACCTCGCCGGGACGATCTGAAGCTGCAGGAGCAGCCTTCAACCCCCCAGCAGCCATCCAGATGCCAGACGGCTTTCCACAGCAACTCTGGCCCTGCACTGAAGTAGGTTAGAAACCCGACCGCAGATGCTGAACTGTTAAGCACGTTTCCTTCCGTGCATCACATTGCTGCAGTTCCAGCAACCGAAAACGCCTCACTCTGAAATGGCCGCCCACAACCCGCTCGCGGCAACAATTAGCGTTGCCTAGCAACCTTTGTGTACTTCTGTGTACGTTTCCGCCAGCAGGCGGAAGGAGCCGGCTGCAGCCCTTCCGGCGAAGGGCCGTGGCTAAGGGCCCTGTTTTGCACCTGTTCGGCGCATGGGAGCGCTACTCCCAACTTGCATGCCCCTACCGAAGTTCCGTGTTGGAGCCCCATACATGAGCAAACCAGTTAGCGCACTGTGCGGTCTGCTACATGACCCTGCACCATGTATTTCCAATGCCTATTCTTCGTGGCAGTACTGTAAGTACTCTTTACCTGCCTATAACGTTCAGCCTTAATATTTCAATGTGCATCTTTTCTAAACAGTCAATTTAATCTCCCGCACTACACCACCTATTAGGTTTAAAATCTGATTCTAGCTGTGTCATACTCTGTACTGCCTGATCACTGTAGTCAGCCCAATATCTGATAGTTTATACTTAGCCTAATATCTGTTGCTGCATTTAGCCCAGTATTTGATTGCTGCATCTAGCCTAATATTTGATTGCTGCATCTAGCCTAATATTTGATTGCTGCGTTCAGCCCAATATTTGTTGCTGCATTTAGCCCAATATCTATTTCTGCATTTAGCCCAGTATTTGATTGATGCATCTAGCCTAATATTTGATTGCTGCATCTAGCCTAATATTTGATTGCTGCGTTCAGCCCAATAATTGTTGCTTCATTTAGCCCAATATCTGTTGCTGCATTTAGCCCAGTATTTGATTGCTGCATCTAGCCTAATTCTGATTGCTGCGTTCAACCTAATATTTGTTGCAGCATTTAGCCCAGTATTTGATTGATGCATCTAGCCTAATATTTGATTGCTGTATCTAGCCCAATATCTGATTGCTGCGCTCAGCCTAATATTTGTTGCTACATTTAGCGCAGTATTTGATTGATGCATCTAGCCTAATATTTGATTTCTGTATCTAGCCCAATATCTGATTGCTGCGTTCTGCCTAATATGTGTTGCTGCATTTAGCCCAGTATTTGATTGCTGCATCTAGCCTAATATCTGAGCTTACTACTTGATGGATGTTCCTAGCCTGCTTTGCCTAGTATCTAACTGCTGCATCTAGCCTAGTATCTAACTGCTGCATCTAGTCCATCTTCCCTACACATAGCCTACCCTGCCATTGCTAATACTCGATCAATGCAGGGAACAACAGGCCCTAGCTTAACCAGGAGTAACACTATGTACTCTTACATGCCTAACCTAGCACTCCGAGTATCACTCCATAATCTGATAATTATACTCATTACCACTGCCTACATCACCTTGCTAACCTTCCAGCCTTTCGAGGACCCAGGAGTCCACATACAGTCAATACTCACAACCCCTTGCATCTTAGCACAGAGGAACCATAGACTCCGGGCTCGACTTCCTAAAATATTCGAACCCATTAATAAATACAACATTAACCTGGACCACCTTCGTCCGAAACTACCTCTACCTCTAGAAACTACCGACCCCCACAGCCGTAAACCTCAACCTAAATGAAATAAGCCTACTGCCAAACTGCTGTCTATAGTTCCACCAGAACCCGACCTAAAAACTGCTTTAATTAATGCCAGATCGTTAGTCGCTCACGCTACAGACATAGCTGACGTTATACGGGAAAATGGCCTTGACTTCATCGCCATTACGGAATCGTGGCTCCACGATGCAGCAGGTCCTGCACTTACTCTAGCAGTCCCAGACAATTATATGATCCTCAGAGCTGACAGACCAGATGCACGTGGTGGGGGAATAGCGATTATCGCCAAAACTAATCTATCCATGAGAATCACCTCCACACCCAACCTTAAATCTTGTGAATTTCTTTCCATCAAACTACCCACTGCCAATTCACAAACATTAAACATCCATCTCCTCTACAGACCCCCAGGCCCTATCAGCTCCTTTAACGAAGATATCACGACTGTTATCTCTGAGAAGCTAAAAAACTCCTCACAAACTTTAGTGCTAGGAGACTTCAACTTAGGTTACAATGATATCAATGATCACCAGGCCACTGCAGTAGCCAACACCTTAGCAGAACTAGGTTTCACGCAGAAGGTGAATACTCCCACCCATGCCAAAGGGAGAACTCTTGATTGGATCGCCAGTCACAATTGTAACCCCTCCATAATAACTATTGCCCCCCAAATATGGACGGACCACCATCTAATCTCTTTCACTATCAACACTAAAAGACCCATAGCTCCAACACCCCCCCCAGCCGTACCCACTCTAACTAGAAATAAGAAAAATATTACAGCAGATCATATCTTGCCCCATATCCTACCTAAACTTAACTCCTTAGCAGAAGATACTGATCCAGACCTTCTAGTGGAGGAATTCAATCATGCCATGACCATCGCTCTTGACAGCGTCGCTCAGCTTAAATTTAGGAATAGTAAACCAAGAAAGCACCTAAACGTTTGGTTTACTCCCCACCTAAAAAACCTAAGACTACAAAAAAGAAAATGCCAAACAATATGGAACTTGCATCCTACCGCTGAAAACAAATCCAATCTAACAAACATCTCTAAGCAATACAAAAAGGACATCATCCTGGCCAAACAAGAAACATATAACAATAGGATTACCCAAGCCAATTCTAGCATGAAGGAGCTCTTTTCCATCCTAAAAGAACTGGAAACGCCTATCGCTGTACAGGATGACTCTATCAAAGATAAAACCTGGTGCACTGACATACAGCTGGCTCTCACCACTAAAGTATCCAACCTCCAAACTAAAATTGCACTAAAGAAAGCCTCATTACCAGCCAAAACCCAAATCCCCAGGGATAAAATCCTTACACCCAAACTCAATGAATGTACCCAATTCAGCTTCTCTAAGGTCACAGTAACTGAAGTAGAGAAAACTATTCTGGCTCTCAAACCATCTAATTGCAAAGGAGACCAATGCCCAGCACAATTGATCAAGGACGCTGCTAGAGATCTAGCTCCCTTTATCACAAAACTCATCAAAGCCCCCTTTACCACAGGCACCATTCCACGTAACCTAAAGGAATCCTGGGTACTCCCCCTATTGAAAAAACAAACTGGATCCTAACATTCCCACAAACTACAGGCCCATCACCACGGTGCCCTTTCTACTAAAAATACTAGACAAGGTAGCTTACACCCAAATTCAGAACTTCCTTGAGGTGAACCAGCTCCTTGGCGTCCGCCAATCCGGCTTCCGACCCTTAAATGGCACAGAGACTGACCTTATTGACTTGAAGGCCCAAATAGACTCACTCAGAGACGAGGGCAAAGTAGCTCTCCTCCTCCTACTAGACCTCTCAGCCGCCTTTGACCTGGTGGACCATAAAGTCCTATGCAATCACCTGGACTCGGCGACCCACTTCTCAGGAGAGGCCATAGTCTGGATACAATCATTCCTCAGCGACAGGACCATGAGGGAATTCTCCCCTTCAGCGGCAGCAGACATGATACCCATCACCTGCGAATTGCCCCAGGGATCATGCGTCTCGCCAACACTCTACAACATCTTCACCAAGCCACTCTTTGACGATCTTGACAATCTGGGTATCACCTACACTAACTATGCAGATGATACCCAGATTCTCCTACCACTTACCAGGGATTATGGGGAAGATCTGGCTTTGGTGAACAGAGTTTATAGCATCGTTCAAGCATGGATGGCCAACCACGGCCTTTGCTTGAACGATGACAAAACAGATCTTATCATCCTGGGCAAAATCTCTAAACTCAACCAAAACTATTCTGCATTTATCATCGATGGGAACACTATTAAGGTCGCTCTCTCCTTTACCAAACAGGTGAATTCACTGGCCTCATCCACGGCCTATACATGCAAACTAATACGAGCCGGTAAACAATTCTTATCAGAAGACAGCTGTCTTATCCTAGCTAGAGCCCTCATCTTATCAAAATTAGACTATTGCAACTCCCTCTTTATAGGGACTTCCAAACAAATAATCAACAGAATACAAGTGCTCCAAACCAATGCACTCAGAGCGGCCTTAAGCATCCCGAGAAGAGCACATATCTCTGAAATAAGACGCAATCACAAATGGCTCTCTACCCAAGAAAAAGTCAACCTTAAAACCGCATCCCTCATCCATAAAGGCCTAAACAACAAAGCCCCCCAATACCTTATAGAACGATTTACTAGAAAAAACCCTACTAAGCTCACCAGAACATTCAGCCCTAATTCCCTTTTAGTGCCCAGATTTAAACTAACCACAATCGGAGGTTCCAGCTTCCCTGTCAAGGCAGCTCTACTGTTGGAACTCCCTACCCCAGGCACTTAGATCTGACCTAACATTCAACAAATTCAGAACAAACACTATAAGATGGCTTACCGAAAATGCCATATAACGGTCACTCTCCCACCCACCACTACATGCATTTCACCTGTTATAGACTGCTCTGTTACTATGCAAACGTTAGCTATAAATTGAATGTGTGGCTGCGCATTTTCTGTATTGTACATGCCTCACCCTGTGGAGCCAAAATCTCCTGTTTTTCTGTCATATGTTGTAACCGTAACCTTTCTGCATCTAAGTTGTAAACCTCCTTGTCTTATGCGCCCTGCTACTCGAGGGTCCGGCGCGCAACAAATAAATAAACAAACAAACAAACAAACTGCATTGCCCGAGGCATCTGTTTCCACCTGAAATGCCTTAGCTGTATCAGGATGTCTTGTGAATGCCCTTTTGAAATACTCAAACTCCTCTCCTGCTTGCTCATCCTACTCAAACTTAACTCCTTTCTTGAACATTCTTGTAATTGGTGCCACAGTGTCAGAAAAATACAAATTGGAAAATCCCAAAAAAGATTCCACATCCTTCACCTTCCTAGGCACTGGCCACTCCACCACTACTCTTACCTTAATCCCTTCTGGGGTCAACACATACCCCAAAAATGGCACTGTAGTCACCTCAAACAAACGTGCTTATTCTGTCCGGATCTCTCTTCTGTCCCGATCTCCCTTCACCGTCGGCTGGGCCAACCATCTGCTGCCAGTGACCGGGAGTGTGGTCCCTGGGCCCTGGAGAGGTGTTTTTATTTGATCTATTTATTTATGTATTTTATTATTATTGATTTTTTTGTTTTTTTGTTTTTTTGGGGATCGGCCTGGACCCTGCGGCTGCTAACTAGTCCTGTGGCCCATGCCCTTGAGGGTGTGTCCCTTAAGGCAAACTGCGCTCAGACCCATCGGGCCAGCACCACAGACCTTGGCACCGGGTGTTTCCTGCCCTCCCGCAAGATGTCAGGCCCCCCTGCCAAGAGCAGCTGTGTCAGCCTCTCTTTCTTCTTCTTTGGTGTTCCAAGTGATCATTGAGCTTCACCCTATCTTGAAGAATCTACGAGGGCAAAGCAGTCTTTGGCAATACCCACCAGTCCATGAGTCCCTAGGGGTACTTCGCTCATGCAACTTGGCCTCTTCTCTGGATTGCATCGGATCGGTGCTCTCATGCCAGTCCGTCTCAACACATACTTAGGTGGCTGGGGGCGCCCCACTCTGCAGGAATCTTAAAAGCTACCTGGTCAGAGCCCGCAAGTTGGCAGGGGCTCCATAAACAGGGTGGAATCCCTCCAGAAGTTTCGGCGCTTGCCCACTCTGCAACCTTTACTCTCCAACATGGCCGCCTCGGCCCAACCAGATTCGATGGATGCGACTGCAGTTTCCAAAGGCATGCCGGCCTTACTAGAGGAAATCCGTGGATTTAGGAATACCATGGATGACCGGGTCCAACCCTTTGCCTTGGAGGCAAACAGCGCTTCTATTGACCTCCTTGAAACTCAATTTGAAATACGTATCGCTGAATTGGAGAGGAGGGAGGAGAAATGCATCCAAAAACTGGATGACTTGGAAAATAGTGAGCGAATATGTAACCTAAGATTCCTTGGTTTTCCGGAGCAGGAGGGCGAAACGCAAACGGATATCATCAAGGCGGTCAACACGGTATTTGGGAAACTCTTTGACAGCGCCAACACCAATGCACCGAATATAGACAGGGCCCACGGGGCAGCAGCCTCTGGCAGGGGTCCCAGATCTGTCCTGGTGAAGTTTCACTATCTCACAGAAAAGAACAAAATCCTGGAACTTGCTTGGAGGAAGGGCCCGATTAGCTAGTAAAATGCGCAAATTTCAATCTGTCAGGATTTGTCGGCCCTTAAGTTGGCGAGGCGCTGCCTGTGTGCCCCACTAACGAAAATGCTACAATCCAACGGTGTAAAATATAGGTGGGTGTTAGGGAGAATTCTCTGTTAAGACTAATTTCCCAAACCTAGTGAGTCCCCCAGCAGCTTTGCTGGATTTTTGGGGTTTATATTTTTCTCCTGCTAAGAGTGAGACTCTTTTTCTCCCACTCTTAGACATGATTTGAGATATCCTTTGACTTAGTAATGTGTTTAATGGGCTATGGCAGTGGTCTTCAAACTTTTTTGGCCAGGGCCCCCCTGAGCAAAATTTGGGCAGGTCGGGACCCCCCAGAAATGCCAAATGGACAGTATATATTGCGCGCCGTCACCTGCTCCCATCAAAGTCGCTGGGCTCCCTCATCCCACTCCTACCCAGTCGCTGGTCTCTCCCCACCCCATCACACACCCAGGGCTCTCCCCACTCTGCTCCCATCACTATCCCATGGTTCCCGCCCATTGTGCTCCCACCATAGTCCCTCGGTTCCCCCATCCCGTTCCCAACACAGTCTGAGGGCCAGTGGCGGCTGGTGAATCTTTTTTAAGTGGAGGGGCATTAAGGGGAGGTTCGGGGGGGTTTCCCCCTGTGAATTTTTTTTTAAATAATAGGTTAAAATGTTGCATTGTAGAGCATACTTTTAACAAAAAATGGGTAAATAGCCAAACAGTTTGCAATTGTTGCTGGTAGTCCAGGGGGCAGGCATTGATATTTTATTTCTATCGCGCTCGTACACAAGTGTTTCAGAGCGTGACAAGGCAAGGGAGGGGAACAGAGGAGAATAAAACAGCGATCTTACTAGGCCCAGTGACATTGAGAACGCGCAAGTGTGAGGGGAAAAGTGCATGGAAGGGGGGAGAAGTGGAAAGTGCGAAGCAGAGGAGAAACAGATAAATAACAATAAATAAATAATAAAGGCAACAAACATTGGTAGTGCAGCCAGCAATTTGCAAGTGCTACGTTTAAGGCAGCAGACAGGGTAGGTCTGATAAGTGCAGGAAGAAAGATGGTTCTCCTCAAGTTTTAGAGTGGCAGGGCGCTGTTCCAGAGGGAGGCCCCAGCCGAAGACGGAGATCTACCCCCAGCTCGTTTCTTTGATAAACAACTGACCCTGAGGGAGTTGGAGGTAGAGGAGTGAAGAGCTCGAGAGGGGAGGTATTTGCGGAGGAATAGCTGAAGGTATTTTGGACCGAGGCCCCAGAAAGCCTTGTGGACAAGGCAGAGGGTTTTGAATGATAGATGTCCGGTAAAAAGATACCATCCCTGTCCCCTGGGCCCCACTGGTCCTAACACAATGAACATGATTATATGTATATGCAAGGCGCTGCACATTCATACAGCAATCACTCTATCATTCACATGAGCATCCATCACCATACACTCACTCATAACGCATCCATACACATGTTTAAATAAAAACAATGAACATAAACGTACCTTCTGCATTGGCCTGTGTGTGGGTGCTGCTCCAGCTGCTCTGTCCGTATGTGCGAGGAGGCGCAGGAGCTCCCCCTCGGACATACAGACATGCAGTGCCCCAGCCAGCATTTCCAATGAGCTATGCAATGCTGGCGAAGCAAAACGCCCCAGCACTTGCATGGCTCAGTGAGCATGTGCGGCTGGGGAACTAAACTGAACTGTCAAAGGGAAACAGTGTTTCCCTTTGACAGTTCAGCCAGCCCAGGAGCACTCCATTAGCTGGATAAAGCAGCTGAGGGAGTGCTCACTGTTTCACTGGGCTGGCTCCTTAGCTCCTCCATAATGGGTGAGGGGCCACTATGCAGTTAGTAATGTTGACCATTGTTGCTGAATATATCACAATCTACTTACATTTTAACACAAAGCACCCCTTTGGGTACTATTGAAACAGTGGGCTTCATAACTACTCTGGCGGTAGCTGTGCCGGTAAAACCGGCACGGCTGCCACTGGAGTTGCATCCGGGTCTGGCACCCGCGAATGGGCAATTACTAGGTCATGCCGAGTTAGGCGGACATGATAATTGCCCTTTCGAAGGTGCCGGTAGATCCCCATTCCCATTTGAGCCCCATATGGCTCAAATGGGAAGGGGGAGCTCGGATGCACCGGCACCGTTAATAACGGTGCCGGTGCATCCGACGAGCTGAGGTCAGACCTGGCGGGGGCTGTCAAGCACCCACGAGCACAACTCTTACTATGGCGGAACGGTAGCAACGGTGCCGGTAGCTTACCAGCACCGTTGTTACTGGTCCGCCATAGTAGTAATGAGGCCCAGTCTGTGACTAAAGGAATGAATATCCATTTACAACTGTGGGCCACTTTTTCATTGTTGCCTGAGACAGTTTCATGCTTCAGCCCGCCCATGTGGGAACCACCCCTGCCCATTTCTTCCAATCTAAAAAAAAAAAAAAAAAAAAAAAATCTTTTTTCATGCTGAGCTCTCAGGGCCCCCCTGGGATGCACCCGCGGACCCCTAGGGGGTCGCGACCCACAGTTTGAATACCACTGGGCTATGGGGTCTTTTACTCTATAGGGTTTCATGTGGTTTTTGATAAGTGTGTTACACAGCACCCTCAGTGCAGTAACACAGGGGTGTCATAGTGACCCCCAGAACATAGACTCCATACCCTGGGACTGACTACTGTCTCCCAGGGCATGTAAAGTCACCATTGACTTTACTAGTCTTAAATTGGGAACAGAACCAGTACAAACCATCATACTGTGGAAGTACTGGTAGGGGTAATTAGATTGCCCCTGGGTCTGTTTTTCGAGGGGGCACTGTGCAGTCCCCCCTCGTCGAGTTTTGGCTGGTGGCAGTGGATACTACTTTTTATATTCGACCGCGGATATATTCCTATGGGATTTTCCCATTGTTTGAGGCTACCACTTTTTAAAATAACCTCGAACATACCGCTGGTTTATTAAATTAATATAAATTCACCGGTTGGTATTTTTTGCTGAAACTTGGTTCCAAAATGGCGTTTGTGTTCGCTTCTGTGACTCCAACTCCTCTGGCCTATGAACTTTTTGCTCACAAGTAGACTTTGACTTTCCTGCCTTGCTGGGGTACTTCTAAAAGTATTAGTGTTGTGTGCTTTTCTAATTTCTGCCTTTTCCCTCCCTTTTTTGATAACTTATTGGAGTGCCATCTTCAGTTAAGCCCTCACCTCTGTCTGGAAATAAGTGGTGTTAACTAAGACTTGTCTAATAAGGGATGTATATATAGTAATAGTGACTGTTTGAACTTGCTTGCCATATTAGTGTTAGTGTATTTTATAAAGTGTGTTCTTAAATAAATAATTATAAACTTTGATACCAAAGCTCTGGTCAGTGTTTGCTTGTGCTACTGTATTTTGGTACCTATCTTGTATAATCTATATACTGTCTTAACTCTTCTTGAGAGAAGTCTGGCTGCTCAGCCACAGCTACCAGGTAAATCTGGGTGGTACAGACTGCTACCAATTGGGTTTACTGCCAACACCTGTAGTCTTAAGCCTTTTGCAGTGGTCCTTAAGGGAACTGCACAGGTTTCTGCCTAACAGTGGGGCTACCCCTTTTCACTTTCATTTGAATTTGAGGGCTACAAATACGCCCTGGTCACAGAGGCCGATATACAGAGAGTCTCCCAGGAGCTCCTTGGAAGCCCGAGTGCAGATACACCCCATGTTCATCATGAGAAACCCTAGCGGGCCCTAGGAACAGAATGATCACCACGAGAGGCGCAGAGTTAGGGGCAACAGAAAGTTTAGGAGAATTGCCCCCGTATTCCCTAGAGCTTCTAATGGTTGATGGGGTTCCAGTCTCTTCTTGAATTATCGGGCAGGGTTGGATCATGGCATCAATGTTTTGTTTGAAGGAGGTGCATCAGTGAAATTGTTAGTTTGTGCCACATTTGGCCCGTCTTTGTAGGGGAGACGAAGTTGACTTTATATCTACTCATTCTGTATGGTCCCTCCCGGAAAGGAGGGGGGGAACATGTTAAGGTCAGTTCTATGTTGGGGAGGCAGGGGGGCTCCTGTTAATCCTATGTTGGGGTATGTGAGCCCGGAGGGGAGAGACGCTGGTGGCCTGGACATGGCTTTTGCTCAGTAGTCACTGGGCTTTTGCTTTGGTAAATCCTAGTTTGAGGCTCGGGACTGGCTCTGCTCTCTTGGTCCAGGGGCACGGGTCCAGGCGACCGTAGACCTGTTCTACGCATAACACCGAGAAGGCCCTGCAGATGCTGAGTTCATGAAGGTCTGCCTAGTCCCGAGCCCTGCGCCTGCTCAGGGGGAGGAGTGAGCCCACACGGGAGGCTCAGTGCCAGGGGGGGGCTCGAGGATCTCTAGGAGACATGAGTATTACTGTTGCATGCCCTTGGTACAGGGAGGGACTGCATTTTATGGTGTTAAGGACGTATCCTCAAGGTGTGAGGGTGATTGCCCGTACTAGTCGTAGATTTTAGAACACGCTGCCCCATAGGGAGTGGAAATGCGTGTGTGTGTTGGCACCACTGTGTTAGAGTAGCAGGGGTGCGTAGTGATTGGCAGACCCGAGCAGATGGGAATTGCGCGTAGCATTGGCAACTGTATAGTTGTGTCATTTAGGGGAGACGGTTGTCATTATGTTGTGTGGTTGAAGAAGCAATTTCAAGTGGCAGAGAGGGACGTGTATGTGGTATTAAGTGTTTGTTTTGTTTTTGGGTGTTGGCCCAGGTGGAAAAGTCATCGCCAACAGGTACCTGGTGTATAATAGTGCGCTTGGCATTGTATCGGTGGGTGTGAGCAAGAGGAATGGAGGTGACTCTGCGGCTACCTTTACTAACATAGAGGAAGGTGAGCCCGTGGAGAAGGCTGTTGACTTACTAACCCAGAAGGAGTGGATGGGCCTGAGGAGAAGGGCGGTGTGTCTGATGATGAGAGTACGTGGGTGGGCATGTGGAGAGGGCCAGAGTGAAAGTGAGAAATGAGGGCGAATGCGGGTGTTGTAGAGAGAGAGAGGTATAAAAGGGGAAGGAAAGTAGAAGTGGAAGGGGGTGCCTAGGGTAATTAGGGTACAGAAGAGGGGCGGCCCAAATGCAGGAGATAATGGCCTATCAAGATAGCCCCCTCAACCATATGTGTAATGAGCTGCCCCAATATCCCGATAAGATACTAAACTATAACTTTCAGTGGGTCCAGTAGACTGCAGGTTAGTGTTTACATGCGTGGCCCTGGGCGGGAAAGTTTGATAGTAAAATAATAGAAAACATGTTTTTATATTTATTAACAAAGTACAAAGGCTCAAAGTTAAAGAGCAGGGAGCATATATTGGGGCTTTGGAAATTGTATGCTGAAAAGAAGGGGGGAGCCTATGAAGAAGGAGGGAGAGGGGACAGAGGACGGACCGAGCTATCCACCACCACCCCATTGTGTCTACCTGACATTAAGCCCAATGGCAGGGTTTACAAACCTGCAGCGAGACAGTCCAGAGGAGGAAAGAGGGATGATACGGCAAAAAAGGATAAAGACACACGATGGGATGAGGCACACAAAAAGGGGGAGAGAACATACTTGTCGGACATCGAGAAGAACACACAACAAGTGGATGCATTATTTAATGAAGCAGAGAGGGTGATCGAACAGGAGGTAATGTAAAGAACTCATAGTGGCAACAGTAAAAACAGACACAAGTGATCACAGTTCAAGGGTGTTTATTAAACTGTATGCAGGTTGGAAAAACACCTAAACTAAACCTAAATCTGTAATGGGAGCAAGCTTCGACCATCAAATGAAAATAAGCCAGTCCTAGTGGTGTTGTGTCAAATGAAAAGGGCCTATCCAAAAAATGACTATTTCCAAACCTTACAACTAAATACCAAAGAGTGTGGGATAGGTTTCAAAAGAAAGAGGGAAGTGTTCATAAATGATAAGTCAGGATGTGTAGCCAGGTTTCCTGCCCCACGTTTTAAGCACAGGATAAGCTGGGACTTTGGGGCACAATATACACTCGAGCTTTCCCAGCATGAGATGACAGTTCCGATTCAGGTATCAAGGCTGTCGATGGGCAAGTCTCTTTACTCCTAAAAATCGTTTGCCTTCAAGGATCTGATGCAAAACAAATAAAGAAAGAAAAGGTTCCTTCCGAATGGACAATGGGCGATTGCTTTTTGCCCCCTGGATCTCCCTCTTCTGGGTCTCAGATCCTAAAGTTCTTATCGCTATCAGGACCTTTGGAGTTTGACTTTCTTGCGCCGAGGGCCAGATAGATTCAAATGTGACAAACAAAAAGTTCCTTTAGATTTACTCTTGAGGTGATGATTCTTCACCCCTGGGTCGCCCTCTTCCGGGCATAGATCCCTCCACAATATCAGCCTCACTCCCGTCGGGTTCACTCCGGTTTATACTCAGTAATGCTCTTTCAAATGTACACTGGGTGATGCCTTCACCCCTGGGTCCCCCTCTTCCGGGCGCAGACCCCTCTCGACTGCTTGCCTCCCTCTGTTGGGTACACTCTGGTTTCTGCAAAGATATCTTCTCCTTGGCATTCACAAATCTTAATGTCATTTTAAACAGTTCTCCTCCGTGGACATCCCTCTTCTGGGTTCACTTTTGTCAACACACTGTTTCTTGGGATTTTAGACTTCGCCCCTCTATTGGAATCACTCCTTCGGGTTCACTCTGGCCACCTCTCAATTCCTGTTGCTCTTTCTTAATGCAGGATTCACTTTGCATTTTCAATAGTTTGTCGGGCAAAAACCTTCGACTGTACGGGTATTTGGCTTGAACTCTGTATGACCATTTTGACATGTCTTGACAGCTCAGCTACAGCCTTCTGGTATTTGCGGTTTCAATCAACACAGGAACAACCAGAGTCTCTTGAGTGAACACCCACGTGGTGCCTATCCACTCTGCAGCTGGTCTTCCCTTTACAATTTGCAGTTCTTTGAACTTTGCCACTGCGACATTCATTCAACACAGTTCCATTTCTTTATCGGTTCTCCCCTCGACTGTGATGAACCGCTTGGCTTTCTTTGTATCCGGTGTCAAGGCTGGTAACATGGTAGCAGGCTCTCCATCTGTCCTGCTTATCAGCGTAGGCACACTCCATGTACCATTAACATCTTCTGCAACACACTTGGGCTATTGTTTGTGGTCTTACGATTCCTTCTATGGAGGTCTCACAGGCCTGGCTCAGAAAGGGCAAGGTCGCTTCTCTCCTTATCACCCTCTCCTTTCACACCGTCTTACTGCTCCTCTGGAGCTGCTGGGCCTTGATAGCTGTCTCGTCATGCGGTCTACCATGCTCGTACTGTGCTCTTTTGCTCCACCTTTTATCCCTGTGAGGAAAGGAAAGAGCTGTCAGGGGTGTGTGGTTCTGGCCAATTGCCTGACTTTGCCTGACCCTTGCATTGGGACATGTCAGGTGAACTGCTCGGGTGCTAGTCCGTTATCTGTGGTTTGTGAAAGTGTTTGCGTCGGAAAAGGGGCAGCAGTATTTTTGAATATCCTATGTGGTAGGATGGGGACAAGGTGTTGAAAGAGGGGGGATACCGCATCTCACTCGTCGGTGTCCCACTTTCACTCCCTGAGGACTCCCCATCTAGGTGATCCTCCCTCACTGGTCCACCCCCAGGAACTGGATCCAATAGCGATGGCCGTGTCCTGGCCACCTCGATGACAGACCCCCGGGACTAGTCAAGGAGACACCTTCAGGTTTCTCACAGTAAGGAGAAAGACTAAGGAGGATGGGGACAAACGTGACCGAAAGGAATGGCTGTCGGGGAGGATACAATTCAGACTGATGAGAAAATTGTAGGAATAGAAGTGAAGGGATGGCCGGAGATACAGGCAACAATAGTACACTACTGTAAAAGGAAGCAAGAGAGTGAGAGACATGCAGCAGAAAACGCTGCAAAGGCAGAAAATAAACTGGTGCAAAAGAAATTGGCACAGTATACTATGGAAGGGGCAATGCTTGTACATGACTCTGCTACCGTGGCACCCGCCCTACAGGGAGGGTTTACCATGGGGAACACACCATAGCAGGGGGGTTATGTGCTGCCACAGCAGTTGCCACAGTGGGGAACTCCTCAGCAGGGGTATTACATCCAGGGAGGATACTTTCCCATGGGGAGAGGGTACCCCAACGAGGGAGAGGAGGAGGATACCGAATAGCAGGATTCAGGCTTTTGGGCCATGTTTCATATGTAGGAACATTGGGCATTTTGCGAGCACATGCCCTTTCAGGCAACAAGCTCAGGCACAAGCAATCCAAATGGCGCAACAGCAAGAGTTTGTCACATCACAACAGCAGTGGCAGCAGATCCAGCCCAACTGCAGCAGGGGCAGCCACCCCTACCGCAGAGGCTGCAGCAGGCCCAAGGGGGTCCGATGGATGGTAGAATGATACCTTCAAGTATGATGCAAATGGCAGCATCAGCTGTGGGAAGTACAGTGGTGTCAGAACAACACGTGATATCTCACTACACAGGGGTCATTGTTGTCAGAGGAAATCCTTTCCCTTTCCCACAGAACAACCCACAACAATAGGTGGGCCCGCAGACATCTCGAGTGTGTCCAGTCCTTCCGGTAACCGATGGCCCTGAAGAGGAACCAGAGGTAGCAGTGAAAATAGGACCAAGAGAGTTCTCATTTCTCATAGATACAGGAGCAACCAAATCTTGTATAAAGGATGGGGGATTCCCGCTCTCAAACAACGTGATGGATACGCAGGGCTTCTCTGAGGCAATAGTGATGGTTCCAGTATCATGAGTCTTACCACTAACAATAGGGATGCAGCACTTTGTATGACCACTATTGTATTCCAAAGACACCCCTTTCAAAATACTAGGGAAAGAGATGCTCAGCAAACTGAACGCCACAATATCATTCACGGAAAAGGGGATGGTGTGCTCAATGCTAGGTATCTATGACACACGAGTGGCTGCGCTCCTCCTAGCAGCACATGCACAGATCACACTACGAGGCCAGCCCATATACCCTGTATGGCGACACGATATTGCTAGGATGGGTTCCGCGGATAAGAGGGGAGGTGTTCCGATAGGTGTTAGAGTTCTTATTCCAACTACAGTGCCAGAAGGAAGACACAAAAGGCACCATGGTAGTGATACAGCTTGAGGATGTAGTGATACGCAAAGACATGGTGATTCTGTGCGGGACAGACAATGACAACATGGAATGGCGTTCAGTTTTATACATCGACCCAACACTGACAGTAACCGAAATAACAGATTAACAACTGTTCTCCAATGGGGGGAGGAGGAGGGGGAGATGGTATTGCAGCTACAAATACCCTATCCAGTAAAAGTAGTAGAAAAGCTTGTGCCGATGCTCATACAACTTCCGAAGAGAGGGAGCAGACACACAGATGAGGATCTCAAAAGGGTTGCAGAGAGACTAAGGACCAAAGTGCCCCATGATGTAGGAATATTAAAGGGGAGTATGATATGATATGATAAGGAATTTATAACGTGGCTATACACAAGTGTTTCAAGGCGCGACTAGGCAAGGGAGGGGGAACAGAGGGAAGACAGACAACGATCATACTAGGCCAGGTGTCATTCAGATCGCGCAAGTGCATGGGAAGGGAAAAGGTGCGGGTGGTAGGAGGGGGGACAGTGCAGTACATGGAAAAATAGAATAAATAACAATAAGTAAAGTACAGCCAGCAGGTGGCAAGTACAGGGGTGAAGGGTAAGCGCAGGCATCAGGTGTCACGTGCCTGTAGGGATACAGAAACAGTCCCCAAGTGCGAGGAATGCCAGAAAGGCAGTGCAGGTGTGCGACTGGTGTGGGACCTGGGCCTGAGATCAGAGGGTGGCTTGGTAACCATTGCAGTTTCAGTTTCAGCCAGGAAATCAGCAGGGGAGAGGAGGAGAAAAAGCAGAAGCAAAGAGGTGCTTCCGGAACCGAAGATGGTTCTCCTCAAGTTTCAAGGGGGCAGGAAAGCTGTTCCAGAGGGAGGCCCCAGCCGAAGAGACAGATCTACCACCAACTTGTTGCTTGAAGAAGCGACTGACCCTGAGGGAGTTGGAGGCGGATGAGCAAAGAGCTTGAGAAGGAAGATATTTAGGAAGGGAGAATTGAAGGTATTACGGCCCCCAGGCCCCAGAAGGCCTTGTGGACAATGCAGAGGGTTTTGAACTTGATCATCACAGCCACTGGGAGCCAGTGCAGAGATTTCAGTCCTGGAGAGATACGATCCCTGGGCTTGAGGTCAAGGACAACTCTCGCAGTACTGTTCTGGATGAGTTGCAGAGGGCAGAGAGTAGAAGCAGGCTGATTTAGAAAGAGGCTGTTGCAATAGTCCAGCCTAGAGAGAACCAGAGCTCTGGAGACAGTGAGCTTCTGGGAGAAGGAGAGGAAAAGAAGAATACCTCTGAGGAGGTGCAGCTGGTAGGGTGACTTCTTAGAGGCGTCGGAGATGTGAGGAGAGAAGGAGAGTATGAAGTCGAAGATGACCCCGAGAATTTTAGCCTCACAGGTAGGTGCAGGAGGAGGGCCAAGAGAGGCCAGCCAGAGAGTGACAGGAAAGGAGGGTGTGGATGTGCCGATGAGGAGAATCTTGGTCTTACTGGCATTAAGGCAGAGATGATTGGCGGCGCACCACTCCTGGATGGCAGACAGACAGTCAGAGATGAGAGAGGGAGAAGAGGTGGCTGAGGGAAGTCTGAAAATGAGCTGAGTGTCATCCGCATAGAGTGGAAGTTGGGGCAGAGGGCGGCAATGCGGTGGGCTAGAAGTGCCAGGTATTTGTTGAACAGCCAGGGGGAGAGGTCAGACCCCTGGAGAACACCGCAGGTAGAGATAGAGATAGAGGAAAGGAAGGAACCAAGTTGAACCTGGGAGGGTCGATCAGGGAGAAAAGAGGTCAGACACGCCAGGGCCTGACCGGTGATCCCCAGGTTATCAAGGAGACGGTTGAGCAGGATGGTATGGTTGACAGTGTCGAAGGCAGAAGAGAGATCAAGTAAGATGAGGACACAGGGGATGTTGGAATCAAGGTTGGAGAGCAGGTCTTCACAGATGTTCAGGAGAGCAGTTTCCGTGCTTTGGGCAGCTCTGAAGCCAGACTGATGATCGTGGAGACAGCCAACAGATTCAGTGCAAAGATTGAGCTGCGAGATGGCCATCTTTTCCAAGAGTTTGCCCAGGAAAGGAGTGATGCAGATTGGTCGATAGTTAACCAGGCAGGATGGGTCGGCAGAGGGTTTCTTAAGAAGAGGGTGCACAAGGGAGTGCTTCAGGGGGGAAGGGAAGACTCCCATGGCAAAGGAGTGGTTGCAGAAGACGCCCAGGGCAGGAGCCAGGGAGTCAATGTGGTCCTTGATGGTTTTGGAGGAACAGGGAAGAACCTGTTTTGACAAGACTTTCATAAATCGGACTTGTCTAGAAACCTCATCTAAGGAGAACATGGGAAAGGCAGAGAAGGAGGGAGGAGAGGAGGCCGAAGAGGGGCCATATGAAGAGCAGGGAGTAGAGGGCAGAGGAGGAGAGAGCGGACAGGATGTCCTGAGTTTTAGAGATGAGATGAGAAGCCAGTGCCTTGCAGAGGGCCTGGGAAGGGACAGGAGAGGTATAGATTGCAGTAGGATTGGCCAATTCCTTGCAGATTTTAAAGAGTTCAGCCGAGTTGTTGGATGCCGCAGAGACACAGGCTTGGATGTGAGCTCTTTTCTTAGTGCGGACAGAGAGCTGGTATTGCCTTTGGAGCAGGTGGCAGGCCAGTTTGTCAGAGGATGTACATGAAGCATGCCATTTCCTCTCAGTCATCCTTCACTTGCGTTTAAGGGTGACAAGGTCTGAGCCGTACCAGGAGTTGCAATTGGCTTTGGGCTTCTGGCGGATCCTCATGACAGGGGCAAGAACATAGAGAGTGTCAGATATAGCAGAGTGGAGCATGGAAAGGGCTGTGTCAGGGTGTGAGTCATCCAAAGGGGAAAGGGGGGTGAGAAAGTGCTGGCGAAAGTCTCAACTGACACACACTTCATGGGTCGGATGACCGAGAAGGTGGGTGGAAGTGATGGCGTTGGCTTGGCCTGAGGGATAGAGAGGGTGAGCTGGAAGGAAAGGAGAAAGTGATCACTCCAGGAGAGAGGAGTGGTGAGAGGGGAACGTCTGAGGCGATCAGAACATCCAGGGTATGCCCTGCAGAGTGAGTCGGACCAGAGGGGAGAATAGAGAGTGAAAGAGAGTCGCAGAGGTTGCGAAAGAGTCCAGATGAAGGACAGGAAGCATGAAGATGGATGTTGAAGTCTCCAAGAAGGAGGAGTTGAGTGGTCGAGACCAGGAGGGAAGAGGAGAGGTCTGCCCACTCAGAGAGGAAGGAGGATGTCTGACCAGGTGGCCGATAGATAGTAGCCACAGTAAGGGAATGGCTAGGAGAGAGAGAGAGAGCCTGCAGACGAGGCATTCAAAAGAGGAGTAGGCCTGCGTAGGAATGACAGAGGCAGGAATCCACTCAGGGAAGATCAGGGCTACACCCCCTCCGGAACGGTTGGACCTGGGCGCAGAGAGGATCTTGTAGCCGTCAGGGAGGAGAGTGTCAAAGCTTGAGACAGAGCTGGCAGTGATCCATGTCTCTGTGAGAGCGAGGACATCAAGGTCAAGTTCCTCCAGAAGGCGGCAGACGTCAGAGGAGTGTTTGACAGCTGAGCGAGAGTTAAGGGTGGCAATATGGAGAAGGTTGCCACCCTTGAAAGTCTTCCGGGGATGGGTACAAATCAGAGGTACGCCCTTTGGAGGTGTAAAAGAAGCCCAATGGGGGGCAGAGAAGGAAGGAGGAGAGGGCAAGGCAGTCAAGGAGGAGGCAGCAGGAGGAGGCGAGGAATCTGTGGAGGGGGGAGAGGGGATAGTAGGAGAAGAAAGGAAATGGATGAGGTGCGGGAAGCGTCTATCGAAGAGGAGAAGGTTGGCTCAGGTCCGCGGACCAAGACTGTGCCATTCACATAAATATTGATGATGCCCTTAGAGGAGTGGACGGAGGCCAGGAGGGCCTCCCACCATGTGCCACCATTAATGGGAGAAGAGGAGAAAGGAGAGAGCACAGAGACCATAGGTCTGGCGAGGGAACGACAAAGAGGATGTCGGTGAATGTTTGCCTGGAGGAGGCACTGGTATAGGTGTCAGCGATAGGGAGGCCTGGGTTGGAGACCAGGATGTCCTTTTTAAACTTCTTCCTACCAGATTTAGTAAGAAGAGCAGTATAGTCGATAGAGAAGCAGTTAGAGAAAATAGAAGAGACAGAGAGCACCATAGAGTGGGTAGGGAGAGAAGCGAGGAGGACGGGAGATGGAAGGGGGGAACACTAGGGAAGGACACAGGGCAAGGTCCAAACAGACGAGACAGAGAGGCGGCACAAGTTGAACAATTGGACAAGACGACAGACACTCAGATTTAAAGACAATCACAATGCATGGGTGGTGGTAAAGCAGATGAGGGGATAAACTCGACCCTACATGCACTGTGGCACACGGGCATAATACAGACATCCACATTGCCTTGCAACACGGCCATATACCGGCAAAGAAAGGGTGGGTTGTGGAGATTTATACAAGATGTACGCCCTCTTAATGTTGTAGTTGAAGCAGAGTTTCCCCTATAACAGAACCCCTCTACAATATTGCGCAACATTCCAGCAAAGGCGAAGTACTTTACGGTCATCGACCTAAAGGATGCCTTATTCTCCATCACACTACACCCAGACTCTCAAGATATTTGATAGCCTTTACAAACCGGGGAACCCGATTCGAACACACTACGCTGCCCCAAGGGTACTGCAAATCACCCATCATTTTTACCAGAGTGAACCAAATGGACCTAATCAACTTACAAATGTTGAGCACAGTGATACAATATGTTGACCATTTATTGGTATGTAGCAAAACTGAGGAACAGTGTAGGGCCACTTCGGTGCACCTCTTGATACTGCTAGCAGAGAAATGGTATAAGGTGGATAGGAAAAAATTGCAATACTGCCAGGAGGAAGATGTGTACTTGGGGCAAATAATATCCATTGAAGGACATTGGATAACACAGGAGAGGGTTGAAGCAATTCACTTGACTGCGCACATTGAAAGAGATGCAAAGGTACCAGGGGTTATGTAATTACTGCAAGCCATGGGTTTTCGATTACTCTACATTTACAAAACCCTTAGCACCGGCCCTTAAGGAGGCGTAAAAAGAGAAAGGGGAAATAAGTGAACATCAGAAATGAATGTGAATTTAACAGAACTAAACGAAGCATTGGCTCATGTGCCAGTGTTGGCCACTACTAACTACAAACAGAAGTTCTACTTGTTATTTATTTATTTGCATTTGTAAAGCACACAACTGC
This sequence comes from Ambystoma mexicanum, assembly GCF_040938575.1. Lineage (NCBI taxonomy): Eukaryota > Metazoa > Chordata > Amphibia > Caudata > Ambystomatidae > Ambystoma > Ambystoma mexicanum. The sequence goes on from NC_090932.1 coordinate 1,294,206,953, forward strand.
CCTCGGGCATCGTGGCGCTGTTAAGAAGGCTTACTTGGTTACATAAGAGCTTGTGAAAAAACATACTTAGTGACAATAAGTGCTGGCACAGTTATACAGTTTGCCTGATCCATTTGGGGGGACAGCAGTAGCATATAATGCCGGGGGAACAATGTAGGTGGCACAGATAAGATGCAGAGCCCCATCCGGAAGGGCAGCATCATGATACACTGCAGAGTCATTAAAGGTTTTGTGGTACAGACATGACACACAACCCCCAGCATAGGAGGGTGGCAACATAATACAATGCAAAGTCATTATAGGTTGGGTGGCATAGACAAGATACACAGCCCCCATCTTTAAAGGGTGCTAACATTATGCAATGCAAATTCATTATAGGTTGGGTTGCACAGACAAGATACACAACCCCCACCTAAAAGGGTGGCAACATAACAACATTCAGAGTCATGATAGGGTAGGTGGCACAGACATGATACCCAACCCCTATCTAAAAGGGTGGCAACATAATACAATGCAAAGTCATTATAGGTTAGGTGGCATAGACAAGATACACAACCCCCATCTTTAAAGAGTGGTAACATTATGCAATGCAAATTCATTATAGGTTGGGTTCCACAGACAAATACACAACCCCCATCTAAAAGGGTGGCAACATAATACAATGCAAAGTCATTATAGGTTGAGTGGCATATACATGATACACAACCCCCATCTTAAAAGGGTGGCAACATAATACAATGCAAAGTCATGATAAGCTAGGTGGCACAGACATGATACACAACCCCCATCTAAAAGGGTGGCAAAATAATACAATGCAAAGTCATTATAGGTTAGGTGGTGCAGACATGATATGCAACGCCCATCTCAAAAGGGGTGGCAACATAATACAGTGCCAAATCATTATAGGTTAGGTGGCACAAACATGATACACAACCCTATCTTACCGGGTGGCAATCAGATGGCTCAGTGATGACGTCGGTCCTCACGCAAAGGAGGCCACGGGGGCACAAACCATTGTCTTACTATAGTGGTGTTCTAGACCCGGTTATGCAGGAGCAGCGACACTTACCATGGGTTGCCCAGTAGTACTGTATATAGAGCATTCATTATTTGTCATTTTGACAAAATCAAAAAGTACGCTAACGACACAGAGGGTATCAGGATACGAAATAATACGGACAAACTCAGTGATAGAGGTAGTGAGGTGTTGTGTGGTAAACCCAGCAACATTCATAGCAGAACCTGCAGGGGACGAGATTACATGCATGACTGCCTGGCAGATATGGACAGAATGGAAGAGAACATACAGGTCAAGGAAGAAGAAATAAAAGGGGCAGACATGGTCTTCATTGACAGGTCTTCAAGTATAGACCCCAATACCGGAGGGAGGCATACAGAGGTTGCGATAGCGTGTTACAAGAATGAGGAGTATGTGATAGCATCACAGCAGAGGCTACCATTGCATTATTTCCGCAAGGCAGCATAGCTAGTGGCCATGATCAGTGCATTGAACACAATGGAATGACATGCAGCTAACATATTTTCAGATTCGGGACTTGACATCCACAATACATTCAGGATGAGCATGATGGGAGGGAAGTGGGTTTAGGAGAAATGACGGGTCCCCGGCACAACATGTCAAGTTGCTCGGGCAACTGATTGAAACATGGGAGCTTCCAGTGCAGGTGGCCATAATAAAATGTGCCGCCCATACAGGTGAACAGGACCTGATATCTTTAGGAAATGAGATGACCGACAGAGCAGCCAAAGAAGTGGGCACAAGACTATATCCAGGTGTAAAAGAAAGAATGCAAATAATGGCGGCAGGGAGGAGAATGGGTCAGGAGCATGACAAGGCGGAAAGCTTTAACACACTGCCGATTGTACAGATAACAGCTGCAAGGAGAGGCCCTGCAGGAAGAAAAATTGTGGATACAAAGAGGTTGCCTCTCACCCACTGATTTGATATGGAGGCAGAACAGCACCAGGAAACCGGTGATGCCAACCAAGTTGTTAAGTGTATGTAAGGAAGACATGGTGTCTCAAACAGTGCAGACAGACACAAGTGATCACAGTTCAAGGGTGTTTATTAAACTTCAATGGGTTGAATGAATGCCTATCTAACCTTAAATCTAAGGATCGGAGCAAGCTATGACCATCAAATAATAATAACGCAGTCCTAGTGGAGTCTCTGTCAAAGTAAAAGAGCCTATACTAATAAACGTATTGTCACTCCTTACTTCTAAATACAAATGGGGTTGGAAAATGTATGCAAAAGAAATGTGTTCAAGAAACAATATGTCAGGATAGTTGATCAGTTGGCTTCCCTTCCCCACGTTTTTAGCACTGGACAGGGGGTACACTCAAGCCTGAAAAACACTGTGGCTTCTCTGCCATGAGGATGAAGTTCAAAATATAGGTATCTGGGCCTTCTGTGTGAAAATCTCTTTCTCAATAAAAGTCTTTTACTGCAGAGGGCCTGGTGTAACAAACAAGTACAAAAGTTTCTTTCTCTGCAGGATTTTCACATTCACAAGTTCTCGGTTTATTGTTAATCATAGGTCTATCTCAGTCGGGTTAGGACCCCCTTAAACACAAGTAGTTCAAAATTGGTCTCCCTCGATCGGGCTTGGACCATGGGTCTCCTTCAGTGGGGCTCTGACCTTATAATCTCACTTTGTTTACTTTCTTTTTGTTATCAAAATTCGAAGACTTTCGACTGTACGATGGATTTTTCTTAAACCACTGCAGGACCACTTCGATTCACTTCATCCATAAATTTCCCTGTATTGGTTTTGTTTCTGCCAATTCTTGGCTGGGTACCTCACATAGAGACCTTTGATTGAGCACACCCGTGGTGCTGGACCATTCTGCTGCTTTGTCTCTTATCTTCTCTGATTTATATTTCAAACATTCATTGGCAATTGAGCTTTACTTGAGTCTTTCATCACACGCGTTAATATTCTTAGCTATTTCCCTCTTCATCCAATGTTGTTGCTTGTTATTTTGACTTCAACACAGACCGGTCTTGCATCGGTCTGCACAACTCACTGGCTGTTTTGATTTCTCTGGCACTGCTTTGTTCCTGGAGCCAAGGACGGTTGTGTTATGTAGTAGCTACTGTATGTGTGTGTTGACTTGGTAAAGGAGGGAGATGTGTTATGTAGTGACTTTCTGTGGATGCTGTGAGCCTGTGATGTCATATGGAGAGTTGCTGTGTGAATGTTGGAATGTTTACCAGAGTGTTCCACACTCAGACAGTTAGAGCTCCCCTGCCTGGGTGATGGGAGGCAGTGTCATGTCCTGTCCACTTAAGTGCTTACTAATAAAGCTAAGAAGTTACCTAAAGAAGCCTGGAAGTCACTTCGTAACAGCTACCATGGCGGCTGCTTCTCCTCCCCGACTTTGCCAGTCATGCAGGAGGCCCCGGGTTTCTCCGACACATAATGTAGGATTCTTCAGTCTGGTTTCCTTGCCTTACACCCTTTAATATGAAGGTCTCTGGAAAGTAACGGTTTTGCATTGCAAAGGTCAAGGGAATCACCATCCTTGCTCTCCCTTCTCGGTTTGACGCCTTTTTCCCCTCGTTCATCTGCCGTCTGGAAAAAACTGTTCCTTTGTGTGCTTTGTCTCGCTCAGAGTGTGCTCTCATGATCCGCCTTTTATCCGTGTGGGGAAGCTTAATGAAAGTCAGGTGTGACTTGTTACCCGTAATTGTATGACTTTGGTCTTTGCCTGACCATGGTAGTCGGACATGTCAGTTACAATGCTCGAATCTGAGTCTGTTTTCTCCCAGAGCGGACTATCTGTGTGAAAGTGTTCATGTTGGAAAGGGGGCCGAGGGTGGTACAGTTCTCAGGTATCCTACCTGGTAGGATGGAGTAAATGTGTTATGGGGGATGCTGCATTTTGCAATCAGGTATCCCAATCCCAATCCTTCTCCCTGAAGACCCCTCATCCACGTGATCCTCCTGCACTTGCCCACCCGCAGGGTCTGGATCCAAAGGTGATGACTGTGCCCTGGTCACCTGAGAGAGAGATCCCTGGGGACAAGCGGGTGAGACACCCTCTGGTTATTGACATGTAGCACTAGAGTAGCTGCACTTTTCTGACAGTGTGTCCAAAGAACACAACGCGGCAGAAATACGCGAAGGGTGGTACGTTTCAAATTGACATGAGCGAGTGGCATAGTTTATGGGAAATTTTGTGGTGTGTCAGCAGGTTTTGTCCGGTGAACGGAACATTGCTGTGACCGCACGGGCCCTTCCAGCACTTGCATATCGACTATGTTGACATGCAAGATAGATGTCCCTCTTATAAGCACATGCTTATGGTTGTCTGTTTATTTTCCCATTTGATTGAGGCGGGGTCTTTTGCTAAAAAGGATGCAAAGACAGTGTTACACCTTTCCAACGTTGGTCATGGTTACGTAAGAGAAGAATATGTGGTTCGATTCATCCTGACGTATTACCAAGAGTAGGAGATTCGGAGAATGCAAGCGTCTGCAGTCTAGTTGTTCCACGTTCCCTATGGACGTCTGCTCCGAGTCACGTGATCTCACCACGTTTTCAACAGAAGCCTATGGCGAGTCACATGATTATATTTAAGCCGCAGAGACTGTCCTCACATTGTGTCACTACTTTGGAAGACGCTCCAATTCCTCTTCCGTGCCTGCGTTCAGGGATGCTTCCACGTTACCCTTTACTTCCGGGTCTGACTACGCTCCCCGGTCCACTTTCTACCAACACCCATGCAGAGCGTAGAGGAGATATAGCATCATTATCCATAGTGAGTCACCTTCCCGTCCGATTTAGAGGCTTTTTTTTCTCGCCTCCTTCATTAATCCCTTCTCCTATCTCAGGGAATCCAGGAGGATTCAGACTCCTGCACGCACACGCCACTTTGCCAAAAAAGAACTCTCCCCTTTGATCGCTTCCCAATTATCCTTGGAACTTCCAGTAAGCATTCGCACTTTCTTCTTGCTATTCCCTTGTCTTTCCCTAATTCCAGTACTCACCTGTCATTTCTTTATTCAGTAGACTCCATGCTGCAGACTCTCCAAGATTCCACACGCTAGACGCCAACCTTCGGAAGCTCCGGTCATCCTCGCCTCCCAGGGTTTTCTTCCCCAGAGGGTTTCCCTGGGGTTCGTGCTTCTTCCTGCTGGTTGTTCAGTCCCAGTATTGGGAGGAGTAGGGGCCTCAGAGCAATTCTTGCGTTCTGCTTGCTGCGTCCAGACCAACCAGTTTCGACCAGGTTAGTGAGATTCCATTGATACTTCTCAGTGTATTAGTTGTTATCTAATCCAACTAGCGGCAGTTGTAACAGTTAGCGACGACATAAAATAAAAAATAAAAATATTTGGCATAGAAAAAGCCTGGTGGAGCCGCTCTGGTATGGAGCAGCAAATGCAACAGCTTATGGCTGCCATGCAGTCAATGTCCTTAGAGATGCAGACACTTAAACAGGATAATGTTCAGTTAAGGCAACAAGTCGCTCGAGCATTTTCCGACACCCCCCCAATCACCTTACCCATGGGCAAATTCGATGGAGACCCGCACAAATTAAAAGAATTCTTGGATAGTTGTACTATTCAGTTTACTTTCAAACCCAGATATTTTCCAACCGACAAAGACAAGGTTGGGTTTCTCATATCCCATTTGACGGGTCCTGCCCTTGCTTGGGCTACCCCGTTGGTTACTTCAGGCAATGTCATTCTGGATTCTTATCCTGCCTTTTCTAACAGTCTTAGAACCATGTTTAGTCGTCAAGAGATTTCTGTAACAACCCAGGAACGACTCTTGGATCTTAGGCAGGGTCACAAGGACCTCATGACCTATGTCACTCAATTCAAACAATTATCATCGGAAACGGGATGGCCCGATGAGGGTTTACTTACCCTGTTTCGACGAGGTCTGGCTGAAGATCTGAAAGATGAGGTCTCTAAGGTCCCGCGGCCCGCTAATCTGGCTGAGATGATAACCCTGACTATGCAAATAGACTACCGACTTCAGGAACGCACTCAAGAAAAGAAGAAAGGGAAAGGAACCCGATCAGGTTCTGATTCCGCCTATCCTCCAAGTAAACACATCTCTTCCGAGGAACCCATGCAAATCAGTTCCGTAAGGGGTCCTATTTCTGCGGCAGAAAGAGAACGTCGAAAGACTTCCGGACTATGTTTGTACTGTGGCTCATCAGCACACTTGTTACGGGACTGCCCATTAGTTCCTCCCCGCAGATCGCGACCTCTGCCTCCACTGCCTTCGGGAAACGCCATGTCCCTGCCGTAAGGGGATCCGCGGTAGGAGACCAACGACAGCGTTCCCCGGCTAGAATTGGATCTTCTCATGAACCTCTACCTTCCAATTATTCCATGATAGTGCTTTCCTTAACTTTGATTCTGCCAGACCGGACATTGCAAGGTATACCTGCCTTACTAGATTGCGGCGCTGCTGGCAACTTTGTGGATGATCAATGGGCGGCAACCCATGGCATAGAAAGGATTTCCAAAACCTTTTCTACACCAATTCAAAGGGTAGATGGGAGCCCGTTGAGTTCAGGACCCATAAGAGAACAAACTAAACCTGTAACCTGCATGATCACTACCCATAAAGAGATCCTGGTGTTTGATTTGATTAGAACGGCTCATTTCCCAATTATTTTGGGCCTTCCGTGGTTACGTCTGCATAACCCGTATATTAACTAGAAGGCTGGGACTCTTTTTTTGGGTTCAGAGTACTGTGTATCTCATTGTCTGTCCCAAAATTCAGTTGGCATTCACATTCCTTCGGAGGTTACGGTTTCTTCTGAGGTTCCTTCCATTAGTCGGTTAGGAGTAATCCCCGAATGTCATCATTCTTACCTGAAAGTATTCTCCACACCGCAGTTTCCCTCTCTTCCTCCTCATAGAAGAGATGATTGCCACATTGAGCTTCTTCCGGACCAACCTATTCTGTTTGGACGGATGTATGTTCTTTCTCAACGGGAAAAGACCGCTCTGAAAGAGTATCTTCAGAAGAACCTTCAGAACGGCCTTATTACCGAATCCAAATCTCCGGCCGGGGCATCCTTGTTTTTTATTCCCAAAAAAGACACAGAAGAACTTAGGCCGTGTATAGATTACAGAGGGCTCAACAAGATCACTATTCCTGACAAATACCCCATGCCTTTGATAAAGGATATTCTTGAAGCAGTTAGAGGTGCTACTTTTTACACCAAATTAGACCTTCGGGGGGCGTATCATTTAATAAGAATAGCGCCCAATGACGAATAGAAGACAGCTTTCCGTACACCCTTTGTCCATTTTCAATACCAAGTTATGCCGTTTGGTCTGATAAATGCGCCAGCAGTCTTCCAGCGGTTTATGGACCATCTATTTGCTGACCTGCTTCTTCATTATGTAGTCATATACTTGGATGACATTCTAATTTTCTCCAGAAGTTTAGAAGACCACATCCAGAATGTGAATATTGTTCTCAGCCGATTACAAGCTAACCATTTATACTGTAAGGCGGAAAAATGTGAGTTCCATCAAACACAAGTGACGTACCTGGGTTTCGTTCTGTCCGCCCACGGTATTTTCATGGACCCCAAGAAAGTCTCTGCTGTGCTGGATTGGCCTTCTCCTAAGTCTGTAAAAGAAGTCCAAAGATTTTTAGGATTTGCGAACTTCTATCGTAAATTCATTCCTGACTATTCCCAGACTATCCTACCTATTACCCGATTACTTAAGAAAGGAACACATTTTTCCTGGGATCCGCTAGCTCATCAAGCCTTTGAAACTCTAAAGGGGTTGTTTACCTCGGCTTCAATTCTACTCCATCCAGATCAGTCTCGACCATTCATCGTCGAAACGGACGCCTCCCATCATGCGTTAGGAGCTGTTCTCGCGCAGAAAACAGAACAAGGGGATGAGAGACCTGTTGCCTATTTGTCTAAGACCTTCACCTCTTCAGAACAACACTATTCGGTCTTGGAAAAAGAACTACTGGCTATCAAAAGAGCCTTTGAAGAATGGAGGCATTTACTTTTAGGTTCTCCTTTTACTGTAGAGGTTCGCACGGATCATCGAAACCTAAAGGTATTGCAACAGGCGCAAACCACTAATAGCAGACAGGCACGATGGGCTCACTTCTTTTTACCCTACCGGATCGAGTTTACATTCTCGCCAGGTAACCAAAACTTGAGAGCAGATGCTTTATCTCGGAAATCTCCCTATACCACCCGATTTTGCCCTGAAAGGATGTTTCCAAAAACCAGATTTGTCGCCATTGTATCAGATTTTCTACAACTTCTTAAACTAGAAACTGTGAAACACCAATTGAAGTGTGAAGACCTTGCTCTAACTCATCATTTTACAAGGGATCAGGAGTTATACTTCCATGCTAAGCAGGTCCTCATACCTTCCGTTTCTCTACAGACTGAAGTACTACGCCTGTGCCACGATTCCAGAGCAGCTGGACATAGAGGAATACAGACTACCCTTGATCTGGTCCAGCAGCATTTCTGGTGGCCTTCCCTTAAAAATGATGTTCAAGACTATGTCAATGCCTGTCCTACATGTATTCAGTCTAAATCCTCTCGAGCCCCTCCATTCGGTCTCCTTACCCGAATGCCTATACCAGACAAGCCATGGCAAATCATATCTACAGACTTTATTGTAGATCTTCCACCCTCTTCCCGATTCACCACGATAATGGTCACTATAGACTATCTAACAAAATTGGCTCATTTTACTCCGCTAACCAAGCTTCCAGGAGCAGCACAAATGGCAAGACTGTTCATTACAGAAATATTCTCACGACATGGTTTGCCTGAGGTTATCGTCTCCGACAGAGGGTCACAATATACTTCACAGTATTGGAAGAGAGTCTGCCATATTCTGGGAATCAAGAGGGCGCTTAGTTCAGGATATCATCCTCAAACCAATGGGCAAACGGAACGCCTCAATCAGACACTTGAATGTTACTTACGCTGCTTTGTTTCGGCGGCCCAGGATGATTGGATGGATCTTTTACCATTGGCAGAATTTGCCTATAACAACGCAAAGCATTCGGCCCTCAAATCAAGTCCTTTCTATTGTACCTATGGTTATCACCCTTCGTTTATCCCTACAATTGCTCCTCCCTCCTCCAGTTTTCCAGGAGTAGATTGTCTTATATCTGACATTCAGACTGGCCACAAGAAGACTCGCTTAGCCCTCCAAGCAGCCTAAGACAGAGCCAAATGTTACGCTGACATACATCGCCGGGAGATGAAAGAGTTAAAGGTGGGCAACCGAGTTTGGCTGGCCTCTCGATTTCTCCCAAGACAATTGGTACCTTCTAAATTGTCTCCTAGATACTTTGGACCATTTATGATACTTTCCAAAGTAGGAGCTGCTGCGGTTCGCCTAGCCTTACCACCCTCTTGGTCTCGCATTCACCCTGTCTTTCATCATTCTCAGTTGAAACCAGCTGTCGAAGATCGGTTTCATCGATCTGCGAAAACTATTCCTCCGCCAGTGGTTACAGACTCAGGAACCGAGTATGAGGTGGCTAGCATTTGTGACTCTCGGTATCATAGAGGTCGGCTACAATTTCTAGTCGATTGGAAGGGCTATTCTGTGGCTGAGAGAACCTGGGAACCAGCCTCTGCAGTTCACTCCCCTCTTTTGGTACGTCGATTCTACCGCCTGCACCCCGGGAAGCCAGGTTCGCCCCCCAGGAAAAGGGGGCATACTGTTACACCTTTCCAACATTGGTCATGGTTACGTAAGAGAAGAATATGTGGTTCGATTCATCCTGACGTATTACCAAGAGTAAGAGATTCAGAGAATGCAAGCGTCTGCAGTCTAGTTGTTCCACGTTCCCTATGGACGTCTGCTCCGAGTCACGTGATCTCACCACGTTTTCAACAGAAGCCTATGGCGAGTCACATGATTATATTTAAGCCGTAGAGACTGTCCTCACATTGCGTCACTACTTTGGAAGACGCTCCAATTCCTCTTCCATGCCTGCATTCAGGGACGCTTCCACGTTACCTTTACTTCCGGGTCTGACTACGCTCCCCGGTCCGCTTTCTACCAACACCCATGCAGAGCGTAAAGGAGATATAGCATCATTATCCACAGTGAGTCACCTTCCCTTCCCGTCCGATTTAGAGGCTTTCTTTTCTTGCCTCTTTCATTAATCCCTTCTCCTATCTCAGGGAATCCAGGAGGATTCAGACTCCTGCACGCACACGCCACTTTGCCTAAAAAGAACTCTCCCCTTTGATCGCTTCCCAATTCTCCTTGGAACTTCCAGTAAGCATTCGCACTTTCTTCTTGCTATTCCCTTGTCTTTCCCTAATTCCAGTACTCACCTGTCATTTCTTTATTCAGTAGACTCCATGCTGCAGACTCTCCAAGATTCCACACGCTAGACGCCAACCTTCGGAAGCTCCGGTCATCCTTGCCTCCCAGGTTTTTCTTCCCCAGAGGGTTTCCCTGGGGTTTGTGCTTCTTCCTGCTGATTGTTCAGTCCCAGTATTGGGAGGAGCAGGGGCCTCAGAGCAATTTGTGCGTTCTGCTTGCTGCGTCCAGACCAACCAGTTTCGACCAGGTTAGTGAGAGTCCATTGATACTTCTCAGTGTATTAGTTGATATCTAATCGAACTAGCGGCAGTTGTAACAGACAGCCACAAAGTTCCTAGTACGGGAGGTGTTTTCAAGGTTGGAGGTATGCACGGAGATAAGGTCTGATAATGGGCAACATTTTGCCAATTACATTTTCAAGGAAATAACACACCTCCTGGGAATTAAACACAGGCTAAGCACTGTGTACCGACTGCAAGCGGATGGGATTGTTGAGAGATTAAACGGCTTGCTTAAAGAACACTTAGCAAAGCTAACCATGACATTGTTCAAAGACTGGCTATATTGCCTCCCATTAGCACTTTTTGCCATTCGCAACTCACCCGGTAAGCATCATCATTTGACTGTGCATGATATTGTAACTGGCAGGACGATGCAAGCGCTGTTATGCTCACCTGGAATCCAGAGGGACGCCACCCAGCCGGGTTACTCGCTGGTATGCTTCTCAGCTTTGCCCTGATGTGGTCTGCAGGGAAGGTTCTGCCTGAAAATACAGGAGGACTGTGTTCAAGACTGACCGACTGGGGTAAGTATCCTCCCTCCACCCCCATATAATTTCAGTCCCTCTGGCACCCTCTCCTCACCTCTCCGTCCTCCCTTCTTTGCAGGGGCGCGTTGTCTTTCATGGGCGAGTGCGGTCCAGTTACTTCACTGACGCCGGCCCGTTTGATATTGTTCAGGTAGGTCTTATTGCTGTTTTTTAGTTTTGTTGCTATCCTGCATGCCTTTCTTCGTTTAAAATGTTTAAAATGTCTCTTTTTTTCTCCCTTAGGTATGCAGAGCTTCAGCGCGGCGAACTGGCTTGGTTGAGCCCCGCTGGTAAATGATGGTGCATTAAGAGCGCTATGATGCGGTAAGTAAGCGCTATGCACAGCGCTGCAAAGTCTTGCTTTTGCTAACCTGTGTTTTCCTTCCTTGTAGGTCGCAGTGTTCTTCAGCGCGAGTGGAATGTCCGGAGTGGTGCCAGCCGAGAGGCGACCATCCAGGTAAGCCTTTTGAGCAGACCGTAATTTGTAAATGTCTCTACTGCTTTCTTTAATGTTGCCTCTATCTTTCTCTTTCAGGTCGTTCTGTCCGGGAGGCGTGCAGATTCGAGGAAGCTGTTCTCAGTAGCTGCAAGTGTTTAAAGATGAAGACTGCAGGTAAGATGCTGCTGCTAATGATGTTCCTTTTGTCTCCTTGCAGGTTCTGCATCTCCGAGGTTCGAGGGAATAGCTGGACACGATGAGCATCACGTTGCAAGCTGCAAAGTAACACGAAGCATGTTCTGCAGTCAGGGTGTGGTTTATCTAGCCCAGGTAAAGTAGTACCAGGGAAAGTAGTTCCATGCCTGCCACACCCAAAACACTAGACCACATAACTTGGTTCTTAGGAACCAAGCTATGTGGATGCCTCCATGTTGGCTGACAATACAATAAAGTAGTTCCCAAGCACATTGTTTTTCATGGTGTATGAGCCTGGCGCCATAGGCACCAGGACTGGCCCCATGAGGGCTTTTGAAGAGGATGCCAGGCTCTAGATGCCTGAGTCCTGACTCCACCTGGCCAATGGGTTTGCCAGAGGGGGTTTTGGGCAAGGGTCGTGACAGGCGCCTATTCCTCCTGCACATTCAATTTCGGATGCTAGTACCACAGCACAGGTTTTGTGAGAAGAGCTGCAAATGTACCTAACTGAAATGACAAATGCCCTCAAATGCATTACCGGCCAGGTTCAACGTTCAACAAGTCGCCAGACCAACGTTGAGAACAGACAAGTTGACAAAGAGGATGAATTCCCACAAGCACAGCTCCTCTAACGGGCGGATGAAGTACTTGTACGTAACGTCGTACGGAGTTGGCAAGAGCTGAAGTTCACTTGCCCTCAAGTGCATCGTCTCACGTTTCCGACATTGGCAAGGTCATCAGCAGCACCACGGGAGAAGAGAGAAACACAACTTGATGGGAAGTATTACCCAATTATCATTGACATTTTTTACAGCAATAAGACTTTATAGAAAGCCCACTGGTGGAGAAGGAGGTGGGCAGGACACAAGTGGGGGGAATGGAAGAAAGTACAAACACAATGTGAAACGTATAGGGGTAGGATTGTTTTGTCTCTTCCTTGTTTCTCTTCTCGTCTTCTTCTGGTTTCTATCATATACATAAAGTGGGGGTGTGCCCACTGAGAATGGAAAGGGGGCACGCACTAAGAGAAGTATATTTAACACTCAGAAGTTCTATGACTACATTAGGGGAGACACAGCATCTGGAAACATAAGGTACAATGAGATGAAAAGGGTGGGGCGAGAGAGCACTAATGGCAGTTAACTGGACGGACCACGAAGGCCCACCACGGAATAAACACACCCGCCAGGAACCGCAGTAAGGCTAAGATCCTACAGGATCCCTGAGGCCTGAATTCAAGCCGTAAATCAGGAAATGCAGTCAATGTTGGAAATGGGAGTAATAGAGCCCTTTCATAGTCAATGGGGTTCCCCCATTGTCTTAGTGTCGAAACCAAATGGCAGCATCAGATTCTTCATGAACTTCTGGAAACTGAATGAAGTGTCGACATTTGACGCCTATCCCATGCCCCGAATTGAGGACCTATTGGATAGGTTGCGAAAGGCTTCATACCTTACGACAATTGATCTCTCCAAGGGGCATTGACAGATTCATCTCCGCCATGTCGACAAAGAGAACAACGATTTTGCCACACCGACGGGATTATACCAATTCACAGTGCTTCCTTTTGGTTTATATGGAGCTCGGGCAACCTTCCAGTGTCTAAAGAATTCCATCCTAAGAGGGCACGAACAATATGCGGGAGCATACCTAGATGGCATAATTGTGTATAGCACTTCCTGGAAGGTGTACCTACAACACTTTCGTGCTGTATTTTCGGCCCTACACCAAGCAGGACTTCACATCAATCTGAAGAAGACTTCAGTGGCATGCTGGCTTGCCAAGTATCTTGGGTATTACGTAGGCCGGGGAACCATTCAGCCTCAGGAGGATAAACGCACTGCAATCAACAAATTGTCTTTTCCCGCCAATGTTAGACAAATTAGAGCTTTTCCGGGGTTTGTAGGATCCTACAGAAGATTAAGTCCTCATTTATCAACCCTAGTTGCACCACTAATGGATCGGTTAAGGACGGCAACAAAGGGTTCGAGAACTACGGAGAACCGGGTGGAATCTGACAAGGTGTTTCGGAATCTGAAGATGGCCTTAGCCGACCATGCCATCCTGAATTGTCCTGACTATTCTGCACCTTTCTTCCTTCATACTGATGCTTCAGGAGTGGGGATTGGAGCGGTACTGCTCCAGAACAAGCAGCCGTCTCTGTCATCAGTTGGCAACTGTCGCTGCATGAGCAGGCCTATGCCATCATTGAGAAGGAGTGTCTGGCGGTTAAATGGGCTATTGAATTGCTGCAGTATTATCTATTGGGCCGACAGCTCACATAGGTCACGAATCTTGCACCCCTTGTTTGGATGTCACAAAACAAGGACATGAACCCTCAGATTTTATGATGGTTTCTGGCATCATATAATATGATATGATGTGGCATTTGTAACACGCCTATACACAAGTGTTTTAAGGCGCAACGAGGCAAGGAAGGGGGAACAGAGGGAGGACAGAGGCCACGATCTTACTGGGCCAAGTGATACTGAGATTGCGCAAGTGCAGGGCAGGGGGAGGGTAAAAGTGCCAGGGGAAAGGGGAGGGGGCTGTGCTGTACATGGGATCATAACAAAAACAAGAAGTGTGGCCGGCAGGTGGCAGACAGCAGGTGTCCAAAAGTGCAGGTAGGGGGACTGTAGGGTTACAGATACAGACTCAAGTGCAAGGGTTGCCGAGAGGTAGTGTGGATGTGCAACCGGGCGGGCAGAGACCTGGGCCCGAAATCAGAGGGTAGCCAGGTGACCAATGCAGTATCAGACAGGAAATCAGCAGGAGAGAGGAAGAGAGATGGCAGAAGCAAAGAAGAAGGGCTTGAGGTGCTTCCGGAACCAGAGATGGTTCTCCTCAAGTTTCAGAGAGGCAGGGAGGCTGTTCCAGAGGGAGGCCCCAGCCGGAGAAAGAGATCTACCACCAACTCATTGCTTGCAGAAGCGACTGACCCCTGAGGGAGTTGGAGGTGGAGGATCGAAGAGCTCCAGTAGGAAGGTATTTACGAAGAGAGAGCTGGCGGTTTTGCGAATCCAGGCCCCAGAAGGCCTTGTGGACAATGCAGAGGGTCTTGGATGTAATCCTTGCAGCCACTGGGAGCCAATGCAGAGATTTCAGTGCCGGAGAGATACGATCCCTGGGCTTGAGGCCAAGGACAAGTTTTGCAGTCCTTTTCTGGATGAGTTGCAGAGGGCAGAGAGTAGAAGCAGACAGATTTCGAAAGAGGCTGTTGTAGTAGTCCAGCCTGTTAGTCCGAAAAACAAAATTCAAATTCCCTTTGGCCTAGCCCCACATGGGCGACCACTTGCTAGTCTCCAAATCTACCTTGGAGGGTGTGGATCACTATGCCCCCCCTGCTCTTGTATCTCAGGGTGATTGTGCACTGTGTTACTCCTAAATTGCTATGCTATGGACACACAAACATAACCTAATACCATAACCATAAGAATAGACACAAAATACAACATACACGACAAACCAAACACTAAGAAATGACACGAGAAATAAGATAACAATGGACACAAATGAAAACACACAAGTCAGTTTCAATTATAATAGATTGGATACATTTATTCATGCACAGCAAGGCATGATGCAAACACTACTATAATGCAAAACCCGAATTTTCACGCTTTATGCTCTGGGTACAAATCTGCAATGCAATAACTGTACGCCTATTATCCAGTCCTTCTGGATCTATCATGTCTAATAGCAAAATACATATGGCAAGTGTCAGCATTCAGCATTCCTCTACAATTCACACCACACTTCACACTTTCTCTCTAAGACAATCCCTGTCTGATTACCCCTTCTATCTAACCAAAAGCTCTGTGTGAGTGTCTGCCCAATTCCCCATTGCACGTGTCTTATTCAGATCAATTAGCAATACTCCACTCTGCCATGTGAAAGCTTCCCATTCTCGTCTCTCTCCTCTCCAGCTTCCTTGCAACCAGCCAGTCAGTCAGGGCCTCTCTCTCTCTTTGGCGCCTTAGCGGTCTGCATCTGGTGCCAAAGCTCTGCCAGTCTCCCTGCTAGATCGATGTGCATCAGCTCTCATCAGAACTCTTCCACAAGCTTCCGAACTCCCAAAGCCATCCGATTCTGCTGCACCCAAAACACTTCACGAAAGCCTCTAGCAATGCCACACCAAACACCTCGCTTCTATCTCAAAGACTACAAGGCACTTAATATAACAGGCCTCATTCTCTAGCAAATGCAAATGGCTGAATAATATGTGGATAATCTAATGTCGCTACTAATCAGAATGAATGATGGATAACTACTCCGGATGAAATGATGGATAAATGAATCCCTAAATGAGTCACGAATTACTAATGATTCACTAAATGAGTAATGGAGTACTAATGATAACATACCAGGCTTCTTCATACAATGGACCTCATTACGTGTTTGGAGGCAGCCATGGCGCTTTTAGCGCCATGGCTGCCTCCAAACTCGTGTCCGGGTTCTCGGAATGGGGTCTTACGGGGTAAGTCTCCATTCTGAAAACCATTCCCCATTCCCATTCAAGCCCCTATAGGGCAAATAGCGGGTCCGTTATTAGCTCTCTGGTCCCTTAGCGGTTCCCGCTAGGGACTCCTGGTAAAACCAGCCGGCCTTAGTGGGACCCACTAAGGGACCTCGGAATGCAGCAGTAAGGGGTTAACGGCACCGGCATCCTTACAGGTGCCGTTAACCCCTTACTGCCGCACTTGTAATGAGGCCCAATATCTGGTTTTACAAGCCTAGCGAGAACCAGAGCTCTAGAGACAGTGAGCTTCTGGGCGAAGGAGAGGAAAGGAAGAATACCTCTGAGGAGGTGCAGTTGGTAGTTTGACTTCTTAGAGACTTCAAATATGTGAGGAGAAAAGGAGAGTGTGGAGTCGAAGATGACCCAGAGGTTTTTAGCCGCACAGGTGAAAGCAGGAAGAGGGTGTGATACTGGAAATTCATCGGAGGGACAGGGCCTCCGTATCCTTGTCGTCCTTTACTGCTTTTTATCGTGTGTTCTGTTGTGTTTTCTGTGCAGGAGTTAATGTGGGACTCCTGCCGGTGCAGCTTTCTCTTTTTGTTTGGTGTACAGACCCATGGGATACCCTTGTGGCACCCATGGGTGGGGGTACAACCCTGTGCCCCCAGTGTATGTTTTGGGCACTTGTGTGTTGCCCACAGAGCAGGGTATGGGCTGGTGACAGCTCCATGCTGAATTTGACAGGTGCTCTGAGTATCCTCCATTTTGGGATACCCAGGCCCTGCCATTGGAATCAGTTGATTCCTGATAGGAAACAAGATGGCCCCCATGGCCTTTTGCTTTCTATTGCCTGTTACCTTGTTTTCCCAAAGTCCTGGGAAGCCCTGACTCTGTCCCTTCCCCCTGACCAGCTGTTCGGGGAAGTTCCTTATATGGTGTTGTTGTGAAGTCCAGGCCATATTTGCTGGAGCCTTCCCAATGACTGTATGTTGTGGGTACGCCTGTGGGTGGGACCTGGGTGAATGGAGTGTGTGATGAATATGCATTCTGTGTTGTGGGTGTCTAGTATCTGGTGGTTGATGCAATGACTGAGACAGCCCTCCCTGAAACCGGTATGAATACAGTGTGGAGTGTTGAATGGCTCGGTACTTGTCCCAATACACATAAGTTGTGAGTGTCTGGAGAGAAGTGAATGGCCTGAATGCACTGTGTGCCTGATTGGCTGCCTGCCTGCATGAATGCCCTTAGTCGTGATTGCATGCTTGAGTGTGACCCATCGGAATGAATGGGAGATCAACAGTATATCTGGGGACCTCTCACTGCTAGGAATCGTGTTCATAAGTGTTCAGAAGCTGAAGAGTAAACTGGAGTGAAACTGAAGTTTAACCTTAAAGCCCTGCTGGAAGAGAAGAATTGCTGTTGCTCTCCTTCACAATCTGAAAGCTGCTGTGTCTCCAAGAACTCACCCAGAGAGGACCTGGTAAGGCACCCTCTTCCCGTGCTACGAGGGACCATCGTGCACCAGCTGATCTTTGCCAAAGCTCCCTGGTAGACAGACCTACGACCGGCTGCCGACGAGAGACGGCTGCCGAGACGGCTGCCGACCGGAGACGGGAACTGCTGCGGAATCCCAAAGAGAAGCCCCCGGACTGTTGTCCGCCACTATCGACCTCCGCCGTCGACGACCGGAGCCGCCGTGTTCCCGTTTGCATAAGAACTTCATTTGATCCAAGGACGCTCTTGTCTGCATCGCCGCCCGCTTTATCCCGCCGGAGAAGGCCCGACCGTCAACGTGCCGAGGAGCATCCGCCGGTGGGTTTCCCGCCACCTAAAGACCACAGAGACGCTGACGACCCGACGCCTTTGCTGGGCCACAGTTCTTCGTTATCTCTTTGTGGTCCAGAACTATCGTCACCGAGGTGCCCCACACGCCTCTTCCTTGCAGGACGCCAACGCTCTGTCGTCAACGAGCACCGCTAGGAAAGAAGCTGCCACTTCACCACCGTAGTTCATCCCGTTCTTCGCCAGACGTTCGACGACCTGTGACTCCTGCCTTAAAGGGAGGGCACTCATGAAGGGCCGTTGATTTCCCGTCGACGAACACTACAATTCCAGGTACATTGGGGCTGTAGAACTATTGTAGAGGGAAATAAGACTCATAGAACAATATATGGACTGGGCTTGTGATACATCTTTGCTTTACAGGTTGCCCAGGTGGGGGGGATATCCACACAGAACTGTGCCTAGTTGGTAGGGGCCAGTATTCTGCCAATTGTTCAACCATCTTGCTTTCCTTCCTCTCTCTACTGCTGGTTTCCTCTTTATTGATCTGTGTGACATTTTGGCAGTATAGTTAATGCACTATAATGAGATCTGATAATATGTGTGGTACCACTGTAGAACTGTATGTATTTACCATTGTTGATTTTCTAATCACAAAGTGAGTTATTGTGATAGTGTACATAACCTTGTATATTAATTATATAAAGACTGTGTTTTCAGTAATACAGTGTGTGGACATTCCTTTGTGGGGGCTTGGGGACTACACTGTATTTAAGAACCAGCCTGCATCACCTCATGAGAAGCTAGGCCTTGATTGCTTGACTGCGTTACCAATAATAGAGAATCTTGGCTGGAGTCCTCTGGGCCTCTCCTCTACCATATAGAGAGCGGACGTACAGACACCCCCTCCAGTCTTTACAGAGGGCGAAGGGAGGCCGGCCAGAGAGTGACAGGAAAGGTGGGTACAGGTATGCCTATCAGGCATTACAACCCTTCTGCCTTACGATTATACATCATTCACGAAAATTACTAACCCAGGCTGACTTCCTGTCGTGAGCGCATTCCCTGTCCGAACGTCAGGGCTTTGTAAGGGGGGGTCTGTGAGGAAACGTCTGTGACCCATGACTCCAGGGGCCAGAGAGCACAGAGACGTCAAGGCTGGGTCAGGATGAAGGAGAGGAGGAGGTATGAACGAGTGGCCGCAGCAACAGTAAAGTGGGGACAGCTGAAATGCCAGGTGAGGCTAATGAGCAGTGTTGTTTTTTTCCTTTTTTTTGCACACCTGGGCATGAGAACAGGGAATCAATGACGTGGAGCCAGGAGAGGAGAAGGCCGAGGGGGCTGCCAGCAGTGAGGAGGCATATGTGTGGGCTTTTTAGCCGAGTGCAAAACAGGAGGAGCAGCAGAGCAAGGGAGCGGGTGCCGGCGAAACCTCAAAGATAGCAGGCACAGTGGAATATCAGCTGTGAACGTTAGCAGCAACATGACAGAAAACAGAGGCCAATTTACAGCCTGACTTGAGGAACATCGCCCGAAGGATATATTGCTACCAGCAGGACTCCCGAGCTGTTTCGAAGTGAGAAATATGGTGCCTGGAAAGAAGACACTATGCGCCGATGAACATTTGGAATCTGACAATTGTTTTGATATAAAACGTGGAACGCTGCCCATAAGGCAGAACAGCTCACAATTGGATGCTGTGTGAATGTCTCCCTTCCGACAAGCTCAGGGTGTCTCGTGTTCCTTCCTTTCTGGTGCTGGCTACAGGCAGGCGAATAAAGATCCAGAGGTCAGCACAATTATGTCATTGCTAATTGCAAACTGTTTGCGGGGTGGAGCAGGAAGCAATGTGGCACAACACCAGGAGGGGGTAGGTCTGTTTGCTCCAATCATGTCTAACTAACATATGTCTAACTATAGGGGTATGACATAGTCTAAACAGTCAGCTTCATGAGAACTGAGAAGAAGTGAAGTTTGAAATGCAACTGTTTCTAACTGTATATACAATGTATTAGCAATATAAAAGTGTTGTCCGCTGTGAACAATTTTGCCAGCTCTCCTCAATCAGTTCCATGCCACTTTGCTGTTTGATTTGTGCTTACACAGCTGTAATAAACAGTTACTTCTTGCCTGGTGTGCGCTCCTTTTTGGGCTACTACTGGTAACTTATCTATTACGAGCCCTACCGGACCCCTAAAACACTGTCATCGAAATACTTGAGGTTGAAGGAAGCCCAAAAACTACAGCCATAATATATGGGACAATTTGAGGTGGTAGAAGTGTTAAAACCTAATGTGATATGGTTGCAGTTAATGAAGAGTATGAAAATACACCCAGTATTTCATGTTTCGGTGTTAAAACCAGCAGTGGCAGGGGTTGGAACGCAAGAGTTACTGGCTTGTGACAGTGAGGATCAAGAGCAGTACGAAGTGAGGAGAATCCTGGATTATGAGAGACAATCGAAAACATTGTGGTGCTATTTGGATTGAGTGGGCTACCGGCCAGAGGACAGGTACTGGGAGCCAGCAGCAAATGTGTATTTACCATTGAAGGTAAAGCAGTTCCATCAAAGGTATCCGGAGCACCCAGGGCCTTTGTTGGAGAGGGGAGGTACTGTAAGGAAATGGGGCTTGAAAGCCTGCGTCAGAGTGGTAAGGTGCAGGGGAGGTTGAGGCGCCAGCGGGGGACTCCAGTTTCTAAGTGCTTCGGTGATAGGGCATGCACGGCACGCACAGCAGCAGTGAAAAGCGGGTGGCGTGCTTCCCCAGGTGCTTGTGATTATCACCAGGAAGCACGTGCCCCTTTGTGAGCTGCCTCGTTGTTAGTTTGTGGTGACTCCACACCAGTCTGGCATACAACATGGAGGCACAGGGCTGCAGTGAAGGATCTGGTTGCCTGGGCTGCAGTGGTGATGTTTCGGGAGAGGCAGTCTCCCGCTTGATGAATTCCAGACAAGCATGGGTGGCAGTGAAGTCAGTGGGGCCCGGGCTGCGGCAGTGAACGCCTGCATCTCATGGATGCGTGATGCTTCATGCCCTTGAACCTGTTTGGGGATTCTGGAGCCTCCTTTAAGTGCATGTTCGATTTGGGGAGCAATGAATGATGGCTGTGGCAAGGTGTTACAACATATTTGGTTTTGTTTCAGAGCTATTCACTATGAACTGTTACAGACTATTTTTTGACTCACAAGGAGTGTGGAACTGAATTCATTGTTAAATTGGAGCTGTCAATACCGATGAACCTGGAGGATGTCAGGGTCAATTTAAGCATGCAAGCAATTTATGTACAAATGTCTATGAAGTAAATTGGTTTGGTGATATATTCAGCAGGAGTATATGTTCAGGCAGTTTGAAATACAAAGGTATATGACAGATGCAGGTGTGCTGGGACAGGAGCATTGTGGTTTAGGCTGTAAAGGATTTCTGGAAAAGAGTGAGATTACAGGCTTTTGGTATGTGTACTTTCCCTTTGACTGCCTTCCCATCCATTATCTCTTCCTAAATCTCTTTCTGGTTACCCTATTTCCCTGTAACTATCCACAATTTCTACCTAACCCCCCTATCCCCATTGGTTGCCTTGAGGTGGCCTGTGTATCAAAGTGGGGATCTCTTGCCAACCAAAGTGGGAGGGTCATGTTGTTAAGATGGATTTCTGAACTCTGTCCTGGAGGGGCAGAGGTTCAGAAGGCCAGCCTAGTTTCTTGGAACAGGGTAACCTCTAGACAAGCCAGACCAATCAAGGTAGCGATCGCGGCGGTCAAGACTAGGTCTCAAGAGGGGTGAGGGTGACTGAAAGCCCGCAAATAACACACAAAGCAAGGACACTTACAAATCACTCCAAGCAGGTGTTATATTAAAAATATAGACACATTTATTACAAGGCCTTTGTAATATTGACCATAGTAAAGAATCACGATAAAACTCAAGTAAACCAACACATCACAATCAAATACAATATATATACAATTATCGAAGGGTCTAAAGAGTTAGAAGCAGACCACCTAGATGGGGAGGAAAATAGGCAGTGCAAGTAATCGTTAGACCCAGTTCGCCTTCAGAGGCCACCTAACTAGAAGGAAGTCCGAGCCCTACGAAGAGTGGAGCCTTGTGCTTAAAAGTACCTGCACACGCTGGTGCCAACGGGCCAAGGGGAGTCTCTTCAAGGAAATCAGGCAGTTCAGACCGGGGAACAAAGGAGGACGAACAGATCTCCACTACTCAAGCGCGGCCTCCACTTGTGGGCAGAAGCAGAGCGCGAGTGCGAAAAAGGCGTGCTGTTTAACACAGCGAGGAAAAGCTACAGGCTCCTGCAGGAGGGTGACCGGTTCCTAGCGTTGCTACTCACCGGTCCCCGATGCAGGGAGACCCAGGCTTCTCCGTGTCAGTTTCAGTGCTGGCAGGTTTAGATACGAGCAGGGGACGTCTCGGTGTTGTGTAGATTCCGCTGCAGCAGAAGTTAGAGTTGAGGATGTCCCAAACGCAGTGAACCCGCACAGATTGTTACCACAGCAGGGCAACGAAGCGGCTGTGTGTATTTCAGCCCAATGTACACTTCCCACTTCAGACCTGGGAATGCCTAGTGTACGAATCGTGTGAGAGTGCTAAGGACTCGGAATACAACACAACCTGACGGCAGTAACAGAGCAAGACTCCTGTGTAGGCTGGTCAGTTCGCTGGAAGACCCAGGGACGCTTCCGAAGGCTTACATGCAGGAGATGATGAAGATGCCGAGAATAGTTGTTCCCACTATTCCAAAGGGTCGAAGTACCAGTACCGGCCTTCTCGTTCGATCAGAGGCAGAATGGGCTCACAGGGTGACAGCAGTGCAGAGGAGCAGTCCTTCAGCGGGTCACCAGCGATTCCTCGGTTCAGCCTCGTAGTTGCAGGATACTTGGCTCCTGTATCCTTTGTTCGTGAGAACTCGGGAGATCGACATGGTAGTGGTGTTTCCAGCCTCCTCTTATCCAGAGTTCCCTTCGCGCCAAAACAGAGAGGACCCAATGGGAGATCTGCTCACAAAACACTCACACCAAACGTGGACCTATCACGGACCACTGTGGTACCAGGCATTCAAGACACACTATACTCTCTGGCACCCAGGATGTGTATTGGGACCAGACATCCCAGCCCACATCTTGAAGGCACACACAAGGCCTGTAGAAGCCCGCGAAAGCATCTGTGTTTCGCGGGAAAGTACATGCCCAAATAAGGAAGGCCCCGGGTCGGCTCAACCTGGGGGAGGTGAAGGGGGCAAGATGGTCAGCGGGCAGGACAAAGAGCCTCGTGGTCTGGCCATTTTGGAAGCCAGGCCACCATTTTGGGCTAAGCCCGAGAAACGCGCTTAAACAGCCAAAAGGAGCTCAAAACACAAAGAAACGATCGCTGCCACCAGTCCCGTCCGTGATTCACTTGCACCGTTCGTTTACAATCCAAAGAGAGTGTCTAGGGCCTGTAGAGTGACTAGAGACCCAAGAGAGCAGTAACTTAGCTTACAGTGCCCTCTTGTGTCATGTTGCGCGAAAGCTGCAACATGATAAAAAGAACTACGGAAAACAACATTTCCCGGTACTGATTGTCTCAAGGGCATGTCAGTTTCCCTTGTAAGAATGGAGCAAAAGCCCAGAGGAGTGCGACAGAAGGCTGCGCTTCTCTGGCAAAGTCTAGATCAGGGTGTAAAACAACAGCAAAAAGTTTGGGGGTTGCCACATGGAAGGAAAATTACCTACAATTAAGAAATCTTTCCTAACACATGTACATGTGACATCCGTGGTTAGGTTGAGGGTGCGGATAGCACTTTTGACCCCTGAGCGGCATAAACCTCCAGAAGGGTC
Source organism: Ambystoma mexicanum (assembly GCF_040938575.1). NCBI lineage: Eukaryota > Metazoa > Chordata > Amphibia > Caudata > Ambystomatidae > Ambystoma > Ambystoma mexicanum. The sequence goes on from NC_090932.1 coordinate 1,294,230,805, forward strand.
TGTGAGGAGTCAAGAATGAAACCCAGAAACAAATAAGTTATGGTTTTGGAAAAAGACTCTTATTGATCAATAAAAAAGAGATTGGCAAAATGCCTCAATGTCCCTGCACTAGGGGTGTTTCCCTGGACCCCACTAGGCGGTGGTCAAGATTAGATCTCAGGAGGTGTGAGGGTGACTGAAAGACCTTAGTGAGCACACACAGTAAAGGACACTACAAATCACTGCCAGTCAGCGGTGTGTATATATATATATATATATAAAATACATGTACATTTGTTCAAGGCCTTTGAACTCATACACAAACCAATTATCAACAGTAATACATAAAACAAATACAACACTACTATAACACATATATACAATACCAAGTGGCCTAAAGGGTTAAAGCACATAATGGGTCCACAACCTAATAGGAAAGGGAGCAAGCAGTGCAAATAGACTTTAGGCAGTTCTTCATGAATCAATTGCTAAATGAGAGGCAGCCCAGTCCCTACGAAGAGTTAAGCCTAGGTCTCAAATGTACTTTTAAATGCTGGTACACGCGATAGTGCAGAAGGGCGAAAACGGGGTCTCTTGCAGAGGCTGTAGAAGCTCAGAAAGGTGGCTAAGGCGGTGAAGAACAAGTTCTCACTATTCGTGGAGGGTCTCCCCAAAAAGGCAGAACACGTTCCAGGAGTTGCGAATCGGACAGTAGTACAGGCTACCTGTGGAAAGGTGAGTGACCCTCAGTGGAAACTTGTGCGTAAAAATGGACGGATGCACTAGGGGCCACCGACAAGGGTTGTAAGTAATTACCGACCCCGGGTGCACTACGGACCAAAATGCAGGTTCAAATGTGGCAGTTGTGCGGCTTTCAGCAGCAAAGTTACAGCAATGATTCCTGGGCGGGACAGTGGCGATTTCTCCACTCTTGGTGAAGGGATAAAGCAAGTTTCACTACAGCAGGCTTCCGGTCACAGAGGGGCACAGCAGCAAAGCTCCTGCGAAGTTTGTCACCAGGGCTGGGCGACACAGTAACAGCTTGTACTCCGGTTCAGGCGCTCTCTCTTTATTCCAGACCTGGGAATGCCAAGTGTCTGAAATTCGGTGTGAGTGCCGTGAACACAGAGCTTGCGATGTACCACGTTTCAAATGTCAATTTGAAACGGCGGCGGTTTCAGAGCAAAGGTCCTGCGCAAGCTGGTCAGTTCACTGTATGGCCCAGGCAGAGGCTTACTTGCAGGCTAAGGTGCCGTGAATAGTTAGTCCCACTATTCAAATGGGTCGAAGAGCCTTTTCAGACCTTCTGGTTCAATCAGATGCAGTATTAGTGCAAAAATATGAGGCTACTGCAAAGAAATGAAGACACAGCAGTCACGAGAAACAGATATATAAACAACAGTTTATTTGGCACTCGAGCGGTCTCGACTTTGGCAAAGCATGTATACAGGCATAGAAAAAGTGAGCTAAGACATGTGGGAGTAGATGTACTTTATACACATTCGTAATACCATGATGAATTCGAGCTAGCTCATCACGTGATGATGACTTGTGACCTATAGACCTACAGACGTGGACATTTTACCATGGCAACATGTGTTAGAACACTCCGAACACAAGGTAACATTCCTCATGCTACTTTATCTATATCATTGCTAGACTAAAAGGTCAGTCTGTATTTCTACTCACTAGCTCGATCCTTCACAACAACATGTGCTGTGAATTATGCTTCGCTTTAATTGTCTGGATGCACATTCACAATTAGCTGCAGGAAAACAACAGAGTCAAGGAAGACAGGATATCACCTAATGTACAGATTAGCTATGTTCGTGCCAGTGCTTTAAGGCTCTCTGTTAAAGAGAAACAATGTGCTCAACGGTTTCAACATTCCTGTGCAGTGGCATGTTTTAGGGAAGCTTCCGAAGCTGTGACTTTGTGAGTTCTCACCGTGTTGAGAATGAAAACTCGGAAATGAGAGCAAAGCAGCCAAGATGGTGTTTTCGGAAACCGTGATGGCGCGGTTCAATGTGTTCGTGCTTAGGCCAACATTATAATTTAAAATACATATGCTTTTACAAACCCTCCTTTTGGTCTAAGCCAACGCATTGCTAGAATTATGTGATCATGTATCATCATCATCATCATCAGAACAACCAGAGTCATCACTGTCATCTATATTGATAGACATAAACTGTTTGATAGTGACTTCTTGCATTATCAAGGCATTGGTCATATTTACAGGAGGATGAGGACCAGGTCTTATTTTCATTAGGGATCTAGAACAACAATCACCAAGTGCAGAACCTAACATGGGCAGACATTGCATGCAGCAGCAGAACAATAGTATTACGCCAATGATAACAGCAAGTGCTGAGAAGATTTTCCAACCCCAGGCTCTGAGCAAATTCCAGGCCCAGGTTTCTATGTCCCAATCCCCTTCGGGAACGTGAACTTCAGTACTAAGTATGTGTAATCGTTTAATCCCTTGGAACACTGTGGGGGAGGAGTCCGTTACGTACACACAACACGCGGACATGACCATTTTTCATACAGCACCACGTTTAGCTAACATGACGTCTAGAACCATTCTATTCTGAAGAGCCACTAACCTAATTGCTTTTTGTTCCAATGTCATGTTTAACAATATGTCAGTAGGTTCATTGATAGTGTTCTCCAACACTCTAGCCAATTTCCTAATATCTTGTGAATTAATAACTTGTCCCCAAAAAGGAAACATGGCTTTCCCTACATCACCCACTACCTGGAGGGTGGTATCATCATCTATTCCCCTCCTAGGGTGATGTTTCAGTATTTCTGCAGTGGATGTGACATAAACTCATTGCAGCAATATACCCACAAAACAATTACCCTTCCAATCTTTAGGTAACCAAGGATAGGTTTCTTTTCCACAAAGTAAATGGGTTCCGCAATGTATAAGGTTCTATTTTCGTTCATCAAAACAGCAGTGTTTATACATTTATCATATGTGCCCATATACCAAGAACCTTCTTTTCTCAAACAAAACGGTACTATATCCGAATCATGATTAATGGTGTAAGATGGAGGAATTGTTTCCCTGTTTTCTACTGGTGCCATTCTAAAAGAGATCATTCTCAAAAGAGATCAATGTTTTCTAATGTGGTAATTGCATAGGCAGCAGTAGAAGTACCATCAGGTAGTTTAAAACAAGAGCCATCATTGGTAGGGCCTAGCATGTTCATCAGTATTTCTAGTGGAGGCAATATTTGTTGTCCTCTTATTTGCAAAGACAGAACATCCTAATGGTAGCAAAACTAGTCGATTGAATTCATTGATGCTTGTCACATCAATGTTACCAGTGGCACTTTCATTCCACTTACCAAAAAATAGGGATGTAAAGGATGCATAGCAAGAAGTCAATAGTGGAAGCGGATAGATATACCACCCCAATCCTTTCTCACGTGTTGTGGTAGATGAGAACATACCCAGCAGTTTGTTTTGTTCAGGATTGCATGCGTTGCATTAATTATTTGTATGAGTGCATTATTATGATAACCTTCCAGTGTTTTAGATCAAGAGGACGGAGTGTGTGAGAGTGTACATAGAGAGGAGACAAAGTGGTGCTCGCAGTAGGCAGTAATATACTAAGCGGATGTGAATTCTCCTAGTACCATAATACAGGTATTAATATGATCACAACACAAGCTGCAAGTGTGATTATTATAAACTTCTCTTTGGTGGACCACAGCCCTCTAGATTTGGGCTTCCCAGTGGCAAAGCTTTCTATGTCCTTGTTTCTATGTGCCCCAAAGATAGGCATAGTTTTCAGTGTCCGTTAAGAAGCCTCACTGAAACAGGCTTTATAAGTTCATCCGTAGGTGGCACTTGACCAGGTTGCCGATTTTGCTTGCAGTCTTCTTCTTGGCCTTCCCCCCTCTGCAACTTCTCGAACCGTCTTCAGGGGGATTGGAGGGAAGGCCATTGGTTTCTTGTGGGTGCAGTATACAAACTACACTTTCCTAATCTATCAAAATCTCATTCCCTAACTACTATTTCCGTGGTCAAAGGTTGTACCTTGTAACTCCAGGTACAGTGTGATCGGTGAACAATAGAACAAGGTCTGAAGAAAGTGAAGAATGCTCAAGTTGTTTGGACTCAAAATGTTGACCCGGATCAGAATGGGATCCCTCGTTCAAAGGCACATTTTTTAAATCAGGATCATCAACCCCCTCTTTAACCCATTTGTCGCAGGGTAATGGCAAGGGCCCTCGTTTTCAGTTGTGCTGTATGAATTCAGTGGCGTTTTCTTTCAACTCGAACAGCCGTCTGAGTAGCCAGTAGCCCCTGATATGGTGCTTTCCAACGAGCTGCAAGGCAGGACTTCCTCTCGAAGTCCTTCACCAACACAAAGTCCTCAGGTTGAATGCGATGACCAGGTCCTTCGTATTTCCCAGGCAAAGCAGCTTGAACCTGTTGGTAAATCAAACACAGGTTTTGAGTCGATTAGTCACAGTAATCGGTTACTAGCGGGTACTCTATCTCACATGTCTCACGGTTGAAGTGCATGGAACAGTTGTAGCGCATGGAACAGTTGGAGCGTATGGAATGGTTGATACGCATAAAACAGGTTGGAGCGCATGAAACTGTTGGAGCGCATGGAACGGTTGGAGCGCATGGAATGGTTGGAGCGCATGGATCGGTTGAAGAGCATGGAGCGGTTGGAGTGCATGGATCGGTTAGAGTGCATGGAATGATTGGAGTGCATGGAATGCATGGAGCATGAAGGCACTCGATCTCAAGCACCTACTGAAAACCACCATGTCACCACACTTACTCTGTTCTATACACCACCACTTAACTAGAACACAGCGATACTATGACACATTCGGTATAGCTGTTTTCATACCAACACCTGCCACATACTCCCCATCATCCTAACTAAACACAGCAGGTTGCACACCCGCCAGCCTAGGTGTTCTCCTCAGGCCTAACGCAGCCAGAATCAGTCTGGTATCACCCTGCCAGAACGAACACATACTCCCAATCTCCCAACCACCACAGCTACCACTAAGGAGCAGCTATCACACGAGTGCCACACCTGCTGCACACATATCCGGTGTACACACGCACCTTATGATGCTTTCTCTCTCTCTACTGACTTGAACTACGGTCCCTGAGGGCGTTCAACCTACCAGGGTCTAGAGATCATACCAATGGTACATAAGGCGCTATATAAATGCAAAGTAACATAACATAACATAATTTCCTAGGTCTGGGTGCATTCCATATATTAGCAGGTCTCAACATGACAATCTCGCAGGGAGAAAGTCCTGTTCTAGACTGAGCTGCTGTCCTCATTGACAGTAAGGCTAATGGTAAGGTGTCAGACCATTTCAGTTTGCCATGTGCACACACCTTTGCTAGTTTATTCTTAAGGATACCGTTATGACGTTCCACTAAACCGGTACTCTGCGGATGCCTCACTGAATGAAATCTCTTATCTATTTGTAGCGCCTCGCATAATTGTAGTATGATAGCCGCTATAAAATGTGGCCCATTATCGGACCAAATTACTCTGGGTAATCCAAATCTAGGGAAATACTCTTTTAGCATTACTTTTCCAGTGGACATAGCAGTGTTAACCTTCAGAGGGAAAGCTTCAACCCATTTACTATAAGCACATATCACTACTAACACATACTTGTAGTTTTGGCATCTCTCCATCTAGATGAAGTTAAAGTATATCACTTCAAATGGCATAGCAGGAGGTCCAAAACTACCTTTGGGTGCTGGTGTACCCTTACCAATGTTATGTTGTAGGCAAATCATACAGTTCTGAACTAATTGTTCTGCAGCTTTGGGGATGTCATTGTTGTACCAAACTGTGTCTGAGTGTCGACAAGTGCTTTTTGCACTAATAGGTGCTGGCCCATGTGCCATAGTAACTATCGCTGTTACATATGCGTTGGGCAGCATCCATCTCTGTTCTTCCCGGTCAATCCAACATCCTTCCTTATCCAACACTGCAGGTCCTGAAGCCCAAGATTCAATCTCTTCCTTTGTGGCCTCAGCCTGAATCTCTTTCACACTACTAATGCCCTCCTCCATCATCCCAGTTTCAGCAACCCATTTAGCAGAATCTAACACATACATGTGTGGGTGTGAGTCAGTGGCAGTTTGTTTAGCTATTTTATCTGCAAAGGTGTTTCCTTTTCCAATGTCGTCAGTCACCCTCTGGTGTGCTGCACATTTCATTATAGCTAACTGTTTGGGAAGGGCTAATGCAGATAACAGTTGTACTATCAAGGGGCCATGCTGAATTTTTGTACCATGAGATGTTAAAAATCCCCATTCAGCCCATAACCTTCCAAAATTGTGAGAGACTCCAAAGGCGTACTGACTATCAGAATAAATATTAACACTAAGCCCTTGAGAGATCTTACAAACTCTAGTCAAGGCAACTATCTCCGCAGCCTGGGTGGAGTTGTGTGGAATTCTCTTGTTTTCAATAATGTTTTCTAATGTGGTAATTGCATAGGCAGCAGTAGAAGTACCATCAGGTAGTTGAAAACAAGAGCCATCATAGAATAGCTATCCATCTGGTGATGTCAGTGGTGTATCGCTTAAATCGATTCTGCCTTTTGTATCCTGCTCACTAACGTACAGGCAGTCATAGGATGCATTATCAGTGCAATCCTCATTCAAAGGAGGCAATAGTTCAGCCGGATTAAAAGAACAGCATCTCTTAATTTTAATGTGCAAATAGAATCATTTCATACCTTGTGATGTGAGCATCAGATGTGAGATGCTGAGTCTGTGTTCTAATTAACAGAACATCCACTGAGTGAGGTACCATTACGGTTAAGGAGTGACCCAGAACCATGGCCTCACTTTGTTTTACCGAGGCAGCAGCTGCAGCCCTGAGACATTTCGGCAAAGTGCATGCAACAGGGTCTAACGTGGAGGGAAAATAACTGCACTTCTGCTTCTTCCCCATGTTCCTGCTCATGCACAAATTCAATTAACTCCTTTCTGTAATTTGGTGTGCCCAGAACCGGCGCCAAACATAACACGGTTTTGAGCAGATCAAAAGCTTCTTGACAATCCGTATCCCAAGGTAACGGTAAAGCCACATCCTTCCTAGTTAATGCCAACATTGGCTTGATCAAAAGTGAAACATTCAAAATCCATTGTCTACAATATGAAGCCATGCCGATAAAGGCCCTAACTTCTTTCTGCGTATTTGGAACAGTCATGTCAGAGATGCTTTGTATATGTTAAGGTGCAAGTCGTCTGCCCTCCTTCAACAGGAGATAGCCTAAATAGGTGACCTCATGTTGACAATATTAGAATTTCTTCAAAGATGCTTTATGGCCATGCTCAGCTGGATGCTTCAATAATAAAACAGTGCCCTCCTTGCAAGTGTTCTCAGAATCTGCAGCAATAAGTAGGTCATCAATGTACTGTATCAATGTGCAAGTGGAAGGCAATACTCCTACGTCCCGTCCCCTTTCCTCCATACTTATGGGACATCTCTCCGCCCTGTGGGACGGGACCGGAGCACTTTGTAAAAAGCATCCAAACATTTTTTTCAAAAATGTGTCCTTCCTCTCTTTCTGCGCGGGGCCCGGCACGCGGCCGTAACCCCGCCCACCTTGGCTCCACCCCACGCATCGCCCATCAGTCCTTTTCTCCGCTCGTTCAGGACTGGACGCACCTGCATCCTCGGAAGATTTTCTTCCCTTTTTCCTCTCTGGCTCTCGCTTGCGATCGTGTACTAGTTTGTCTATGTCGTTCAAACTAGACTTTCCAGATTGTTCATCGTTTCACCGTCGTTTCGCGAGGGCGGATCCCCATCCTCTTTGTTTAGAGTGCTTGGGTCTGGATCACCGTTGGGACTCCTGTTTTTAATGCGACTCCCTTTCGGTTCGGGCACTTCAACGTTGGTTGGAGCGGTGGGAGGCGGTGTTCCGACGAATTCCTCCTTCACATTTTCAGGCGTTCATCGACAAGAAGAAAAAACGCCCGGTAAATTCTTTACTTTTCAGAGCACCCCGGCTGGGGGATACCTTTCCGGTTTCTTCTCGGGCCGGGAGGGGTGTTAATCGCTCTGCCACCGGGGTTCGCACTGAGGTGCCAGTTGGGCCTAATAATTATACCAGAGTTTTCTCCGAGGGTCTCCGTAAGGGGCCTGTGGATAACAGAGCACGCTCCGAGGCCCTTCCTGTGGGGGCTTTTTGTGGACCCAGTTCTACTGAGTCGCGGGGTTCCGGAGCTTGCTCTGAGGCCTCTCTCCCGGCTTCCCTCAAAAATAAGACCGGGGTGCGCCCCGAGGCCTTGGGTGGGCTTGCTGTCACCTAACGGATGTTCGAGGCCCGCGCAGATAAGGCTGCTAATGGACCAGGGTCCGAGGTCCCTCGTCCAGAGGCTAAAGCTATCAACAGTTCTGAGAGGCCTGGCAAGGCCTTGTCGGTGAAAGCCATTTCTCACCGTTCCCGCTCTTGCAACGACACCAGACCTTTTGACTGTTGTGGGGGCAAAGAAGCAAAATTCTTCTTTTACCGGCAGTGCCAAGGTCCTTCCTTCGAAGGCTAATTTGGCGGTTGGTATGTCACAAAAACTTTCCAGGCCTCACAGTACCAGCTCTGCCGAGGTCCCTTATGTTAAGGCTAAAGTTAAGACCCCTGATCCATCAACGGGGACCCCTGCCTCACTTCCTCACGTGCCACAATTCCCCTCAGATGAGGACAAAATGGCGCCTGTTCCCACCACGACCGCAGTGGCCATTTTGGGTGCTACCCCTACAACTACGCCATTGGCCTCAGGTGTAGGGCATGGTCCCTTGGGTGAACATAGAGTCCCTTGTGCGCATCCTTATCGGCCAGTTTACGACTGGAATGCTCGGATGCCTCTTCCGTACAATGTTTCGTTGCCTGCAGGGTCGGCACCGTTGATTTATGTGGAAACGTTGGTGGAGGGGTCAGTGTGGCTCCCGTCCCTGTTACGTCCCTGGATTTGTCCACCTCATGAGAGGCCTCCTCAGGTTCCGAAACAGTCCCCGGAGGACGCCTTTTTCGGTAAATTTCAAACGCTTATGCATACCGACCCCATGGGGGAGTATTTCAAAGGGCTCTTTAGGGAGATATGTCCTCCCGCGCCTCCAGCTCCACCAGTTCCTCCGGTGGTTCCGCCAGTGCCTACCTTGCCTACGGTGCCTTCCCCGACTCTTCTGCCTTTGCCCCCATTGTCCCCTGTGGACAAGGCAGCGCCTGACATGGCTCAGCAGGATCCTGATCTGTCGGATGATGCGCAAGGCAATCAGGACAGCGAGGACCTTCCCCGCTCTATCAGAGTTTTTCATGACCGGGTACTGGACATGATGAACTTCTTAGATGTTCCAGTGCCCGAGGCACCCGCTCCGCAGGAGTGCATGCTTTCTGGGGCGTTCACCCTGCCTCCCTTGGAGTGTACCGGCCTGTTCTTGCAGAAGGACGTCCTGGCCGAGGTCCGCAGAGTCTGGGAAAAGCCACACTCAGGACTTTTTGTCAATAAGAAAATTGATGCGAGATACAGGCTGCATTCTTCGGAAGAGGTGGCCCTGTCATCTTGTCCGCCCCCCTCCTCCACAGCGGTGGCTGCGGCCACCTTGCAGTCCAGGCCTGCAGCATCCTCTTCCACGACGGCTACTCAGGTTCTGGGAAAGGATGACAAGCTCCTCGACTCCCTCAGGAGGAAAATCTTCGCCAACTCAGCCTTGCAGCTCAGGCAGGCCAACGCTGAATTGATATTAGCGGGAGCTAACATGTAGATGTGGAAAGGTCTGTCGGAGTTTGAGGAGTTTATCCCAGTCGGGAAGCTGGAAGACTTTAAAGGAGGCCTATCCGACGCCAGGGTCTTGGCCCAGGATCTCCTGGAGGCTGCGGCTCATCAGACACCTTGGCTCGGGGCCTTATGCTGGGGTTTGATACCTCACGGCAGGTGTGGCTGCATGCAACTAAATTCTCAAAAGAAGTGCAGGACAAGATGTTAGACCTTCCGTTCGATGGGAAAGAGCTCTTTCATTCTACAACAGATGTAGAGCTCACCAAGACGAAGGATAGCACTCAGACAGCTAAGTCCTCGTCTTTCCTGGTTAAGGCTCCTTTCAAAACCCAGACACCGTTTTCGCAAAGTCGACCTTCCTCTGGCTTTAGGGGCTTCCTCGACCGCAAATCTCGCAGAGTGGATACCCCTGCGGGGAACAACCACCGTAGGCAACAACGGACGCGGTTTTTCTCCCGCTCCTCAGCCTCCTCCTCAGGTTCTGGTGGCACCGCCACCGATAAACCTACTAAATGAGGGTTTTCCACGCTTGCACGAGACCCCGGTGGGAGGATGCATTGCGTCTCATTGGGAGGCGTGGCAGACCATCACAGAAGACAGATGGGTCTTGTCAGTCGCTTGAGCAGGCTTCCGCTTACCCCTACCCTACCCCTCAACCCTCCTTTTCAGCTGTCGGGCTCGCCCTCCCTCAAAGCCGAAGTTCAGAAACTTCTGGACCTCAGAGCTGTGGAACCCGTTCCTCTTGGGGAGCGAGGGGAGGGCTTCTACTCCCGGCTGTTTCCGGTGCCCAAACCCAAACAGGCTGGCCTGCGCACCATCCTAGACCTTTCCCAGTTCAATCTTTTCCTATTTTCCTATCCCAAGAGAAATTCAAGATGATCACGCCCAGCCCGATACGGTCCTCCTTGCAGATGGGCGTTTGGCTCAGCGGCGTGGATCTTCAGGATGCGTACATGCATATCCTGATTTGGAACCCACACAGGCGATATCTCCGCTTCTCTTTGGGAGAGGAGCACTTCCAGTTTCGAGTGCTTCCTTTTGGCCTCAGCTCGGTGCCGCGTGTCTTCACGAAGATGATGTCGGTGATTGCGGCCTATCTTCGTCTCCAGGGTATCCATGTGTATCCATATTTGGACGACTGGCTCTTGCGCAGTCGTTGTCCGCTGGCAGCAGCGGGCAATCTCCAGTCTCTCCTTCAGCTCCTGTTCCATCTTGGGCTGTCGGTGAACTGGCAGAATTCTTCCATGACGGTCTCGCAGGACCTGATTTTCCTGGGTTTTCGCTGGAACACGATCGACTGTAGAGTGTACCTGACCGGGGACAGAATGTCGGATCTGTTAGCCACGTGTCAGATGTTTGCACAGTCGGAGAGCATGTCGGCCTGGTGGTTCCAGAGGCTTCTGGGCCTCCTGGTCTCATGTGTGCTGGCTCTTCCTCTTGCTCGTCTCAAGATGAGACGGACCCAGATGGCTCTTTCGAGTTCTTGGCGTCAGGCTGTGGACCCGGACTCCAAACTGATAATGATTCCGGCTTCCATGAGAGTGGACCTGGAATGGTGGTCATCTCTCAGCAACCTGTGGGTGCAGGGTTTCATGACCCAGCCCCTACAGTGACGATCACAACAGACTCCTCCCTCCTGGGGCGGGGTGCGACGTTAGATCTTCTACAGGTCTCGGACCTCTGGTCGCCTCAGGACAAGCACCTCCACATATATCATTTGGAGCTTCTGGAGATCTTCCTAGCGCTCAGGGCGTTCAGACCGATCATAGCCAACAAGGTGGTCCGCATACGCACGGACAATGTGGTGTCGATGTATTACATCAATAAGCAAGGGGGAACGAAGTCTCCCCCCCTCGTGGACCTGTCCATCCAGATTTGGGAGTGGGCTGTGCTTCATGTGGTCTGGCTGCTTGCAGTGCACATCCCGGGCCAGCTGAATGTCACAGCGTATGCCCTCACCCGGCGGACAGTGGTCAGCTACGAGTGGGAATTGAAGGTGGAGGTCCTCTCATGGATCTTCTTGCGTTGGGGCACACCGGAGGTGGATCTCTTTGCTACGGCGGTGAACAAGAAGCTTCCTCGCTATGCCTCCAGAGGGGGGCTGGGAGCCTCCTCTCTGGGGGATGCTCTCGAGATTCCATGGCACAACATGAGAGCTTATGCCTTCCCGCCTCTGCCTTTAGTCCATCGAGCAATTTGGAAGCTGAAGAATTTGGTGAACTGCTCCCTTCTACTCATAGCCCCCTGGTGGCCGGCCAGATTTTGGTTCTCAGAGCTTCAACACCTGTCGGTGTATCCGCCGATCAGGTTACCAGTGACCCCCTTCATCAAGGGGAACAGCAGATGTGGCACCCCTCCCCACAATTGCTCAGCTTGGTGGCATGGTGCCTGAGTTCTTGTCTTTAGAGCATCTTAACTTGTCTATGGATAACATGCGTATTATCCAGGCAGCCAGGAAACCCTCGACCAGATCCCAATACAGGAGTAAATGGCTCAGGTTCTGTTATTGGTGTTTGAAAAAGCAGTTGGACCCAAGGGTGGCTACGATTGACACTGTGCTGTCCTTTGTGTCCTCCCTAGCAGTCGGGTGTTCACGTTCTGTCATGCAGAACTTACCTTTCAGCGGTCTCAGCTTATCTTCCTACAGACCAATGTTCCTACTCTCTGAGTAACCCAGTGGTTAAGAGGCATTTTGCAGGCTTGACATGCCTCTACCCTCCAGTTTGTAGTCCTCACCCGCCGTTGGACCTAAATGTAGTCCTGACGGCGCTGTGCCATAAGCCTTTTGAACCAATGGCCTTGGTGGACCTCAAGTACCTATCCTGGAAAGTGTCCTTTCTGGTCGCCGTTACGTCAGCGAGGTGGGTGAGTGAGCTCCAGGTCTTGTCAGTGGAGCATCCCTTCTTGGTCTTTAACAAGGGCAAGGTAGTCCTACGGACAAACCCAGCCTTTTTACCAAAGGTGGTAACTGAATTCCATCTGAATCAGTCGATCTCCCTGCCGGTCTTTTTTCTGAACCCTACCTTGGAGGCAGAAAGGGTTCTGCACTGTCTTGATGTCAGAAGGGCTCTTAAATTATACCTTGACAGGACTTCCGAGCTTAGGAGTTCTTCTCAACTTTTTGTGACTTTCGGTAACCCTCAGGGTAAGCAGGCGTCTAAGGCGACTATTTCTCGGTGGATCACCGCCTGCATTACGGAGTCTTTCTCCGTCCAAAGGCTGAAACCTCCTAGATGTATTCATGCACACCTGGTGCGGGGCAAGGCAGCTACGGTTGCTTTTCAGAAGTATGTCCCCTGGGAGTCCATCGCTAGGGCAGCTACTTGGGCCTCCCCATCCGCTTTTTGTAAGCATTATTGTCTTGACATGAGCTCGAGAGCTGATGCTCAGTTTGGTCAGGCTGTGCTGAAGAACCTTTTTCAATAAGGGGTATTTCCATCCACCCATAGTTCCAGTTAGGAGTGCTTGGGAATCTCCCATAAGTATGGAGGAAAGGGGACGGGACGTAGGAGTATAACGAGGCTACTCACCGTAGTGACCACCTTACTCCTAGTTCATCGTCCCCTTTCCTCCATACGCCCGCCGTCCCCTCTAATAAGGTTCCTCTGTTATTGCTAATAGGTCTCTGACCTGGCGATAAAAAAGGACTGATGGGCAATGTGCGGGGCGGAGCCAAGATGTGCGGGGTTACGGCTGTGTGCCGGGCCCCGCACAGAAAGAGAGGAAGGACACATTTTTTAAAACATTTTTGGATGCTTTTTACAAAGTGCTCCGGTCCCGTCCCACAGGACGGAGAGATGTCCCATAAGTATGGAGGAAAGGGGACTATGGACTAGGAGTAAGGTGGTCACTACGGTGAGTAACCTGGTTATTCAAGCATATCAAGTTGTTTCTTAAGGGCTCTGCTGTAAATGCTAGGACTTTCAGTGTACCCTTGTGGTATGCGTGTGAAAGTGAAAGAGCATCCTCCCAGTGAAAATTCAATGAAGTATCTACTGTCCGGATGTATAGGTATGCTAAAGAATGCATTCTTCAAATCGATTACAGAAAAATGCATAGCTGTAGCAGGAATCATAGTTAGAATGGTAGTAATGTCAGGGACAATGGGAAACTGTGGTGCAACTACCTTGTTAATCGCGCAGAGATCAATAACAAAACGGTAGGGTAACGCATTATCACCTTTCTTGTAAATGAGCAAAACTGGACAATTAAATGTACTACCAGAAATCTATTCAATAACACCTTGATGCATTAAATCGGAAACAATCCTTTTAAGTGCTTGTTCACTTTCAACAGATACTTTATACTATGTAATAAGTGGCAATGTAACACCGGATTTTAATACTATGCGTACAGGTTCAACATTCAGTATCCCCACATCGTTGTCATTTACTTGCCCATAAATGTGTAGGCACTTATTGTAATGCACTTGCTATAGGCAAAGTCATAAATTGTGAAGTGGAATTTAGCTGGGGTGAAATGGTCAAATACACTCCATCTGGCGAGCAGTAGATCAGTGCATGCAATTTCCTTAACAAATTTCAACCCAGCAGATTCTCACCACAATTCGTAGTCAGAAAAATGGACATGAGTCAGTGAATGGTCCCAAAGCTATTGGTACCAGTCGAGAAAATTGACTCACTACTGGAGTACCAGAGAACCCTAGGGAAATATTATTTTGCCCTAACAGTGGGATATCTGGAACCCGCAGATGGTCAATGGAGCACTTCTGTGCTCCTGTGTCTACTAGAAATACATGATCTCTATCCCCAACTTTCATCTCTACATAGGGTCCTTTCTGATTTACGGGAATAGGAATAGGTTCCAGATTCTGCTTCGGGCTGTCCTAACGGAACAAAACATCATCAGATGTGAAATCTTCAGTAAAATAGGAGTGCCAATTGGTGTCAAAAGTGTTCGTATTACCAGTATTCGGTTGCTGATTTCCCTGATTACCCACATTATTATCCTGTGGCTGGTTCTGTTGATTCTAAGCAAACTGATTCCTATTTAGACCGGGCATGCCATTGCATGTTATTGATCTTTTATAGATCGTTCCATTTGCTACTCTGTACTTGAGGGTCAGACACTGTGCCCTCCACTGACCTTCTTGCCGACAATAGGCACATTGATTGAAATGAACTGTCCCCTTTTGCTGTATGAACTGGCCTATCAGTTGTGTGATCCCCTTGTAATCTGCTTCAAAAGTACCCTAGTCTTTAAATCTCCTTTCTTCTTCTCTATTTTTTCCTTCTCATTATTAACTCTATTTTCGTAATACTGAGCCATATGTAAAACTTCTGATTGCGATTTCGCCTGCCAAGCACTTTCAGAAGAAGTGATCTGAGACTGAATGTCTGGCAGTAATCCTTGCACAAACTTGTCAACAAACAAACTCTTCCCCGCTCCGTACTTAAGTCTTGACCACTAAAATAAAAAACACTTGTTCAAACCTATTGAAAAATGTGGTTGCTCACTCTGTCTTTCCCTGCATACATGCGGTTAATTTATCCCATATAATTCTCTTTTCAGGCATTAAAGTTTTAAGTTTAGTTACTATATGAGTCAGTAACATTAATATGCTCTGCAGCAGTTTTTCTCCAGCATTCCTAGAACTATCAGCTAATTCTAATGCATCCCAAGTATCGCCCATTGCAGCTTGATCGTCTATGGTCCTAATTATTTTTCCATAAGTCTGTCAGTAAAATTACAGGGAATAATAAGTCGATGTCACCTAAAGTGAAAACCGACAAATTCAGAACTGACTCTATTTCTTTGTAGAATCCTGTAGGATTCTTCCTAATGTTGGAATAGACTGTTTAAGAGTATTTACTTCCTGTCGTGAAAACGGAACATGAACAAACTGTGAAATATAGTGGGCTGGAATAGTCGTGGCATGTGCTCCCCCTACAGCAGGTACCTCTACCTTTGCAACAAGAGTTGGAGGAACCTCTCTCATAGGCAATTGTACAGTGGGAAATTTTGAACGTTTAATAAGGAGTAAAGCCAAATCGAGTGACAATAAAGTTAGTGCGGTTTCAGGAGAAAACGCATGCTTATTAATTGCCATAATATCAGCAGGACAGCACAAATTCTTTTTCAAATATTCATCCTGCAAATATTCTTCCATAACTTGTAATACCTTTCTCTGCATAGGCAGAGTATATTGACTACATGTATCATGAACTTCGATGGGCGAAATGGAGGCGTCTGAAATCCATCTAAGAGCATCTTTTGTACATATGCGCATTTCTTCACTGACTGTTTTCGGCAGAGGCAAAAATCTTTTCGCCACATATGATGGTAATCGTGCACCTTCGTCTAGGGCTATTTGATGCAAACAATCTAGTTCATGCTTGAAGGAAAATAATCTCAATAAATGATCACACACTTTTAATGCAGTATCTCTAGTACGAGACAAAAAATTCAAATTCCGCAATTCCCGTGGTATAGTTGAATCAGTTAGGTCACCCCAAATCTCGGCTAAGTATAAACCAATTTGTTCTATCAGTCTATCAGTATCTTTTGTTCAAGTATACCCTCATGGTCTGATAGAGAATGTGAAGTTGCTGCTTCATCACCCTCTTTTATATACTTTTCTGTCCAATCTTGTAATTCCTTCTTTTGTGCAGGTGGTATTGTACTACAGGTTACAATTCTTTGATTGCTAGAAGTATCGTCATCGGTCAACAGTAGAGTGCTAGAAGTAGTCGGTAATGAAAGTAGGAGTAAGTCGTGTGCACTAGGAGGCAAAGGAGAACTATCAGAATGTGTAGCTTGTACAAGTGGTTGCGCTTGTGGTGCTTGTGGCAACACATATGGAGGTGGTGCGGTAGGGGACGTTCCCCTCTCATTTAACAATGTATTTATCAATTAATCAGATGCATGCAAATTTTTTGATGGGTATATTTTCTGTACTTCTAATTGGAACCCCTTATCCATCTTTCTCTTAGCCTCTTCTGCTCTTTCCTGGTCATGTGCCACGGCTTTACCAGCCTCTGTAATGTGTTTACGTGCATGTTTCTGTCTGATTCTGAGATGTTGGATGGCTTCCTTTCGCCAATCCCTAACAATGTCAAATGCAGCCGGTCTCGCTTTCTTTTGCAACAATACATTTTCCAAATGCCCAATTCTCGCTATCTCAAAACTCCCCAATTTCGGCCACTGAAGTTCTAGTTCATGTCTGGTTTAATGATGCCAAATACTATTGAATACTATAGCTCCTATGCCATATTTTTTTAACATATCATATGCCGGCGTCCCTGGTGGTGGTGCCGGTTGACTATGTTCCAAATCATTCAGTTGTCTTCCCCTACAACAAAGTGTTGCCCAACAAGATGACAACTTACTAAAGCCTGCCATGTCTAAAAAAGCAGTTCTTCCCAGCCAATATTTGTATGTGTATAAATATTTCACAATCAAATCAACATCAGGCACTGTAGGTTTGTAACAGACTCACCTGATTCCAATCAAAAGAGAGATCTCTCATCTCTGTATCCAAATCTTCGTGGCTGGCCGTCTTCCCAAAAAGTCTCTAGACCGGGTATCTTGCCGTCAGGACCTCTGGGCGAAGCGTGGCAGCCGGAGATCATAAGCAGCAGTCTGCTGAGGAATTGCATCTCAAGTTGTTCAGGGGCCCCCAATACTCACTGATCTCAGTCCATTCACTCTGTCCTCGCAAAGCGATTGATCCTGATCGTAAGAGCCCACGTTCTGGGGACCATTCTGTTAGTCCAAAAATATGAGGCTATTGCAAGTAAATGAAGACACACCAGTCACGAGGAACAAATATATAAACAACAGTTTATTTGGCGCTCAAGCAGTCTCGACTTTGGCGAAGCATGTATACAGGCATAGAAAAAGTGAGCTAAGACATGGGGGAGTAGATGTACTTTATACATATTCGGAATACCATGATGAATTCGAGCTAGCTCATCACGTGATGATGACTTGTGACCTATAGACCTACAGACGTGGACATTTTACCATGGCAACATGTGTTAGAACACTCAACGTCACCTTGCAGATAATGTACTGTCTGGGAAGCAGAGCGCAGAGGGGTGTAGGAGTATATTGTGTTCCGAACACAAGGTAACATTCCTCGTGCTACTTTATCTATATTATTGCTAGACTAAAAGGTCAGTCTGTATTTCTACTCAGTAGCTCGATCCTTCAGAACAACGTATGCTGTGAATTGTGCTTCGCTTTAATTGTCTGGATGCACATTCACAATTAGCTGCAGGAAAACAAGAGAGTCAAGGAAGACAGGATGTCACCTGATTTACAGATTAGCTAGATTATTGCCAGTGCTGCAAGGCTCTGCGTTACAGAGAAACAATGTGCTCACTGGTTTCAACATTCCTGTGCAGGGGCATGTTTTAGGGAAGCTTCCGAATCGTTGACTTTGTGAGTTCTCTCCGCGTTCAGAAGAGAACATTCGGAAATGAGAGCAAAGCAGCCAAGATGGCATTTTTGGAAACTGCAATGGCGCGGTTCAATGTGTACATGCTTAGGCCAATATTATAATGCAAAATACATATGCTTTTACAGCAGGAGTCCAGCGGGACAACAGCGGGCTCAGGGTCCCAAACCTTCGAGCAAGTCACCAGCGGTTCCTCGACTCAGCCTCTTAGTTTCAGGATACTTGGATACTATCATAGGTTCAGTGAGAACTCACTTTGGTGTGGGTGTTTGAGGCCTTCTCTTATCCAGAATCTCCTTCATGCCAAAACGAAGAGGACCCAATGGGAGATCTGCTCACATACAGGCACACCAGACGTGGACCAATCATGGACCACAGTGGTCCCAGTCATTCACAGCACATCAATCTCTCTGGCACCCAGAATGTGTATTGAAACTAGACAGTCCAGCCCACATCCTGGAGGCATACATACAAGACATGCAGAATCATGCGAAAGCTTGGCGTTTTGCGGGAGAGTTCATGCTCAAATAAGGACTGACCCGGGTTGGCTCGACCTGGGGAATGCAAAGTGGCAAGATGGCCAAAGGACAGGACAAAGAACCTTGTGGCCTGACCATTTTGGAGCCAGGCCACCTTCTTGTGCCAACCGCGGTAAACATGGTTTGCATGGCAAGAAATGGTTAAGAATAAGCGAAAAGATAAGCTGCCACCACCCTTTTCCAAGGCACATCTGCACTTCTAAAAAATCCTTTGAGGGAGTCTAGGGCCTTTGGAAAGAAAGAAAGACCCAAGCGCACTGTACTGTGAGGTACATTTTGCACTTGTAACATATTGCAGAAAAGCTGCAACATTGGAAAGGACTAAGGACAACAAAGTCTCCCAATTCTGACTGTCTTTAAGGGCATGTCAGTTTCCCCATAATAAAGTGAGCAAAAGCCCAGTGGAGTGCAGCGGAAGGCTGTGCTTCACTGGCGTAAGTCAGACTACAGTGTTTAAACAGCAGCAAAAAGTTTGGGGGTACACAACTGAAGGGAAAATTACACACACATGGGAAACTTTCCTAACAGCACTTATCACTACAGAACTCCCCACATCCTCTGAGATGCATTTTGGATGGGACCATCACAGAGTGGAGGCCTTATGTGTTAATCCTGAGCTCGGAAAGGAGGACAGGGACGCATTGGACCAACTGATACAGGAGTTAAAGAAGACCTTCTCGTCCTTACCTGGACGGACCACCAAGACCCATTGTGGAATAAACACCCCGCCAGGAGCCACAGTGAGGCTTAGACCCTACAGGATCCCTGAGGCCTGAATTCAAGCAGTAAATCGGGAAATACAGTCAATGTTGGAAATGGGAGTGATAGAGCCCTTTCATAGTCAATGGTGTTCCCCCATTGTCTTAGTGCCGAAAAAAAACAGATGGCAGCATCAGATACTGCATGGACTTCCAGAAACTGAATGAAGTCTCGAAATGTGACGCCTATCCTATGCCCCGAATTGAGAACCTATTGGATAGGTTGGGAAAGGCTTCACACCCCATGACCATAGAGCTCTCCAACGGGTATTGGCAGATTCTTCTCCGCCATGTTGATAAGGAGAAAAACGATTTTGCCACACCAACAGGATTATACCCATTCACAGTGCTTCCCTTTGGTTTACATGGAGCTCTGGCAACCTTCCAGCGTCTAATGAATTCCATCCTAAGCGGGCACGAACATTATGCGGGAGAATATCTAGATGACATAATTGTGTATAGCACTTCCTGGAAGGTGCACCTACAACACCTGCGTGCTGTATTTTCGGCCCTGCACCAAGCGGGACTTCACATCAATCTGAAGAAGAGTTCAGTGGCATTCTCGCACAGCAAGTATCTGGGATATTACGTAAGCCAGGGAATCATCTGGTCTCAGCAGGATAAACTTGATGCGATCCACAAATTGCCTTTTTCTGCCAATGCCAGACAAATTCGAGCTTTTCTGGGGTTTGTAGGATCCTACAGAAGATTAATTCCTCATTTTTGAACCCTAGCAGTGCCACTGACAGATTGGTTAAGAACAGCCACAAAGTGGTTGAGAGCTACAGAGAACCGGGTGGAAGCTGAGATGGCATTTTGTATTCTGAGGATGGCCTTAGCCGACCATGACGTCCTGAATTGTCCTGACTATTCTGCACCTTTTTTCCTCCATACTGGTACTTCAGGGGTGGGGATTGGAGCGGGGCTGTTCCAGAACAAGCGGCCCGTCCACTTCTTCAGTCGGAAACTGTTGCTGCATGAGCAGGCATATGCCATCATAGAAGGAGTGTCTGGCGGTTAAATGGGCTATTGAATTGCTGAATTATTATCTATTGGGCAGTCAGTTGACCCTGGTCACGAATCATACACCCCTGGTTTGGATGTTACGAAACAAGCTCATGAATCCTCAGATTGTACAATGGTTTCTGGCATTACAACCCTTCTCCTTTACGACAATACTTTGGCCGTGAAAATTACTAACCAAAGCTGACTTCCTGTTGTGTGTGCATTTCCTGTCCAAAAGTCAAGGCTTTGTAAGGGGGATCTGTCAGGAAACATCTGTGACCCATGACTACAGGGGTCAGGGAGCACAGCGACAAGAAGGCTGGGTAAGGATGAAGAAGAAGAGGAGGGAGGAGGAGGTGGGAACGGGCAGCCGCAGCAACGTTAAAGTAGGGACAGCTGAAATTCCACGTGAGCGTAATGAGCCATGTTTTTTGTGCAGCCAGGCGCGTGGACAGGAGGTTACTGATGTGGAGTCAGGAGAGGAGGAGGCAGAGAGGTGCGTTTTAGCCTGACAATGAAACAGGAGGAACGGCAGAGCAGGGGAGCGGGTGCCAGCGAAACTTTAAATATAGCAAGCACAGCGGAATATCAGCCATGCACGTTACCAGCAGCATGAGGGAAAACACAGGCCAATTCACAGCGGGCAGCCTGACTTGAGGAATGCCGCCCGCAGGATATATTGTTACCAGCAGGAGTCCCGAGCTGCTTCGACATGAGAAATACGTGGCCTGGGAAGAACTCTCTATGCACAAATGTACATTTGGAATCTGACAATTCTTTTGATATAAAACCTGTAAGGCTGCTAATGAGGGATAACAGCCCGAGAGTGGGTGCCATGTGACTGTCTCCCTTCCCACAAGTTCAGGGTGTCTTGTGTTCCTTCCTTTCTGCTGCTGGCTAATGGCAGACAAATAAAGATCCGGAGGTCATCACAATTATGTCATTACTCATTGCAAACTGTTTGCGGGGTGGAGCAGTAAGCAATGTGGCGCCACCCAGGGATGAGATGAGCCGGGAGGGGGTAGGTCAGTTTGCTCCAATCATGTCTAACATATGTCTAACTATAGGGGTCAGACAAAATCTAACCTGTCAGCTTCATGAGAAATGAGAAGATGTGAAGTTTGAAATGCAACTGTTTCTAACTGCATACACAATGTATTAGCAATATAAAAGTGTTGTCCTCTATGAGCCTTTTTGTCAGCTCTCATCAATCAGTCCCATTCCACTGTGCTGTTTGATTTGTGCTTACACAGCTGTAATAATCAGTTACTTCTTGCCTGGTGTGCGCTCTTTTTTGAACTACTACTGGTAACTTATCTATTACGAGCATTAGCGGACAACAAATACACTATCATCGAAACACTTGAGGTTGAAGGAATCCTGAAAATTACAACCACGATATGTGGGACACTTTGAGATGGTAGAAGTGTTAAAACCTAATGTGTTATGGTTGCAGTTAACAAAGAGTATGAAAATACACCCAGTTTAATGTTTCGGTATTAAAACCAGCAGCGGCAGGGGTTGGAACGCAAGAGTTACCAGCTTGTGACAGCGAGGAACAAGAGCAGTACGAAGTGGATTGGGTGGGCTATGGGCCAGAGGATAGGTAATGGGAGCCAGCGAGAAATTTGTATGCACCATTGAAGGTAAAGCAGCTCCATCGAAGGTCTTCAGAGCACCCACGGCCTCTGTTGGAGAGCGGAGGTACTGTAAGGAAATGGGGCGTGAGAGCCTGCGTCAGAGTGGTATAGTGCAGAGGGAAGTTGAGGCTCTGGCGGGGGACTCCAGTTCCTTAATAAACGCTTGAAACACTTGTATATAGGCGCGTTACAAATGCCATGTCATATCATATCTAGGTGCTTCGGGTAGAGGGCATGTGCTGCATGCACGGCAGCAGTGAAAAGCAGGTGGTATGCTTCCCCAGGTGCTTGTGATTTGCACCAGGAAGCACGCGCCTCTTTGTGAGCTACCTCGTTGTTGGTTTGTGGCGACTCCATGCTGGTCTGGCGTACAACTTTGGAGGCACAGGGCTGCAGTGGAGGATCCGGTTGCCTGGGCTGCCGTGGTGATGTTTCGGGAGAGCCAGTCTCCCACTTCATGAACTCAAGGCAGTCAGGGATGGCGGTGAAGTCAGTGGGGCAAGTCCGCGGCACTGAATGCCTGAAACTCATGGATGCGTGATGTTTCATGACCTTGAATTTATTTGCGGGTTTGGTGGCCTCAGTTAAGTGCATGTTTGATTTTGGGAGCAATGAATGATGGTTATGGCAAGGTGTTACAACATATTTGATTTTGTTTCAGAGCTATTCACTGTGAACTGTTAGACTATTTTTTGACACACTAGGAGTGTGGAACTGAATTCATTATTAAGTTGGAACTGTCAATACCGATCAACCTGGAAAGTGTCAGGGTCAATTTAATCCTGCAAGCAATTTATGTACAAATGTCTAAGAAGTGAATTAGTTTGGTAATATGTTCAGCAGGAGTATATGTACAGGCAGTGTGCAATACAAAGGTACATGACAGGTGCAAGTGTGCTGGGACAGGAGCAGTGTGGTATATGCTGTAAAGGAGTTCTGGAAAAGAGTGAGGTTACAGGTTTTTGGTACGTGTACTTTCGCTTTGACTCCCTTCCCATCCCGTATCTCTTCCTAAACCTCTTTCTGTTTACCCTAATTCCCTGTAGCTATCCACAACCTCTACCTAACCCTCTTCGCCCCATTGGTTGCCTTGAGAGGGCCTGTGTATCAAAGTGGGCATCTCCTGCCAACCAAGGTGGGAGGGACATGTACATGCGGCATCCGTGGTTAGGTTGAGGGTGCAGATAGCATGTTTGACACCCGAGCAGCATAAACCTCCAGAAGGGTCTGTGAGTAGTCAGGAATGAAACTCGGACACAAGTTAGTAATGGTTTCGGCGAAATACTTTTATTGATCCATAAAAAGGGATTGGGAAAATGCCTTGCTGTCCCTGCACTAGGGGTGTTTCCGTACCTAAACTCAAAACTAAGGATCTGTCCGTTTCAGAATGGCCAAAACAAAACCGTCCTATGCCCAAAGTACGATTCTGACCCTCACAGAAATTCATTTTAAAGTGAAAAGGATAATATATTTAGCCTTCAGTGTTTTAGAAATGTTCAAATGGACAAAGCAATAAGTAACTCCAACAAAAATTCTCTCAAGGATGTTGCGCCTTACGCCATAGGGTGCTTCTGAATCCTCCTTCATGCTTTCTTAACAATGACAGTTCTTGTCTTTTCTTTTCATCAATACCAAAAATCTTACATAATGTCCTTTGAGTTGTCAGGATACCTGGTGTACTCTCTTGCCAGGGATTATCTGCTCTGTTGTATTCATATAAGTGTAGTTGCCTGGTATACTCTCTTGTCAGGACTTCCTGTATTCACACACTTGTAATTGCGTGGTATTTGCTCCTGCCAGGGCTTCTTGTGTTCACACGCTTGTAATTGCCTGCTATACTCTCATGCCAGGGCTTCTTGCATTCACACACTTGTCTGTAATTTCACTCTTGACAATTCACTACATTAGTCCTTCTGGCTAATTAAATCTGTTCATGGCATATTGCCTCGTTAGTGGTATACTCACACTTCCACTCATGGTAATTCACCTTAATGGCTAGTTCGCTTTGTCCATTATATGCCGACTTGTTTATGGGCAAACTTCAAAAGTTCCCTTCTTTAGCCGATGTACTTTCACTTTCTCTCTTTCTGACTTAATAAACGTCTTTCTTTCTCCGATCTGTTTTGTACAATTACTTGCATGCGGCATGCTTGCCAGTATGCCCTTCTGTTCCCTTCGTCCCACTGTGGACTCACTGGTTCTTCGTGGTATTCTTTGTCTTTCTTGCAGCCTACCAATAACAATCTTCAGGTGCCTTCTTCCTTGCCAGCTCACCTTTCCACGCCACTGCTTCCGGCGGTTCCAGCGGTTCCAGCTTAGCTTCTCTGCTTCGCACGGGTCTCCAGTAAGTGTCTCTTTACTTTCTCCTATCACTGAATGCCCAGAAGCCCTGCACTGGCTTTTGTCATTCCAGCCACGAGTAGTCTTCCTTTCACAGCTTTCCTCTTCTCGGCACTTGAGCCGGTTGGCTCCGCTGTCTTTCTCTCAACCCTTTGGTCACACAGAGAGGAGAAATACGCTGCCACTATCGGTCTACAACGGTTTCTGGTGGTCCTGTTTTAAATGTCTCAGACACAGGTGCATGCTCCCAACAACTGGAGCGTTGCCTGTGCTAGGGGCTTCTCCTGCTTGGTATTATTCCACTCCTCTTGTTCTTTGCAGTGTCAAGGTGTTTCTGGGAAAAGTAGTCCTTTTTTAGATAACTTGCAAGAAAACACTGGAGCAATGCTTCCAATAGCTCTTGAGGGCAAGTTAGTGTTTAAAAGTTGGTCTGTAGATTGGAATGAGAGAGATTCAGCACTCTTCTTTGAGGGAGCTGGGAAAGAATCGCAACAGGCCATTGGAGTGTTGCAAATGGGGGTTCATCCTGCAAGGGTGAAATAGGGATACCATGTATCATCCTCTGGTACCACCACTCCCTCCCGGAGGTTGTCTCCCCCAATATGATCTTCCCTCAGATAGCCACCACAAGGGTCAGGATCAGGTAGTGGTCACATGAGGAGAGACCTTTCCAGGGGAGGAGACAGTAGAGACATCACCAAAGGTCACAGAGACCCAAGTAAACTAAGAGGGCTAGAAACATAGAGGGGCCAGAGGAACCCTAGCAAACTAAGTGATATATTGGGAAAGGGAAACCCAAAGGAGCCACAAGGACAAAATAAGCAGAACAAAGAGCATTAATCAAGGGAGCACAGGAGCACCTCAATGTTGGTCGACTAAGTTGGTGAAAAGGGATCAGGGAACTATCTCTTTCCACATAAAGAAGTTGGACATTTTGTCTTCAGGAGCATGAGACTCTTTTGAACTTTCGGAAATGTTGAGGAACTTTTGATAGACTGTTTACTTCTAATCATTGGACTAAGCACCAGGAGAGATTCCTGTGAAAGTTGCAGATACCTTTGTGAAGAACCAAGAGTACAGGGCATTCAACCTATTTCTTTTACATTTTTGCTAAGTGGTAGGGCCAGTTTAGAAGGTAGGTTTGAACAGAGAACTATTTTTACTTTGGACTGTAGACAAGCACCTTAGTTTAGTTTGGTTAGGAAGGGAACTCCCTTTTAGTAGTAGTGCCCGGGAGGCATTTTTCTTCTAATTTAAATAAAAACTATAGTGAAACATGTCCTCTGGTCTGAGTGCTTCCTCTGGCTTGCCACAAAACCCAGGGAAGCAAAGACTGAACAAAGTGTGAGGAATCAGGAATGGAA
Organism: Ambystoma mexicanum; assembly: GCF_040938575.1. NCBI lineage: Eukaryota > Metazoa > Chordata > Amphibia > Caudata > Ambystomatidae > Ambystoma > Ambystoma mexicanum. The sequence continues at coordinate 1,294,256,653 of NC_090932.1, forward strand.
GTCAGACATAGGTCTGCCATGTTTTTGGTTAAAGACTTCTATTGGAAATAAAAAGGGGTTGGGAAAATGCCTCTCTGAACCTGTCCTAAGTGGAATTTCCCTTCCTAAACCAAAACTAAGGCTCTGTCAGCATCAGAATGTCCAAATAAAATTGTCCTGTGCCCAAATTTTTAATCTGACCCTCATAATATAAACGTAACATTAAGGTGAAGGGTAAATGTCTTTAACCATGGATGGTTGGTACAAAGTGCCTATAAAGAAAGAATAAGGGCCTCATTACACGTTGTGCGGTACAATCCGCAAATTACCGGCATGGTGCCCTTAACGTGTCCGTCCTCACAGGAGGGCGCAAATAGCGCACCATTACGAGTACGCGGACACGAGCATTGCGCCATGCCGGTAATGCCCCTGCTGCCTTGCCGCTAAACTCCCCCAAAAGTCACTTACCGTCTTCCTCGACAGTGCAGATAGCACCTCCGCCTTGACGCAGCATGCAAATAGCGGTCACCGCTAATAGCGGTGACCGTTAAATACCGGAACCGGAAAAAGCGTCATCGCACAGGAATGGGAAAGAGCACGGCGGCCATCTTTAAAAACACAATCCATTGCCATCCTCTGCCCCCTGGACCTGTTTGTGTTACCTTGCCGTCTGAGATCCATTGCAACACCGTTACCATGCCCAAGGCACTGAAAAAAACCACAGACCGCCAGCGGAAGGAAAAGTTCTCTACTGAGGAGTTACTCATGCTGACTCAGACCTTATCGGACAATGCTGCAGTGGTCTTCGCAAATGACATGCGGCGGAAGACCATCCTTAAGAAAAAGGCTATCTGGGACGAAGTGGCAATGAAAGTGAGTGCTGTGGGCAGCAGCACGCGCACTGTACGTGAGTGCAGGAAAAGATGGGATGACCTGAGACTCCGGGTCAGAATGTTCCTGTCAGAGAATCACAAGACTGCCACCGCTGGTGGATCTGGGTCGCCAATCAAGTTAAAGGAGTGGGAGGAGACATGCGCCAACCACATCGGAGTCGAATGTATTGAGGGAGTTGGGAGGATGGAGCATGGCGTGGCAGAGACTTCTGATGGAGGTAAGTGCACTGATGCAAGCATGCAGTGTGAATGTACAGGTCCCCACAAATGTCCTCCCTGGATCACCTCATGGATGGCCAAACATCCACACATGCATCCCACCCTGCCCATGTCAGTGCCAGACCCAAACACACACACATGCACACATCAACAGAGCCAAGTGCCACACACAACACTGCATGGATGAGCCACTGAAATGACACATCACCTGCAGCCTTCACAATGAAGTCCAAACGGCCCCAACTGAATTCATGATGTTGCCTGCATTGAGTACATTGAACCATAACCAATGACATTCCCCTTCTTGTCCCCGACAGAGTCACATACAGACAGCGAGGAAGCATCCCAGGCACCCCCTGTGCAGAAGAAAAAAAGGCCACAGCCCAGCGAGGACGCCCCAACGACATCAAGGGGAAAAGGCTCAAGGCTCCATTTGCAGCATTCAAAACATCGTTTGAGCGCCACTGCCAGTGCCACGCCAAACCCTACTGCCACGCATCTGGAGGTTCACCCCCCCAATCACAGCCACCGAGGGTCCACCCTCAGCTGCAGCCAGTTCGGCAGGAGAAGCGGCAGCCATTGCCCCATTGTCTGATGTGGATGAGCCTACAGATCTCAACCTGCCCATGCACACCCCAAGCCCTGCTCGAACCCCAGAGCCATCACCCCAACACACACCTGTCTCCAACGTCACTGGTGATGGAGGCCTTCAGTAGCCCCCCGGAGCCTACAACCGTACATCGGCCAGCATCAGAATGCGCAGCAGCCACACCCCCACAGCCAGACACTGCCCTTGACCTGGCCAGCATCATCCAGTGGCAACAGGCTCTCACTGTGCTGGTTGGTCAGCATGTGGAGGAGGCTGCCCATCTCAGGGCAGACCTCGGGGAGACATCCAGGCACTCCAGGGAGGGGATGGAGTCGTGCACAGACAGGCTGTGTGGGGAGCTCATACGCATCCGGGAGGTGCTCACACGCATTGTGGATACAATGGACCGCCAAATCCCACCAGCACCAGGACAGTCTGCCACCTCTTCGTCCACCAGTTCGCGGCAGACAAGCCCACTCAGACGCTCTGCACGCACCACCAGGCACACCTCCAGCCAGCCCCCAAATGCTGGTCCTGCCAATGACCAATAGGGTGTGAATGTCCATTCCCCTGTGTGCATGCCTGGACGCAAACATTATTGGAGACTCATTAGGGACAGTTGTGGGGGGTGGGGGGAAGGGTGTGATGGGACAGTTGTGGGGGGTGGGGGGAAGGGTGTGATGGGACAGTTGTGGGGGTGGGGGGAAGGGTGGTGGGATGATTGGGGACTTGCACATTTTTCTGTTTCAGTTCATTAATACACTGTTGTTTGAGCAAAACACAGGCCTGGACTCCATCATTGTGTATGTGCAATTTATTGACGCCAAGGTCCATTGTGAGCTAGCAAACAGACACCAGTGCATCACCAGCCATATACAGGTGACAGTACGAGTACATGGTACTCAGAGGATTTGGTTGATGAAATGCTGTCTCACAGCACATCCCTCCTGGCCATCCCCTCTTGCATGACCTGCATCCCCTTCACCTCCATCCTCATCCCCATCATCATCCTCATCAGGTGCCTCCATTTCAATGTCAGGGGGCAGTGGCACATTCCGTCTGATACACATATTGTGCAGCATGACACATGCCATGGTGATCTTTGCCACCTTATCATGGCCATACAGGAGAGCGCCACCAGACCTGCTAATGCACCTAAACCGTGACTCCAAAAGTCCAAAAGTCTGCTCGATCACGAGGCGGGTACGGGTATGTGCACAAATGTATTCTTCTTCGTGCCTGTTCTGTGGGTTACGTACAGGTGTGAGGAGCCACCTCTTCAGGGGATAGCCGGCATCACCTATATGGGGGAAGGAATGGGGTCCTGTTACTTTTCAACACAAGTGTGGCCTGTTCATATCACATACTTTGACCCATCATTGGGATTCATGTACACAATCAACTGCATGAATGGAAATGGTCTGTGTAACTGCATTGTGCAAAGGTGAGCGCAAGCCTGCAAGTAGACATGCTCCATTGAAGCCTCCAAAAGTAATTGACATGTTCTGGGTGAGGCCAGGTCATAGGTGTCCCTGTGGCCAGGCACATTTGGTACCACACTGGTGGTGTACTGTCCTTCCAACATTGCTGTTGCCATGCTGAGAGGCATCACTTCAGTGGTGCCATGGGTACGTGGTGCATTGCCATGGCTAGGGGGTATCCCTTTGCATGCATCGAAGGGCACAATGCATTGTTGATGTTGTGCTGTAGGAATGCTGCATGACTATGTTGACAGCATGGATGACATTTGTGTATTTCGTGGCGTGGAGTGTCGTGCAATGTGGATGAGGATTGATGTTTGATGTTACTAGAATTGGATTGTCAGCTGTGTTGTGTAGCATATACTTGCATGTCCGTTCATCTCAAGTACGTTGCTGCCCTCCCAGATGGACATTTGTGTACACCTGTATGTGCATTTGGGCGACGGACTACAGGCTACACCCAGTTGGAGTATCTATCTACCCCCCCCCAATGCACCCCCAGTTGGAGTATCTATCTATCCCCCCCAATCACACTTCCATGTGCTTGGCCTGCTACTCACCAAGTAGCCACGAACGTTGTCCCATTTGTCGCTCCATGTAGCGGGGGATGGTTGAGTTCCGCAAGACCATGGAATCATGGGTAGATCCTGGAAATCGGGCACATCAATGTGTGATTATCTTGTAGCGTCACATACCATTTGGACATTGATGGAGTGGAATTGCTTCCTGTTTCGGTACACTACTTCATTGTGATGTGGGACGACCAATTCCACATGTGTACAGTCGATAGCCCCAATGCAACTTGGGATGCCTGCCAGTGAACAGAAGCCAACTTTGGTGTTTGCAATCTCCTGGGCAGTCCGTGGCATGGATATGTGTTCGGGTGCATGCTTCAGGAGGGCATCGAGTAACTGGTTCAGTATGCGTGAGAATACTGGTTGGGAGATGCCATGCATCTGCTCCACTGTATGCTGGTAGGTTCCTGTGGCCAGGAAGTGGAGCACTGTCACCACCTTGAGTAGAGGGGGGATGGCAGTTCTGATGTCTATGAGGCTCACAATGTCGTTGTGTATCATGTCCACGATGCTGGTGATGGTGTCCCGGTCCAGACGGTACAGGGTGTGTATCTGCTCAGGTGTTAGGTTAAATGGACTGGCTCTGATCCGTGGAATTGGTGGGTGCCTCTGTGGTATGATTAGGTGGCGTGGTGGTGCTTGCTGTGTCTGTCTAGCCCTCCTCCTCCTCCTGCCTCTCAACTGTGCTGCCTGTTGTTGTAGCAGCAGCGCTGCAATCAGGTCCTCCAGGCCATGTAATGCTGCCAGTATTGGAACCAACTTGGTATGGGAAGGGGTGTGGGAAGGGGTGTGGTGTGCTTCTTTTGAGCAGCCACAGTCTCCATTGCCTCCACCTGTGCTGATTTTGGCCACCTGTGGCAGGTGTTAACACTGCCTAGTTCTTTTAACGGGTGGTTCGCGATGGCGGTATTAGCGCCATGCCGGTAAGGGGTTTTGGGGATTTACCATGCCGCTATTGCCATGTGCACTTGCCTTGTGATGGTGTGCTATTAGCGGCATGTCGTTATTTACGGGATGGCGGGTCGCGCGCACGCGGACTGACCGCTATTAGTGGCACCGTACTTAGCGGTGCCGCTAATGGCGGTGAGCCGGGTCATAATCTGCATGGGCATTTAACGTTACCGGTATTCCATTACCGGTAACGTTAAATCCCTACCGCCATCCGTGTAATGAGGCCCTAAATGTCTCCAACACAAAGGTTCTTTAAGAACAATGATCATTGTTCCAGAGGTTGGTTCCCTTCCCCTGGATTATTCCTTGTTCTTGAGTGTTTCACACATAATAGTTCTCTAGGCATTTCTTTGCCAACAGTCACCTTTGTAAACAAACTTAGTTGACTTTGTAACTTTGTCTCTTTCAAGGTTCCTGGTATAACTTTCTACCAGCGTGGTTTCTCTTCTTCTAGTTAGCACAATCCCTTGTCTAGAGCTGCTATTTCCTCTCAGGACTTCTTTGGATCTTGTACACTTTCTGTTATGGCCTGGTATACTCTTCTGCCGGGGCTGGTTGTATTCACACACTTGTAATTGCCTTGTATACTCTCCTGCCAGGGCTTGTTATTCTCACACACTTTGTAATTGCCTAGTATACTCTCCTGCCAGGGCTTCTTGTTCTTGTAATCATGGCCCTTTGCCCATCACCAGAATTGTGTATCAACCGCGTTGGATAATGTATCCCCTTGATATATTATTTTACCCAGGTTTTCTATTTGCTTGCATTGCACCCGTTCATGTATTCGTAAGGGTTTTGTTTGTGGTCCTGTTACCATTAAATAACATGTTCCTGTCCCTTCTCTCTCTCTCTCTCTCTCTCTCTCTCTCTCTCTCTCTCTCTCTCTCTCTCTCTCTCTCTCTCTCTCTCTCTCTCTCTTTCTCTCTCTTTCTCTCTCTCTCTCTCTCTCTTTGTCTCTTTCTCTCCCTCTCTCTCTCTCTCTCTCACTCCCTCCCTCTCCCCCTCTCTCTCTCTCTCTGCTACGTTGAGTACAGTTATCTGTGTTCGGCGTGGTTGCTGATATGCCCGGGTCCCCACTGTCTTTGGGCAGACTCACCGGCTCTGAATGGCGTTCCTGGATTCTCCCATAGTCATCTGATATACAATGGGTAAATTCCCTCTTTTTGTGATGCAGGGGGGCCTGTCTCTTGAGGGGACAAAAGTAACACAAGAAAGAAGGAGGAGCCCAGGCTACCCCACCCTTGCATGCATAGGTAGGTGAACCAAGGCTTTGGTCAAACGCTGAAGAACATTACTCAACAGTAAGCGTGGTCAGAAAACGTTAAAAACATTTTATTCTGAAAACAACATTGCAGTGTCACAGAAAAAACATATAAACATATACCCTTCATAGACTAGAGAGACTGTGGTACACAAAACAACACCATAATAAATGGAAAAACTAACAGGCCGATTCATGGAATAATTAGCGCGGCGCAAGTGGGCAAAAACGTGCGCACATCGATTCATGGAAGTCCGTGCGCGAGGAAACCAGCGGATGTGCTGGCTCGCACAGGCCACAGCGAAATTCGCACATAGCGCGGCGCACGCAACAAAAGTAGGCGGAACACGGGCGTAACACTCGGAATGGGGAACAACTTGCCAAAACGTGGGCGTCACGGGGGAAGTACAGGGCACAAGTGCGCGGAACGCCCACACGCTCGCCTACAACACGTATTCATGGAATAGAATAGGGCAAAAAAGCGCACGCTCAAACCAGCGCACAGGTACAAACACGACCGCCACAAGAAAGCAGGCGGTAGCGTCTCTGCGGCTGTAAGAAATGTGCGCCAAAAGGTGCGCCAACAAATAGCACCTATATACTGCCATGATGAATGTCCTATACTGTGGCCCTCCAGGACAAATGACGTGCAAAGGGGTACCCACAAACACGGACACCCGCTGACAAAAAATACGTGTGCGTGTATACCGGGTGCGCGGGAATTTCCACACGCGATTTCAGCATGGTACGTGTATTTCAGGGGTGCGCGGGAAGTTCCACACGCGATTTCAGCAGGTTACGTGTATTTCAGGGGTGCGCAGGAAGTTCCACATGCGATTTCAGCAGGGTACGTGTATTTCAGGGGTGCGCGGGAATTTCCACACGCGATTTCAGCAAGGTACGTGTATTTCAGGGGTGCGCGGGAAGTTCCACACGCGATTTCAGCAGGGTACGTGTATTTCAGGGGTGCGCGGGAAGTTCCACACGCGATTGGCCCAGTGCGAGCAGGGTATGTGTATTTCAGGGGTGCGCGGGAAGTTCCACACGCGATTGGCCCAGTGCGAGCAGGGTACGTGTATTTCAGGGGTGCGCGGGAATTTCCACACGCGATTTCAGCAGGTTACGTGTATTTCAGGGGTGCGCGGGAAGTTCCACACGCGATTTCAGCAGGGTACGTGTATTTCAGGGGTGCGCGGGAAGTTCCACACGCGATTTCAGCAGGGTACGTGTATTTCAGGGGTGCGCGGGAAGTTCCACACACGATTGGCCCAGTGCGAGCAGGGTATGTGTATTTCAGGGGTGCGCGGAAAGTTCCACACGCGATTTCAGCAGGTTACGTGTATTTCAGGGGTGCGCGGGAAGTTCCACACGCGATTTCAGCAGGGTATGTGTATTTCAGGGGTGCGCGGGAAGTTCCACACGCGATTTCAGCAGGTTACGTGTATTTCAGGGGTGCGCGGGAAGTTCCACACGCGATTTCAGCAGGGTACGTGTATTTCAGGGGTGCGCGGGAAGTTCCACACACGATTTCAGCAGGGTACGTGTATTTCAGGGGTGCGCGGGAATTTCCACACGCGATTTCAGCAAGGTACGTGTATTTCAGGGGTGCGCGGGAAGTTCCACACACGATTTCAGCAGGGTACGTGTATTTCAGGGGTGCGCGGGAAGTTCCACACGCGATTGGCCCAGTGCGAGCAGGGTACGTGTATTTCAGGGGTGCACGGGAAGTTCCACACGCGATTGGCCCAGTGCGAGGAGGGTACGTGTATTTCAGGGGTGCGCGGGAATTTCCACACGCGATTTCAGCAGGTTACGCGTATTTCAGGGGTGCGCGGGAAGTTCCACACGCGATTTCAGCAGGGTACGTGTATTTCAGGGGTGCGCGGGAAGTTCCACACGCGATTTCAGCAGGGTACGTGTATTTCAGGGGTGCGCGGGAAGTTCCACACGCGATTGGCCCAGTGCGAGCAGGGTACGTGTATTTCAGGGGTGCGCGGGAAGTTCCACACGCAATTTCAGCAGGTTACGTGTATTTCAGGGGTGCGCGGGAAGTTCCACACGCGATTTCAGCAGGGTACGTGTATTTCAGGGGTGCGCGGGAAGTTCCACACGCGATTTCAGCAGGGTACGTGTATTTCAGGGGTGCGCGGGAAGTTCCACACGCGATTGGCCCAGTGCGAGCAGGGTATGTGTATTTCAGGGGTGCGCGGGAAGTTCCACACACGATTTCAGCAGGTTACGTGTATTTCAGGGGTGCGCGGGAAGTTCCACACGCGATTTCAGCAGGGTATGTGTATTTCAGGGGTGCGCGGGAAGTTCCACACGCGATTTCAGCAGGTTACGTGTATTTCAGGGGTGCGCGGGAAGTTCCACACGCGATTTCAGCAGGGTACGTGTATTTCAGGGGTGCGCGGGAAGTTCCACACACGATTTCAGCAGGGTACGTGTATTTCAGGGGTGCGCGGGAATTTCCACACGCGATTTCAGCAAGGTACGTGTATTTCAGGGGTGCGCGGGAAGTTCCACACACGATTTCAGCAGGGTACGTGTATTTCAGGGGTGCGCGGGAAGTTCCACACGCGATTGGCCCAGTGCGAGCAGGGTACGTGTATTTCAGGGATGCGCGGGAAGTTCCACACTCGATTTCAGCAGGTTACGTGTATTTCAGGGGTGCGCGGGAAGTTCCACACGCGATTTCAGCAGGGTACGTGTATTTCAGGGGTGCGCGGGAAGTTCCACACGCGATTTCAGCAGGGTACGTGTATTTCAGGGGTGCGCGGGAAGTTCCACACGCGATTGGCCCAGTGCGAGGAGGGTACGTGTATTTCAGGGGTGCGCGGGAAGTTCCACACGCGATTTCAGCAGGTTACGTGTATTTCAGGGGTGCGCGGGAAGTTCCACACGCAATTTCAGCAGGGTACGTGTATTTCAGGGGTGCGCGGGAAGTTCCACATGCGATTGGCCCAGTGCGAGCAGGGTACGTGTATTTCAGGGATGCGCGGGAAGTTCCACACGCGATTTCTGCAAGGTATGTGTATTTCAGGGGTGCGCGGGAAGTTCCACACGCGATTGGCCCAGTGCGAGCAGGGTACGTGTATTTCAGGGGTGCGCGGGAAGTTCCACACGCGATTTCAGCAGGGTACGTGTATTTCAGGGGTTCTGGGGAGTACCACACGTGAATTGGCCATGTGGGCCCTCCCAGGTGTACGCTCCACAACCTCCACGGACCCTGCAGGCAGCCCACACCACGGGGGACTACCCTGCACCCATGCTCATGTCCCGCAGGCAGCCCATCCACCATGGGCATGCCCCCCAGCCAACCCACATGTCACCTTGCACTACTGATCAACAATGCATGTCTACCACCACCCCCACCCCCCTGCCACCATGGGCATCCTCCACCAGGCCCCCACTCATGTCTCCCACCACCCCCACCCCCCTGCCACCATGGGCATCCTCCACCAGGCCCCCACTCATGTCTCCCACCACCCCCACCCCCCTGCCACCATGGGCAGACTCCACCAGGCCCCCACTCATGTCTCCCACCACCCCCACCCCCCAGCCACCAGGGTCACCCTCCACCAGGCCCCCACTCATGTCACCCACCACCCCCACCCCCCTGCCACCATGGGCAGACTACACCAGGCCCCCACTCATGTCTCCCACCACCCCCACCCCCCAGCCACCAGGGTCACCCTCTACCAGGCCCCCACTCATGTCTCCCACCACCCCCACCCCCCTGCCACCATGGGCAGACTCCACCAGGCCCCCACTCATGTCTCCCACCACCCCCACCCCCCTGCCACCATGGGCATCCTCCACCAGGCCCCCACTCATGTCTCCCACCACCCCCACCCCCCTGCCACCATGGGCAGACTCCACCAGGCCCCCACTCATGTCTCCCACCCCCCAGCCACCAGGGTCACCCTCCACCAGGCCCCCACTCATGTCACCCACCACCCCCACCCCCCTGCCACCATGGGCAGACTACACCAGGCCCCCACTCATGTCTCCCACCACCCCCACACCCCAGCAGTGCAGGGGCAGCCTCCACCAGGCCCCCACCCATGTCTCCCACCACCCCCACCCCCCTGCCACCAGGGTCACCCTCCACCAGGCCCCCACTCATGTCTCCCACCACCCCCACCCCCCTGCCACCATGGGCAGACTCCACCAGGCCCCCACTCATGTCTCCCACCACCCCCACCCCCCTGCCACCATGGTCATCCTCCACCAGGCCCCCACTCATGTCTCCCACCACCCCCACCCCCCTGCCACCATGGGCAGACTCCACCAGGCCCCCACTCATGTCTCCCACCACCCCCAGCCACCAGGGTCACCCTCCACCAGGCCCCCACTTATGTCACCCACCACCCCCACCCCCCTGCCACCATGGGCAGACTACACCAGGCCCCCACTCATGTCTCCCACCACCCCCAGCCACCAGGGTCACCCTCCACCAGGCACCCACTCATGTCTCCCACCACCCCCACCCCCCTGCCACCATGGGCATCCTCCACCAGGCACCCACTCATGTCTCCCACCACCCCCACCCCCCTGCCACCAGGGTCACCCTCCACCAGGCCCCCACTCATGTCACCCACCACCCCCACCCCCCTGCCACCATGGGCATCCTCTACCAGGCACCCACTCATGTCTCCCACCCCCCTGCCACCAGGGTCACCCTCCACCAGGCCCCCACTCATGTCTCCCACCACCCCCACCCCCCAGCCACCAGGGTCACCCTCCACCAGGCCCCCACTCATGTCACCCACCACCCCCACCCCCCTGCCACCATGGGCAGACTACACCAGGCCCCCACTCATGTCTCCCACCACCCCCACCCCCCAGCCACCAGGGTCGCCCTCCACCAGGCACCCACTCATGTCTCCCACCACCCCCACCCCCCTGCCACCATGGGCAGACTCCACCAGGCCCCCACTCATGTCTCCCACCACCCCCACCCCCCTGCCACCATGGTCATCCTCCACCAGGCCCCCACTCATGTCTCCCACCCCCCTGCCACCATGGGCAGACTCCACCAGGCCCCCACTCATGTCTCCCACCACCCCCAGCCACCAGGGTCACCCTCCACCAGGCCCCCACTTATGTCACCCACCACCCCCACCCCCACCCCCCTGCCACCATGGGCAGACTACACCAGGCCCCCACTCATGTCTCCCACCACCCCCACCCCCCAGCCACCAGGGTCACCCTCCACCAGGCACCCACTCATGTCTCCCATCACCCCCACCCCCCTGCCACCATGGGCATCCTCCACCAGGCACCCACTCATGTCTCCCACCACCCCCACCCCCCTGCCACCAGGGTCACCCTCCACCAGGCCCTCACTCATGTCACCCACCACCCCCACCCCCCTGCCACCATGGGCATCCTCTACCAGGCACCCACTCATGTCTCCCACCCCCCTGCCACCAGGGTCACCCTCCACCAGGCCCCCACTCATGTCTCCCACCACCCCCACCCCCCAGCCACCAGGGTCACCCTCCACCAGGCCCCCACTCATGTCACCCACCACCCCCACCCCCCTGCCACCATGGGCAGACTACACCAGGCCCCCACTCATGTCTCCCACCACCCCCAGCCACCAGGGTCGCCCTCCACCAGGCACCCACTCATGTCTCCCACCACCCCCACCCCCCTGCCACCATGGGCATCCTCCACCAGGCCCCCACTCATGTCTCCCACCACCCCCACCCCCCTGCCACCAGGGTCACCCTCCACCAGGCCCCCACTCATGTCTCCCAGCACCCCCAGCCCCCTGCCACCAGGGTCACCCTCCACCAGGCCCCCACTCATGTCTCCCACCACCCCCACACCCCAGCAGTGCAGGGGCAGCCTCCACCAGGCCCCCACCCATGTCTCCCACCACCCCCACCCCCTGCCACCAGGGTCACCCTCCACCAGGCCCCCACTCATGTCTCCCACCACCCCCACACCCCTGCCACCATGGGCAGACTCCACCAGGCCCCCACTCATGTCTCCCACCACCCCCACCCCCCTGCCACCATGGGCAGCCCCCACCAGGTCCTCACAATCCCCAATCATGTGCGTAATGGTCAGCCTCCACAGCCAAAAAGCCCTACCAAGTAACCCATTCACCCACATGGAAATGGAAATCACATGTTACACCCCCAATGTTCATTAAGCTAATGAACCCATGTCCGTCGCACACAATGGTTGCAATTGAATGGGAAAACACACAACATGACATGCATGAAACCAATGAGATGATACCACACAGTGAAGTATGCTAACAAAATTGTATTGAAAAAAATAAAGAATGCTAAAGAAAGAAAACTAACTACAATGTGAATGTGAAAAAAAGAGCTGCATGTCCGTATAAAAACACAAAACTGCAAATCAGAATCCAAAAAAATTATGTCCAAAGTCAAATGTAAAAAAATCTCCATGCAAAAAATAACTATGTACAAAACTAACAAGGGTCCATGAGCCCAACTGAACAAAGGAAACCTACTAAAAAACCTACCTAAAAATCAACTATATACAAAAAGTGGAACAGTGTCCGTCGACTCCAAATCATAATAAGAAAGAAAGGAAACCTAAAACTAAAGAACTATATACAAAGGCGGCGGGCAAGTCCAGCGGCTCACTCCGTGGTGTCCCGGGCCAGGGCATCATCGAACTCCTGTTCGATGTCCCGGAGGCGGTCCAGTTCCATGGCCCTGAGGGTCCGCAGGGACAACGCCGTGTCCTCCTCCAACCCCCTGCGGATTGCCTCGAGGCACTCGGCCCGCCTCAGGGCCCTCCGCATGGAGTTCTCCGCCCTGACCATTGTGAGCCACGCCTCTTCCGCCCGCCGCCGCTACGCACCTATGGCGTGGCCCAACCGCTGCCACACGGAAGACACTCTCTGTCCTGGGTCCCCCTGCCCTCCGGCCGATGCCTGCCCCTCCGATGTCGAAAGCCCCGAGCCTTCATGTCTCCCACCATGTTGCTGCTGCTGCTGCTCTGCCTCTGCCCGTGCACTGCCTCCTGCTGCCTGCACATCCTCCGCCGGCTGGGGTGCACTTGTTGATGTGGCCACCCCTGCTGGACCTCCGACTCCCGACTGTGGCAGGGATGCCTCCTCCACCAGCCTGGCCGCACCGTCAGAGGCAGCTCCACAGGGCACCCAGGTGACTGATGGGTGGGAAGATGGCACAGAGGACGACTGGCGTGTAGGGGGTCCAGTTGAGGAGGGGGTCAGAGCAAGCCCCATCAGACGGAGGAATCCGGCCTGGGTGACCTGTCCCAGCAGGCTGACGTGGTCAACGAGCCATTCGAGATGACGTGCAGTCTCTCCATGAAAAGACTGCAGGTCACCTCGCATGGCCCGTTGACGCAACGCCACACCAGCCAGGACAGGCTCAACCCGGACCTGGATGGCCACGTCCGCAGGCAGAGGAAGGCCAGTTGACGTCAGCTCATCCCCTGCCTGAAAACGGGTCTGGACGTAGGCATCCCTGCTGGTGCAAGATGATGCAGGGACAGGATCGGGGACAGGATTGCACACAGGCACCTCCGCGGCCGCCTGTGCTGCCTCCTGTCCCTGGTCCTGGACTGCACCACTAGCACCAGTGGGATCCCCACCTCCAGACCCCGTCTCTGGTGCTTGCACGGCCCCCTCCTCCACCAAACCCCCCACCAACCTGGATGACTCCGTGCCATCTTCCCCTGTTGGGCCCTGTGGGGTCCCAGCTGCCACTTCTGCTGCCGAGGAGTCCAACTGCAACCTCCGCCTCTTGGACCTCCTCCCGGCAGCTGCGGCCTGGGACGCGGCACCGGACTCCTCACTCCCCGACGAGATGACAACACGGGAGGGGAGCCGGGCCTTGCGTCTCCGGCTGGCGGTCGGATCCCCGCCGCTGTGCTCCACAGCACCTTCTCCGCCCTCTTCATCAGTTGACGCTGCAGACAGGGAGAAACAAAACACAGGCATCAGGGCACTGTACAATGGACACATACACGCATGACAGTTGCACATGAGTGGCATTGGCAAACCTCAGACATGTCATCACAATCCCCAACACACATGTCATTGCAACTCGCACACATGAGCCATACCACAGCCATATCGCAACTGCCACCACCATCCCTACACATACAACAGCATCAGCAGCCAAAGGGGAGCCAGACATCACATGCAACACAGGAAGTGCACCACACATGTACACACACCACCACACTTGCATGCATGTCTACACCTCTGCCAAGTGTCGCACTGTTCAGACGGGCATCCATGTCACATCTGCCAATCAGGCTTCCACATACCGCTGTCACATGCATCCATGTTGCATCACTGTTGCACCCTTGACAAATACACACACATGCACATGTACACAGTGCTCATACATGCAGCCGAAAACAACATACATGCCTGACATCACGGACATGTCTACTTACATGCACATTCATCCAAACATGTGTGCACGCACAACTGCATTTGCCATGCAAGCCCACACACACAAGCACCATCCATGTCTCACACATTACAGCCCTTGCATGTGTCAGACCCATGGCCCTGTACACCCCCACCCATACTCGACCCCATACAAACAGATGTGCAACCGGCACAATGCCGAATAATCACCACACGCACTGCTCACAATCAGGATGCATGTACACTCACCGCTCGACTCCAGACGGGTCTGCTTCTCTAGGACCTGGACGTGGAGCGCTGGGGATATGCGTTCCAGGACCCCCATCTGTTCTTCCGACAAGTGGCCCCGGCGCCCCTTGGCATCCGCTGCCTTCAAGAGGTGCCGGGCCTTGTTCAGGGTCCTGGACCTGAAGTCCTCCCAGCGCTTCCTGACATGTTGTAAGTCCCGGACTGCCACCCCCTCCGCGTTGATGGCAGTCACGATGTCAGTCCAGATCTGAGTCCGTCCTTCCTTGTCGGCGCGGGAACTTCCGAAGAGGGCATCATACTGCCCCAGGACTTGCTCCACCAGGACACCAACTTCGGTGGCACTGAAGCTGGTGCCCCTCTGCCTCTCTGGCCGGGGGTTGCCAGTGGTCACAGATGGTGTTTGCCCCGACATGACAACCCCAGAGGCAGGAGTGGGTGGGCAACTGGGTCCTGGGGCTGGGCTGTGGAGCGATGGAATTCCAGTCGGGAGTCTTCGGTTCCAGCAGGGGTGGTCACAGCAACAGCACCCCTGGCTGATGTGCAGGCAGCAAATGGCAGTGCACGTGGGCAGCAGGCAGTCAGGCAGCAGCAGATGGCAGGTGGGAGCATGCTCGGGGCTCTGGGGGGCAGTAGTTCGGCCTTCCGGGCAGGAGCGTGGTCTTCCGTGTGCTTACGCGTGGCCACCTTGGTACGGAGTGATTTGGCACGTGAAAATCCTGCACGTCAGCGTGAAAACCGAGGAAAGGCCCTTAGCGCGTAAGCGCGTCAGCACGCATACGCGATTCTATTGGACCAAAGGCCCTCAGCGCGTAAGCGCGTCTGTGACGTGACCCGCACGGGTGTTTCCCATACAGCACGTGATGACAGAGCACACGTGGAAAGACTGCACGTCAGAGTGTCAACGCGTGTAATCGGACAGCACGTCAGAGTCTCATCGCGTGTAATTGGACAGCACGGCAGAGTCTCATCGCGTGTAATTGGACTGCACGTCAGGGTGTCATCGCGTGTAATTGGACAAAAGTGCGCGTACACGCGATTGGCCTATGTACGTGTATATCAGGTGTGCGCGGACACTTACACACGCAAGTACGTCAGCGCACCTGTATCCCGGTGTGCGCGGGAATTTCCACACGCTATTGGACTGGGTACTGGATTTCAGGGGTGCGCGGGTCACACGCTCGCCTACAACACGCGCAACGCATTAATTTGCGCGCTAAAAAAATAACAAGCTCAGACCCAGGATGAACATACCGTTCCTAGCAGCAGTGGGCGTGGCCTACCAAAGGAGGAGGAGGAGGATAGTCAGGGCCAGAATATTCACACCCAGAACCAGCCTTTTCGGGATGCCTGATGACCAGGTGCATGGGAGGTACAGGTTTCCACCACACATCATACTGGACCTGGTGAGTGAGTGGGAGGATGACCTCACATCACCCACCCTGTGCTCCCAAGCACTCAGCCCCCTGGAGAAGGTCCTAAATGTACTGCACTTCTTAGCCACTGGATCATTTCAGCGGACAAGTGCCATTGTGGGTGGTGTATCACAGGCCACCCAGTCACGCTGCCTACACCAGGTCTTGAACATCATCACTGCACGCCCATCGGTCCGCAGGCACATATACCTGCCCAGAACCCCTGCAGAAAGGCATGCTGCCGCCCTGGATTTCTACGCTGTGGCACGATTCCCCAAAGTGCTAGGTGCCATCGACTGCACCCATGTGGCTCTACGTCCCCCCAGGGCATCTGAGCACATCTATAGGAACCGCAAGCACTGGCATTCCATCAACGTGCAGGTAGTATGTAATGCCAAGGGAATCATCACCTCAGTATATGCCAACTATCCCGGGTCAACCCACGACAGCTTCATTTACCGAATGTCCACCCTAAGCCGGGACCTAGAAGCTGGGCGGCATGGCGATACATGGCTGCTTGGTGAGTATGAATGCCACTGCACATGCATGCATGTCAGATACTGAGCAAGGTCACAACCCCACCAATGATACCAATCACCACCTCCACAGGGGACAGTGCCTACCCTCTCAGCCCCCACATGATGACGCCAATACGGAACCCCACCACGCCACCCCAGGTAAGATATAACGCAGCCCACATTACAACCCGGGGCATAGTGGAGCGCACATTCGGAGTGCTGAAGTCACGCTTTCGCTCCCTTGACCGTTCTGGCGGGCAGCTGTTGTACGCTCCCCCAGTAGTGTGCAGGATCATAGTGGCAGCATGTGTCCTGCACAACGTTGCAACACGCTGGGGCCTGGCCGTGGACATGGTGGTGCCCCCCCATCCCCAACCACATGCACAGCCGCTGCGCATGGGAGGGGAAAGGGCACGGGGGGAGGCAGCCCGTACACAGCTAGTGGCTAATTACTTCACATAGAAATCACACCCCTGTGGAGTGCACACTGCCCTGGCACATTCCATCGGACAATCAATGATGACTCAACCTGACACTGATCCTGAATGTCTGGAGAAAGAACCGTGAAAACCATATCAGCCTGAGATTGCTCACCTGGAAGTGTCACAATGTGTGCATCCCTACCCACACAGACACCACCATTGCAGTTTTGTGAAGTTACACATTCAAGCAGCTAAAATGAACACCCACTTGCAAAATGCAACAAGAGGACAGTGCCATGTCAGCCAACCCAACCCCAGCACCGCCACACCACACACCGTGCCATGTCATGCTATTTGCCGGTAAACAAAGTAATCCACACAACATGACACTAGTGTCACAATGTACAGTGTCCCTATTAGAAACTTGCAACACCTGAAATGCTCACAGTAATGCCGGACCAACAACAAACTTGAGCACGTACTACCATTAACATGACATCACTAATGTTAAATATTAGTAGTCTCACCACCTGGAAATGCCTGCACTCCCACCACTACCAACTGTGCAGTGTTGGCGCCATGTAGAGTTGTAGGTGCACTGCTGCCAACAGGGACCACATCTCCAGACTAGAGGTCCTTGTGTAGACATGAGGAAGGGACCTGCAAATTGGGAGGTAGACACAGAAGATGAGTTACACATCAATGCAACATGCAGTGTACAACACAACAGCAATATGCACTAGGAATGTATACACAGTATTGACTACAGACTGCCCACACAGCTCATGGGAGTCCAACGTCACTGTGTAATTCACTGTCACTTGGGCACACCCTTTGCAAGCCCATGGAAACGGGAAGCAGGAGGGGTGTGTGTGACTCAAACCCAAGCATCGGAACCAAATACATTACAAGCCTGCATGTGCCCAGCCACAATGCAGCGTATGCCCACAGGAACCACGGAAGCCAACAAATCGTCCCAAAAAAATTGGGAATAAAATAAAAAAAATAAAAATAAAAATAAATCAAAAATGGCCATTGAAGGGCCCGGGGGGTTGGGGAGGGCACCCAGGAGGTCCGAGGACAGGATGCACACCAGAACCCACCTGCGTGGATCCTGGGAAAAAAAAACACCTCCATGGGCTCATGGCCCACACGGCTACCCTATTGTGGGAGTATCACTGCTGTCGCTATTATTACCCTGTGCAGCTGCATCTGGAGGTCGTTGCACTATGGGAGGCAGCCCACGCAAGGCCCTAGTCTGCTCCTCCATGGCTGCAAGCATGCGGGTGTGGTAGGTCTGGTTCTGGAGGATGAATGTGCGGAGGTCCCCATGCAACAACTCACGGGATGCCCGGACCTCCGCCCTCGTTGCCTGCATCTCAGCTGAGAGCGTACGGGTGAGACGCTCCAGCTGCTGTTCTGTCCTTTGGTGTGTTGAAGCCTCAAGCTCAACAAGAGTGGTCCTGAGGTGAAGGAGCTCCTGCCTCAGGGCTTCCCTGTGGCCCTGGGACTCAATGGAGATGGCCTCCTGCAGAGTCGCCAGTGCCGCCCGCCTGTCCCTGTTGGACCCCAACATGTCCTCCCTGTGTGACTGGCAGATGGAGTCGGTTGCCTGCTCTAGTCGCTCCATCAGCCTTTCAGGGGGGACAATGGAAGTGGCCACCCTATCCATGGCCTGAGCCATCATCTCGGATGATGCTGCCTGTTGGGTTGCCATACCGTAAATGGATTGCTCCCATGCGGTATTGCCAGGTGGCGTACGGCCACCACGTCGGCGGGCACCACACCTGTCTGGGGCAAGGCGAACTGCGCCTTGCTGTGCCGGCACTGCCTGAGGCTGCAGGACTGCATTCCCCCTCTGATCTGCTGGCCCAGGAACAGGATCAGATGTCGCGGAGTGTGACCCTGCATCCGTAACCACCAAAGGCGTAGCTGCCAACACTGACATCCCCATTGAGGGTTCTGACCCTGGTGCAGGTGGGTGAGACAGAACAGAATCCCTCCCTGGAACACTCACCTGCGACGGCACGCAGGTCTCATCCGAATCAACACCTGAGTACAGCTCGGGGGAGGTGCAGCCAGAGTCACCCCTTGAGAGCAGGACCTGCAGCACTTGTGGGTTCTCACCCAACACCACACCACGTCCCTCACTGGTGGTTGGTCGGCCCTCGGACCCCTCCTGGGTCTGCACCATCTCCACAACCCCAGCAGTATCAGGTGCGTCTTCCCCTGCAAAGACATAAAAACAAAGAAATGGAAACAGGCATTAGCACCATGGCACACAATGAGGGCTGAGAAGCAAGAGAACCAGTACTTGTTTGACACATGTCCCACATGACTAAAACCCTCCCATGCATGCACCCTCACTGCGTATGAAGGGCAGGCAAATGGCACACACTGATGACACCAAGATGGAAGATGAACACATTTTCTGCATGCTGCCTGGCAGTGGCATCACACATTGGCCTGTGATTGGCAGGTGAAACACACATGCCATCACACAGATGGCATGTACCATTGCTATTGAGTGAAGATGGAGAGGAGGGCAGCACCTATTCATTCAGTCCAGTTCCCGTATGTAATAGCTTTTCTAATTCAAACAGGTCAGATTCTTCACCTGGAGCTGCCAGTCCAAAATGGTGCAATTGCACAGGGACATGTTTGAACAAATGATATCCAGGTAACAAAGTCACTCCACTTTACCATAGCCATGTCAGACATGTGACTAGAGGACTGCGACATGCCTAGTAAAAGTGGTGGAATGCAAACAATCTGACTAAATGAACAGTGAAAAATCAGGCAACAATGTTGTGGCAAGGTGACACTTCAAGGGCAACTGGCGTGCAGTTGGGCTAGATGTCTACTGTTGGCAGAAGGGATACTGCTATGGCGAAATGCAGCTGCGCAGGACGTATTGCATGAAGCACATGGCTGACCCATACGACTCAGGTGCACACACTCTCACCTGTCACAAACAGAAGCCCTCACACACACCATGCACATGGATGACACACACATGCATGTGCACTCACCGGACAATGCCTCGTAATCAGCCAAATCTCCCACGCCTTGGATCTGTTCCTCCGTGACGTAGGTCCCAGCGACTGACTCATGTGGAGTGAGTTCCATGTCTACTACTGGAGACCCACCTCCAGTCACTAGAGTTGCGGCATGACTTGAGGCCAGCTTACTCTTTGCCCTGCGCTTTAGGTCATTCCAGCGCTTATAGCAATCATTGGCTGTGCGCCTCACGATTCCAAGGGCACTTACGATGTCCGCAACGGTCTGCCAGTGTGCCTGGCGTTGTGCAGGTGTGGTCTTGGATCCTGCAACAATGACCATCTCGTTGTCATGTGCGGACACATACTCGACAAGTGCATTCAGTTCGTCATCCGTGAAGCTGGGCTTCCTGGATGGGCCGGACTGTGTAGCCGTGTCTGGGGCATCAGCCTGTGCCGGACGAGCACTCTTCCTCTTCCGCTTGGAAGGTGGTGGTGATCCTGAGTGTCCTGCGCCGCTCTGGACACTAGGGGCAAGAGCCCTGGTGGACTCTGTATCAGGAGTGTGGGATTGCACACTCAGCATGGGAGTTGGTGCAGGCATTGGCTCTAGTGTGATGGTGTCAGGGGGAATGTCAGCAGCATGGACTAGGACCGACACTGTCCAGGCTGGGTGTGTGAGGGCTGGGGTGGATGGAGCCGCAGCTGCCCCTGCAGCCTCTCCGCCCTGCCTACTTGGTGCAGCAGATGACCTTGCTGCCCCAGATGCACGTGGCATGGTGACATCAACGTGCACCAGCGCACGTGTCATAGGCCTGCTGACCTGGAAGTCAGCCATGGAGTCAGCCAGGTCTGGTGCCACAATGGGCTGGTCAACAAGGGCTGAGCATGGATGGTGTCAGCCACATCAGCCTCAATGGGAGGGGGGGGGATTATGGGTGCCCTTGACTGGTCCTCCACACATGGGGGGACAGGCTCACCCTGCAAGTAACGACCACGTCCCCTACCGGATCCACCACGGCCACCACTTGTGGCTCTTCCACCTTTGCCACCCTTACGGAATCCTCGCCTCCCAGCCATGGCACTGATGTTAATGTGCGTATGGGAGTGGCTGTAAAATATTGTCCTGGGCAATTGGGGGTCAAAGGGGTTGGGTACCAGATGGTAATTGTACCCTAGTGCTCTTGAAAGGCTGATTGTAACCCCTGGGGAAAGATGACGGGTCACGCTACGCACAGGAGCCCCAAAAAAGGGAGATGACGTGCACGCAACCCCTCCTAGACCACGTGTGCAGAAAGAAAAACCTGCACTACGCTGTGGCACCCAGTAACACAAGAATGAACGTATGCGTGTCACACGCAGCCTAGAATGACCTCTGAAGGGGTAGGCTACACACGGGGCAAGCACAGATGTTAGATACGTGCGTGACTCACCGTCTGCGAGGTAAAAGAGCGTGAAAAAGGAGCGCGTTTGGTTGGCAACAGCCCCGCCAAAAGAAGATTTGTACGCTGTCTGAGGAGACAGGACAACAGTAGTAGGGAACACTGTTTGAGGGAACAGGCCCAGGTTAACCAGTAAAAGTGAAAAAAGAGAAAAAGCTGTCAGAGGTAACAGGGAATACGAACTTGAAACGCCGTGAAGTAAATCGCGTGTGAAACGACAAGAAGTACAGAATTCACCCACTCGCTCTCCACGAAAAGCACGTACAAGGAAATGGTGTTCTACGCGTACCTTTTATACAGGCCCACACGTCCAGCGTCACTTACGCGGCGTGTACGCGCTAGGGCCATTTCCACCAATTACACGCTTTGTCACTTCTGCGTGTAGGGCCATTTCCACCAATCACACGCAATGACACCTTGACGTGCAGTCCAATTACACGCGATGAGACTCTGCCGTGCTGTCCAATTACACGCGATGAGACTCTGACGTGCTGTCCAATTACACGCGATGACACTCTGACGTGCAGTCTTTCCACGTGTGCTCTGTCATCACGTGCTGTGTGGGAAACACCCGTGCGGGTCACGTCACAGACGCGCTTACGCGCTGAGGGCCTTTGGTCCAATAGAATCGCGTATGCGTGCTGACGCGCTTACGCGCTAAGGGCCTTTCCTCGGTTTTCACTCTGACGTGCAGTCTTTCCACGTGTGCTCTGTCATCACGTGCTGTGTGGGAAACACCCGTGCGGGTCACGTCACAGACGCGCTTACGCGCTGAGGGCCTTTGGTCCAATAGAATCGCGTATGCGTGCTGACGCGCTTACGCGCTAAGGGCCTTTCCTCGGTTTTCACGCTGACGTGCAGGATTTTCACGTGCCAAATCACTCCGTACCAAGCTGGCCACGCGTAAGCACACGGAAGACCACGCTCCTGCCCAGAAGGCCGAACTACTGCCCCCCCAGAGCCCCGAGCACGCTCCCACCTGCCATCTGCTGCTGCCTGACTGCCTGCTGCCCACGTGCACTGCCATTTGCTGCCTGCACATCAGCCAGGGGTGCTGTTGCTGTGACCACCCCTGCTGGAACCGAAGACTCCCGACTGGAATTCCATCGCTCCACAGCCCAGCCCCAGGACCCAGTTGCCCACCCACTCCTGCCTCTGGGGTTGTCATGTCGGGGCAAACACCATCTGTGACCACTGGCAACCCCCGGCCAGAGAGGCAGAGGGGCACCAGCTTCAGTGCCACCGAAGTTGGTGTCCTGGTGGAGCAAGTCCTGGGGCAGTATGATGCCCTCTTCGGAAGTTCCCGCGCCGACAAGGAAGGACGGACTCGGATCTGGACTGACATCGTGACTGCCATCAACGCGGAGGGGGTGGCAGTCCGGGACTTACAACATGTCAGGAAGCGCTGGGAGGACTTCAGGTCCAGGACCCTGAACAAGGCCCGGCGCCTCTTGAAGGCAGCGGATGCCAAGGGGCGCCGGGGCCACTTGTCGGAAGAACAGATGGGGGTCCTGGAACGCATATCCCCAGCGCTCCACGTCCAGGTCCTAGAGAAGCAGACCCGTCTGGAGTCGAGCGGTGAGTGTACATGCATCCTGATTGTGAGCAGTGCGTGTGGTGATTATTCGGCATTGTGCCGGTTGCACATCTGTTTGTATGGGGTCGAGTATGGGTGGGGGTGTACAGGGCCGTGGGTCTGACACATGCGAGGGCTGTAATGTGTGAGACATGGATGGTGCTTGTGTGTGTGGGCTTGCATGGCAAATGCAGTTGTGCGTGCACACATGTTTGGATGAATGTGCATGTAAGTAGACATGTCCGTGATGTCAGGCATGTATGTTGTTTTCGGCTGCATGTATGAGCACTGTGTACATGTGCATGTGTGTGTATTTGTCAAGGGTGCAACAGTGATGCAACATGGATGCATGTGACAGCGGTATGTGGAAGCCTGATTGGCAGATGTGACATGGATGCCCGTCTGAACAGTGCGACACTTGGCAGAGGTGTAGACATGCATGCAAGTGTGGTGGTGTGTGTACATGTGTGGTTCACTTCCTGTGTTGCATGTGATGTCTGGCTCCCCTTTGGCTGCTGATGCTGTTGTATGTGTAGGGATGGTGGTGGCAGTTGCGATATGGCTGTGGTATGGCTCATGTGTGCGAGTTGCAATGACATGTGTGTTGGGGATTGTGATGACATGTCTGAGGTTTGCCAATGCCACTCATGTGCAACTGTCATGCGTGTATGTGTCCATTGTGCAGTGCCCTGATGCCTGTGTTTTGTTTCTCCCTGTCTGCAGCGTCAACTGATGAAGAGGGCGGAGAAGGTGCTGTGGAGCACAGCGGCGGGGATCCGACCGCCAGCCGGAGACGCAAGGCCCGGCTCCCCTCCCGTGTTGTCATCTCGTCGGGGAGTGAGGAGTCCGGTGCCGCGTCCCAGGCCGCAGCTGCCGGGGGGAGGTCCAAGTGGCGGAGGTTGCAGTTGGACTCCTCGGCAGCAGAAGGGGCAGCTGGGACCCAACAGGGGAAGATGGCACGGAGTCATCCAGGTTGGTGGGGGGTTTGGTGGAGGAGGAGGCCGTGCAAGCACCAGAGACGGGGTCTGGAGGTGGGGATCCCACTGGTGCTAGTGGTGCAGTCCAGGACCAGGGACAGGAGGCAGCACAGGCCGCCGCGGAGGTGCCTGTGTGCAATCCTGTCCCCGATCCTGTCCCTGCATCATCTTGCACCAGCAGGGATGCCTACGTCCAGACCCGTTTTCAGGCAGGGGATGAGCTGACGTCAACTGGCCTTCCTCTGCCTGCGGACGTGGCCATCCAGGTCCGGGTTGAGCCTGTCCTGGCTGGTGTGGCGTTGCGTCAACGGGCCATGCGAGGTGACCTGCAGTCTTTTCATGGAGAGACTGCACGTCATCTCGAATGGCTCGTTGACCACGTCAGCCTGCTGGGACAGGTCACCCAGGCCGGATTCCGCTGTCTGATGGGGCTTGCTCCGATCCCCTCCTCAACTGGACCCCCTACGCGCCAGTCGTCCTCTGTGCCATCTTCCCACCCATCAGTCACCTGGGTGCCCTGTGGAGCTGCCTCTGACGGTTCGGCCAGGCTGGTGGAGGAGGCATCCCTGCCACAGTCGGGAGTCGGAGGTCCAGCAGGGGTGGCCACATCAACAAGTGCACCCCAGCCGGCGGAGGATGTGCAGGCAGCAGGAGGCAGTGCACGGGCAGAGGCAGAGCAGCAGCAGCAGCAACATGGTGGGAGACATGAAGGCTCGGGGCTTTCGACAATGGAGGGGCAGGCATCGGCCGGAGGGCAGGGGGACCCAGGACAGAGAGTGTCTTCCGTGTGGCAGCGGTTGGGCCACGCCATAGGTGCGGAGCGGCGGCGGGCGGAAGAGGCGCGGCTCACAATGGTCAGGGCGGAGAACTCCATGCGGAGGGCCCTGAGGCGGGCCGAGTGCCTCGAGGCAATCCGCAGGGGGTTGGAGGAGGACACGGCGTCGTCCCTTCGGACCCTCGGGGCCATGGAACTGGACCGCCTCCGGGACATCGAACAGGAGTTCGATGATGCCCTGGCCCGGGACACCACGGAGTGAGCCGCTGGACTTGTCCGCCGCCTTTGTATATAGTTCTTTAGTTTTAGGTTTCCTTTCTTTCTTATTATGATTTGGAGTCGACGGACACTGCTCCACTTTTTGTATATAGTTGATTTTTAGGTAGGTTTTTTAGTAGGTTTCCTTTGTTCAGTTGGGCTCATGGACCCTTGTTAGTTTTGTACATAGTTATTTTTTGCATGGAGATTTTTTTACATTTGACTGTGGACATCATTTTTTTGGATTCTGATTTGCAGTTTTGTGTTTTTATACGGACATGCAGCTCTTTTTTTCACATTCACATTGTAGTTAGTTTTCTTTCTTTAGCATTCTTTATTTTTTTCAATACAATTTTGTTAGCATACTTCACTGTGTGGTATCATCTCATTGGTTTCATGCATGTCATGTTGTGTGTTTTCCCATTCAA
The DNA here is from genome assembly GCF_040938575.1 of Ambystoma mexicanum. NCBI lineage: Eukaryota > Metazoa > Chordata > Amphibia > Caudata > Ambystomatidae > Ambystoma > Ambystoma mexicanum. The sequence goes on from NC_090932.1 coordinate 1,294,282,061, forward strand.
TTGCAACCATTTTGTGTGACGGACATGGGTTCATTAGCTTAATGAACATTGGGGGTGTAACATGTGATTTCCATTTCCATGTGGGTGAATGGGTTACTTGGTAGGGCTTTTTGGCTGTGGAGGCTGACCATTACGCACATGGTTGGGGATTGTGAGGACCTGGTGGGGGCTGCCCATGGTGGCAGGGGGGTGGGGGTGGTGGGAGACATGAGTGGGGGCCTGGTGGAGGATGCCCATGGTGGCAGGGGGGTGGGGGTGCAGGGGGACATGAGTGGGGGCCTGGTGGAGGGTGACCCTGGATGCTGGGGGGTGGGGGTGGTGGGAGACATGAGTGGGGGCCTGGTGGAGGATGCCCCTGGATGCTGGGGGGTGGGGGTGGTGGGAGACATGAGTGGGGGCCTGGTGGAGGATGCCCCTGGGGGGTGGGGGTGGTGGGAGACATGAGTGGGGGCCTGGTGGAGGATGCCCATGGTGGCAGGGGGGTGGGGGTGCAGGGAGACATGGGTGGGGGCCTGGTGGAGGCTGCCCCTGCACTGCTGGGGGGTGGGGGTGGTGGGAGACATGGGTGGGGGCCTGGTGGGGGCTGCTCCTGGTGGCTGGGGGGTGGGGGTGGTGGGAGACATGAGTGGGGGCCTGGTGGAGGATGCCCCTGGTGGCTGGGGGGTGGGGGTGGTGGGAGACATGAGTGGGGGCCTGCTGGAGGATGCCCATGGTGGCAGGGGGGTGGGGGTGCAGGGGGACATGAGTGGGGGCCTGCTGGAGGCTGCCCCTGCACTGCTGGGGTGTGGGGGTGGTAGGAGACATGAGTGGGGGCCTGGTGGAGGGTGACCCTGGATGCTGGGGGGTGGGGGTGGTGGGAGACATGAGTGGGGGCCTGCTGGAGGCTGCCCCTGCACTGCTGGGGTGTGGGGGTGGTGGGAGACATGAGTGGGGGCCTGGTGGAGGATGCCCATGGTGGCAGGGGGATGGGGGTGCAGGGGGACATGAGTGGGGGCCTGCTGGAGGCTGCCCCTGCACTGCTGGGGTGTGGGGGTGGTGGGAGACATGAGTGGGGGCCTGGTGTAGTCTGCCCATGGTGGCAGGGGGGTGGGGGTGGTGGGTGACATGAGTGGGGGCCTGGTGGAGGCTGCCCCTGCACTGCTGGGGGGTGGGGGTGGTGGGAGACATGAGTGGGGGCCTGGTGGAGGATGCCCATGGTGGCAGGGGGGTGGGGGTGGTGGGAGACATGAGTGGGGGCCTGGTGGAGGGTGACCCTGGATGCTGGGGGGTGGGGGTGGTGGGAGACATGAGTGGGGGCCTGCTGGAGGCTGCCCCTGCACTGCTGGGGTGTGGGGGTGGTGGGAGACATGAGTGGGGGCCTGGTGTAGTCTGCCCATGGTGGCAGGGGGGTGGGGGTGGTGGGTGACATGAGTGGGGGCCTGGTGGAGGCTGCCCCTGCACTGCTGGGGGGTGGGGGTGGTGGGAGACATGAGTGGGGGCCTGGTGGAGGATGCCCATGGTGGCAGGGGGGTGGGGGTGGTGGGAGACATGAGTGGGGGCCTGGTGGAGGGTGACCCTGGATGCTGGGGGGTGGGGGTGGTGGGAGACATGAGTGGGGGCCTGCTGGAGGCTGCCCCTGCACTGCTGGGGTGTGGGGGTGGTGGGAGACATGAGTGGGGGCCTGGTGGAGGATGCCCATGGTGGCAGGGGGGTGGGGGTGGTGGGTGACATGAGTGGGGGCCTGGTGGAGGCTGCCCATGGTGGCAGGGGGGTGGGGGTGGTGGGAGACATGGGTGGGGGCCTGGTGGAGGCTGCCCCTGCACTGCTGGGGGGTGGGGGTGGTGGGAGACATGGGTGGGGGCCTGGTGGAGGCTGCCCCTGTACTGCTGGGGGGTGGGGGTGGTGGGAGATATGGGTGGGGGCCTGGTGGGGGCTGTCCCTGGTGGCTGGGGGGTGGGGGTGGTGGGAGACATGAGTGGGGGCCTGCTGGAGGATGCCCATGGTGGCAGGGGGGTGGGGGTGGTGGGAGACATGAGTGGGGGCCTGGTGGAGGGTGACCCTGAATGCTGGGGGGGTGGGGGTGGTGGGAGACATGAGTGGGGGCCTGCTGGAGGCTGCCCCTGCACTGCTGGGGTGTGGGGGTGGTGGGAGACATGAGTGGGGGCCTGGTGGAGGATGCCCATGGTGGCAGGGGGGTGGGGGTGGTGGGTGACATGAGTGGGGGCCTGGTGGAGGCTGCCCATGGTGGCAGGGGGGTGGGGGTGTTGGGTGACATGGGTGGGGGCCTGGTGGAGGCTGCCCCTGCACTGCTGGGGGGTGGGGGTGGTGGGAGACATGAGTGGGGGCCTGGTGGAGGATGCCCATGGTGGCAGGGGGGTGGGGGTGGTGGGAGACATGAGTGGGGGCCTGGTGGAGGGTGACCCTGGATGCTGGGGGGTGGGGGTGGTGGGAGACATGAGTGGGGGCCTGCTGGAGGCTGCCCCTGCACTGCTGGGGTGTGGGGGTGGTGGGAGACATGAGTGGGGGCCTGGTGGAGGATGCCCATGGTGGCAGGGGGGTGGGGGTGGTGGGTGACATGAGTGGGGGCCTGGTGGAGGCTGCCCATGGTGGCAGGGGGGTGGGGGTGGTGGGAGACATGAGTGGGGGCCTGCTGGAGGCTGCCCCTGCACTGCTGGGATGTGGGGGTGGTGAGAGACATGAGTGGGGGCCTGGTGGAGTCTGCCCATGGTGGCAGGGGGCTGGGGGTGGTGGGAGACATGAGTGGGGGCCTGGTGGAGGGTGACCCTGGTGGCAGGGGGGTGGGGGTGGTGGGAGACATGGGGGGGGGGGCCTGGTGGGGGCTGCCCCTGGTGGCTGGGGGGTGGGGGTGGTGGGAGACATGAGTGGGGGCCTGGTGGAGGATGCCCATGGTGGCAGGGGGGTGGGGGTGCAGGGGGACATGAGTGGGGGCCTGGTGGAGGGTGACCCTGGATGCTGGGGGGTGGGGGTGGTGGGAGACATGAGTGGGGGCCTGCTGGAGGCTGCCCCTGCACTGCTGGGGTGTGGGGGTGGTGGGAGACATGAGTGGGGGCCTGGTGGAGGATGCACATGGTGGCAGGGGGGTGGGGGTGCAGGGGGACATGAGTGGGGGCCTGCTGGAGGCTGCCCCTGCACTGCTGGGGTGTGGGGGTGGTGGGAGACATGAGTGGGGGCCTGGTGTAGTCTGCCCATGGTGGCAGGGGGGTGGGGGTGGTGGGTGACATGAGTGGGGGCCTGGTGGAGGCTGCCCCTGCACTGCTGGGGAGTGGGGGTGGTGGGAGACATGAGTGGGGGCCTGGTGGAGGATGCCCATGATGGCAGGGGGGTGGGGGTGGTGGGAGACATGAGTGGGGGCCTGGTGGAGGGTGACCCTGGATGCTGGGGGGTGGGGGTGGTGGGAGACATGAGTGGGGGCCTGCTGGAGGCTGCCCCTGCACTGCTGGGGTGTGGGGGTGGTGGGAGACATGAGTGGGGGCCTGGTGTAGTCTGCCCATGGTGGCAGGGGGGTGGGGGTGGTGGGTGACATGAGTGGGGGCCTGGTGGAGGCTGCCCCTGCACTGCTGGGGGGTGGGGGTGGTGGGAGACATGAGTGGGGGCCTGGTGGAGGATGCCCATGGTGGCAGGGGGTGGGGGTGGTGGGAGACATGAGTGGGGGCCTGGTGGAGGGTGACCCTGGATGCTGGGGGGTGGGGGTGGTGGGAGACATGAGTGGGGGCCTGCTGGAGGCTGCCCCTGCACTGCTGGGGTGTGGGGGTGGTGGGAGACATGAGTGGGGGCCTGGTGGAGGCTGCCCATGGTGGCAGGGGGATGGGGGTGGTGGGAGACATGGGTGGGGGCCTGGTGGAGGCTGCCCCTGCACTGCTGGGGGGTGGGGGTGGTGGGAGACATGGGTGGGGGCCTGGTGGGGGCTGTCCCTGGTGGCTGGGGGGTGGGGGTGGTGGGAGACATGAGTGGGGGCCTGCTGGAGGATGACCATGGTGGCAGGGGGGTGGGGGTGGTGGGAGACATGAGTGGGGGCCTGGTGGAGGGTGACCCTGGATGCTGGGGGGTGGGGGTGGTGGGAGACATGTGTGGGGGCCTGCTGGAGGCTGCCCCTGCACTGCTGGGGTGTGGGGGTGGTGGGAGACATGAGTGGGGGCCTGGTGGAGGATGCCCATGGTGGCAGGGGGGTGGGGGTGGTGGGTGACATGAGTGGGGGCCTGGTGGAGGCTGCCCATGGTGGCAGGGGGGTGGGGGTGTTGGGTGACATGGGTGGGGGCCTGGTGGAGGCTGCCCCTGCACTGCTGGGGGGTGGGGGTGGTGGGAGACATGAGTGGGGGCCTGGTGGAGGATGCCCATGGTGGCAGGGGGGTGGGGGTGGTGGGAGACATGAGTGGGGGCCTGGTGGAGGGTGACCCTGGATGCTGGGGGGTGGGGGTGGTGGGAGACATGAGTGGGGGCCTGCTGGAGGCTGCCCCTGCACTGCTGGGGTGTGGGGGTGGTGGTAGACATGAGTTGGGGCCTGGTGGTGGATGCCCATGGTGGCAGGGGGGTGGGGGTGGTGGGTGACATGAGTGGGGGCCTGGTGGAGGCTGCCCATGGTGGCAGGGGGGTGGGGGTGGTGGGAGACATGAGTGGGGGCCTGCTGGAGGCTGCCCCTGCACTGCTGGGGTGTGGGGGTGGTGAGAGACATGAGTGGGGGCCTGGTGGAGTCTGCCCATGGTGGCAGGGGGCTGGGGGTGGTGGGAGACATGAGTGGGGACCTGGTGGAGGGTGACCCTGGTGGCAGGGGGGTGGGGGTGGTGGGAGACATGGGTGGGGGCCTGGTGGAGGCTTCCCCTGCACTGCTGGGGGGTGGGGGTGGTGGGAGACATGGGTGGGGGCCTGGTGGGGGCTGCCCCTGGTGGCTGGGGGGTGGGGGTGGTGGGAGACATGAGTGGGGGCCTGGTGGAGGATGCCCATGGTGGCAGGGGGGTGGGGGTGCAGGGGGACATGAGTGGGGGCCTGGTGGAGGGTGTCCCTGGATGCTGGGGGGTGGGGGTGGTGGGAGACATGAGTGGGGGCCTGCTGGAGGCTGCCCCTGCACTGCTGGGGTGTGGGGGTGGTGGGAGACATGGGTGGGGGCCTGGTGGAGGATGCCCATGGTGGCAGGGGGGTGGGGGTGGTGGGTGACATGAGTGGGGGCCTGGTGGAGGCTGCCCATGGTGCCAGGGGGGTGGGGGTGGTGGGAGACATGAGTGGGGGCCTGGTGGAGGGTGACCCTGGTGGCAGGGGGGTGGGGGTGGTGGGAGACATGGGTGGGGGCCTGGTGGAGGCTGCCCCTGCACTGCTGGGGGGTGGGGGTGGTGGGAGACATGGGTGGGGGCCTGGTGGCGGCTGCCCCTGGTGGCTGGGGGGTGGGGGTGGTGGGAGACATGAGTGGGGGCCTGGTGGAGGATGCCCATGGTGGCAGGGGGGTGGGGGTGCAGGGGGACATGAGTGGGGGCCTGCTGGAGGCTGCCCCTGCACTGCTGGGGTGTGGGGGTGGTGGGAGACATGAGTGGGGGCCTGGTGTAGTCTGCCCATGGTGGCAGGGGGGTGGGGGTGGTGGGTGACATGAGTGGGGGCCTGGTGGAGGCTGCCCCTGCACTGCTGGGGGGTGGGGGTGGTGGGAGACATGAGTGGGGGCCTGGTGGAGGATGCCCATGGTGGCAGGGGGGTGGGGGTGGTGGGAGACATGAGTGGGGGCCTGGTGGAGGGTGACCCTGGATGCTGGGGGGTGGGGGTGGTGGGAGACATGAGTGGGGGCCTGCTGGAGGCTGCCCCTGCACTGCTGGGGTGTGGGGGTGGTGGGAGACATGAGTGGGGGACTGGTGTAGTCTGCCCATGGTGGCAGGGGGGTGGGGGTGGTGGGAGACATGAGTGGGGGCCTGGTGGAGGGTGACCCTGGATGCTGGGGGTTGGGGGTGGTGGGAGACATGAGTGGGGGCCTGCTGGAGGCTGCCCCTGCACTGCTGGGGTGTGGGGGTGGTGGGAGACATGAGTGGGGGCCTGGTGGAGGATGCCCATGGTGGCAGGGGGTGGGGGTGGTGGGTGACATGAGTGGGGGCCTGGTGGAGGCTGCCCATGGTGGCAGGGGGGTGGGGGTGGTGGGTGACATGAGTGGGGGCCTGGTGGAGGCTGCCCCTGCACTGCTGGGGGGTGGGGGTGGTGGGAGACATGGGTGGGGGCTGTCCCTGGGGGGTGGGGGTGGTGGGAGACATGAGTGGGGGCCTGCTGGAGGATGCCCATGGTGGCAGGGGGGTGGGGGTGGTGGGAGACATGAGTGGGGGCCTGGTGGAGGGTGACCCTGGATGCTGGGGGGTGGGGGTGGTGGGAGACATGAGTGGGGGCCTGCTGGAGGCTGCCCCTGCACTGCTGGGGTGTGGAGGTGGTGGGAGACATGAGTGGGGGCCTGGTGGAGGATGCCCATGGTGGCAGGGGGGTGGGGGTGGTGGGTGACATGAGTGGGGGCCTGGTGGAGGCTGCCCATGGTGGCAGGGGGGTGGGGGTGGTGGGTGACATGGGTGGGGGCCTGGTGGAGGCTGCCCCTGCACTGCTGGGGGGTGGGGGTGGTGGGAGACATGAGTGGGGGCCTGGTGGAGGATGCCCATGGTGGCAGGGTGGTGGGGGTGGTGGGAGACATGAGTGGGGGCCTGGTGGAGGGTGACCCTGGATGCTGGGGGGTGGGGGTGGTGGGAGACATGAGTGGGGGCCTGCTGGAGGCTGCCCCTGCACTGCTGGGGTGTGGGGGTGGTGGGAGACATGAGTGGGGGCCTGGTGGAGGATGCCCATGGTGGCAGGGGGGTGGGGGTGGTGGGTGACATGAGTGGGGGCCTGGTGGAGGCTGCCCATGGTGGCAGGGGGGTGGGGGTGGTGGGAGACATGAGTGGGGGCCTGCTGGAGGCTGCCCCTGCACTGCTGTGGTGTGGGGGTGGTGGGAGACATGAGTGGGGGCCTGGTGGAGTCTGCCCATGGTGGCAGGGGGGTGGGGGTGGCGGGAGACATGAGTGGGGGCCTGGTGGAGGGTGACCCTGGTGGCAGGGGGGTGGGGGTGGTGGGAGACATGGGTGGGGGCCTGGTGGAGGCTGCCCCTGCACTGCTGGGGGGTGGGGGTGGTGGGAGACATGGGTGGGGGCCTGGTGGGGGCTGCCCCTGGTGGCTGGGGGGTGGGGGTGGTGGGAGACATGAGTGGGGGCCTGGTGGAGGATGCCCATGGTGGCAGGGGGGTGGGGGTGCAGGGGGACATGAGTGGGGGCCTGGTGGAGGGTGATCCTGGATGCTGGGGGGTGGGGGTGGTGGAAGACATGAGTGGGGGCCTGCTGGAGGCTGCCCCTGCACTGCTGGGGTGTGGGGGTGGTGGGAGACATGAGTGGGGGCCTGGTGGAGGATGCCCATGGTGGCAGGGGGATGGGGGTGGTGGGTGACATGAGTGGGGGCCTGGTGGAGGCTGCCCATGGTGGCAGGGGGGTGGGGGTGGTGGGAGACATGAGTGGGGGCCTGGTGGAGGGTGACCCTGGTGGCAGGGGGGTGGGGGTGGTGGGAGACATGGGTGGGGGCCTGGTGGAGGCTGCCCCTGCACTGCTGGGGGGTGGGGGTGGTGGGAGACATGGGTGGGGGCCTGGTGGGGGCTGCCCCTGGTGGCTGGGGGTGGGGGTGGTGGGAGACATGAGTGGGGGCCTGGTGGAGGATGCCCATGGTGGCAGGGGGGTGGGGGTGCAGGGGGACATGAGTGGGGGCCTGCTGGAGGCTGCCCCTGCACTGCTGGGGTGTGGGGGTGGTGGGAGACATGAGTGGGGGCCTGGTGTAGTCTGCCCATGGTGGCAGGGGGGTGGGGGTGGTGGGTGACATGAGTGGGGGCCTGGTGGAGGCTGCCCCTGCACTGCTGGGGGGTGGGGGTGGTGGGAGACATGAGTGGGGGCCTGGTGGAGGATGCCCATGGTGGCAGGGGGGTGGGGGTGGTGGGAGACATGAGTGGGGGCCTGGTGGAGGGTGACCCTGGATGCTGGGGGGTGGGGGTGGTGGGAGACATGAGTGGGGGCCTGCTGGAGGCTGCCCCTGCACTGCTGGGGTGTGGGGGTGGTGGGAGACATGAGTGGGGGCCTGGTGTAGTCTGCCCATGGTGGCAGGGGGGTGGGGGTGGTGGGTGACATGAGTGGGGGCCTGGTGGAGGCTGCCCCTGCACTGCTGGGGGGTGGGGGTGGTGGGAGACATGGGTGGGGGCCTGGTGGGGGCTGTCCCTGGTGGCTGGGGGGTGGGGGTGGTGGGAGACATGAGTGGGGGCCTGCTGGAAGATGCCCATGGTGGCAGGGGGGTGGGGGTGGTGGGAGACATGAGTGGGGGCCTGGTGGAGGGTGACCCTGGATGCTGGGGGGTGGGGGTGGTGGGAGACATGAGTGGGGGCCTGCTGGAGGCTGCCCCTGCACTGCTGGGGTGTGGGGGTGGTGGGAGACATGAGTGGGGGCCTGGTGGAGGATGCCCAGGGGGGTGGGGGTGTTGGGTGACATGAGTGGGGGCCTGGTGGAGGCTGCCCATGGTGGCAGGGGGTGGGGGTGTTGGGTGACATGGGTGGGGGCCTGGTGGAGGCTGCCCCTGCACTGCTGGGGGGTGGGGGTGGTGGGAGACATGAGTGGGGGCCTGGTGGAGGATGCCCATGGTGACAGGGGGGTGGGGGTGGTGGGAGACATGAGTGGGGGCCTGGTGGAGTGTGACCCTGGATGCTGGGGGGTGGGGGTGGTGGGAGACATGAGTGGGGGCCTGCTGGAGGCTGCCCCTGCACTGCTGGGGTGTGGGGGTGGTGGGAGACATGAGTGGGGGCCTGGTGGAGGATGCCCATGGTGGCAGGGGGGTGGGGGTGGTGGGTGACATGAGTGGGGGCCTGGTGGAGGCTGCCCATGTTGGCAGGGGGGTGGGGGGAGACATGAGTGGGGGCCTGCTGGAGGCTGCCCCTGCACTGCTGGGGTGTGGGGGTGGTGAGAGACATGAGTGGGGGCCTGGTGGAGTCTGCCCATGGTGGCAGGGGGGTGGGGGTGGTGGGAGACATGAGTGGGGGCCTGGTGGAGGGTGACCCTGGTGGCAGGGGGGTGGGGGTGGTGGGAGACATGGGTGGGGGCCTGGTGGAGGATGCCCATGGTGGCAGGGGGGTGGTGGGTGACATGAGTGGGGGCCTGGTGGAGGCTGCCCATGGTGGCAGGGGGGTGGGGGTGGTGGGTGACATGGGTGGGGGCCTGGTGGAGGCTGCCCCTGCACTGCTGGGGGGTGGGGGTGGTGGGAGACATGAGTGGGGGCCTGGTGGAGGATGCCCATGGTGGCAGGGTGGTGGGGGTGGTGGGAGACATGAGTGGGGGCCTGGTGGAGGGTGACCCTGGATGCTGGGGGGTGGGGGTGGTGGGAGACATGAGTGGGGGCCTGCTGGAGGCTGCTCCTGCACTGCTGGGGTGTGGGGGTGGTGGGAGACATGAGTGGGGGCTTGGTGGAGGATGCCCATGGTGGCAGGGGTGTGGGGGTGGTGGGAGACATGAGTGGGGGCCTGGTGGAGGGTGACCCTGGTGGCAGGGGGGTGGGGGTGGTGGGAGACATGGGTGGGGGCCTGGTGGAGGCTGCCCCTGCACTGCTGGGGGGTGGGGGTGGTGGGAGACATGGGTGGGGGCCTGGTGGGCGCTGCCCCTGGTAGCTGGGGGGTGGGTGTGGTGGGAGACATGAGTGGGGTCCTGGTGGAGGATGCCCATGGTGGCAGGGGGGTGGGGGTGCAGGGGGACATGAGTGGGGGCCTGGTGGAGGGTGACCCTGGATGCTGGGGGGTGGGGGTGGTGGGAGACATGAGTGGGGGCCTGGTGGAGGATGCCCATGGTGGCAGGGGGGTGGGGGTGGTGGGTGACATGAGTGGGGGCCTGGTGGAGGCTGCCCATGGTGGCAGGGGGGTGGGGGTGGTGGGAGACATGGGTGGGGGCCTGGTGGAGGCTGCCCCTGCACTGCTGGGGGGTGGGGGTGGTGGGAGACATGGGTGGGGGCCTGGTGGGGGCTGTCCCTGGTGGCTGGGGGGTGGGGGTGGTGGGAGACATGAGTGGGGGCCTGCTGGAAAATGCCCATGGTGGCAGGGGGGTGGGGGTGGTGGGAGACATGAGTGGGGGCCTGGTGGAGGGTGACCCTGGATGCTGGGGGGTGGGGGTGGTGGGAGACATGAGTGGGGGCCTGCTGGAGGCTGCCCCTGCACTGCTGGGGTGTGGGGGTGGTGGGAGACATGAGTGGGGGCCTGGTGGAGGATGCCCAGGGGGGTGGGGGTGGTGGGTGGCATGAGTGGGGGCCTGGTGGAGGCTGCCCATGGTGGCAGGGGGTGGGGGTGTTGGGTGACATGGGTGGGGGCCTGGTGGAGGCTGCCCCTGCACTGCTGGGGGGTGGGGGTGGTGGGAGACATGAGTGGGGGCCTGGTGGAGGATGCCCATGGTGACAGGGGGGTGGGGGTGGTGGGAGACATGAGTGGGGGCCTGGTGGAGTGTGACCCTGGATGCTGGGGGGTGGGGGTGGTGGGAGACATGAGTGGGGGCCTGCTGGAGGCTGCCCCTGCACTGCTGGGGTGTGGGGGTGGTGGGAGACATGAGTGGGGGCCTGGTGGAGGATGCCCATGGTGGCAGGGGGTGGGGGTGGTGGGTGACATGAGTGGGGGCCTGGTGGAGGCTGCCCATGGTGGCAGGGGGGTGGGGGGAGACATGAGTGGGGGCCTGCTGGAGGCTGCCCCTGCACTGCTGGGGTGTGGGGGTGGTGAGAGACATGAGTGGGGGCCTGGTGGAGTCTGCCCATGGTGGCAGGGGGGTGGGGGTGGTGGGAGACATGAGTGGGGGCCTGGTGGAGGGTGACCCTGGTAGCAGGGGGGTGGGGGTGGTGGGAGACATGGGTGGGGGCCTGGTGGAGGATGCCCATGGTGGCAGGGGGGTGGTGGGTGACATGAGTGGGGGCCTGGTGGAGGCTGCCCATGGTGGCAGGGGGGTGGGGGTGGTGGGTGACATGGGTGGGGGCCTGGTGGAGGCTGCCCCTGCACTGCTGGGGGGTGGGGGTGGTGGGAGACATGAGTGGGGTCCTGGTGGAGGATGCCCATGGTGGCAGGGGGTGGGGGTGGTGGGAGACATGAGTGGGGGCCTGGTGGAGGGTGACCCTGGATGCTGGGGGGTGGGGGTGGTGGGAGACATGAGTGGGGGCCTGCTGGAGGCTGCTCCTGCACTGCTGGGGTGTGGGGGTGGTGGGAGACATGAGTGGGGGCCTGGTGGAGGATGCCCATGGTGGCAGGGGGGTGGGGGTGGTGGGAGACATGAGTGGGGGCCTGGTGGAGGGTGACCCTGGTGGCAGGGGGGTGGGGGTGGTGGGAGACATGGGTGGGGGCCTGGTGGAGGCTGCCCCTGCACTGCTGGGGGGTGGGGGTGGTGGGAGACATGGGTGGGGGCCTGGTGGGCGCTGCCCCTGGTGGCTGGGGGGTGGGTGTGGTGGGAGACATGAGTGGGGTCCTGGTGGAGGATGCCCATGGTGGCAGGGGGGTGGGGGTGCAGGGGGACATGAGTGGGGGCCTGGTGGAGGGTGACCCTGGATGCTGGGGGGTGGGGGTGGTGGGAGACATGAGTGGGGGCCTGGTGGAGGATGCCCATGGTGGCAGGGGGGTGGGGGTGGTGGGTGACATGAGTGGGGGCCTGGTGGAGGCTGCCCATGGTGGCAGGGGGGTGGGGGTGGTGGGAGACATGGGTGGGGGCCTGGTGGAGGCTGCCCCTGCACTGCTGGGGGGTGGGGGTGGTGGGAGACATGGGTGGGGGCCTGGTGGGGGCTGTCCCTGGTGGCTGGGGGGTGGGGGTGGTGGGAGACATGAGTGGGGGCCTGCTGGAAGATGCCCATGGTGGCAGGGGGGTGGGGGTGGTGGGAGACATGAGTGGGGGCCTGGTGGAGGGTGACCCTGGATGCTGGGGGGTGGGGGTGGTGGGAGACATGAGTGGGGGCCTGCTGGAGGCTGCCCCTGCACTGCTGGGGTGTGGGGGTGGTGGGAGACATGAGTGGGGGCCTGGTGGAGGATGCCCAGGGGGGTGGGGGTGGTGGGTGACATGAGTGGGGGCCTGGTGGAGGGTGACCCTGGTGGCAGGGGGGTGGGGGTGGTGGGAGACATGGGTGGGGGCCTGGTGGAGGATGCCCATGGTGGCAGGGGGGTGGTGGGTGACATGAGTGGGGGCCTGGTGGAGGCTGCCCATGGTGGCAGGGGGGTGGGGGTGGTGGGTGACATGGGTGGGGGCCTGGTGGAGGCTGCCCCTGCACTGCTGGGGGGTGGGGGTGGTGGGAGACATGAGTGGGGGCCTGGTGGAGGATGCCCATGGTGGCAGGGTGGTGGGGGTGGTGGGAGACATGAGTGGGGGCCTGGTGGAGGGTGACCCTGGATGCTGGGGGGTGGGGGTGGTGGGAGACATGAGTGGGGGCCTGCTGGAGGCTGCTCCTGCACTGCTGGGGTGTGGGGGTGGTGGGAGACATGAGTGGGGGCCTGGTGGAGGATGCCCATGGTGGCAGGGGGGTGGGGGTGGTGGGAGACATGAGTGGGGGCCTGGTGGAGGGTGACTCTGGTGGCAGGGGGGTGGGGGTGGTGGGAGACATGGGTGGGGGCCTGGTGGAGGCTGCCCCTGCACTGCTGGGGGGTGGGGGTGGTGGGAGACATGGGTGGGGGCCTGGTGGGCGCTGCCCCTGGTGGCTGGGGGGTGGGTGTGGTGGGAGACATGAGTGGGGTCCTGGTGGAGGATGCCCATGGTGGCAGGGGGGTGGGGGTGCAGGGGGACATGAGTGGGGGCCTGGTGGAGGGTGACCCTGGATGCTGGGGGGTGGGGGTGGTGGGAGACATGAGTGGGGGCCTGGTGGAGGATGCCCATGGTGGCAGGGGGGTGGGGGTGGTGGGTGACATGAGTGGGGGCCTGGTGGAGGCTGCCCATGGTGGCAGGGGGGTGGGGGTGGTGGGAGACATGGGTGGGGGCCTGGTGGAGGCTGCCCCTGCACTGCTGGGGGGTGGGGGTGGTGGGAGACATGGGTGGGGGCCTGGTGGGGGCTGTCCCTGGTGGCTGGGGGGTGGGGGTGGTGGGAGACATGAGTGGGGGCCTGCTGGAAGATGCCCATGGTGGCAGGGGGGTGGGGGTGGTGGGAGACATGAGTGGGGGCCTGGTGGAGGGTGACCCTGGATGCTGGGGGGTGGGGGTGGTGGGAGACATGAGTGGGGGCCTGCTGGAGGCTGCCCCTGCACTGCTGGGGTGTGGGGGTGGTGGGAGACATGAGTGGGGGCCTGGTGGAGGATGCCCAGGGGGGTGGGGGTGGTGGGTGACATGAGTGGGGGCCTGGTGGAGGCTGCCCATGGTGGCAGGGGGTGGGGGTGTTGGGTGACATGGGTGGGGGCCTGGTGGAGGCTGCCCCTGCACTGCTGGGGGGTGGGGGTGGTGGGAGACATGAGTGGGGGCCTGGTGGAGGATGCCCATGGTGACAGGGGGGTGGGGGTGGTGGGAGACATGAGTGGGGGCCTGGTGGAGTGTGACCCTGGATGCTGGGGGGTGGGGGTGGTGGGAGACATGAGTGGGGGCCTGCTGGAGGCTGCCCCTGCACTGCTGGGGTGTGGGGGTGGTGGGAGACATGAGTGGGGGCCTGGTGGAGGATGCCCATGGTGGCAGGGGGTGGGGGTGGTGGGTGACATGAGTGGGGGCCTGGTGGAGGCTGCCCATGGTGGCAGGGGGGTGGGGGGAGACATGAGTGGGGGCCTGCTGGAGGCTGCCCCTGCACTGCTGGGGTGTGGGGGTGGTGAGAGACATGAGTGGGGGCCTGGTGGAGTCTGCCCATGGTGGCAGGGGGGTGGGGGTGGTGGGAGACATGAGTGGGGGCCTGGTGGAGGGTGACCCTGGTAGCAGGGGGGTGGGGGTGGTGGGAGACATGGGTGGGGGCCTGGTGGAGGATGCCCATGGTGGCAGGGGGGTGGTGGGTGACATGAGTGGGGGCCTGGTGGAGGCTGCCCATGGTGGCAGGGGGGTGGGGGTGGTGGGTGACATGGGTGGGGGCCTGGTGGAGGCTGCCCCTGCACTGCTGGGGGGTGGGGGTGGTGGGAGACATGAGTGGGGTCCTGGTGGAGGATGCCCATGGTGGCAGGGTGGTGGGGGTGGTGGGAGACATGAGTGGGGGCCTGGTGGAGGGTGACCCTGGATGCTGGGGGGTGGGGGTGGTGGGAGACATGAGTGGGGGCCTGCTGGAGGCTGCTCCTGCACTGCTGGGGTGTGGGGGTGGTGGGAGACATGAGTGGGGGCCTGGTGGAGGATGCCCATGGTGGCAGGGGGGTGGGGGTGGTGGGAGACATGAGTGGGGGCCAGGTGGAGGGTGACCCTGGTGGCAGGGGGGTGGGGGTGTTGGGAGACATGGGTGGGGGCCTGGTGGAGGCTGCCCCTGCACTGCTGGGGGGTGGGGTTGGTGGGAGACATGGGTGGGGGCCTGGTGGGCGCTGCCCCTGGTGGCTGGGGGGTGGGGGTGGTGGGAGACATGAGTGGGGTCCTGGTGGAGGATGCCCATGGTGGCAGGGGGGTGGGGGTGCAGGGGGACATGAGTGGGGGCCTGGTGGAGGGTGACCCTGGATGCTGGGGGGTGGGGGTGGTGGGAGACATGAGTGGGGGCCTGCTGGAGGCTGCCCCTGCACTGCTGGGGTGTGGGGGTGGTGGGAGACATGAGTGGGGGCCTGGTGGAGGATGCCCATGGTGGCAGGGGGGTGGGGGTGGTGGGTGACATGAGTGGGGGCCTGGTGGAGGCTGCCCATGGTGGCAGGGGGGTGGGGGTGGTGGGAGACATGAGTGGGGGCCTGGTGGAGGGTGACCCTGGTGGCAGGGGGGTGGGGGTGGTGGGAGACATGGGTGGGGGCCTGGTGGAGGCTGCCCCTGCACTGCTGGGGGGTGGGGGTGGTGGGAGACATGGGTGGGGGCCTGGTGGGGGCTGCCCCTGGTGGCTGGGGGGTGGGGGCGGTGGGAGACATGAGTGGGGGCCTGGTGTAGTCTGCCCATGGTGGCAGGGGGTGGGGGTGGTGGGTGACATGAGTGGGGGCCTGGTGGAGGCTGCCCCTGCACTGCTGGGGGGTGGGGGTGGTGGGAGACATGAGTGGGGGCCTGGTGGAGGATGCCCATGGTGGCAGGGGGGTGGGGGTGGTGGGAGACATGAGTGGGGGCCTGGTGGAGGGTGACCCTGGATGCTGGGGGGTGGGGGTGGTGGGAGACATGAGTGGGGGCCTGCTGGAGGCTGCCCCTGCACTGCTGGGGTGTGGGGGTGGTGGGAGACATGAGTGGGGGCCTGGTGTAGTCTGCCCAGGGGGGTGGGGGTGGTGGGTGACATGAGTGGGGGCCTGGTGGAGGCTGCCCCTGCACTGCTGGGGGGTGGGGGTGGTGGGAGACATGAGTGGGGGCCTGGTGGAGGATGCCCATGGTGGCAGGGGGGTGGGGGTGGTGGGAGACATGAGTGGGGGCCTGGTGGAGGGTGACCCTGGATGCTGGGGGGTGGGGGTGGTGGGAGACATGAGTGGGGGCCTGCTGGAGGCTGCCCCTGCACTGCTGGGGTGTGGGGGTGGTGGTAGACATGAGTGGGGGCCTGGTGGAGGATGCCCATGGTGGCAGGGGGGTGGGGGTGGTGGGTGACATGAGTGGGGGCCTGGTGGAGGCTGCCCATGGTGGCAGGGGGTGGGGGTGGTGGGAGACATGGGTGGGGGCCTGGTGGAGGCTGCCCCTGCACTGCTGGGGGGTGGGGGTGGTGGGAGACATGGGTGGGGGCCTGGTGGGGGCTGTCCCTGGTGGCTGGGGGGTGGGGGTGGTGGGAGACATGAGTGGGGGCCTGCTGGAGGATGCCCATGGTGGCAGGCGGGTGGGGGTGCAGGGGGACATGAGTGGGGGCCTGGTGGAGGATGCCCATGGTGGCAGGGGGGTGGGGGTGCAGGGGGACATGAGTGGGGGCCTGCTGGAGGCTGCCCCTGCACTGCTGGGGTGTGGGGGTGGTGGGAGACATGAGTGGGGGCCTGGTGTAGTCTGCCCATGGTGGCAGGGGGGTGGGGGTGGTGGGTGACATGAGTGGGGGCCTGGTGGAGGCTGCCCCTGCACTGCTGGGGGGTGGGGGTGGTGGGAGACATGAGTGGGGGCCTGGTGGAGGATGCCCATGGTGGCAGGGGGGTGGGGGTGGTGGGAGACATGAGTGGGGGCCTGGTGGAGGATGACCCTGGATGCTGGGGGGTGGGGGTGGTGGGAGACATGAGTGGGGGCCTGCTGGAGGCTTGCCCCTGCACTGCTGGGGTGTGGGGGTGGTGGGAGACATGAGTGGGGGCCTGGTGGAGGATGCCCATGGTGGCAGGGGGGTGGGGGTGGTGGGTGACATGAGTGGGGGCCTGGTGGAGGCTGCCCATGGTGGCAGGGGGGTGGGGGTGGTGGGAGACATGAGTGGGGGCCTGCTGGAGGCTGCCCCTGCACTGCTGGGGTGTGGGGGTGGTGGGAGACATGAGTGGGGGCCTGGTGGAGGCTGCCCATGGTGGCAGGGGGGTGGGGGTGGTGGGAGACATGAGTGGGGGCCTGCTGGAGGCTGCCCCTGCACTGCTGGGGTGTGGGGGTGGTGAGAGACATGAGTGGGGGCCTGGTGGAGTCTGCCCATGGTGGCAGGGGGCTGGGGGTGGTGGGAGACATGAGTGGGGGCCTGGTGGAGGGTGACCCTGGTGGCAGGGGGGTGGGGGTGGTGGGAGACATGGGTGGGGGCCTGGTGGAGGCTGCCCCTGCACTGCTGGGGGGTGGGGGTGGTGGGAGACATGGGTGGGGGCCTGGTGGGGGCTGCCCTGGTGGCTGGGGGGTGGGGGTGGTGGGAGACATGAGTGGGGGCCTGGTGGAGGATGCCCATGGTGGCAGGGGGGTGGGGGTGCAGGGGGACATGAGTGGGGGCCTGGTGGAGGGTGTCCCTGGATGCTGGGGGGTGGGGGTGGTGGGAGACATGAGTGGGGGCCTGCTGGAGGCTGCCCCTGCACTGCTGGGGTGTGGGGGTGGTGGGAGACATGGGTGGGGGCCTGGTGGAGGATGCCCATGGTGGCAGGGGGGTGGGGGTGGTGGGTGACATGAGTGGGGGCCTGGTGGAGGCTGCCCATGGTGCCAGGGGGGTGGGGGTGGTGGGAGACATGAGTGGGGGCCTGGTGGAGGGTGACCCTGGTGGCATGGGGTGGGGGTGGTGGGAGACATGGGTGGGGGCCTGGTGGAGGCTGCCCCTGCACTGCTGGGGGGTGGGGGTGGTGGGAGACATGGGTGTGGGCCTGGTGGGGGCTGCCCCTGGTGGCTGGGGGGTGGGGGTGGTGGGAGACATGAGTGGGGGCCTGGTGGAGGATGCCAATGGTGGCAGGGGGGTGGGGGTGCAGGGGGACATGAGTGGGGGCCTGCTGGAGGCTGCCCCTGCACTGCTGGGGTGTGGGGGTGGTGGGAGACATGAGTGGGGGCCTGGTGGAGGATGCCCATGGTGGCAGGGGGGTGGGGGTGGTGGGTGACATGAGTGGGGGCCTGGTGGAGGCTGCCCATGGTGGCAGGGGGGTGGGGGTGTTGGGTGACATGGGTGGGGGCCTGGTGGAGGCTGCCCCTGCACTGCTGGGGGGTGGGGGTGGTGGGAGACATGAGTGGGGGCCTGGTGGAGGATGCCCATGGTGGCAGGGGGGTGGGGGTGGTGGGAGACATGAGTGGGGGCCTGGTGGAGGGTGACCCTGGATGCTGGGGGGTGGGGGTGGTGGGAGACATGAGTGGGGGCCTGCTGGAGGCTGCCCCTGCACTGCTGGGGTGTGGGGGTGGTGGTAGACATGAGTGGGGGCCTGGTGGAGGATGCCCATGGTGGCAGGGGGGTGGGGGTGGTGGGTGACATGAGTGGGGGCCTGGTGGAGGCTGCCCATGGTGGCAGGGGGGTGGGGGTGGTGGGAGACATGAGTGGGGGCCTGCTGGAGGCTGCCCCTGCACTGCTGGGGTGTGGGGGTGGTGAGAGACATGAGTGGGGGCCTGGTGGAGTCTGCCCATGGTGGCAGGGGGCTGGGGGTGGTGGGAGACATGAGTGGGGACCTGGTGGAGGGTGACCCTGGTGGCAGGGGGGTGGGGGTGGTGGGAGACATGGGTGGGGGCCTGGTGGAGGCTTCCCCTGCACTGCTGGGGGGTGGGGGTGGTGGGAGACATGGGTGGGGGCCTGGTGGGGGCTGCCCCTGGTGGCTGGGGGGTGGGGGTGGTGGGAGACATGAGTGGGGGCCTGGTGGAGGATGCCCATGGTGGCAGGGGGGTGGGGGTGCAGGGGGACATGAGTGGGGGCCTGGTGGAGGGTGTCCCTGGATGCAGGGGGGTGGGGTGGTGGGAGACATGAGTGGGGGCCTGCTGGAGGCTGCCCCTGCACTGCTGGGGTGTGGGGGTGGTGGGAGACATGGGTGGGGGCCTGGTGGAGGATGCCCATGGTGGCAGGGGGGTGGGGGTGGTGGGTGACATGAGTGGGGGCCTGGTGGAGGCTGCCCATGGTGCCAGGGGGGTGGGGGTGGTGGGAGACATGAGTGGGGGCCTGGTGGAGGGTGACCCTGGTGGCAGGGGGGTGGGGGTGGTGGGAGACATGGGTGGGGGCCTGGTGGAGGCTGCCCCTGCACTGCTGGGGGGTGGGGGTGGTGGGAGACATGGGTGGGGGCCTGGTGGCGGCTGCCCCTGGTGGCTGGGGGGTGGGGTGGTGGGAGACATGAGTGGGGGCCTGGTGGAGGATGCCCATGGTGGCAGGGGGGTGGGGGTGCAGGGGGACATGAGTGGGGGCCTGCTGGAGGCTGCCCCTGCACTGCTGGGGTGTGGGGGTGGTGGGAGACATGAGTGGGGGCCTGGTGTAGTCTGCCCATGGTGGCAGGGGGGTGGGGGTGGTGGGTGACATGAGTGGGGGCCTGGTGGAGGCTGCCCCTGCACTGCTGGGGGGTGGGGGTGGTGGGAGACATGAGTGGGGGCCTGGTGGAGGATGCCCATGGTGGCAGGGGGGTGGGGGTGGTGGGAGACATGAGTGGGGGCCTGGTGGAGGGTGACCCTGGATGCTGGGGGGTGGGGGTGGTGGGAGACATGAGTGGGGGCCTGCTGGAGGCTGCCCCTGCACTGCTGGGGTGTGGGGGTGGTGGGAGACATGAGTGGGGGACTGGTGTAGTCTGCCCATGGTGGCAGGGGGGTGGGGGTGGTGGGAGACATGAGTGGGGGCCTGGTGGAGGGTGACCCTGGATGCTGGGGGTTGGGGGTGGTGGGAGACATGAGTGGGGGCCTGCTGGAGGCTGCCCCTGCACTGCTGGGGTGTGGGGGTGGTGGGAGACATGAGTGGGGGCCTGGTGGAGGATGCCCATGGTGGCAGGGGGTGGGGGTGGTGGGTGACATGAGTGGGGGCCTGGTGGAGGCTGCCCATGGTGGCAGGGGGGTGGGGGTGGTGGGTGACATGAGTGGGGGCCTGTGGAGGCTGCCCCTGCACTGCTGGGGGGTGGGGGTGGTGGGAGACATGGGTGGGGGCTGTCCCTGGGGGGTGGGGGTGGTGGGAGACATGAGTGGGGGCCTGCTGGAGGATGCCCATGGTGGCAGGGGGGTGGGGGTGGTGGGAGACATGAGTGGGGGCCTGGTGGAGGGTGACCCTGGATGCTGGGGGGTGGGGGTGGTGGGAGACATGAGTGGGGGCCTGCTGGAGGCTGCCTCTGCACTGCTGGGGTGTGGAGGTGGTGGGAGACATGAGTGGGGGCCTGGTGGAGGATGCCCATGGTGGCAGGGGGGTGGGGGTGGTGGGTGACATGAGTGGGGGCCTGGTGGAGGCTGCCCATGGTGGCAGGGGGGTGGGGGTGGTGGGTGACATGGGTGGGGGCCTGGTGGAGGCTGCCCCTGCACTGCTGGGGGGTGGGGGTGGTGTGAGACATGAGTGGGGTCCTGGTGGAGGATGCCCATGGTGGCAGGGTGGTGGGGGTGGTGGGAGACATGAGTGGGGGCCTGGTGGAGGGTGACCCTGGATGCTGGGGGGTGGGGGTGGTGGGAGACATGAGTGGGGGCCTGCTGGAGGCTGCCCCTGCACTGCTGGGGTGTGGGGGTGGTGGGAGACATGAGTGGGGGCCTGGTGGAGGATGCCCATGGTGGCAGGGGGGTGGGGGTGGTGGGTGACATGAGTGGGGGCCTGGTGGAGGCTGCCCATGGTGGCAGGGGGGTGGGGGTGGTGGGAGACATGAGTGGGGGCCTGCTGGAGGCTGCCCCTGCACTGCTGTGGTGTGGGGGTGGTGGGAGACATGAGTGGGGGCCTCGTGGAGTCTGCCCATGGTGGCAGGGGGGTGGGGGTGGCGGGAGACATGAGTGGGGGCCTGGTGGAGGGTGACCCTGGTGGCAGGGGGGTGGGGGTGGTGGGAGACATGGGTGGGGGCCTGGTGGAGGCTGCCCCTGCACTGCTGGGGGGTGGGGGTGGTGGGAGACATGGGTGGGGGCCTGGTGGGGGCTGCCCCTGGTGGCTGGGGGGTGGGGGTGGTGGGAGACATGAGTGGGGGCCTGGTGGAGGATGCCCATGGTGGCAGGGGGGTGGGGGTGCAGGGGGACATGAGTGGGGGCCTGGTGGAGGGTGATCCTGGATGCTGGGGGGTGGGGGTGGTGGAAGACATGAGTGGGGGCCTGCTGGAGGCTGCCCCTGCACTGCTGGGGTGTGGGGGTGTTGGGAGACATGAGTGGGGGCCTGGTGGAGGATGCCCATGGTGGCAGGGGGATGGGGGTGGTGGGTGACATGAGTGGGGGCCTGGTGGAGGCTGCCCATGGTGGCAGGGGGGTGGGGGTGGTGGGAGACATGAGTGGGGGCCTGGTGGAGGGTGACCCTGGTGGCAGGGGGGTGGGGGTGGTGGGAGACATGGGTGGGGGCCTGGTGGAGGCTGCCCCTGCACTGCTGGGGGGTGGGGGTGGTGGGAGACATGGGTGGGGGCCTGGTGGGGGCTGCCCCTGGTGGCTGGGGGTGGGGGTGGTGGGAGACATGAGTGGGGGCCTGGTGGAGGATGCCCATGGTGGCAGGGGGGTGGGGGTGCAGGGGGACATGAGTGGGGGCCTGCTGGAGGCTGCCCCTGCACTGCTGGGGTGTGGGGGTGGTGGGAGACATGAGTGGGGGCCTGGTGTAGTCTGCCCATGGTGGCAGGGGGGTGGGGGTGGTGGGTGACATGAGTGGGGGCCTGGTGGAGGCTGCCCCTGCACTGCTGGGGGGTGGGGGTGGTGGGAGACATGAGTGGGGGCCTGGTGGAGGATGCCCATGGTGGCAGGGGGGTGGGGGTGGTGGGAGACATGAGTGGGGGCCTGGTGGAGGGTGACCCTGGATGCTGGGGGGTGGGGGTGGTGGGAGACATGAGTGGGGGCCTGCTGGAGGCTGCCCCTGCACTGCTGGGGTGTGGGGGTGGTGGGAGACATGAGTGGGGGCCTGGTGTAGTCTGCCCATGGTGGCAGGGGGGTGGGGGTGGTGGGTGACATGAGTGGGGGCCTGGTGGAGGCTGCCCCTGCACTGCTGGGGGGTGGGGGTGGTGGGAGACATGGGTGGGGGCCTGGTGGGGGCTGTCCCTGGTGGCTGGGGGGTGGGGGTGGTGGGAGACATGAGTGGGGGCCTGCTGGAAGATGCCCATGGTGGCAGGGGGGTGGGGGTGGTGGGAGACATGAGTGGGGGCCTGGTGGAGGGTGACCCTGGATGCTGGGGGGTGGGGGTGGTGGGAGACATGAGTGGGGGCCTGCTGGAGGCTGCCCCTGCACTGCTGGGGTGTGGGGGTGGTGGGAGACATGAGTGGGGGCCTGGTGGAGGATGCCCAGGGGGGTGGGGGTGTTGGGTGACATGAGTGGGGGCCTGGTGGAGGCTGCCCATGGTGGCAGGGGGTGGGGGTGTTGGGTGACATGGGTGGGGGCCTGGTGGAGGCTGCCCCTGCACTGCTGGGGGGTGGGGGTGGTGGGAGACATGAGTGGGGTCCTGGTGGAGGATGCCCATGGTGGCAGGGGGGTGGGGGTGCAGGGGGACATGAGTGGGGGCCTGGTGGAGGGTGACCCTGGATGCTGGGGGGTGGGGGTGGTGGGAGACATGAGTGGGGGCCTGGTGGAGGATGCCCATGGTGGCAGGGGGGTGG
Source organism: Ambystoma mexicanum (assembly GCF_040938575.1). Classification (NCBI taxonomy): domain Eukaryota; kingdom Metazoa; phylum Chordata; class Amphibia; order Caudata; family Ambystomatidae; genus Ambystoma; species Ambystoma mexicanum. Next base: position 1,294,304,178 of record NC_090932.1, read on the forward strand.
GGGTGGTGGGTGACATGAGTGGGGGCCTGGTGGAGGCTGCCCATGGTGGCAGGGGGTGGGGGTGGTGGGAGACATGGGTGGGGGCCTGGTGGAGGCTGCCCCTGCACTGCTGGGGGGTGGGGGTGGTGGGAGACATGGGTGGGGGCCTGGTGGGGGCTGTCCCTGGTGGCTGGGGGGTGGGGGTGGTGGGAGACATGAGTGGGGGCCTGCTGGAAGATGCCCATGGTGGCAGGGGGGTGGGGGTGGTGGGAGACATGAGTGGGGGCCTGGTGGAGGGTGACCCTGGATGCTGGGGGGTGGGGGTGGTGGGAGACATGAGTGGGGGCCTGCTGGAGGCTGCCCCTGCACTGCTGGGGTGTGGGGGTGGTGGGAGACATGAGTGGGGGCCTGGTGGAGGATGCCCAGGGGGGTGGGGGTGGTGGGTGACATGAGTGGGGGCCTGGTGGAGGCTGCCCATGGTGGCAGGGGGTGGGGGTGTTGGGTGACATGGGTGGGGGCCTGGTGGAGGCTGCCCCTGCACTGCTGGGGGTGGGGGTGGTGGGAGACATGAGTGGGGGCCTGGTGGAGGATGCCCATGGTGACAGGGGGGTGGGGGTGGTGGGAGACATGAGTGGGGGCCTGGTGGAGTGTGACCCTGGATGCTGGGGGGTGGGGGTGGTGGGAGACATGAGTGGGGGCCTGCTGGAGGCTGCCCCTGCACTGCTGGGGTGTGGGGGTGGTGGGAGACATGAGTGGGGGCCTGGTGGAGGATGCCCATGGTGGCAGGGGGTGGGGGTGGTGGGTGACATGAGTGGGGGCCTGGTGGAGGCTGCCCATGGTGGCAGGGGGGTGGGGGGAGACATGAGTGGGGGCCTGCTGGAGGCTGCCCCTGCACTGCTGGGGTGTGGGGGTGGTGAGAGACATGAGTGGGGGCCTGGTGGAGTCTGCCCATGGTGGCAGGGGGGTGGGGGTGGTGGGAGACATGAGTGGGGGCCTGGTGGAGGGTGACCCTGGTAGCAGGGGGGTGGGGGTGGTGGGAGACATGGGTGGGGGCCTGGTGGAGGATGCCCATGGTGGCAGGGGGGTGGTGGGTGACATGAGTGGGGGCCTGGTGGAGGCTGCCCATGGTGGCAGGGGGGTGGGGGTGGTGGGTGACATGGGTGGGGGCCTGGTGGAGGCTGCCCCTGCACTGCTGGGGGGTGGGGGTGGTGGGAGACATGAGTGGGGTCCTGGTGGAGGATGCCCATGGTGGCAGGGTGGTGGGGGTGGTGGGAGACATGAGTGGGGGCCTGGTGGAGGGTGACCCTGGATGCTGGGGGGTGGGGGTGGTGGGAGACATGAGTGGGGGCCTGCTGGAGGCTGCTCCTGCACTGCTGGGGTGTGGGGGTGGTGGGAGACATGAGTGGGGGCCTGGTGGAGGATGCCCATGGTGGCAGGGGGGTGGGGGTGGTGGGAGACATGAGTGGGGGCCAGGTGGAGGGTGACCCTGGTGGCAGGGGGGTGGGGGTGTTGGGAGACATGGGTGGGGGCCTGGTGGAGGCTGCCCCTGCACTGCTGGGGGGTGGGGTTGGTGGGAGACATGGGTGGGGCCTGGTGGGCGCTGCCCCTGGTGGCTGGGGGGTGGGGGTGGTGGGAGACATGAGTGGGGTCCTGGTGGAGGATGCCCATGGTGGCAGGGGGGTGGGGGTGCAGGGGGACATGAGTGGGGGCCTGGTGGAGGGTGACCCTGGATGCTGGGGGGTGGGGGTGGTGGGAGACATGAGTGGGGGCCTGCTGGAGGCTGCCCCTGCACTGCTGGGGTGTGGGGGTGGTGGGAGACATGAGTGGGGGCCTGGTGGAGGATGCCCATGGTGGCAGGGGGGTGGGGGTGGTGGGTGACATGAGTGGGGGCCTGGTGGAGGCTGCCCATGGTGGCAGGGGGGTGGGGGTGGTGGGAGACATGAGTGGGGGCCTGGTGGAGGGTGACCCTGGTGGCAGGGGGGTGGGGGTGGTGGGAGACATGGGTGGGGGCCTGGTGGAGGCTGCCCCTGCACTGCTGGGGGGTGGGGGTGGTGGGAGACATGGGTGGGGGCCTGGTGGGGGCTGCCCCTGGTGGCTGGGGGGTGGGGCGGTGGGAGACATGAGTGGGGGCCTGGTGGAGGATGCCCATGGTGGCAGGGGGGTGGGGGTACAGGGGGACATGAGTGGGGGCCTGCTGGAGGCTGCCCCTGCACTGCTGGGGTGTGGGGGTGGTGGGAGACATGAGTGGGGGCCTGGTGTAGTCTGCCCATGGTGGCAGGGGGTGGGGGTGGTGGGTGACATGAGTGGGGGCCTGGTGGAGGCTGCCCCTGCACTGCTGGGGGGTGGGGGTGGTGGGAGACATGAGTGGGGGCCTGGTGGAGGATGCCCATGGTGGCAGGGGGGTGGGGGTGGTGGGAGACATGAGTGGGGGCCTGGTGGAGGGTGACCCTGGATGCTGGGGGGTGGGGGTGGTGGGAGACATGAGTGGGGGCCTGCTGGAGGCTGCCCCTGCACTGCTGGGGTGTGGGGGTGGTGGGAGACATGAGTGGGGGCCTGGTGCAGTCTGCCCAGGGGGGTGGGGGTGGTGGGTGACATGAGTGGGGGCCTGGTGGAGGCTGCCCCTGCACTGCTGGGGGGTGGGGGTGGTGGGAGACATGAGTGGGGGCCTGGTGGAGGATGCCCATGGTGGCAGGGGGGTGGGGGTGGTGGGAGACATGAGTGGGGGCCTGGTGGAGGGTGACCCTGGATGCTGGGGGGTGGGGGTGGTGGGAGACATGAGTGGGGGCCTGCTGGAGGCTGCCCCTGCACTGCTGGGGTGTGGGGGTGGTGGTAGACATGAGTGGGGGCCTGGTGGAGGATGCCCATGGTGGCAGGGGGGTGGGGGTGGTGGGTGACATGAGTGGGGGCCTGGTGGAGGCTGCCCATGGTGGCAGGGGGGTGGGGGTGGTGGGAGACATGGGTGGGGGCCTGGTGGAGGCTGCCCCTGCACTGCTGGGGGGTGGGGGGTGGTGGGAGACATGGGTGGGGGCCTGGTGGGGGCTGTCCCTGGTGGCTGGGGGGTGGGGGTGGTGGCAGACATGAGTGGGGGGCCTGCTGGAGGATGCCCATGGTGGCAGGCGGGTGGGGGTGCAGGGGGACATGAGTGGGGGCCTGGTGGAGGATGCCCATGGTGGCAGGGGGGTGGGGGTGCAGGGGGACATGAGTGGGGGCCTGCTGGAGGCTGCCCCTGCACTGCTGGGGTGTGGGGGTGGTGGGAGACATGAGTGGGGGCCTGGTGTAGTCTGCCCATGGTGGCAGGGGGGTGGGGGTGGTGGGTGACATGAGTGGGGGCCTGGTGGAGGCTGCCCCTGCACTGCTGGGGGGTGGGGGTGGTGGGAGACATGAGTGGGGGCCTGGTGGAGGATGCCCATGGTGGCAGGGGGGTGGGGGTGGTGGGAGACATGAGTGGGGGCCTGGTGGAGGATGACCCTGGATGCTGGGGGGTGGGGGTGGTGGGAGACATGAGTGGGGGCCTGCTGGAGGCTGCCCCTGCACTGCTGGGGTGTGGGGGTGGTGGGAGACATGAGTGGGGGCCTGGTGGAGGATGCCGATGGTGGCAGGGGGGTGGGGGTGGTGGGTGACATGAGTGGGGGCCTGGTGGAGGCTGCCCATGGTGGCAGGGGGGTGGGGGTGGTCGG